>NC_142031.1:20765477-21405120 GCF_982192425.1 Myodes glareolus | reverse complement strand
CCCTCTTGCATGGAGGGCACTATCAGCAAAGTCTTCTTCAAATATAACACTGGTTTTTTTCTTTTTTTATTGAGATATACATTTTTTTCCGCTGCCCTCCCCTTCTACCCTCTCCCATGGTCTCCATGCTCCCAATTTACTCAGGAGATCTTGTCTTTTTCTACTTCCCATGTAGATTAGATTCATGTATGTTTCTCTTAGGGTCCTCATTGTTGTCTAGGTTCTCTGGGATTGTGAATTGTAGGCTAGTTTTTTTTTCTCTGTGTCTAAAAGTCTATGAGTGAGTACATATGATTTTTGTCTTTCTGAGTCTGGGTTACGTCATTCAATATGATGTTTTCTAGAACCATCCATTTGCCTGCAAATTTCAGAATGTCATTATTATTTTCTGCTGTGTAGTACTCCATTGTGTAAATGTACCACATTTTCCTTATCCATTCTTTGGTCGAGGGGCATTTAGGTTGTTTCCAGGTTCTGGCTATGACAAACAATGCTGCCATGAACATAATTGAGCACATGTCCTTGTGGTACAATTGAGCATTCTTTGGATATATACCCAAAAGTGGTATTGCTGGGTCTTGAGGAAGGTTGTTTCCTGGTTTTCTGAGAAGTTGATATCCAAAGGGGCTGTATCAGTTTGCACTGCCACCGGCAATGGAGGAGATATAACACTGTGTTTGCCAGACATTCTTGACCGTGACTCTCTCATATCATGACCAACTGCGTCTGCTACACCACACAAAAGGCCACATACCTGAGGCTCTCCTTGATGAGACCTGACACAGGGATGACTTTCCGTCTGCTGGTACCCACTCAGTCCCACATTTTGGGCAGCTTAAAATGGATCATTTGGGGGAAGTTGACAAAGTGAATCCCAAGGGGCAGATAGGATGGATGGTGCCCTCGGAGTGCCAACCTTGCAAGTGTGACGTGGACAGGCCTCTGCCAGGCTCCAGGGCCTTGGGTGAGAATGCCAAAGCTGTTCATGGGCGCCTACAAGGAGATGCCGCCTCATCCTCTGCCCAGTCCTTCCGACTCCCCTTGGCTACTGCCACATCCCGCAGTACCTATCAGGCCAGGAAAGGAACTGGGACACGGATCGAGAATCCTGCTGTGTAGAAGCCTCTCTGGCTCAGCTCACTGCGCCAGTGGATCTCGGCTTCCCATGTGAACAGCGCTAGACTGCCAGGGCTCCTCAGATGTGGCTGGGCTGTCATCCCCACTGGGCTCCATGCTGATGTGAGAAGGAGGGGACCCTGCCTCTGGGTAGCCCCGGATGAGGCAGGAGCCAGAAGAGGCTGTCATGTCTCTGTTCCTTCCACAGGTCATCTGCCAGGTGTCCCTTGCCCAGGCGAGTGATGTTGACAAGGCAGTGGCGGCAGCGAAGGAGGCCTTTGAGAATGGACTGTGGGGGAAGATAAACGCACGTGACCGGGGCCGGCTCCTGTACAGGTGAGAGCTCGGGAGCACCTGGAGGGGCAGGGGCAGGGTGGGACCCACCAGTGGAAGTGGTCTGGGCACTGCAGCCTAAGGCTTAGGAGATGTCTTGTGGAAGAGGCAGGCGAGGTGTCCACAGCCAGCTGTGATCTTAAAGGAAAGGTGCTGGGGTAGGAAGCTGCATTCCAGGGGAGCTACAGGCTGGGGTGCCTGAGAGGCTCAGATGTGAACCAGCAAGGACTGGGGCCCCCTGCCAGCCGAGGGCAACAACGGGGAGATGTGCCGGGTCCTATCTGCCTCTTGCTGCTCAGCCTGGCTGCTACAGCTGGGACTGCCTGGTGCCAGCTCCTCTTTCAGGATTTTTAAAAACTGTTGCTATTATTATAGTGTGTGGTGTATGGTGTGTGTGTGTGTGTGTGTGTGTGTGGTGTATGGTATGTGTAGTGTGTGCTGTTTATTTATGTGATGTGCGTAGTGTTGTTAGTGTTGTATGATATGTATGATCTGTATGGTGTGTATGTGGTGTGGTGTGAGTGTATAGTGTGTATGATATGTGTGCTGTGTGGGTGTGGTGTGCATGTGTGTATGTATGTATGTGATGTGCGTGGTATTGTATGGTATGTATGGTATGTGTGTATGTATGTATGATGTGCGTGGTATTGTATGATATTATGGTATGTGTGTGGTGTGTATGTATGTATATGATATGTGGTGTTGTATGATGTGTATGGTATTTGTTTGTTGGGTTGTATGTGTATGTGTGTGCATACTTAAACCACAGTGTGCACCTGGAGGTCAGAGGACAGCTTTCCAGAGTCAGTTTTTACCATGGCTCCCAGAGATCAAACCCAGGTTATCAGTTTGCTCAGCAAGGCTCTTAGCTGCTCAGCCATCGTGCAGGCCCACATCTTCCTCGTAATGCTCTTTAATAAGAGGAAGGGGCCTCTCTCTCCCTGTGGTGCCAGCTAAGTCTTGCAGTTCTGGTCGTTTGACCTTGTGACCAAAGGATGCAAGTCTGAAGGAGCCACGATGAAACCCTGTGCCCCTAGAGCCATGGGCCATGGTGTGGGGACTCAGGGTCCCTCTTGTTGATACAAAATATATCTGTCATTTCCAAAGGGACAAGAGGGCTAACAGGGGTGATCATGGGGAACATGCATCCAGATACCCCAGATAACATGTTCCAACGTGAAAGCAGTTCCATGAATTTTTAAAAATGTTTGTGTATGTATGTGTATGTTAGTGTCTGTGCATGTTCCTGAGTGTGATGTGTCTGTGGGTGCAGGTCAGAGGGCAACCACAAGTGCTAGTCCTGGTCTTCTGCCTTGTTTGAGACACGGTCTCTTGTTATTTCGTGGTTGCATATGCCAGACTAGCTGGCTCCCGAGCTGCTGGGAACTCTCCTGTTTCTGCCTCTCATTTCACCTCAGTCATGCCGGGATCCCACCTCACCTCGTGCCGGGATCCCACCTCACCTCAAGCTGGGATCCCACCTCACCTCATACTGGGATCCCACCTCACCTCAAGCATGCCGGGATCTGAACTAAGGTCCTCATACTTGTACAGCAAGTGGTTTATGCACTGATCTCTTCATAAGGTATTGCAGCTACACCACAACAGAAAGCCATAAACCAAGACATTTATAAAGGTACAGAAATAGAGTCAGACAGATGGCCCTACCATTAAAAGCACATGCTGCTCTTGCAAAAGACCCCAGTTCACTTCCCAGAGCCCGTATGGCAGCTCACAACCATCTGTAACTCTGATTCCAGGGGTCTGGTGCCTTCTTCTGGCCTCTGAAGGCACTGTACACACATGGTGCTTGCAGGCAAACATACACATAAAATAAAAATAAGTAAGTCTTACAAGAAAAAAAAAAAAACCCACAGCAGTAGAAGCGATAGATGAAGTGGGTACAGCAAAGGGGGAAATCTCTGTTGTAAGTCCCAGATGAAGAAGTCCTGAAGAAGCCATAGATTTTAGGGAAGAGTCAGCTAGTGACCCCATGGTTCCCAGACCTGGCATTGGTCACCAGCTGTGAGACATCCAGACTTCCTTGGGCTTTTAAGACCTGGAAGCATCCTCACTGAGGTGATCTGCTGCCGCCTGGTGGCCACTATTATAATAACCCATGCTTCCTCATGGTAGCAGTGCCAGTATTAAGAGGAAGCTCAGACCCCGTCTCTAGCGATCCCTGATGTGTGTGTGCTCAGTCTAGCCCAGCTGGGCAGGCCTGGGGCGGGCAGGACAGTCCTTCTGGAGAAGCAGCTGCAGAGTAGCCCCAGGCTTGATGTAGTGCCCCTGGCCAGGGTCCTGAGGTCGGAGGCCTGGGTCACCTGAGCAACAGACAAGGCTAGCAGGAAGGGGCAGGAAGCTGGAGCCCTGAAATGAACTTGGTGTAGGATCTCAGGGAGACCCTACCACACATAGACTGTGGCTTTGTCTGAGCGAAGAGGGTGGCTGCAGGAGGATGTCGGCATCTGTCAGGAACGGCCAACTGCGCAGAAGGGGCAGGGTAGAAATTGCCCTACCAACTTTGGTCAGTGCCTCTGCCAGACTGAAGCCTTACGGGACACCCTCCTGTCAGTGAAGAGACAGCATTATAAACCCCAGGCTGCTCACAGTGGCCATCAGAAGCAGAGTAGCCAGGTGCTGATGAACACAGACTCACAATAGCCCAAAAGGCGCCTTCCCCACTTATGTCTCTTACTTACAAGGCTGGGGCCACCTCAGCCTCCAGACCTCAGCCTCAGGGACATGACTGAGTTGAGCTACCCATCAGGTTGGATTACTTTCTCTCTTTTGAAGCTATCAAAAACAGGAAGGACAGTGGTCTCTTGGCTGTTAGCCACAGGCACATGAATACCTCTTCAGAGCAACTTCGTGGGGACATTGTAACGTTGTCAGTCTATAGGGAGAGGAAAGGAAGGAGACAGAGGGTGCCAGTCTCACACCCATCCAGAAAGGTAGACCTTATTTTCCCATCTTACAGATGGGAAAGGTGAGTCCAGTTCATATGAATGACAGTTCTGGTAGTGAAGGGCAGAGTCCTCTACTCCATAAGAAATGGCACTGGAGAGCAGCTAAGATGATGGCACACCTAAGCCAGTCTCCCGCCCTTCTCTTGACGTCGGCCAGGTTGGCGGATCTCATGGAGCAGCACCAGGAAGAGCTAGCCACCATCGAGGCCCTGGACGCAGGCGCTGTCTACACACTGGCCCTGAAGACGCATGTGGGCATGTCCATCCAGACTTTCCGCTACTTTGCTGGCTGGTGTGACAAAATCCAGGTGGGGTTTGGGCTCCCGTCTCCAGTGTGTGCATGCCTGTGTGTGCAGGCAGGTTCCAGGGGAGGTGGCAGGAAGGGTGGTGTCCTGCCAAGCACGCTGCCAAACAGCTACCATGGTGGCGGCTTACAGCATGGGCAACTCACGATTCTGCAGGTGAGAGCCCAGCAGACTTGGCCAGTTTCGTACCAGGGCCTCACAGTATGCCCCAGCGTTCTGTCGCAGCAAGGAATACCTAGAGAGTCAGCTTGTAAAATGAATGGGTAAATTTTGGCTCACGGTTTGGAAGGTCCCCAGGCCCAGTCTGTTGACTGTCGGCACACATCAGGCTACAAGAGTGAGTGACAGAGCCAAAGAGGGGGATATGGGGTGGGGAGTTGACTAGCTCCTTGAAGGACACCCCCAAGACCTAACCTCCAGCAGCTAGGCCCCACTTCTTAAGAATTTCTCTACCTAGTACTTCCCCTTTTGGGGAACAAGCCCTTAGCATGCAGCTAATAAAATCCAGCTATGGCAAGTGCATGGAAAGGCTGGGCCTCACCTTGAGGCTCCGAGGGAGGTTTGTTTCCACGACCATTCAGGTGTTGCCAGAGTCTTGTTTTGGGGATTACAGGGGCCCTGTCTGTGCTGGCTACAGGCAAGGGCCTCTCCCCCTAGTCCTGGCCTGAGGCCTCCATCTTCCAGTGACACGTCATCTGTGAGTTTTGGGTCTCTGCCACTGTCTTTCTTTTTAAGATTTATTTATTTATTTATTATGTACACAACATTCTGCCTGCATATATGCCCTATGCCAGAAGATGGCGCCAGATCTCATTACAGATGGTTGTGAGCCACCATATGGTTGCTGGGAATTGAACTCAGGACCTCTGGAGGAACAGCCAGTGCTCTTAACCGCTGAGCCATCTCTCTAGCCCTCTGCCACTGTCTTATAACCGTGGAATGTGGTCCTAGGAGTTCCTGTGGAACCTCTAGGCCCATGCATGCTCCCCTTACCTCCTGAAGTCCCCTGGGAGACCTTATACATACCCTGCCTTGGGATCAAGCACACCATCTTGGGGAGTTCCCCAGGGAGAGGACGGCTCAAGGCTCTTCTCCCGCTAGGAGCTGAGAACTATGAAGCATGGTGGTCACGTGAGAGGTGGACTACCGGTCATCATCCCCATCCTGTCTCCTGTGACTCCTCTGTAGCCACCTCTCCTTGGGCCCCCTGGTTCTAAGGGCAGGCTGGCCTCCAGGGGCCTCCTCAGTCTTGCTTTCTGCCCAAGGACTGTTCCTGACGAGGAACTGTTGCTTTGCTCCTCTGGGTGCCCAGCCTGATGCCTCTGAACCCCTACCATGTCCCTGTCAAGTGTAAGCCGGCAGCTCAGGCCTCCCACCCAGCTCCTCATGGGACAGTCAGTGCCCAAACAAGACCCTGGGTCTCCTGGGTCTCCTGCAGGGACTGGCTGACCCCACCCCCACCCCAGTGACGCTGCCGTGTTTCTTCTAGGGTGCCACCATCCCCATCAACCAGGCTAGACCCAACCGCAACCTGACCTTGACCAGGAAAGAACCTGTTGGGTGAGTGACAAGGCACAGTGACATAGGGTGACAAGGTGTGTTCTGGGATGCCACACACCTGCTTGCAGCTGGTAGTATCCCTGTGTATATCCGTACATGTCTAAAGTGCCTGCTCTGTCGGGCACTGCTGTAGTCTCTGTCTTTTATTTAAATGTACAGTAACTGTCAGTCTGAGCCATGACGGTAAACAGGGAGCTATATCTTGACCTCCACTGTTAGTTTCCCTAGCCACAAGGCCACCTGCAAGCTGGAAGGCCAGGGAGACAAGAGCCACTCTGAGCAGCTGGAAGGCTCAGAACAGGAGTCCCACATAGCACAGCCCCCCAGCCTAGTGGATGCTGCCACCCACATTCAGGGAGCGGCTTCCCTTCTCAGTTCCCAAAGACTCCTCGAAGTGTGGCTTAGCCAGTCTCCTAAGTATTTCTCGGTCTACTCAAATGGAGAGCCAAGGTTAACCATGGCAATGGTGCGGGACAGAGCTCAGTAGGGCAAATGCAGAAGCAGATTGCAGAGGAACCTGGCCCTCAGCGTCTCATCTCACACGCGGAGGACCCCAAGGCACAGAGGAAAAGAGAAGGCATGGTGGGACACCTTGACCATACGTATCCAGACTCCTCGTGTCATAAGCATGGGGACCCCTCACAGGTGTATGGGGGACTTAGGAGCCCGCATATGGCTCTGTAGGAACAGGGGCTCTATCAAAAACCAACTGCCATGGTCTTAACACATTCTCCTGAAGCCCGGAAGTGGGAGGGAAGGAAAAGGGAGGGAGGACTCAGATCCTGCAGGGCAGCTAGGATCACTGCGTGAGCCAAAGGTAAGAGGCCTCCCACCCAGAGTAGCCACTAAGAGTTGCCATGGCTTAGACATTAACCTGATTTGGGTAACAGAATGAAGAAATGATAGCACACATACAAAAAGGCTGGGATTGGGTAGGTCTTGTGTCCTGATGTAGACTTGCCAACAGTAGACCGGAAACTCAGTGTACTTATTTCATACATCTGAATTGAGGAGCTGGGTTTATGATATGCAGCCGAATAAGAAGGTGGGTTTTAGTTCATCTCAGTGAGGGGGAAGGTCTCTGTAGGGGACTGACCGCAGGGGTAAATGTCCTAGACGGGGAAGCTATAATTCATATTTGTGCACATGCTGTCAATGTTTTATGCGCAGACGAGGGGAAGGCTTTGCTGTTCCCATGGTAAAGGCACATGGCCGCTTGGTCCCATGGCTTCAGGCCTGTGACCACCCAGCATCATCGCAAAAGCACATGGCATAGGAAGCAGATCATCTCATGGCAGCCAGGGACCCTTCAGCACATGGGGACACGTGAAATCCAAATTTCACGTGGCTAGTGGCTGCTGGCTGCTGACAGCCTTCGGCATTTCTTACATAACTATCACCCTGACCTCTCCATCACTATGGCTATGCCACATTTCCTTTGTGAGTCTGGGTGTGTGGGTTTGTGAAGGGGGGCATAACTACCCTATGGCAGGGGGACTCTTCTGACATTTCCCTTAGTTGGGTTCCCTAAAGCCCTGCTTCTCCCCATAGCCACGATCCAGCAGCCTCTGTCACCCACCTAGACCCTCTATTATGCTGGGTATATGCTGGGCAAAGGGATGCAGCTTTTCCACTCCCAGGGTAATGTGCAGACTCCCAGTTGACCCTGTTCCATGCGGGCTCTGGCTGACACCTACCATGCCTCCCTTAAGATACCGCACACCCTTCCCACCGGCCTCTGCATGTGCTTTCTCAATACCTGGGCCCAATTAAGAAGTCTCCTTTCTGGTCCCTTGATGGTAGTGATGGTGACCCAGGAGCCCAGAGAGGCAGAGCCACACAGGAGTAAGCTGTGACCAGCATGCCTGCTCCCTACCACACACCCAAGTCACACTGGCCTGAGTGTGAGGCTCACACACCAAGCCAGAGTTTCTTAAGGGTGTCTGACCTCCCCAGACGTCCTGCACAGGCCCCGTCTTTTCCTCTTGGTGGATTGGCCTCCAACCTGACGCTTAGAAGGACCATGTCCCGGGCCCTGCTGGTCCATCTTATGACCTCCTGACCTGAGTGCACACCTGTGTCTGCTCCCTGTTCCCGCACCCTGCTTCCCTTCCTCCCTAGACACTGACCTCGCCCCAGCCAGCAGTATTGGAGGGATGGGCTGCCTCAGCAGGGCCATTGCCTTTCCTGGAAATCCTGGCTTTGACAGCGACAGCTGGGCAGTCCACTCTGGGCAGCTTGGCTGAGGAGGGACAAATACCCTCTGCTGTTATTTGCAGGGTCTGTGGCATTGTCATCCCCTGGAACTATCCCTTGATGATGCTGTCCTGGAAGACCGCAGCCTGCTTGGCTGCTGGGAACACTGTGGTGATCAAGCCTGCCCAGGTAAGCACATTCTCTACCAGCTTGCGGCCCATGACGGCGATGGGGAGCTCACTCTGTCAGGAGACAGGGGACCCTTAGCCTACACCACACTGCTGCTAGGAGCTGGCTCTTAAAACTCAGCTTACCACGGATGGAAATACGTATCAGGGATGGTACTAGATGGTGGAGAGGACCGACCAGCTACTGCTAATGGAGCCCTGGAGATGGGGCTGTCACATGTCCCTGCTCAGTGGGCAGAGGACAGAGTTTCTGCATCCACTCTGGATCTACACCCTGGATCTTGTTTTGTGTCCCTTGCCTGTCCCGTGCTCAGAGCAGACCAATGGTGCCAGTAAACTTGGTTCATTGTCTCTTTCTGGCTTCAGAAATGAGAAGTCCTAGAAGGAGGTAGTGTGGGCAAAGATGTTTAGGAACCTTCCAGCTAGGCTACAAATGATAGGCCAGTAGACCTGGGATTTCATGGGTCACAGGTGCCCTGCCACGCGTGATGACAGCATGCTTAACCTCAGTTTCATCTCTGCACTGATAGCCATTCATTCACTGCTGCCTCCTGGAGGAACCGGACACCAGGTGTCATCTTAGGAGTGGCCAGTGGCCCTCCAGGTCTTTGAAGCCTGGAGGGCAGCAGCATAGGAAACACTGAAGGTCCTAGACCGTGTGTGCCGGGGTCCACTCTCCTCCGGCTTTTCACTCATCGATTTGATTTTTTATTTTTGTTTGGTTCCCTTTAGTTTCCCGTTTCTCAGGCTAAATATAGTTAGATTGAATTACAGAAGTAATTGGACAGTTAAAACTTCCCATTTGTATTTTATTTTTGGAAATATCTTTTCATAGTGGTTTGTTTAAGAAGATTGCACTTGGGTCAAAATAAATAAATAAATAAACAAACAAACAAACCTGTCCTCTGAAAATTAGACACCAGAGGACGAAAAGACAGTTGTGCTGTGAGGTAGAGCAACAGTTTTTAAAAACATTTGCTGCTCTTCCAGGGGTCCTGGGTCCACTTCCCAGAAACCACCTCAGGCAGTTCTAGAGGCTCCTACACTTTCTTCTGGCCTCTGTCTCAAGTCTGTCTGTCTGTCTGTCTGTCTGTCTGTCTGTCTGTCTGTCTCCCCCCCCCTCTCTCTCACACACACACACACAGAGAGAGAGAGAGAGAGAGAGAGAGAGAGAGAGAGAGAGAGAGAGAGACTCCAGCTCAAGTGGGTGCTCACCTGGCTCTATTTTTTTCTTTGCTTTTTTTTTTTTAAAAAAAAATTACCTTTTAGCAGGTCTCCTTTTGCCCAGGCTAGTTTCTACATGCTATGTTGCTGAGGAAAATTTTCAGCTCCTCCTCTTTCCACTGCTGACTGCTGGGACTCCGGGCATGGGCCAGCACACCCAGTTTCTCTGTCCTGAGGATGGAGCTGTGAGCTTTGGAGACCCTAGGCCACCAGTCTTCCCCCTTTCCACATAGGCCAGATCCCCAGCAATGCCTTTCCTTGTTTTCTTTCCCCAAGTTAATTCTGTCTATATTTATTGTATGTTTATTATTTATTTACTTATTTTTGGTTTTGTTAAGACAGGATCTCTCTATGTAACCCTGGCTAACATAGTCAACAAATTAGCTTTTTACATGCCCCAACCTATTTAGGCTGATGAAAACCCTCCAAGGTAGACCTTAATTCTCTGATAAGGGTGTGGTGCTATAGGCAAATCTAGGTCCTTGTTTTGGTTCAGGTAATCCTCACCCTTAGGTAAACTCTGTCCTGAGAAAGGCCACTGACAAGGTCTGAGACCCCAGAGTCACAGCTAGTCACCCCGCCAGGGTCCTATCGGGGATGTGAAATGACCTAACTTTGACTGGAAGAACCACTGAACCAGCAGTTTACAGGAGCCAGAAGCAAGGATGAATGTTAGGAACTGGAAGGGCTGGAAGCCAACAGGGAGGCCAGAATTACACAGAAGCATGGAGAGCTGGTCACCAGGGCCCTGTGGCCGTCCAGTTTCATGAGGGATCTCCTCTATAGGTTGGTGCCTGCAGTTCTGTGGCAGAAGCTGGTCTCATGCTGAGGGGCTGCTGAGGGTCACCTTGCTGGGGGAGCTGAGCCCCCGTGGATGGGCTCCTAGCCTGTCCCTAACACTGCTGCTTCAGGCCTCAGTGTAAACGCACTGAGAAGAGACGAGCATGGGGTGGAAAGTGTCTGAGCCTGGCTGAGGAGCTGCTAGTAGGGGAGTGTAGCATGCTGGGGATTACATCATTCCTGGGAGAGGCTGGGATGCTAGCTGGGTGGGCAGTGCCTATGGTTGGCCATGAGCGTGGCCTCCCTATGGTCATCCTGCTGTTCTACGCACTGCTCCCCCTTCCTGCTTCTGGGAGAAAGACTATGAAGGGAGGGCCGGCTGCACCCTACATCCAAACTCTCCCACACTCAGACTTGCGCCCTGTTCCCCCTTCAGGTGACCCCACTCACAGCCCTGAAGTTTGCAGAGCTGACACTGAAGGCCGGCATTCCCAAGGGCGTGGTCAACATCATCCCTGGATCAGGTAAGTCAGGCCTGGGGAAAGGGCTGGGGTTTAGAGCATCAAGGCACACACATGATCAGAGTGGTGTTGGGAGGGTGGTGCCCAGGATGACCCTGTGGTGGGAGGAGATGCACTAGGGAGACACAATGCCTGGACGGGTCTTAACTTTCAGTACCTCCCTGGATGCTTTCTGTTTTGTTCTTGAGTGTTTAATCTACACTCTGGATTATCTATGTGGCTAGGGAATTGTCTGCCTTTGGACGTAAAAGAGAATTCATCTGTAGAACGTTCTAGGCTTAGAGCACTTGGGGATGCAACGTTATGTTAGCTTCTTAGTTTAATGGTCTAGTTTATCGGTAAAATTGTATCCTGGAGATTCAAAACCTGTTGGTAGGGGGCTGGAGAGATGGCTCAGAGGTTAAGAACACTGACTGCTCTTCCAGAGGTCTTGAGTTCAATTCCCAGCAACCACATGGTGGCTCACAACCATCTATAGTGAGATCTGGTGCCCTCTTCTGGCCTGTAGGCATGCATGAAAGCAGAACACTGTATACAGAATAAATAGATAAATCTTTAAAAAGATGCATGTTGGCAGAGATGTAGATGATATTCTTTTGTCATTTTGTCTCCTTTTACTGTGATTCCGTTGTCTTTCCCTGCAATCCGTACCTTCTCCTGCTCTGGTGTTGGTAGAGGTGCCTATGATTCCATGACCTTTCTTGCCTACACGTTTATTTTCAACCTGTTCACACCTTTGAATCTTAAACATGCTCCATGGGACAGTATGTGTGACCGAATCTGGGGCTGTTGTTCTTTCTTCCAGTCTTGTATTCTTTAATTTTAAAAGAAAAAAATGCTTTTATTTTATGTGTATGAATGTTTACCTGAGTGTATGTTATGCACCACATGTGTGCAGGGCCTTTAGAGGCCAGAAGAGAACGTTGGATCCCCTGGGACTGGAATTACAGACAATTGTGAGCTGCGATGTAGGTGCCCAGGATCAAACCCAGGTCTTGTGAAGAGCAGCAAGTATTCTTAATTGCCGAACCATCTCTCCAGTTCTGTTCTTTGCTTTTTGATAGATGGCTTAATCCATTTATGTTTAATGCTATTTTGCTGTAGTTAGATTTGACATTTTACCTTTTACTTTCTGTCTTCTCTCTTTACTCTCTGTCAATCTCTCTCTTACTGCTTTATTGAACGGTGTCATATTTTAGATTTTTATATGGAATCTTGCTATGTTACTAAAGATTATCTCAAACTCCTGAACTCAAGTAGTTCTCCTACCTCAGTCTCTCTACCACACAGCCACACATCTCTAGACATAGTTGCATCTCTTTACATACAGATACATATCTTCCTTTGCATACATACATCTCTCTACTACACAGCCACACATCTCTAGACATAGTTACATCTCTTTACATACAGATACATGTCTCCCTGTGCATACATACATCTCTATACATAGTTACATCTCTTTACATACAGATACATGTCTCCCTGTGCATACATACATCTCTATACATAGTTACATCTCTTTACATACAGATACATGTCTCCCTGTGCATACATACATCTCTCTACTACACAGCCACACATCGCTAGACATAGTTACATCTATTTTCACACATTGCATTCTCCACACAGCTACACACCCTCACACTTCTTTGCACAGCCACATCTCTCTCCACACAGCTGCATTCTCCACATAGCCATGTACTTCTTCCTACACACACACACCTCTCTTCTGTTCAGCTACATCTTCTGTGTCTCTCTACCCACTCTGCTACATGTCTTCACCTCTCTCTCTCTCTCTCTCTCTCTCTCTCTCTCTCTCTCTCTCTCTCTCTGCAGATTCAGCTACAGCTCCCTTTCAGCACACACACACACACACACACACACACACACACACACATGTTTCACATTTCTCCTTCTACACCAAAGCCTCTGGACAAATTTGAATCAGACTTTCAGGGCCACACAGCACTTCTTCAGCAAACAATAAGAAACAGAGCCAATACTGATCACAGTTTCTCTCCAGCTGGGGTGGTCATGCTGACCGGGCAGTGAGTAGAGTAAACACGTAGCTCTGACTGGTCAGGGTTCCCAGAAAGAAAGTGACATTGAAATTCAGGACTTAAGCATTGAATAGTTAATTGGCTGAACCTTGAGGTTAGGAGTATGTACAGAATTCAGTTACTGTAAGGGGTTATGTCTACTAGCGTTGCTTCATGCCTGATCCTGAGTCAGCAATGAACACCTGGGAGTTTGTCCTTGTATATTCATCTCTAGGGACAACCAGTTTGGTTTGAATTAGTTCTGAAGTCTAAAATTAGCTGCCTTTGTGACTGAGAATGCTATTACTTTTCTTTGTTAATCTGAATAATGAAAAATATCCTAGTATTGTTTCTATACAGAAATTATACAGTTTAGCAGAAATCATCTTCCTGACCCTCCACAGCTATATGTGTGACCAGTAGATGGAATATATTCACAAGATAAACACACAAGCAGTAGGAAAAACCAGTCATTTACAGACAGTGACCCCACGGACTTTTCCAAGTGCAGCTTCCCATCATAGAGTTATGTCTGGTAGGCTAACTGTTGAATACTAGTTGTCACCTTCTGTATACCCCCACACCTCTGGCACTTTTGTGCTGCTACCTTTTGTATATATACACATGGATAATGTGTGCAGTTCTGTGACAACTAACATAGCTACCGATGCTTCTGTCTGTCATTCCATGTCTGATAACGTGAAGAGGGAGAACTGCTGCAGATCTTGTCTGCCCCCCTTTTCTCTCCCATGGCTCTGAGTCTGTCTGCCATACCTTTTCTTGTTTGCTTCCCCTGCTTCTGTTACTGGTGTCTAAAGTGGCTTATTTCTGTCTGCTTTAGGCACAACAATGAAACTTTCTGTGGTTGCTTTTAAATCACTTAAAATATGAAAGAGAAGTGAATGTGCATCTTGAGTAACTGTATTCTTGGCTCTTGCCTCCACCCCCTCGCCCCCCCCATTCCCCACCCTCACCCCATCACACCCCATACCCCTACCCCACCCCACCCCCATCATGCCCCACCTCTTCACACCCCACCCTCTTCACACCCCACTCCATCACACCCCACCCCATTACACCCCACCCCATCACACCCCACCCCTATCACGTCCCACCCCCTTCACACCCCACTCCTGTGAATTCTAACCACTGTCAGATACTGATTCTAATTGCTGCTTTCCTCTCTGAGAGCTTCCCTCAGCATTTCTTCCACTTGCCACAGACCTCTCAGTTGTTATCTGTGTGGCGATGCTCTTCTTTTCCTCTGTCTTTTAAAGACCTAGATGGCTTTGCTAGGTGTGAAACTGCTGGCTACAAATTGGGCTTTTTGCAGTGTTTTCAGTATGGTATACCCACCTGCCTTCCTGTCTCACCCATAGGCCTTCTTCCCGTGTCACCCACCTGCCTTCTCGTGTCACCCACCTGCCTTCCCGTGTCACCCACCTGCCTTCTCGTGTCTCCCACAGGCCTTCCCATGTCTCCCACCTGCCTTCTCGTGTCTCCCACAGGCCTTCCCGTGTCTCCCACAGGCCTTCCCGTGTCACCCACCTGCCTTCCCGTGTCTCCCACAGGCCTTCCCGTGTCTCCCACAGGCCTTCCCGTGTCTCCCACCTGCCTTCCCGTGTCTCCCACAGGCCTTCCCGTGTCACCCACCTGCCTTCCTGTGTCACCCACCTGCCTTCCCGTGTCTCCCATAGGCCTTCCCGTGTCTCCCACTTGCCTTCCCATGTCTCCTACAGGCCTTCCCTGTGTCATCCCAGGGTTCTAGGGCCTGTCCTGGAACTAGCTCTTGTGGACCAGGCTGGCCTCAAACTCACAGAGATCCACCTGCCTCTGCCTAAGTGCTGGAATTAAAGGTGTGCGCCACCACCGCTGGGCCCCACGTGTCTTTTCACGTCACCCATGTACCTTTCCTCTCACTCCACGTGCCTCTGACCTCTGGTTTCTGATGCTACTGAAATCTGAGGGGCGGCACAAACTGTAGACTCGGTGCCTGCTAGGCTGAGCCAGGAAGTTTGCTTTAAGTTTGAGATCACCCTGGGCTACACGGCAAGACCTTGCCAAAAGCAATGTTATTGTTTCTTCTGCTTGCTTGCTTTCTGTATATCAGGGAGTAATCTCTGCATATTTACCTGATTTTTAGTGGATCATTTGCTTTCTTATTGTAGTGGGTTGGGGTTTTTTTGTTTTTTTGTTTTTGTTTTTTTTTTTTTTACTTTTGCATAGTTTGGATATGAGTCCTTTGGTCACATACAACTTTGCAAACATTTTCTCCCCTAAGTAGTGATTTAACAGGACTGTCAAAGTGGAATTAACACTGAGGTCAGCAACTACCGGGTTCTCCTCTTGGATATTCTTGCTGCATGGAGTGGCCAATTTACCATAGTAAAGCCCTGGGATTGGGGGCAGGGGACAGGGCTGGAAATGATTAAAAGCACCTCTTCAAAGGCATTGAATGTGAGAGGCCCTAAACCATCCAAGAACGAGGCTGGGGGTGATAGATGGTCCAGACTCCGGGGAGTTTGACAGGAGGTGCAGATTTAGGAGATAATGTGTCTAAGGGTGCCCTTTGGAGGTCTGGCCATGATCAGCTGAGGAAGCCCTGTAAACAGAGAAGTGTGGGCCTAGAGCCAAGCTAGCCCTGGTTGTTTCAGTGTTGCAAGAATGGCTAAGATGGGAAGGATCAGAAGCGAGAACATGAGAGCAAAAACCATTGTCAAGAAAGAACCTGGGGTCTTGGGGGAGGGCTTTCTATTGATCCCGAGAAAAGGCAGCTGGAGGGTAACCCTCCCTTTGAGCTCACAGAATCAAGGACTGGAGGGATATCAAGGACTTGGCCATTGGTCAGGCTGAGGGGGTAGGAATGAGGGAGGTATAGTGTGGGGCGGGCTGGAACTCAGCACTCTAAGCAGAGGTGGCAAGACTCTAGACCAGCAGCATCCTAAAGGTGGGGCTTTTGAGTCCATGATGCTCCTCCATGGACCATACCCGGTGTTGACTCTGACATTTGAAAGCCACCAAGTTTAGATGACCTCCAGTCACCCCTGATGTCCACACTTCATGCATACTGTGGTTTCTGGTACTGGCATAATGAAGTGTCAAGCCTGGGGCTTCCTCATCTGACAGCTGTGACTACAGCCCTGGGTGCTGTAAGTCAAAGAGCAAGAGTTGGCAGAGCAGCATCCTTTGCTGCCTCTCCCCCTGCCTAGGACATGCCATTGTATCTGTTCCCCGACATGGTCAGCCCTCTGTGTAGATCTGTGTCCTGATTACCTCCCCATATAAGGACATCAGTCACATAGGGTAGGGTCCATCCTATGACTCCTTCAGAGACCCTGCCTCCAGGGGCTCTCACTTTCAGAGGCTCAAGGGTTAGTACTTTAGCATTATCATTTGGAGGGACAGGTATCAGTGCATAGCAGGGCAAGGCCCTGTGAGCCCCATCATGGGGCACCATGTAGACAGCATGATATAGCACCCTCTGGTGGACGTGCAGGGGACAGGTGACTATGCCTTGCCCAGACCCCAGAGCTTGACTTCCTCATCTATCCTACCACAGGCTCATTGGTTGGCCAGAGACTCTCAGATCACCCTGATGTGAGGAAAATAGGGTTCACAGGTTCCACGGAGGTGGGAAAACACATCATGAAAAGGTAGGTGGGGTAGAGGTCTTCCAGGCCGTGGTGTCTGGGTATAGATGATGCATCCCATAAGATGGGTCCTGCTTCTTGGATTTTGGTGAGCATAGCTACCTCCAGCAGTCATGTTAAAGCAGATGCTGAGTTTTCCACAAGCCCTTGAGAGGCCTGTGGGGCTGCTTAGTGGAGGTCACACAACCCAGGGTGTTCCAGTACCATGTCACTTCCTACCCCAGCAGTGCTAGAAGTTAGCGGTCCTGATTTGAGATTGCATGAGTAGGAACTAGACACCAATTTGAAAAGCTCACTAAAATGTACTTATTCATAACTTTTATATTGCTTGCAAGCTGACCTGGCGATGTTTCTGATAAGTTAGATTAAATGGAATCCATTACAATTGGCTTTCTGTATCTAGCTTCCACATGGCGGATGCAAACAGCTGCAGGCTGGAAATATTTGAGAAAATCAATTTTGCCTGTGCTGAATGTGTAGAACCTTTGTTAGAGTTTCCTAGCCAATGTGAGTATTCACAGCCTGCTTATGAGGTGTTAGACCTTGACATCATGTAGAGAGCTGTGGGAGCAGGTGAATGAGTGTAACTTCTGTGCGTATACATGCTTGTTCATTCAGAGTCTCAGCATGAGGGCGCTAGTATCCATGAGGCTCCTCTGAGTCCTGGTGGGCAGTGCTGGGGCAGAGGACCCATACCCTTGGGTGGTCCAGAACAAGACAACTTCTTCTCTCAGGTCATGCTTGGTGCCTACTTGAGGGTGGTGGCATCACTCAAGTAAGAGTCTTGCCCGTGGACACATTGTCTGTGTTTCCCTGCATCTCTCTGCTTGGTCACTAAAACCCTGAGCTATCCCTCTTTGGCCACAGCTCCTCCAGCGGAGGGATTATTCTCTTTAGGGTTTACTCAGTCTGCATTTCCTAGAGCACCGATTGTGTGCTAGGCACTGGGATGCCATAGGAACCAGACAGATGCATGCTCTGTGGAAGGCCTGCCTTCTCCCGGGTAGAGTCTTTCATAACCATGCAGTGGGACTCAGTGGCCAGCAGACACAGGGAGGTGGGGGTTTTCCATAGGAGGATCAGAAAATGACACTAAGAAGGGGACAGAGTGGAACAGAGGGGGACACCAGTGAGTGTGAAGGGTCAAGACTGGCCTGGGTGTGAGGGGAATAGGAATGCCCCCCTGGTAGGATGTGGGAGTGGGTGGTGGGGAGAAGGTGGGTCTGGTTTGCACTTTGGAGTCCAGCACACTTGGGACTTGTCTTGTTCACCACCTACAAGCCCCTGTGATTCAGGCCACGTGACACCAGCCCCAGCCCTCTGTTCCCTGCAGCTGTGCCCTGAGTAATGTGAAGAAAGTCTCCCTGGAGCTGGGCGGGAAGTCGCCCCTAATCATCTTTGCTGACTGTGACCTCAACAAGGCCGTGCAGATGGTGAGATAGGGCAGGGGTGGGAATAGGTGGGAGGACGTGTGGGAAGCCCTGGGCCAGAGGCAGAGGGATAGCAGTGGGGGATCTCTCGGCTACCATGGTTAACCTAACCTGGTATAGCCATCCATGATATTATCACAAGTATAGGCAGCATCGCAAGAGACACCCGTGGGCAAGGATGATGCATGCCCTCCACAGTGTGTTCTCAACATGTCCTAACTGTCATAATGCTGAACCAGCTGGACAGATTGTGGACATGAAAAGGCTGCCTGCCTTGGCATGGGTAAAAAGCAAAGTGTCCCTGGATCTCTCGGGCATGACCCGCTAACAGCCATGACCAATGACCCTGTGCACCCATGCCCAGCTTTCCGCCTACACTCTGGGCAGCTACAGGCCAGGCCTGGGCATACCCATGTGCACAGGACCAGAAAAGTACCCATTTGTGGTGGCCTCAGATTGGCCTGAATGAGGACTCAGAACAGTGACAGCATGTGGCAAATGCCGTGAACGTGGAAGTGGTTCTTGCCGTAGGTGTTGTCACTTGATGCCTTGGTCCGCTCTCCACTCCCATGGGAGCAAATGAGTCAGATCCGTTCAACCAGGTCTCCAACTGTCTTAGCAGCATAACCAAGCCTCATTCTGCCTTGGAGCAGGGCATGACACCCAGCAGAGTCCTGAGAGGGAGTCCAGGACCTTCCTTCTTCATCTCCCCCATGAACCCAACAGTCCGGGATCTTGGTTCAATTCAAAATGTGGCTGCTGCTCCCGAGCCCTGCACATAAGTGGGGGCCTGTGCCAACTGTTGGGCTGAGTCATGCAGACTAGGAGAGCTGGACTAGACTCTGCACCCCACCCCTGGCTTCCTGCTGTCGGCTTCTTGGCTCCTAGCGTGTCTGAGCAGCTTTCCTGCACTCCTGCATGATCTCCCCTAGAACTAGGGCTGTGCCTCTCCGTCCTGCTCTCCAACCCTGTTAACGTGCAGTCTGGTACCTCTACAGTCGGGTCCCACGGAGACCTGGCATCTTTTGGGCCACCCAGTGAGTCTACCCATGGGCTGAGGATCCAGGAAAGCTCAGACTCACCCGATATATTTTTATCCATTGTTTGTCATGTGAACAGCATCCTTATGGTGGGAATGAGGTGTCTATGTGACTCCCTCTTACCATGTGGCCTTATGTCCTCATTCCCACTGCCACCTCTTGCCTCTGCAGGCTGAGGATTGCACAGGACCTATGTGCCCAGTGCGGGTCAAGCCTGACCCATGGGAGGAAGGCAGGATGCAGGCACGCCCACTCTTCCCTGAGAAGAGTTAACAGTCCTGGTGGGCAGTGGGGCAGAAGCTCTTGGAGATATGTGACCTGGCATTTCTGTGCTTCTCTGAAGGGCATGAGCTCCGTTTTTTTCAACAAAGGGGAGAACTGCATTGCAGCGGGCCGGCTCTTTGTGGAGGACTCCATCCATGACCAGTTCGTGCAGAAAGTGGTAAGTTCCAGGCTAGAGTCTGAGCCGGAGGGGCAGGCTGCAAAAGAGGCAGTGGTGCAGAGTAAAGAGGGCCTGGGCTCCTCTGGTTGAGTACCATCCACTAGAGGATCCTTGGAGAACTCTCTTGAGTCTTCAGCTCAAACTGACATAACCAAAGGCTTTGGTCTCATTCTCTGAAAGTAGAGCCTAGGATAAAGACCAACTATACAGGATTCACAAGGGCTTACCCTCTTAAGTGAGGCCATAGGAGGCCAGGAAAGGACAGGGCAAAGAACAGAAGAGCAAAAACATGGCCTCGGGACCCCTAGCAGCATCTCTGGAGTGGGAAGTACCCTATGCAGGTGCCCAGAATCAAGAGTCTAGACTTTGCCCAGGCCCCTAATGCTAGGCAGTGGTTTCTGCAAGCTGGCTGTTTGGTGAGGGGGGCAGCTTCTTCCACCTCTGGGGACCCGACAGGTGTCAAGCAGCAGCTCCCACTGGAGTTACTGGGTAACGTAACAAAATCCCAAAGGGTAGACTGAGGCTAGCTCCAGGAACAAATGGGTCTTCTTGGCCCCATAGGACTGTATGATTTGCTTGTTGTTTGTTTGTGGTGCTGGAACCCAGGGCCTTGGCTAGTGAGATGATTGCTCTGCCACTGAGCCCCAGCCCCAGCAAGGAATGTCTGTAATTCTTGACTTTGGGGTTCTCTATGAACTGGCGTCATTGTGACCAGCCTCATCCTGTGAGGTTGACAGGTATAGATGGACATTTTTCTAACATAAAACCAGAGAGGGACAACTTTCACCTGTTAGACTAAAGTTATGGGAGGGGCCCTGGTTGCCAGAGACCCCACCCATCCTCAGTCTAGACAATGGTGTCAAGACCATGGCACCTGAGGCTGGAGGTGTCCCTGTGGCAACGCTAAGCCCCTCCTGGATCATGGCGATCAGGCAGGAACCCAACAGAAAAGTTCAGGGATGCTGAGAGGTGGCGGTGGTGAGTCTGTCTGTCACTTTACCTATGTTGTGGCTAGGACACCCTGAGAAAAGGGTGGGGTAACATGGCATTTTGGGAAAGGTCTGTGTTACCGATGACAGGAGATAAATGATTCCTATGGAAGCAAGGTTTGCTCCAGCTCACAGTTTTGGGTACGTGGTACTTGGCCCCATTGCGCTGGGCTTGTGGTGAGGCCCAGTACTGTGGCTGAGTGTGCTGCAGAACAAACGCTCTCACTTCATGGCTCTGGGAAGCAGAAGAGAGGACGGAACCAGGGTCCCCATATGACCTTCAAGGGTACTCCAGGGACCTCATTCCTCCTGCTGTGTCTTATCTCCTAAAGGTCCCCCCACATCCCAACAGCTCCCCCTCTGCCTGGCAACCAAGCCTTCAACACCAGGACTGAACCAGAATAGTCAGGATTAGGTCTAAGTGTGAAAGGTGACAAGGACAGGAAAGGACTGAGCAGCTTTGCTATGTGACAAATGACATGTGACACCCAGTAGCCACTGAGTTTACCTGGTTCACCATCTATCCAGACTAGGGTGAACCCTAAAGTGAATGAGGGTGAACACAACTTTGCCTGATCCTAAGACTCCAGCTCAGGAGCCTGGGAGCCAGGCCATACGAGAGAGGGACTGGGGCCCGCCTTCCCAGAGGCCAACAGATCTGTCATTGGCTGTTGATTGACCAGTGATTGATTGGCCATTGATTCTGTGCAACTGTGTTTTCTTTCTACATCCTATATCCTGATTCATTGTTTTAAAAAGGATTATTTTATGTAGATATGTGTTTCTCCTGCATGTGTGTATGTACACTTCATGCTTGGTGTCTGCAGATGTCAGAAGATGCCATCGGCTCCCCTAGAACTGGAGTTGCACATCTTTGTGAGCCTCTTTGTGTCTGGAAGAACAGCCAGTGCTTTAACCCATGAGCCCTCTCTTCAGCCCCCAAACTCATTTTCTGTTCTCCTGACATCCAAACTCCAGAGTCATTAGGTCACCTCCTCTGTCACTCCCCAGTGATACCCCAGTAGCATCTTTACATTCTAAAGCCTAGGCTTACTTTGAAGGTGGCAGAAGCAGAGGGAAGGCTTCCCATAGGGGGCCACTCCCAAAGGATCTGCTGAAGCAGAGGAAAATGAAAGCAGCGGTAGGTAGACCTGAGCCTTGGACCCTTCTCTCTGTTCAGTGTCCCTCTGTCTGTCACTGAGACTCCTGTAGTACATAGGTTTGGAGTCAGACTGGGAAAGCCCCATTAGCTGGGAAATGGCTCCCATACGTTTTTCAAGGACCTCTCAGTATAAACCGCAGAGGTGGGAGCTGTCCCAGGACTGATTGTGGCACTGAGCATGACCTGACCCGAGAACTTTCTGCAGGTGGAGGAAGTGGGGAAGATGAAAATCGGCAACCCCCTGGACAGAGACACCAACCATGGCCCGCAGAACCACGAGGCCCACCTGAAGAAGCTGGTGGAGTATTGCCAGCGTGGTGTGAAGGAAGGGGCCACGCTGGTCTGTGGTGGGAACCAAGTCCCGAGGCCAGGTCAGTCAGGTTCTCCATCTCACTTGGGTAACCTGAGGCAGCAAGTACTAGACCCCTGGTTTTCAACCAACCCTAACTGGACATAGCTGAAGGCCAAGTATGTGTGTGGTCAGGATCCAGGCCTCCAGTTCAAATTGGGATCTCGGATGTAATGGCCCTTGACTGTTTGGTCACTCTCTAGACCCGGGTCTGGAACTGGGCAGGTGAGGGAGGAGTCCAGAACATTCCTCAGTGCTGGTGTAATCTGCTGTGCCGGTGTTGCTATTGCATCTCTCCGTCATGGCGTCAGTCTCCTCTGACTTGACTTCAAGGTTCTCGCTCTTTGGTTTCTCTTCTGAACAGTTGTGTGTTGTGTGACTTCTGGGAAGACATGAACCAATGCCTACTCACCCCAGATAGGGCACCAGTGACCACCCAAAAGAGATGGCCCTGTCCATGTCTAGTTTAGTGAGCCAGTGAGTTTATTGGGGTCACTCACAGGAGCATGAATGGCTCAAAGGCACAGAGCCTGGGTGACGACTCCCAAAAGCTGCATCCTGGAACACCCCCAAACAACTTGGAGACGTCTTCACTGCCATCTTGTCTCCCTTTTCACTGCTTAGTGAGTGGGTGGCAGGGGCCTTATGTATCTCAGGTCATTTGCTTGAGTGTTGTGAGCCTCCTTCCTCCCTCCAGGGGATGCTTTAGTTGCTAGGCAACAGGTGGAAATGCCACAGTGTCCCACCACTGGTGGCCAGCTGCCCTTAGCTAGGAGTGAGCCTTTGCCTGGAGTGGGCCATCTTTGAGATGGTGCAGATCTGATAGCTCAGGTCACCCATCTAGAGCTATTGACACAGCCAGAATTAGATACTTCTACCTGAATGGCACCAGGCACTTGGCTGAAGGGTTTATTGGGGGCTTACAGATTCAGGGGGTGAGTCCATGACCATCATGGTGGGGAGCATGGAGCAGGCAGGCAGTCACGGCACTGGAGCAGTAGCTGAGAGCTCACATCTTGAGATAACATCTGTGAGGCAGGGAGAGCTGACAGAGAATGGTGTGGGCTTCTGAAAACCTACAGCCTGCCCCCAGAGACACACCTCCTTACCGAGGTCACACCTCCTAGTCCTTCCCAAGCAGTTCCACCAGCTGGGGACCAAGCGTTAAAATACATGAGCCTGTAGGGCCCATTCTTATTGAAACAAGCAGTGTCTGACCCCAGACACACTTACTTTTCTGGAATCTGCTCAGTTCTAGGCACTTAAACCAGGAGAGCAGAAGCCACATGGATGGAGCCTTGTGCTGCCTGCCCACAGCACTGCAGCTCCACACCCTGCCTTCTTTTGCTGTCTGCTTTTTACACTCCATTAGGAGCCCCACACAGGGGAGGCTCTCATTAACTGAAGGAATTGAAGAGGGCAAGAAAGGACACACCCCTCTTTCTGACCTCTTGATTTTAATCCCCTTCTGGTTCTGTTAAGTTTGACACCTCCTTTATACCTTGATTCTCCTGCATCCCTGCCACCTTCTGTAGCTTATCCTGCCAAGTGTCCCCGTGAGTCATTGACCCTTTGTTTATTCACCCCCTGAGAGTTCTTGGGTTCCAATGCTCAGCAGTGCCCTCCTGCATCAGGAGCAAGTTCCCTGACTGCCTCCATGGCCTCATTTGCCCTTAACCCCCACCCACCATCTCTTGCACTCTCTCTAGAAGCTTCTTATCTTCTGCTATCTGTATTTGCTGTTCCTAAACTTGGCAAACAGCTCCCCAGTGTCCCAATCAGAGAGCAGCTCATCATTTAGATCATGTGAAGCAAACGTCCCTGAATCACCAGTGTGGAAGTTCCCTACGGCTGGGGACAGTATGGCAAGCTCTAGCAGCAGGTGGACTGCAAAGTTTGGGGTAAACACTGTTCACAGAGCAGAGAGAGGGATCCAGCGAGGCTAGCACATCCCCCAGAAACATGAGGGCAGCACATCTATTCTCTGAACAATAGGGTGGGGAATTTTCTAGAGCCCAATCAAGAATAGGACAGATCAGGGATGATTCTTCTTGGACAATTCTACCTGAAAGACAGGATGAGGTGCCTGGGTCTATAGTGAAAAGAGTGTTGTGTGAGCCAGGTCCTGGCTAGAATAGGGAGGAGACCGTCAGGGAGCTGCACCTCCTACATGCCTCAGGCCACTGTCTCCCCTACAGGTTTCTTCTTTCAACCAACTGTCTTCACCAATGTGGAGGACCACATGTTCATTGCTAAGGAGGAGTCCTTCGGGCCCATCATGATCATCTCTCGGTTTGCTGACGGGTATGTGATTCACCACACCTCTCAGTGTAGATGGAAATTTCTGTCCCTCCTGGTCCTACAGCCATTCAGTCCCAAAGAAATACATAGGGGCTTATATTAATTATAAACTGCTTGGCCTATTCGCTCAGGCTTATTATTAACTACCTCTTACAATTTAAATTAACTCATAATTCTTGTCTCTATTTAGCCGTGTGGCTTGGTATCTTTTCTCAGTGAGACAGTCTCATCTTGCTTCCTCTGCATCTGGGTGGTGACTGTGTCCTTTTCTCTTCCCAAAATTTTCTTATTCTGCTTGCCCCACCCATAGTTCCTGCCTGGCTGTTGGCCAATCAGCATTTTATTAAACCAATATGAAAGTGTCATTTAGTTTAATAAATTTTTATAGTGTACAAAAGCATTATCCTACAGCATCTCAGGGCTTTTTCTCTGTGTGTCTGGAGTCTTGACAACAACTGTCAGAGATGGTCCATGAGAAGAAAACTGAGTTAGTGAACTGTACACAGTGCCTGGGTTGCCTACATAGGCTTCTTGAAGAACATGGGGCTCCCTTTGCCCTCCCTCTCCTGGGCCAGAATGGCCTCCAGGCCTAGATGAATAAAAGGTGATTTCTTTGCATGTCCCTGCTTCCCTGTGTTTGTCCTCCATTTCTGGTATTACTTACAGCCTACTGGGCCTTGTTCTTATAGTGTCCTGCTGAGAACTAAACTGGTCCTGTCCAAATGGCCTGGAACCACTGTGGCATTGGGTCTTAATCATGAATGAGTCCATGCTTTAGGTTGGTTGGATGGAGTGAGCCTGTCTCAGCTCTGTGCTACTTCTGGACTTGCCCCGTACAAAGGAAGCAGCTCTGCTCACCTGGGTTTGGGCTGTCTCTCCATGGCAGCCTCAGATCACTGGCCTGAAGCCCAGGTCTCATAGAAGCCAGCTGGAGGCAGCAAAGACCCTCAGGAGCTAGCCTCGGAATGTACCCCTGGCCCAAGAGCCGTCCAGGCCACCAGGTTAAAGAGAAGGAAGGGTCCACACACAGTGGAGGAACTACAGCTCTGTGGACACATTTGACCGGCCACACCCTTTCCTGACTCATTTTTCAGGCAAAGTAACACTTTTGTCTTCACCTTTTTCAACCAGTTGTCACGATGTGACGACCATCACATCACCAGCTTATGCTGACTATAGTAGACAGATTTCACAGTCTCTGCCAAGCAGACACGACCCCAGCTCTTAGGTCCACCTGCTCAGTCTACCTCTGCCCAAAACTGTCTCTCTGGGCTCCTTTCCTGCATGAGGCCCCCTGCGTAGATCTGCTCTGTGAAATACTTACCTTACGCCCCCGACCCTCCTCGTCTTTCTCTCTGCTGCCCCTTCTGCAATCTCAGCACAGGTCTTTCCTTTTGGGGTCTCCTGGCCAAGGAACATGGGCTTAGACACTTTGGGGAAGCAGATTCTGATTTTCCCTTGTCCCCAGTCCAAAAATGGGTGCTTAGAGCATCTCTCAGGGAGTTCTTGGACTTCCCCTACAGGGACGTGGATGCTGTGCTGTCTCGGGCCAATGCCACAGAGTTTGGCCTGGCCTCTGGTGTCTTCACCCGGGATATCAACAAGGCCTTGTATGTCAGTGACAAACTCCAGGCGGGCACTGTGTTCGTCAACACCTACAACAAGACAGATGTGGCCGCACCCTTTGGAGGATTCAAACAGTCTGGATTTGGCAAAGATCTGGGTAACTAAACCCTGTCAGTGGGGCAGTTTTCATGTATTCACTCAGCAAACACCCGTCAAAGGCCACTAAGTGCCAGGTTCTGTCCCACTGCTGGGGTGTCTTATTGGACCAGATAGCTGGTAGCTGCTCAGTTCTTGCTGGGAGGGAGCCCTTTTGGGGCCAATGTCATTGCTGAGACAGTAGGCAGGAGTAGAAAGAAAATATACAGGAGATTCCAGTCACAGGGTGGGCAGGAAGACAACTTCTTGGCTGCTGGTACCCATCGTACCTGCTTTACCATTACAATGTGGTAGGGAGGCAGGAAGGGTACTAGAATGGCTGCCCCAGATTGGTTCTGCATTCCCTTGCACTGGAGTCCGAACCTATAGCTTACTACAAGGATGACCTGGGTTGGGTATGTGGCTTCCCTGGGGCCTTGGTTTCTCATCTGTGAGAGAGCGAGGCTGCCCACAGGTGTGCTCGTCTCAGGGATCCCCAGTAGGTTTACCAGCGGTGTGTGCTGTCTTGCAGGAGAGGCAGCCCTGAACGAGTACCTGCGGGTCAAGACCGTGACTTTTGAGTACTGAAGCCAGGTCTCCATGGTGCTTCCGTATCCTGCTGGCCTCCCCTTAGGGACCCTGACCCCTCCCTGTCTGGTGGCTGAGAACCCTTCTGTCCACAGCACCGCTCCCTTCCGTCTCTGGAGCTAACACCCTGCACCACTGCTGGTGACAGGACACCCTCGGAGCAATCCGAAGCGGCTCCAAGTGGAGTGGCAGTCAAGGCCAGGATGAATAAAGATGTGAGCAGGGGTAGCTTGCACTTTGTGTCACCGCTCTGTCTGTGGGTGCTCCAGATGGTCCCAGAAGGAGCAGTCACCCTGAGTCCGGGGCATATAGCATCACTTGGCCTGCAGAGACTGAAACTTAGCGGGTACACAGAAGGAAATGCGTGTGTCAGCACACGCCTCCAAAGGCAAGAGCTGAGAAGGGTGTGAGAGGCTGTGGAGAAGGGTAATGCCCCAGAAACAGGAAATGGGACGCGGCGGGGGTCGGGGGCAGGAGCCCTGGGTCATGAAGCAGCCCAGTCTCCTCTGCAAGGACCCCAGTCCTCACCAGCCACTCAGTATATTGGAGCATTCATGATGGCAGCCTGAGGCCTGCAGCGGGAGCTTTGCCCTGCCTGGCATCTAAGACCTGGGCAGCACCCCTGTCTTCTACCACCTGTATTTCTCATCATCTTACACCACCCCACTGCAGCCGGAGCACAGGCCCCACAAGTCTTCTGCCACATGTGTGCCCGCCCGAGGCCCTCTTCCCTACACCCTCATCCTGGAGGTCTCACACACCACAGACTTCCCATTGCCTTGGTTTCTCCAATACGCTCATTCTCTTCTTGGCACGCCAACCATGATCACCTCTCTCTGGCTCTGCCTTTCTGGGTCCAAACATTTTAATGGTTTCTCTGATCTTTCTCAGATCCCCTGACCAGGCAGGGAGTGACCTAGTGACCTGTGCTGGTTTTGGAAAGATTTCAACCAGGCCTATGTGGTGTCCTGGCCTTGCTCCACATCCCTGCCCATCTCTTAAACACAGCACAAGTCTCATAATTACCCTTGATCAATGGGAAGCCGCATACCTGATTTAGGTCCCAGAAGATGACTGTGGGTTTAGGAATTCCTGTCACTATCATACCATAAGTGATGTGGTGGAAACACATCACTCCTGGATTTCGGGTGGAGCTGTGGAAACCCCGCTGTATGGCTGCTGGAGTGAAATGACAGTGGCTCACGGCGGCACTGTCACCGGCCGTATGTTCTCTAAGACAATCAGTATTCTCGTTTTTAAAAAAGATTATTGCTTTTTTGGTCTGTGCATTTGTGTGTGCGCACACGTGCATGCAGATGCCAGGAGAGAACAGAAAAGGCATCAGATCCCTTGAAGCAGGAGTTGCAGGCAGCTGTGGGCTGACAGACACAAGTAGAGGGAATCAGGTAAAGCAGCAAACTCTCATTCCTGAGCTGTATCGCCAGCTCATTCCCGCTGTCATGCACAGGGACAGCATTGCCTGACAGCACAGTTCTCAGCTTATCCCAGACTCAAAGTGACATAGGACGGTAGGTTTTATGACACCACGTGTGAGCACTGGCAGAGGCCATGGTAACCACAATAGACTGGTGAGTGCTGGATGCCATGTAGGCCTCTAAGTCCTCCCCATACATCTGTATTGTGCATGCTGTGGTCCAGGGAAGAAGGAATGACCACTGAGGCAGAGAAGCTGGCTTGCTCAGGTCCTGCGGCTGCTATGATGCTCCTTTTCCCTTCCCAGATAATGAGACCCTTGAAGCCCATGCTTTGCAGTGACTCACTGTCAGAAACCCAGGTCCTGAGTCTCCTGGAATTGGTCCCAGGGCCTTAACTCCCAGATCCTAATGGGAAATCCATACCCAATGTGCAGATACTCTACCCCATGTAATGGGTGAGATAGGCTGCACCCAGGGCTCACTATGCCATTGCTGTGGCTTCTCAGAGGTCTTCTTACAGGTCTATGAAACATGATGTGTGGCTCCCTCCGTGAGGCTTGTTTCGGGTCGTGTGTGTGTGTGTGTGTGTGTGTGTGTGTGTGTGTGTTGGGGAGAGTGCTTCTGGATTGTTTCCTTCCTGCTTCCCCAGCAGGGCCCCTTCCTGCTTTGGGTATGTCCAGCTTTGCTTCCTGATGCCCAATGAAGGGAAAAGCGTCCTTCCACTGTTCATTTCTAAGTGGAATAAGGACATACCTCTGTGCCCATTTTTAAGGGTGTCATTTAGCAACACTAAATACCACCCCGTCATTTCCAACCACCACCTCCCTCCTGTCCCTGAACCCTACTTTCCTTATATCTGGGTGATGTGAGAGTCTCTGGCCAACCAGCAAACCTGTGTGTGGTAGGATAGGTGAGGAAGTCAGGGTAGGCTCTGGGGTCTGGGGAAGGCACAGCCACCTGTCCCTCGCACGCCCACCAGAGGGCGCAGCATCGTGCTGTCCCATGATGGGGCTCCTGGGACCTTGCCTGCTGTGGACAGACTTAGGTCCCTCCAAATGATAATGCTAACGTACTGACCTCCGTGCTTCTGAATGTGAGAGGCCCTGGTGGCACACACAGGTTTTTCATGTTCAGGGAAGGCAAGCTGAGTCTGTGAACCCAGGGTTCACACTCAGGTGGGCTGGAAATAAAACAGCCCAGTCTACAGCCTTTACCACATGCCCCACAGCCATCTAAAAGTCTTCCTGGGGTAGGGATAGATCATTCCTATCTGATGACCGATAGGGAGAGCAGTCGTCTAGGTGAGAGAGGCTCTGGGTTTTATCCTCAGCATACATGTGCATGTGTGTGCTCACATATGTGTGTATTGTATGTGTTCCATATGACATTTAAAATATGTCACAGGGTTTAACATCCTGTAGTGGTTTGAAAGAAATGGCCCCCAAAGAGAGTGACATTCACGGGGTGTGTGACCTTGTTGGAGAAGTGTGGCCTTGTGGGAGGCGTGACATTTGTTTCTTTTAGCCAACTCACTTGCTCAGGGCTGACAGCCTTATTCACTGAAAGCCATGGGTTTTAGGCTTGAGCTAGACTTTTTTTTATTGATTTTTTTTGAGCTCTACATTTTTCTCTGCTTCCCTCCCTGCCTTTCTCCTTTCCTTCAACCTTCTCCCAAGGTCCCCATGCTCCTAATTTACTCGGGAGATCATGTCTTTTTCTACTTCCCATGTAGATTAGATCTATGATATCTCTCTTAGGGTCTTCATTATTGTCTAGGTTCTCTGGGATTGTGATTTGTGGGCTGATTTTCTTTGCCTTATGTTTAAAAACCACCTATGAGTGAGTACATGTGATAATTGTCTTTCTGTGTCTGGATTGCCTCACTCAAAATGATGCTTTCTAGCTCCATCCATTTGCCTGCAAAATTCAAGATGTCGTTATTTTTTCTGCTGTGTAGTAAGTACTCCATTGTGTAAATGTACCACATTTTCCTTACCTATTCTTCAGTTGAGGGGCATTTAGGTTATTTCCAGGTTTTGGTTATGATAAACAATGCTGCTATGAACATAGCTGAGCATATGTTCTTGTGGCATGATTGAGCATCCTTTGGATATATACCCAAAAGTGGTTTTACTGAGTGTTGAGGAAGGTTGTTCCTAATTTTTTGAGAAATCATCACACTGACATCCAAAGGAGCTGTACCAGCTTGCGTTCCCACCAGCAATGCAGGAGCAGGCTAGACTTTAAATCCCTTTTCTGCTCTGGGGTTGGGCTTTGAGGTCTCCTATGCTAAACTACACCCAGTGAGACAGATCACTTCCTGTTTCCTGCATGTTAAGATGTAGAACTCTCAGCTCCTTCTCCAGCACCATGTCTTCCTGTACACTGCCGTGTCCCACCATGATGATAATGGACTGAACCTCTGAAACTAAGCCACCCAATTAAATATTTTTTTAAGAACTGCCCTGGTCATGGTGTTTCTTCACAGCAATAGGAACCCTAACAAATGCCTCCTGTTTTGGCATTTCTTCTTTTCATAATCTACTGACCCCCAAACATGAGATAATTCAGGCCTTTTGCAAGATCCTGGGGGGAAAGATGGGTGTTCTATGAGGAGACCCTATGCACTGGCTCTCCCAGCTGCTCTGGTATAACCCCCCCCCCCCCCCCGCCAGCTCCTTGTGTGCAGTCAGCTAAACCTATCTTTAGCGTCAGGTCAGCCTCCTCAAGGCCTCAGGTCAGTTCTGGGAGGAGGGGTACTTAGCTACCCGGGTGCTGTCCCTGAAGACTGAAGTGAGTCAGGTCTCCAGACATCAGCAGAACCTATGTGTGAGCTGTCCCTACCGTGGCCCACAAGCTCCTGGCTTCCACTTTTGTCCTCCAGACAGACACAGCAGCACTGCTGAAGCTGCCGCAGAGTCCACACTGGGAAGTACCGTAAGTCTTTCATTGTCCCCAAAGGTTAGGCAGTTCGGGGTTAGTCCAGGACCCATAGGGAGAGTCTTGCTAATGAATCAGAAGCATACCTTACCTTCCAAACCTAGCACTGCCAGACACTCGCTGGTGGGCAAACCTCGATTTCCTGCCTGAAAACAGCAGCTACAGGGCCTTCTCTGCCCACTCCAGCCTTTCACGGCGATGTGGGCCACCACTGTGACAGTGGGTGCCAAGTGCTATGACCACTGCAGCATGAAAATTTTGTTCTTGCTTATGGTTTTGCAAATTACTAGTGGGTTCTCAATGACAGCTTTGTTTTCCTGGTAGCACTCAGCCACACGCACAGCTGCCAGGAAGGACTAGGGGTCGGGCTGGAGTGAGATCTGCTTCATACTTGGCCTAACACAATGCTGGTCAGGGCCTCTTGTGAGTCTGGTCTCGGCTGTCTGCAGAGATCCTCGGGAGGTCAATTGACCCGACAGAAAAGCAGTAAAAATGGACTTCCCCATGTGTATAAACAAAGGCCAGGGATGGCATTGTGCCCTCAATGAACCGGCTTTGGTGGGGTGAAATGCATTCCAAGCTAACTCTTGGGTATCAGAGGGGAGTAGTGAGGGGCTGCCCTGGATGACCTGAAGCATCTTCTAACTAATCAGAAAGAAAACTTTGTTTGGGGAAAATTTCCTCCCATTTTGTATGTGAAATTAATATTTTAAATTTAATATTTGAAAAGAGATGACAGGTGTGGTGTTGCATAGCTGCAATTCCTGCACTCAGGAGCCGGACTCAGGTTTCCTGGGTTTGAGGCCAGCCTGGTTTACACAGCAAGTTCCAGGCCAGCCAGCACTACACAGTGAGACCTTATTTCAAAACAAAAAAGACAGATTATCCACAGGATAGTTAGTGTGTGTGTGTGTGCACGCACACGTGCATGTGTGCACATGCATGCACAATATGCATGTGTATGTCTGTCTCTGCATGTGTGTCTGTGTGCTGTCTTTGTGTGTGTGTCTGTGTATGGGATCCTGAGTATCCTGGACAAGCACTCTAGCACTGAGCCCCATCTCAGTCCTGAGCCATCACCATTTAACATAAACTGGACAATCAAAAGCAGTCTGCTCCATCCATCCATCCATCCATCCATCCATCAATCCCTTTCTTTCACCAACTCACTTACTCAGGACAGACAGCCTTATTCAAGGAAAGCCATGGCTTTAGGCTCAGCCCAGACTGCTGAGCCTGGGCAGCATGCTCTGCCAAGGCAGTGTATGTAGCCTTGAGCAAGTGGGCACCTCTTGCCTCTTGGCTCACTCACCCATAAAAGGGCATCAGCTCTGCCCAGCCCAGACTGCATGAGGAAGAGTGGCAGACAGAGCACATGGTACAGAGTCCGGAAAACTGTGTTTTCCCTGTCATTGCACCTCTTTATCTGCTGATGTCCCAAAACCTTTCTGAGGCCTTGCTGACACCCTGCTCTGCCCCTGCCTGCCTCTGGTGACCTCTGACCCCAAGGAACACCAGTCACATGTGATGACTGGTGGTGTTGGACTTGAGGTAGGATACCTCAGAGTTCTCCAGAAGCCCCCAGAGTGGCTCTGGGAGCTCACCGTGTTGGCCTGTTTGTAGTGAACCTCTTGTTTGCGTTTTCCTGTCTTCCTCTTCGCTCTCACGGTGCTCTCTGGGCCAGCCTCCAAGAGAAGAGTTTGCACTAGAGTCCTGTCTCAGGGAGGAGGGGCTGAGGTCCAATGTTCCCTCTAAGACTATGACACCACTTACTTTGACCCCCACATACTAGCCCGCCTCCCTCTAGTTCTACCACCTCCCAAAAGCGCTTCAGTTGGGGATCAAACCCTAGTGAAACCTTTATGAAACCTCTAAAACTATGGGCCAAAATAAACCCTTTCTCCTTTACGGTAAAAGAAAGCAGACCAGCATGGATTCAAGATCAAAATGCGGATATGACTATTTCTGGTCATACTTCTTCCTGTCTGTTTTCCCTCCATGCACTGTGGGGTCTCTTCCTCTTCCTGAGAGGACTCAGTCCCATTATGATTGCATCCTATGACCTCTCTTACTCATTGTTACCTCCTTACACCAGCCCTGTTGACAAATGCCATTACTCCGGGGACTCAGAATTCAATGCACATATAGGAAACGGGCAATTGAATCTGTAATCTCTCCTAGCATGTGGAATGCTGTCTTCTGTTTTTTTATGTTGTTTTGTTTATCACTTGCTGAGGACAGAATCCGGGAACTGACCTAACACTGAGTTGCATCTTCCCAGCCCTTTTTAGTATCTTTAGTATCTGTTGTATCTCACTTCTCTCTTAAAAACTATAGTCTTGCACAGCAGGTTTCTGCAAATGCGTTTGGCTGCATAGAATCCAGCCAGGGCTCAGGATTCCTGAACCAATAGAGAGTAGTCGGTGGGGGCACAGGAAAGTTTGTAGGAGCTGGTGTCCATTGAGGCTCACCACCGCTGGGTCTTCCAGGGCTGTGTCAACCTGGGCTTTCACCTGCAGGTGAAGAGGACCCCGTCTCCTGTCAGCCCATATCACTTCTACAACGCTCAGAAGTCATTTGTGAGTCAAACAAGGACACCTGCAGAGAACTGGGAATTACTGGTCAATAAGTGTGAGAGCATCACAGCCGCGTAGAAGGACAGAACTTCACGACACATACTCAAGTGTTTAAAGGTGAAACATCTAGAGATGTCAGATTGAAAACAAAACAGGCAGGTGTGGACCCTGAAGAAAGCTGGCCCTTGGCATACACCGCTGTAGGCCAGTGTCACAACTCGGCTGCCCGGCCCCGCCCCTGACCGTGGCACCGCCCTACTTATAGTCCTCCCTAATCCCCGCAGATCTCCTGGCCCGTCCCCCCGCGGCGGTCCCTCCTCTGAGGCGTGTCATTGACGCCTTCAGCACCCAGGGAGCATCTCTGCACACACCACTGTAGGCTCAGCGAGCTGTTCTGTGCTCATTGGAAACCACCGGGTTTGCCAAGCTGGGCGTCTTTGAGAGTTAAATGGATGCCTCAGTACACCAGACCCTGACTAGAAAGCTTTAAAAACTAGGTTCTCAAGCTTCATCCCATGACCTGGCCCCGCCCACGAGGCCGGCCCACACAGCCCCTCCCATTCTGAGACTCCGCCCCTATGTGGCCCCGCCCCTCAGACCGGACGCCTGGGCAGGGCGGGGCTGGCCCGCCGACTGCCCTTCCCGCTTCCTCCCGCCGCAGGCCTCAGCGGTACCCAGCTCGCGCCCCGCCGCCTCGCTTTCGCCGCCGGCCGAGAGAGGACCGGTAAGCGCGGCCCGGAGCTGGACAGGGAACCGGGGAAACCGTGGGAAAGCCGAGCCCTACGGGCCTTGGGAAGGGGCGTGGGGCGCAGAATCTGGCGGGCGGCACACTGGGGCGGTCAGTTAAAAGATCTTCAGAGACCAGCCCCGCACATCCCTTCCCTCTGCCGGTGATGAACTCCGGGGTGCCTGACTCTAGGGTTCGTGATTGACTCCTTTAGCACCCAGAGAAGATCCCTGCAGGCTTAGCGAGTTCTGCGCTCAGTGGAAACCCCCGGGATTGCCAAGCTAGAGGTCCTTCAGACTTGGGAGGATACCTCAGTCTACCAGACCCTTTCTAGAAAGCTTTAAAAACTCGGGGTTTTCAAACTGCTTCTTCGCCAGAGACCACTTAGAATTGCAGCCTCTCCAGCCTGACCCAGAAATCTAGGGGGTGGCCCTGTGCAGCTTCCTGAAGCTGGCCTCATGCTGCTGGTACCTTGGTAGTTTAAGAACCACGGATGTAAAGGAATACAGAGAGGCCTGATATGGGATGGAGATAACCCAAGTGCTCTGTAAGGAAAATACATTACAGAAGGTTATAGTAACCTCCCCTTGTCTGAGGAAGGCACTGACATGTTCCCCAAAGGGTACCTGAATCTTGGAATGCTACCCAGGCATATAGATTGTTTTCCTAATATACATAACTATGATGGAGTTCTGTTTATGAACTAGACACCGTGAAAGATGAACCACCATTAAGACAGGACAGGTTTAATGATATGCTGTGATATACTTATCACCATCACGACTCTTGTGCCATTATTAAGTAGAATAAGGGTTCTTGGCCAACAGCACTGCTACCCTAACAGCTGTTGAGAGGGTAACTAGCAGGTGGGCGGCGTGTGCAGCCCGGATACACTGGACAAAGGAATGGTGCACATTCCAGGAGGGACAGAGTGTGGTGGGGACTGAGTCAGCCCACCGTGGTGCTCAGAACTGAACACAATTTAAAACTTAAGAATTGTTTGTGTCTGGAGATGTTCTCTTAATATTTTGGGGCCACAAATGGTTGCTGGCCACCAAAGCCTCAGAGGGTGCACCTGGATAAAGGAGCTGGGCTCCACTCAGATGTCACAATTGATAGTATCTACTCACTCTTCCAAGATCACACAACCAGGGAGAGGAGACGCTGGGACACTAACCCTGCATTTGGGTTCCTTCACGTTCCCCCTGGGGTGTTCTGTCCAGTCAAAGAGATGAAACCCGGACATACTGTCCTCATTGCTACACAGTGGGAAGCTAAGAGGCAGCCCATCCATCCCAGAACCTCAGCCAAGCCACCTCGTGGTTAGAATCTCCCTGGCCCAGTAAGGTGAGAATCCGTCCGTATGCTGAGCCAGAACCAGGCCTCCCAGTAGGACATGCTGGTTCCTGGGTGCTGAACCAGTGCTTACAGGCTTGTCTTCAAGGCCAGTTTCACTGGGCAGTATGATTCTTCCAAATGGTTCTGTTTAGTTAATCTGAGTGACAGGCTACTCTTGTTGCTAGCTGGGAGGAGGGGCAGAATATGTCAGGCTGTAGTCACAGACAGCCCTGCTCCAGCCCCTTTCCAAAGCCAGCTGACCCACAGGAGGGTCTGTAATCACTACACCAGTGACATTTATTGTATTCCACACCAAGGCTGGTGTTATAGCAGCCACTTTCTCAAGCCAACCACTTAGGGGTTAACTGACCCTGGGGCCACCCTAGGATGCCACCCTACAGACAGCACCCTCATCTACCAAGCCTCCAGCATACCTTGAGCTAAAAAATTAGGTTTTCCTGAATCTGCTGCTCACTCTCCATAGACGCCACCTCTATTTTGTCCCACAGAGACTGGCTTGCTCAGCTGTGCAAATGACACCAGTGTCACTATCCTCGTTAAATACTCCAACATTCCCAGCGAATCTGAGGGGCCTTCTGGCACTTTCATAGGACGGGAGGTCCCTGCTGATGGGCCAGGAGGTCCCTGACCTGGTGCAGATGACTGTTGGGTGCTGGCTGCTAGGCTGAGCCAACTCAAGAGACTGACTTGATCCCCAGTGTGCACCTGCCCGGGGTTTGTCACACGTGGATGTGCATGTGGAGTGAGGATTGTGAAACTGAAAGGTTCCTATCAGTTGGCAGGTGTGCGGCCTTTTGTCTGCATGGGCCCTGGGGCCCTCCAGTGGAGATGCCAGGCACTTCACCAGGATCACAGCTGGCTGCCTCTGTTCTAGCTTCACTTACCCCAGGTTGAACTCTTGTAACTCCCTACCGTTACAAGGTTCACACTCAACCTTGTCTTTTTTATTGGCAAATACTTTCTCCTGGACTTTCTTTCCTAAGAGTTTTAAATTCATATTTGTGTGCACATGTGTGTGTGTGTGTGTGTGTGTGTGTGTGTGTGTGTGTGTCGCAGTGCACTTGCAGAAGTCAGAGGACAACTTAGGAGAGTCAGTTCTCCTTCCACCCTGTGGGTCCAAGGGACTTGAACACAGGTTGTCAAGCTTGGTGACAAACACCTTTACCTGCCAAGTCATCTCTCTGGTTATAAACTTACTTTCTTGTACATTTTATTCAGAATTTTGCCCTACCATGTATTTAAATTTGATATTCCTGAACTGGGCTCCTACTCTTTCTCTCTCTTTCCTTCCCTACTCTCTGGGAGTCTGTCTGTGGTTTTGGATCAAAGGGCTTTCTTTTATAATATATTTTTGTTTTGTTATGTTTTGGCTTGCTTGGTCCTTCTATTTCTGGCTGTTCAGCATGTCCAAGCTCTGCTCTGCCAGTAGAGGGAGCCTAAATAAAGCAGACACCCTTTGCTCCTGTCCCTGCTCCTGCCTGCAGAAAGAGGCTCCTCCAGACTCACTGCCTGTGTTGGCTGGTTTGACACCCTGCTGCCCTTGATGGCTGCACCCCGTTTATTTGCACAGCTAATGAGACATACACTTGCCCAAATTCCTCAAACATTTGCGTTTTTGCTAAGAATGGCCCTTTATTCTCCCTGAGACATTTAAGCATTGACTGTATCTCATACTGTTCAGAACACTTCATTAAAGCCTTAATCGGTCCATCCAACTCCTGCAGCGGTTTTACTTTGTCCACAGTTGTAGCTGCCCACACTGGTAATCCGCTCACTGTGAAGCTGGCTAGGGAGAAGGCAGGAGTGCTTACCCAGTCACCCTCTGTATCTCGTTCCTCATCTGGAGAGTCAGCCGATCTTAGACCTACAAACATTCAGCAGAAGCAGACATATCTGTTAAATATTCACAGACCCTTGTGCTTATTGTATTAACTGAATACACGGCCATTTATATAGCACAGGCCTGTGTCAGGCATTGTCACAACTAGGCTTCCTGGAGGGTGCGCAGAGAGACCCTATGCAGGGACCATGCTGTTTAAGGAGGGTTCTGACACCTACAGCACCACCCCGCATGCCTAGGGAAGGCAGAAAACTCCTCCCCGTTTTTCTCAGTTTCTGTAATTTCTCTGGTGTGTGTATGTATGTGTGTGTGTGTGCACGTGCGCGCATGTGTGCGTGTGAGTGTGTGCTTGTTTCTAGAGTTTTAGAAACCAGATTCAAGCAGGAATGAAATTGCAGTCTCTCTGAGCAGTAGTGGTAGATGTCTGGTTATCCGTGGCTTATTCTGGGCTAAGAATTGGAACCATAGCCATGCAGCCCAGTGAGGGACTTCTCTGAATCAGCTTGGTGGGAAATCCCCACCTCTTCATCATGACCTGGTTTCTTTGTCTGTTTGGTAGCTCATTCAAATATAACCTTAATCTCAGTGCAATTAGAGGTCAGCCAGGAGTGATGGTTGGTTTGGTTTGGCTTTTTTTTTTTTTTTTTTTTTTTTTTTGAGGACTTGCTATGTTGCTGGACTGACCTTGAATTCTTGGGCTGGACTGATCACCCCACCTCAGGTGCTGGCCACTAAGCTGGGCCCATGTGTTTGCTGTGTACCCAGCACCAACTGTGTGCGGCTCTGCTCCTCTGGTTGCCTAGTTCCTGGGAAGTAGTTGGCGGGGGGACCTCTTTAATAGCTTATCTCTCTTGGCCACACGTGCTCGGCATTGTGACTGCTTCCTTCTGCCTGGTGATCCTATGGCACTAGGCTGGTTCAGCCTTCCGGCTAGAGTTCCTACTCTTGCAGCATATGCGGACTGGTTCACTGGCTCCTGCGCACATACAGGATGTATTTACATGTCCTCCTCAGATGCGGCTCAGTTGGCAAAGTGCTTGCCTGGCATGTGTGAAACTCTGGCTTCAGTCCCCTGTGCCACATGACCGTGGTGGTGCATACCTGTAATCCCATCCCTCCAGAAGAGGCAGGAGAACCAGAAAGTTCAGATCTTCCTTGGCTACACATTCAGTCTAAGGCCAGCTTGGGCTCCGTGCATCTTATTTGCATTGTGTGTTAACTATCTAATGCTGACCCTGCTGCTGTAGGATGGCCACTCCGCTTGCATCCTGAAAGTACCTTGCCTTCCCAGGTTCCTGTGGCCACTGTGGTCCTGTCCTCATCCTTCCTCCAAGTTATGGTACTCACTGTCCTTCCCAGAAGGGAAGTAGGGAAAGGCCTACTCTTGGGATGACTTTTAGAGTTTGTTTACGTTAAGGTTCACATTAGGTTTCAGCCCTTTGATGCCGTGAACCTGGCTGTCCTCTGAGCATGTGGCAGAGGACATCTTTTTGTCCCACACAGGCAGTCTTTTGCTCTCAGCCCTGTCCCTTAGGGAAAATGGGTAGACTGTTTTCTAATCACAGAGTTGAGTTTGGCCATTATCTTATAGCGGCCAAGACACTCTCTAATGGTGATTCATCATTTCTTAGTGTTCTGGGGACTGGGCAAGTCTCAGCCCAGGAGGGCTTTGCTGGGGTCACTGGCTGGCCCTTATCCCCTCCTCCCTCGTACAGACCCTCCAGTGCCCACCTTTGCAAGCCCCATGTGACAGCCCTGCCCACTCCTCTGCAGTCATGTCTGGCCACTGCCTCACTGTCTTCATGGCGCCAGGCCCTGCCTTCAGAAGCATGCAACTGTCCCCCACGGCCCTGGACCTGTGTTCTCTGCCTGAAGGGAGCAGCTTCAAGGTTGTGCACACCTGCCACCAATTTTTTTTGTCAGTTTGTGCAAAGGGGTTCCCCGAGTTCTTCGATCATGTTAACGAAACCACTTAGAAGTTTTCCCCAGGCCAGAGTTTGGTCCTCCTTGGGGACACTTTCTGTAAACTGTTTCTTCCTGTTGGAGACATACTTTCTTGTTTCTCTGTGTGCCTTGTTCGTTGTCTAAAGAGTGAGCCTTTTCTGGGACTGAGATCTCTCCTACCAGGAGGACTTAGCATGGCTGCCTACTGTCTAGTGACTTCACTGGGCACTGTTCTGTGCTGTGTGTGTCGCTGTTGCTGAGTGATCCATTATGACTCACCACCCAGATTACTAGAGCCCCCATGGAGGGCCCCTCTCATTCGAGAGCCCTTCACTGCCCCATCAGCATTCACCCTCTGCCTGGTCAGCCAGTTTTTGAACCTAAGTCCAGCCCTGGATGTGAGTCCTATTGCATTCCCAGATGGCCTTGGGACGTCCCCTGCCTCGTGGACCTCTCCTTCTCCTTCCCCAGCTTTTCCTTTTGATCCTTTTCATCCGTCTCCAAGCAGCCAGGAAGCACCTTTATTGCTTCAGAGGTTTTCAGCACTAGGTTCTCTGGGCAGCCTCCAGATGAGTATCCCCAGAACCCCAGGTGGGCGTGAGAACCAGGGTTCTTCTAGGCAGCCAAGGAGCTACAGGCTGCTGGCTCTCCCCAAAGGGTTAGTTTCTTTTCTCATTGTTCTGACAAATACCCGACAGAAGAACCTTAAGGGGTTTTTATTTTTTGCTCAGGACCAAGAGTATAGCCCATTATGGTGTGAAGGCATGTTGGCACACAGGCGGGTGCTTGCTGGCATCTGGGCAGTCTGGGAAGTACCTTTCTTTCTCTTAGACCCCAGCCCACAGGAAGACCATCTTTGCAAGGCCTGAATCGGCAATGCCCTGGGCACTTGTTAATCTAATCACATTGGCAGACAGAATTAACCCTCCCAGCCAGCCATCTTCTAGGCTAAGACAATGAGACTGAGGGAGTTGGAATGTCACGAATCTGATGAAGGTCACCGTGTTCCTGATAGTCCTTGGATTGCTACAAGCCTTGGGTTAGTTTCCAGAGTTCGGGCAAGGGTAGTTCTGACCGTATTCCTGCTGATCCTTCCTTTATTTGTTTTCATTCATGTCGGGTGGTGGTACTGAGATAGAAGCCAGGACTTGCTCGATGAGTGTCCTGCTCCTGATCAGTGCTGGGTCAGGTTTTCGATTGGTTGGTAGGGAGCCTCACTCTTTGCTGGTGCCTATGGACGGTTAGTGGTCCTTCTGTAGGGATGTTTCTTCCCCAGGCCTGTGCATATGACATGAAACTGCAGAGTTATGGTGCCGGAGTGTAGAAGGAGTGACAGGCCACTTCCTGCCACCCACCCAGCTAGCTTTACCCAAAATAATTACATGGAAACTGTATTCTTTTAAACACTGCCTGGCCCATTAGTTCTAGCATCTTATTGGCTAACTCTCACATATTAATTAACCCATTTCTAATAATATGTATATCACCATGAGGTCCTGGCTTACCGGGAAGATTCTAACCCACGTCCATCTCAGAGAGGAGAGCCATGGTGTCTGCCTGACTCTGCTTCTTAAGATGGAAATCTCAACAGTACAAAAAAAACTTTGGGTGACTGTCCAGACAGCGAGATGTCTCTGTCATTTCTAGAGTTTTAAAAGTTGTTTACTTCTCATTTACTTAGGTAATATTATATCCTTCTGGAGTCTTTGATGGAGTTGAAGAATGGTTGGTGATAATTATAGTTTTCCTTAGTTGTGATAAAAGATAAAATAGATATAGATATTGTGACTGCAATTCTTGCTTGATAACTGTTTTGTTATATGTAATTTTACTATGTTAAAGTGAAAGCCTTTCTTTTTTGTTTAAACAGAAAAAGGGGAAATGATGTAGGTGGATCTTCTTTCTATGTGTTGCTTTCATTGGTTAATTAATAAAGAAACTGCTTGGCCTGATAGGTCAGAACATAGGTGGGTGGAGTAGACAGAACAGAATGCGGGGAAGAAGGCAATGAGGCAGACGCCATGGCTCTCCTCTCCGAAATGAACGTGGGTTAGAATCTTCCCGGTAAGCCATGACCTCGTGGTGCTATACACATTATTAGAAATGGGTTAATTAATGTGTGAGAGTTAGCCAGTAAGGGACTGGAGACAATGGGCCAGGCAGTGCTTAAAAGAATACAGTTTCCATGTAATTATTTCGGGTAAAGCTAGCCAGGCGGCCAGGAGCCGGGCGGGACGAAAAACAGCCTGCTGCTCCTTCTACACCGGAGCCAGCCCTGAATGATGACTGCCGAGTAGGTGGATGGCATCTGAAGGGTCCCCGAGGAGTCAGGTTTCCTACCCTTCAGCCCTGTCACTTTGTGTCTCCCAGGTCAGGGCTGCTGGGCTCAGCCGTGTGCCGATGGAAGCGACAGAGGCCCGACAGCGGAGACTGGAAGGCTGTGGCAGGCCAAAGGAGCTGGGGCCATCACCCAACCACGGTGCAGAAGGTCTCCCAGAGACTTCCGAAGATGGACACCAGGGGGTCTCTGAGAGCCAGCGTGTGGACCCCAAATCACTGGAGGCCGAGCACGTCAGGGAGAAAGCCTTGGTCATTGGCTTTCAGGTGCTGGTACCCTTCCTGCTCGCAGGCCTGGGACTCTCCTGGGCTGGCTTGCTTCTGAACTATTTCCAGGTGAGAGACAGCTGCCTGGGGGCAGGAGAACCTGAGGAGTGGGTCCTGAGGCTGACAGGACACCATCTTTTCTACGTACTGGGTGAAGTTCTTTTAGCCTAACCCAAGCTAAGCACAGCAGGATAGTGGCTGGAGTCATGGAACTTTGACTCTGCCCAAAGACACACCCAGAATTCACTGGACCACTTCCTGTCTCTTAGTGTTCTGTGAGGGAGTAAGGAGCGTAAAGCTAATTTATTTCCATTTCAGAGACTGAATGCCCTGTGTCAAGGCATTTCAAGGGGGTTTTTCTCTGAGGCCTCTCTGGGACCTGTGTCTCCTTTTCTCATGGGGGGAACCAGCCATATTGGATTAGGTCTGCTAATGCCCTCATTTCCACTTCCCTTTTATAGGCCCTACCTCCAGAAATAGTCACATTCTGAGGTGCGGAAGACCAAGACTTACATATATGCATGGGTGGCTGGGGGTGGGGGTGGGGTCAGCCCATAGCAACAACTTAATATAACATCATTGCCAGATGCTGTCATGAATGAACTTAGAGCAGTGTCCCACACACTTGGGACAGTCAATGGGTCTATTACTGCAAGTGGAACTTCACGGTCCAAGGACCTGCATGGGACTTACATGGCTGTTACCAAATTCCCTCCCTACCCCAGGGAAAACTGTAGAAGATACCCATTACCGAACACTTGTGGGCAGATCACTGCCAGCCTTTCTCATCTTTAATAACTGCCAGGGGATAGGGAGACAGCTGTGTGGTGAGAATGAAGACTAGTAGAAGCCGGGCCTAGCTGCAGTGCACCTACAACCCAGATAACCCTAGAACTGAGGAACGGAGACAGATCCTAGGAGCTCACTGGCCAGCTGTCCTAGCCAAAATGGCAAGTTTGCAGGGTCAGTAGCAGACTTTGTATCAAAGGAATAGAGAACACCCACTCTGGCCTGGGAGCACTTGCAAGCACAGCTGTGTGTGCGTGCCTGCACTCACACACACACACACACACACACACACACACACACACACACACAGCTGCTAGATGGGAACTGTACTTCATATGTTAATTTCTGTTGCTGCTTAAAACTCAGCAGATGAAAATGTTAAACTTCTTTTAAAAAGCTCACTGCTACTGTGGCTAGGACCCCGCTCTCCTGAGGCCACAGGTGTTTTCCTACTCAATGCCTGAGTGGCTGCTTGACCCAGGCCCCTGTTTTCCCCACTGCTGTTTCTGGAGACCCCCTAGTCCTTGTCCCACGGGGCACCTGATTCTTTTATGTGCAGCTTGCAAAAGAAGCCTACGGTGGCAAGATCATCTGGGTCACCTGATCGTAAGAGCTTTGTTGCTCTTGGTTACTAGCTTTGGTTCCCTCGTGCAGTGGGAGGGCTTGGATAAAACCATCAGTAGTGGGCAGCAGGTCTGGCTTGAAGCTATTGTTGGTTGGGACTCCCTGAATTGGGGGTGGAGAGCATGGCCCTGGGCCCTGTTTATCAAGCAACTTCTAAGTCCTGCTAGGTGCCTGCCAGACCTTGGTGCCCTACCCTGAACAGAGCCAGTCAGGGTAGTTCTCACTGTGGCTGAGAACAACTTTTTGGGGGGAGGTGGGGGGATGGAGGCTCTATAAGGAGAGGCGGAGGAAAGAGGAGAGCAGAGAGGGCAGCCTTTGTGTGTAGCGGGCTCCATTCAGCTGGCTGCAGCTACCAATGAGTGCCATAGAAGAACTGAACAGGTGCCCTGGATCATACTGGGATCCTTCGTGTGTGTGACTGACTGACCAGACCCTCCTGCTCCACTGGTGAGGGAAGAGTCCAACCTGTTCTCGGCTGTGAAGATAATGACTGATATTGACCAGAGCTGGGCAAGCGAGAGCCACAGCCTTTCTTAGTCTTCCCCTAGTCACAGTCTGCTGCTTCCCCACACATGCGGAGCCATCTAGGAGAGGAGGCAGGCCCTGCTGTGTAGAATGGGAGGGGTGAGTACCACTTCCTGCAGGTGGGCAGAAGGGCGTTCTTAGGAAGTTCCTTGGGCTAGCAAACTGAAGCCATTATCCAGGGACAGGTAGGCTCGAGACCTGGACCCCTCTCTGGAGGACATTTCCCTGGGGACCGAGCCTCGGGGGACTCCTGGCTAGGCCACTTGGAGCCCTTCTGGCTGTTGTGAGTGCTGGGGACAGTGCATTGTCACCGCTCTGCCTGTGGAAGGGTACTGGCGCTTCCTTTTTCTCTAGTGCTGGAGGCTGGCACTAAGGGCATGGGGATGTGAGGCTGGTTGCTTTCCTGCTGAGTTCCACCCTGGGCCCCCGATTAGGTTACTTTAACTTGTTGTTTCTGCCGTTCTGTTTGTTCACTCACTCATTCTTTCTGGCAACATACACGGTGTGTGCACAAGTCAGACGCCGTGCAGAGTATGGTGGTACAGGGTAGACAGGGGCCGTACTCTTGCAGCACTCAGGATTGCTGACCTGTTGTCTCAGGGAGAGACAACAGATGCGTGCATCTATGCCAGACAGCAGCAAGGGCCTGACGGGAGAGGGGGTTGCCCAAGGCCCTGGTGGGGATGCTGGTGAGGAGACCTGAATCTAGAGGGCACGTGCACAGCTGCTGTGGGGTTCGGCTGGCTCAGATCAGAAATGAAGGGCTCGGCCTGCTGTGGGGATGTGTCCATGGCTAGCTAGCCTGTCCCTTCCAGCTGCAAGGTAGCTGAGAGCATGGCATCTGGAAACTGCTCCTGGGGCGGCACACAGTTCTGGCTATGGTGTCGGCCTCAGAAGCTAGCGTTGGTGATGTGCTCTCTCCCTCCCGCCGTGTTGGGGACAGGACCCCATCACACATGCCATGCTCACCACTCTCTACCTCCCTGGACTGTAGGACAGGTGGGAGGCCCAGAGATGGGAAGGACCGTGCAAGGTCACCAGGAAGCCACTTGATGCTTGACCCAGATCCGAACGATGCCCAGTCAGGCTCTGAGATTTTCCACTGTGCTGGAACTATTTTTAAAATCACATTGAGATGTTCTGTGTTGTGACCCAGTAAGCCTCGTTGACGTGTGGTGTTCTCAGCTTTCCCGGGAAAGTACTTTTTCTCACACGAGCACACGCTTTTATTTATTTCTGCTGAAAGCTTTATGGTCCTGAAAGCGAGTGGTTATAATAGTCAGCACACACAGAGATCAAAAAGGGTCATTGTAATCCCTGCCTACCAAAGGTAACCCCGTCAGCATGTTGGTTTCAATGCCCCCCGACTCTGTCTCTTTCTCTCTTCCTCTCTCTCCCTCCTTCCCTCCTGTGTGTTTCTCTAAGGCTGGTGACCTTACTCAGGAGATGGTCACTTCTCTCTCCTGCACTGATGAGAGCCGATGTGTGCGACTCAGTGAGTTCTGTTTAAATGTGTGATCCGGAGCTAGAGTGACCTTGAGGAAGGTGCCCGGGCTAGCATAAAATGCTCGCTGGCATCTATACCTGAAGATGGCTCCTCTCCCAGTGTTCAGCAGCCAGCACAACACCACCTGTAGGGATTGTCTCAACCCAGCCAGTGCCCTGACACCAGTGGCATCTGAAGCTCCTTTCTCTGCTATTTCACACTAACGTGTGTGTGTTTAGACCAGGCCAAGCCACTGGTCACAGACCATAGGGAGTGCTGCCCAGGGGGATGCTGGGATTGTGCTCGCCCATCAGACTACACCTCTGTGGTGGGGAGGGATGGGGAGAAGGGTATTTCTTTTCACTAGTGTTAGTGTACATTGTGGTTGAAGGCAAACCCTCCTGGGGCCTTCAATTCCTCATCTAAAAAAAAAAGAAAGAAAGAAAAAAAGGGGGTGTCATGTTCATGTGTGTGAGCACAGTGAGGTTTTGCCCACCAAGTGGTCATGAAAGGGCTTAAGGACTTCATGGAGTGACTTCCTTGCTCCAAAACAGCAGCAGGGCTGCCAGAGAGGCTCTTTCTTGGGAAAAATGGTTAGGTATTCCTGTTCATATTTCCACTGGGCCATTATGGGACTTGCTTGCACTTAGGGATTCTGGTTAAGGAGCTGTGAGGCTCTGGCTGGAAACTAGAGGCACCTCAGCTGACCACAAGGCCAATCACTACTGAGGTCAGCCAACGGTGTGAGGAATATAGCGTGACAGATGGTTTATAAGAAGTTTCTTCTAGATGAATAGGAAAGCGTGCTGGGAGAGAAATGGCTCAGATACGGGTGCCAGAAGGTGAGGCTTACTTACATGTCACTTGTGTAATGAGGGTACCTCCTTAGAACCCATGTGAGTTGCAGATATGGAGAGCAAGTTTTTGTTGTTGAGAAAGATGGGTGAGAGGCCACAAGGTCATGATTGAGATGGTTTCCTATGCTGGAACTGAGGGGACAGAGGGAAGGGCTGCAGTGAGGGTGTCTGGGCTCAGCTTGCCTTTCTGGTAGATGTTCACTGAGGTGCAAGGCTTGACAGAGGCACTTTGGAATAAACTGTGATGAAAATGGGATGTTTAAAGTGCTTGTTCTTGCTCAAGAAGCTGAGAGGAACAGTCTGGAAGTTTGGAAGAGGCTGGGGGCTGGTGGAGAGGCTGGGGGCTGGTAGAGAGGCTGGGGGCTGGCGGAGAGGCTGGGGCTGGCGTAGAGGCTGGGGGCTGGCGGAGAGGCTGGGGGCTGGCGGAGAGGATGGGGGCTGGCGGAGAGCCTGGGGGCTGGCGGAGAGGCTGGGGGCTGGCGGAGACGCTGGGGGCTGGCGGAGAAGCTGGGGGCTGGCGGAGAGGCTGGGGGCTGGTGGAGAGGCTGGGGGCTGGTGGAGAGGCTGGATTGGTGCATTTGGCATGAAGAAAATCTAGAGCATGGACAAGGTTATGGGGTCCAGTTCTAGGATGCTGTGTGGCTCAGCATCCTAAACCTAGAAGCTCCTCTTACACCGCTCGCTCTTGCCACCTCCGGGGCAGTGCCTATCGGTCCTGTGCAGGACCTGGCCCAGGGTATCTCACCCACCTGCACACCACTTCCCCATGCAGCCTGACTGCTTGATTTTCCAACATGAATGTCCCAAGTGACAGGCAGGCCCAGACACTGCCCCATGTGGTGGCTTCTCAGCAGTCAGGACATGTAGGGGTGGCCCACCAGACCCAGGACCAAAGTTTAGGGGCGTGCATGTCTGGCCCCTGTGGCAGGCTTCAGACTCCAGACAGATGAACAGAAGAGCGTGAGTGAAAACGTGTGAGGATTTCCGGGGCGGGCAGATGGGGGGGCAGTTAGCGAGGAAGTTGTGCCTGGGAGATAAAGGAGTTTGGACTTGAGCAGGGGATGGACGATCTGTGAGAGGAGGCGGCAAGGTGCCCGAGAGAATGGTGCGGTAGGAATGGGACAGAGGTGAGGCCGAGACCCAGAGTTGGACCCCAGGTTAGTGGGGGTCCATCAGATATTCAGTGTGGGGCCTTTGCTGGAGACCTCAGTTTGTAGTCTGTCTGCTCTCCTGGCGCGTGGCATATACAAGGGGTGCCCTCAGCATCCCTAGACTCTAATGTGGCTTCCTAGCTGGACCCCGTACCCTGTAGGCTGAGGGTGGGGATCAGTAGGGCTTGTTCAGACTTCCTAAGCAGAAGCAGTTAGATAGCTCTTCCCGGCCTTTGAGGGAAGGGGGGCGGCAGTTCCTCTGTGAGCACAGCCTCATACTGTGACCATGAGCCCCCTGACACTGGCTCCGAGCTGACTACAAGTGTTACTTTCATCTTGCAGTCCCACAGAGTCATTGACCTTGCAGGACAGAGCTCATACGTGGGCCTGGGTGAATATCCCCGGAGCTGCGGTCTCAGGCCTTTCTTAGCCAGGGCAAAGCAGCCCATGGCACATGTGCAGAGGGTAGTGCTGACCTCTGCGTGGGTGCTTACCAGGGTCAGGCCTGTGTGGGCTCTGTCCCTGCCCAGCCTGGCTAGCGTGGGCTGGACTATTGGACACTGTCAAGGTCGCTGCTGAGGGATAGTGAGCCTCTCTGGCAGGCTGGCAGAGGGAGGTCCCGGCAGATACACAGTGCGCGCTGAGGAGAACCTGACCAGGGGAAGGAACAGAAGACACTGGCAGCCTCCCGAATGAGGCTCTGAGCGGTGTGGCATTGTTTGCTCTGGCCCTCTGCCAAAGGGCTGTCAGGGACCCACTGTGGTGCTTCCTGGAAAGCTTCTGTCTGTGTGGACCTCCGCAGGAGAGAGCCTTGGCGGGCAGGGAAGAGAGAGGACAGACTCGACTGGGGCCCAACCATGGTCGTCACTCAGCTCAGCCTTGAGTTCCGCTTTCAGGGCAAGAAACTTCGAGGCTTCAGCTGTGAGCTCACCCGCTCCCCTCATGGTGTCCTCCCTGAGTCCGCCCTCACCACCACATGCCAGATTGCCATACCCATACTGTTGTCGGGCCTGGGCATGATGACGGCTGGCTTGGTGATGAACACTGTCCAAGTACGTACTGGGCTTCAGGGGAGAGGGGACAGACAGGGCGGAGGGAAGGAGCCAGGTGCCTCCCAGCGGGTGGCAGCTCTGAGCTGGGCCCAGTGTCGGTAGTGCCGGTGAGAAGGTACATTGGGCATCCAGCATGTTAAGGCTCACAGCGGTGACGTTTGGAAGCCCTCAAAGGCAGCCTGTGTGCCCACAGCAGCCTCCATCTCCTTCCTGCCACTGAGTGTGAGCTTACTTGGCAAGGCTACTACGCAGTACAGGAGTCTCTGCCTCCGTTTCCCCTTTTGTAAAGCAGGAATAAAGAGAGCGCCTGCCTCTCTGAGTTGTGAGAACTAGGTGCCTGGGTGCATGCATGCTGGTCTCTGTGGTCCGGGTGATGGACAGAACTGAATGGCAGGCCCACCTCCATAGAGTCCCCATGTAGCTCCTTTGGGGAGGAGAAAGGTACCGAGCTGGGCATGGGAGTTCCGTAAGCCCCCAGATCTCCCTGGCAAGGGTGGCAGTCTTCATCTGGCAGGGTATTTGCTGAGGGAGACATCCTCCCTACATTTGCAGGCACCCTGAGCCTGGTTTAGGAGACACTGTCTGTTACCTCCAGTGCTCAAGGGTTGCTTTAAGAACTAGACAGTGTCAGTCGTGGAGGAAGGACACCCATCAGAAATCATCATGGTTTGGGAAGCCGGAAGTCTGAGATCACGATGTTGGCAGGGTTGATATGATGATAGTCAGGAAGGCCATCTTCATGTGCCTCACGTGTGTGTAGTGGTTATGCTGGGGACAGAGTCATGCTAACCATGCACTGTGCCACTGGGTTCCACCCCAGCCCCAACATTGTTGTTTTTAAATCTTCAAAATTACATTTACTTTCAACCCACGTGTGTATTTGTGTCAGGTAGTGTTTCCTGTTCCTACATGTACCCAGTATTTCCTCCATGATGGATGCACAGTGTCTCTTCGGGTACCTGTGTCCAACATCCTGAAGTCGGAGGGGGTGTCAGTAATTCTAGGACACTTGGTCTCTGCTTGTTCACCTCAGAGAATGGAACACTGGGTCTTCAGAATGTTTGGATCAGTCTGTTCCTCCAGAGTTTGTACACTCCTTCCCTGATGCCCTTGCCCCTACCTGAGGCAGCCGTGCTAATTTCCAGACTGCACAGCGTGAGGTCATTCAGCCCCAGCCTACCCAGGTACTCACTCCCTTCCAAGTTGTAGGCTCCCAAAAGTCTTGCTTGCCAGTCAGTCAAGACTGGGCAGTGGGGGGCGGGGGAGTGGTGAGCAACCTGTGTGGAGGAGAGGTAGCTCCTTCCTCCTGCAGCTCAGAGATCTTGAGAGGGATTTGAGTGGGCCTTGGAGGACAATGTGGCCGTTTCCATATTGGATACTGTGGGAAGGAGCCATCTCCACGCAGGGGGCTGAGTGAAGTCTGTGGATGCGTGGGCGTGTGTGTGTGTTGTGTTGGCTAGCTGTGAGGGCCTCTGTCCATTCCGCCCAGGAGCTGGAGTTTACACTGAGGGCAAAGGGGCTTGACATTCTGCTGAAACCAGAGCATTGGCCTTTGTGTTGCTGGAGTATAGCATAGTCGTGTGCATGCTGCATGGTGAGATACAGACAGGGACGCCGGCCTAGCTGCTGCCTGCCTAGCCATGCTGCCCAGCAGGCCCCCCTCTGACAGCCTGTGCTGCCATTTGGCTGTGCATGACGTTTGGTGCTGCCAGCCACATTCTTGAACAAGTTTAATGACCCAAGCTGGGTGTCTACTCAGGAATGGAGTTGCCAGCGTGGGTCAGAAGTGATTGTTTATGTCACAAAGCTCAGCCCTGGCAGCAGTATCACCACTGTGGGGGAGGAGAAAGTGAGGAAGGCTCTCTCCCAGTACTGCAGCCTACCACTGCTGATAAACCTCACCCCCACACCCCCTCCCTCACCCCTGCATCAGGGACGGTTATCTTTAAAGCGCTGTTTGAGAGGTCGATAGCAGAATTTAAAAGTTAGCATGACTTGAAGTCAGATTGGAGAGGATAAGAGGTTAAATCTTGGTGGACAGAACAGGAAGTGGGCAGGAGAGGGGCAGGCCCGAGGGCCTCTGTAGGAGAGGTGGGAGTCTGGAGAGGGTGAGTTGAGACTCCAGTGTGAGCAATTGGCAGCCACAAGGTGGGTGGGATTCTGGGCATATTGATGAGCCCAGGGCATCAGTCAGCCCCAAGTGACTGTGGCATCAAGGACACCTAAAAGGAGCCTGGAGAGAGTGCCATTCTGGAGCTGGGTGATGAGTGAAGTCACCATTGTCCCCTTTGTCATCTGACTTGGTCTGCCCAGGGACAGTGTGCCCCACAGAAGCTGACATTGGCGTGGCTCTGGGGTTAGAAATATGAGCTCATGTGTTGGCATGGTTGGTATCCTCAGCCACCAACACGATGTTTTCCCTGTGCCACATAGTCACCACCCTCTGCACAGCTTGACCTCGTGTGTTTGTCAGATACCTGTCTTGTAGAATTGGGGCTCACTCACCCATGGCCTTCTTAACTCAGTCTCTCTTTGGGGACCCTTCTCTAAACATTTGTATCTGGAGGTCCTGGGAGTTAGGGCTGCAGTCTATCAATTTTGGGGACTAGGGACACAGTTCAGCTAGTCTGTTGACTTTGTCCCAACCTGCCTGCCTCTTGTCCTGTGATTCCTGTCATGATCAGTCATGCCTAAAATCTCATGGCCGGGGCTGGGAGTATATTCCAGCATAGAGCATTCTCCTAGCTTGTGTAAGGTGCTGGCTTCCGTCCTCACCAGTGAGTTCAGCCTCCAGCAAGGAGCTGGGACCATGGAATCAAGTCTCCTCTCCTCCCTCATGGGGCATGGCACGATGGGGAAGGTGGGCTGATTGTGGGAAGTAACTCCAGCCTTGAAAGAGAGGGGTTTAAAGGAGAGGAGACTCAAAGGGGAGAATGGGTCAGGACTTGAAGTGGGGCCATGGTGGAGTCATTAAGGAGACCAGCAGGAGCTAGGGGCAGAAAAAAGTGGAGAGTCAGGCTTGTTCTCTATGTATGTCCTTGGGCTGTCCTACATAGGGGAGGGGGCTGCAGACAGAGCTAGAAGAGCCCTTCATACATGGCAGGTCACTGAAGACTGAACCATGGCCAGCCTGCACTGAGCCATGGCGTACCACTGAGCTGTGACAGGGGGAGGATGGAACTTGGTCAGGAGTTCCTGGCACTGAGACAGGGAGTGTAAGGGAGAGGGGGGTTTGTTCTGACTTGGGCCTAGTAGAAGTGCCACACTCTCCTTGTGTGTGGCAGGAGAATGCACACCCAGGAGAAGGCTGTGGGGAAGGCAGAGGAAAGTAGATGAGGGGGAGGCGGAAGAGGGAGGGGGAGGCAGAGGAGGGTGGGGTGAGGGGGAGGCAGAGGAGGGTGGGGTGAGGGGGAGGCAGAGGAGGATGGGGGGAGGGGGAGGCAGAGGAGAGGAGGGGGAGGGGGGAGAGGCAGAGGAGGGTGGGTGAGGGCTGGAGCACGGAAAGGATGGGGTGTGACAGACAGCCCTGGCCAGGGGCAGGAGTATGTGTGCAATGGTGTGTGTGGTATGTGCCCCAGGGGTGCACAGGGCTGATAGATGGCTGCTCACAGGCCTGAGGCCCCTGCTCCAGCAAAGGGGGAGGCAGTAGCTGGACTGATAAGGAAGGTCCCTGCAGGTGGGCCTCTGTCTCCAACATAGTCCTTTATCTTAGAGAAGGAGAAAGCTTATATTTCTTAAAGGGCTAATGTCATTATTATAGAAGATCCAAACAAGTGGGTCAATTTGGTCAAATCCAAAAGCATTTTCTAGAGGAAATAAAAGTTATGAATACAATAAAATGTTCAGACTTTGCACTAAAAGCTATGCATGCGGAGACCACATTTTGCTCCTCTGCACTCAAGAGACACAGGGGTAAGACTGACATGTAGAACCTCCGACTGGTCCTTTCCCTCCACACCCCCAAGAGTACTGCTGCCTGGGGGTGACTCCTGCCCTCCCACAGGTGATGTGTTTGTGCACCGTTAGCTGCTGTTACCTGGGGAAATGAGGCCTAGACCTAGAGCCCTGCAACCTTAAGACCTTATTCCATGGAGGTCATACTCCAGTCAGGTCAGTGGGTGTTTGGAACTCATCTCCTTGTTCTCTCCCTTCCAGCACTGGCCAGTGTTCCAGGAGGTTAAAGACCTGCTGACGTTGGTGCCGCCTCTGGTGGGTCTGAAGGGAAACCTGGAGATGACACTGGCGTCTCGACTCTCTACGTCTGTAAGTGGCAGGTGGCTGTCTCGGGGACAGGATATTCCTTCTTTTGGCCTCTTGGCAGTCCGCATCCACACAGGTGTTGTTCGCCTGGGGTGTCTCTCACAGGCTGTCCAGGTCTCTCCTCCCTGTTGTACTGTTTTCTGTTTCCTATGGCTGCCCTGAGATGGTGAGGGACCAGCACAATGCCCTAGAGCCTTCACTTCGCCTCAGCCTCGGTGCCAGTTGACCATGCTGCTGCCTGGCCCTGGACCACCCTCCCTGGAACACACCCACAGAAGCTTCAGTAGGCAGTACAGGTTCAAGGGAGGATTCTGGGGGAGGAAACAGAGAGAGGTTTTCAGCTGCCCATCCACCACCTCCATTCTTCAGGCCCTTGCTGTCTTCTGTCATGGCTGTCTACCCTTGGCTCTGTAGCCAACACAGGCCCTGCCTCGGCCATGCGTATCCCAGACACCCAGGCATGGCAGGTGGATGGTTTTCTTTCTCTCTAGTTAACGTAAAAGGTTTCCCCTCCCTCTCTCCAACGGCCATTTGACATCCAGCATGTGAAAAGGGCAGTAGCCAGAGGAAATATATTGTGTTCAAGGGCCTGAAAGTCCCAAAGCTGATGGACGACCAGGGACGAAGGCGTCAGTGTCCACTGTTCACTGTGGATGTCAGCATCTCTATATTTATAGTGCTGTTTCTCCACTAAAGAGGCCAGAGGAGCTGAAGAGATGGCTCGATGCTCTTCCAGAGGACCCGGGTTTGGTTCCTGGCACCCACAGGGAAACTCATAACCATCTGTAATAATTCAAGTCCTAGGGAGTCTGACACCCTCCTCTGGCCTTCACAGCCACTACACATACATGGGACACAGACATAACATAGGCAAAACAGCCATACACAGAAATCTAAAATAAACAAAACCTGGGGAGGAAAAAAGTCCAGGTCAGTTCATAAAAGGTGGAGTGTACATGTGGCAGGAGAGCCGGCTCGGCCGCTAAGAGGACCCATGTCTGGTTCCCAGCACCCAGACTGGGCGGCTGAACTCACATGTGCACCTACTCACACACATACATACACATGTGCACCTACTCACACACATACATACACATGTGCACCTACTCACACACATACACACACAATTAAAAAGAAACAAATCTTAAGTGGGGGTGGGTCACTGTCTGCGAAGCTGAGTGGCATAATCTGTTCTGAGTTCTGATTTGTTTCCTGAGAGAGAGAGGCTGGCTATGCCCGGAAGGACTGGCTTCTCCAGCCCGGCCAGACTGATGATACCTTTATCCCTGTGTGGTAGGCCAACACCGGACAAATCGACGACCCCCAGGAGAGGTACAAAATCATCAGCAGCAACCTCGCTGTGGTTCAGGTGAGTGTTGGAGCACCCATCAGTGCCTCGCCTTCTCCTTCCCCTGTGGGTCCACAGCTTTTCTGGGCAGGAAGAGGGAGGCCATGTGAGCCGTGCCCTGTACTTTGGTGGACTTGGAGGACAAGTGTCTATGCGTCCACACATCTGTCCACCAGACCATATCTGTGGCATAGGGAAGATTGTCACCATACCTGCCTGGAGATGCCATCAGGTCTGTGGTCCCTGCAGCTTCCGTACTCTCTGCCGTCTAAGCCAAATCTTGGGGGATCTGATTACTCAATATTTGCCACACCCTACATTTGCTAGTGGCCTTCTTCCCATACTGAAACCAACACCCTGTTTGCCTGGGTCACTAGTGCTTCTGAGATGGACACACCCAAGTTCACTTTCTTCCAGCCACCTCAATCTTTCTGGAACCTGAAGCGCTTTCCCACCTGGAATTTCCCCCCATTAGCCCTGCTCTTGCCACTTAACCTGTGCTATCTCAGCCTGCAAGAGGCCTTCATGCTCCTTCCATACCAGGCCCTCTATGGGCTCAGTTCTATCTAGGCCCTTTTCACAGTAAGCTGAAGAAGGGGTACCCAAGGCAGGAACAGATGGAGGCAAGACAGACTCAGGCAAGAAGGAAGGTTGGACATCCAGCTGGCTCTGTAGGGATTGTGGTCCAGGGCCTCTGAGCTTTTCTGGTGGGCAGCCCCTGCTAGCACAAGGAATATGGACTGAGGTCAGGCTCGCCAGGGCTGTGTGTCCTTGTCCATTAGTAACCCCTGTTCTTCCTGTCATTTGGGTCAGAACCCTGCCCCTCCCAGAGGCATCCCCTAAACGGCAAGTTAGACTGGCTTCATCATTCCTCCTTTGCACTCGGTTCTGCTGGACACCAGTCTGGCCCACTGCGGGGAAGCATGCTGCCTGGGACCCCTTCTGTCTTAGTCAGGTTTCTGTTGCTGCGAGAAAGACTATGATGAAAAGTAACACGAGGAAGAAAGGTTTAGTTCATCTTACTGTTTACAGACCATCACTGAGGGAAGTCGGGACATGAACTCGAGGCAGGAACCTGGAGGCAGGAACTGAAGCAGAGATCATGGAAGAGCCCTACTTAGTGGCTTGCCCGGCCTGATTTCTTATCCAACCCTTCCCAGGTGTGGCACCGCCCACAATGGGCTGGGCCCTCCCACCTCAATCATTAATGAAGAAAATGCCCCCACAGTCTTGCCTACAGTCTCCTCTGACAGAGAAGGCATTTTCTCAGCTGAGGGTCCTGTCTTTGTCCTGTTCTATTGCTATGAAACGTCACCACAACCAAGGCAACTCTTACAAAAGAAAGCATGTCATTGGGACTTGCACCCTCTCCTTCTCAGGTACAGGGTCTGTGCCACCCTTCAGTCCTCTCCCTTTTGGGATGTGCTGCCTACTGTACTTAGAGGCTTAGTTCATTCTTATTATGGCAGGGAGTAGGGGCACACAGGAAGACACTGTGCTGGAGAAGTAGACCACACCTCCTGATCATCCTAATCCTACCAGAGAGTTCCATTTCCTGGTGCCTGAGCCTGTGAGGTCATTCTTGCTCATCCCACCACTGTTTTCTTTCCCATTTGACTTTAGCTTGTGTTGACAAAAACACTAACCCGGCCCCAACTTGCTCTGCTTTGCTTCCTGGCTGTGAGGGGAACTAACTGCTTTGCATCCTCCGTGATGCTGCCTCGCCACAGGCCCAGAGCAATGGGGTCAGCATACCACAGACTGATGTCTCTAAGACTGTGAGCCAAAGCAAACCTCCTCTCTTTCTAAGTTGGTTGTCTTGAGGAGTTCGTTACAGCTGATGAAAAGTTAACTGCCATTTGGCCATTTCCCAGCTGCCCTCTTCTGCTGTCTCCCCTAAGTCTCATGTCTCATCACTGTGATCCCCTCGCTATGATCCTGTCACTATGATCCTGTCACTGTGAAGACTCTTCCCTCTGAGTAGCATTTGAATGGAGCCCTGCTTCTCTCCTCCTCCCCCCTGCTGATGCCCGTAGACCTGATGCCCATTGCAACTGCTTCTGTCTCTGTGTTAAGCCAGCAGATGCCTCCTCCTCTTGGTTCTGCAGTTCCTCTGTGTAGATGAGCCCTGTGTCCCTCACCAACCCCACATCCAGCCACAGTATCTCTCTCTTGCCACCTTTACAGCATGCAGCTGTCTGCTCTTGGGACATCTCTCCTCCATGCGTGCTGTTCTAAAGCACATTGGACACTCACTCTAGTCTAAGCGCTGTGCTGCCCCAGTTTTCTCCCTCTTAAGTGGTGTGTGTGTGTGTGTGTGTCTGTGTGTGTGTGTCTGTGTGTCTGTGTGTGTGTGCATGCGCGTGTGTATAGTCCTCCAACACTTGCCCTCTTGGTTACAGTGAATGTGCCTCCCACCTTACTGTTCCGGTTCAGGCCTGTCTTGGCCGCTCTTTCCTTCTGTACCTGGGCTGAGTCTTATGGGCCAGAACTAAGCCTGTCGCTGAGTAGCTGGGAGATTAAAGTAGTATTCAGAGTCATAGCAGGAGGTCGAGTAAAGAGGTGACAAATGCCCAGTACTGGGCATGCCACTCCTGCCTTTCTAGAACCTTCCACACAGAGAGCTTCAGGACTTATGAAGCCTTCCTGGGCCTGGCTAGACTTTCATTGTAGTTGGATTTCTCTTTGGGCCACCAGCTCACAAATAATGACATGGAACTTCTTATTAATTATGAAAACTCAGCCTATAGCTTAGGCTTATTCCTAACCAGCTCTTATAATTGCTAACCCATTTATATTAATCTATGCTCTGTCATGTGGCATTACTTCTCTTCCATCTTCCACCTTCTTGTTTCCTCTTCATGTCTCCTGGCATCTCCCGTGTACCTAGATTCCTGCTTCTCTTCCTTTCTCTCCCTGGAAGTCCCGCCTACACCTCCTGCTTAGGTATTGGCTGTTCAGCTTTTTATTACACCAGTCACAGCAATACACCTTCACAGTGTGCAAATATCCCACAGCAGTGCATGCTGCCTCAAATGTAGCTTGCATATGACTTTACTTCCTCCATTTTAAAAGGGCTTAACTTTGAGTCATAAGTCATCGGGTAAATTTCAAAGCTTGAGTTTTAAAAAAACTTCAACATGTTCTGTCATTTAAATGTGAAACCAAGGGTGAAGTTTTAAATTAATTTTCAGAATCATTTGACACTTTCTCTGTGTTCAGTGTACCTTGCTCATATCCACTTATTCTACCCACGCCTCCTGAGCAACAACCCACACAGACCCTCCCATCCCCATGTCCTCCCCGGTTTTTGTGGTAACCCACTGAGTCCAGTTAGTGCTGACTGATCCTGTCGGCTGGATCTTGTTACCTGGGTTCCTGAGAGTGATGGTCAGGTCGTGCCCAGAAGGTGGCAGTTCACAGCACTTGTTCCGTCCGTCTGGTCTGATGTTCTTTCTGCCACCTCTTCTCTAATGTTCCCTGAGCCTTGGGGAGGCTGATGTTGGTGTCTTGGATAGGGCTGAGCACTGAACAGTCATTTATTCTCAACATGATTCTTTTTTTAAATTTTTAATTTTATGTATATTGGTATTTTGTCTGCATGGATGTCTGCGTGCTATGTGCATGCCTGGTATCCAGAGAGACCAGAAGAGGGCATCAGATCCCCTGGGACTGGATTTTACAGATGGTTGTGAATAACACAAGGGTTGCAGGAATTGAACCTGGGTCCTCTGCAAGAGTGCAAGTGCTTTTAACTGCTCTTAGTCATCTCTCCAGCCGCTCAGTGTGGAGTTGTGTAGCTTATCGTGGTGTGTGGGGACTCCCCAGCGAGACTGAGGGCGCCACTGAGCAGCCAGCCCCTCACTCCCTTGCTGTCCCAGGAGCGAGAGCCTCAGTTCTCCCTAGTTCCTAACTGATACTGGCATGGCCACATTCTCCTTTATAGTAAGGCTTATTGTCTGTCTGTCTGTCTGGCTGTCTGCCTGTCTGTCTGTCTGAACTGGAACTAGAACCCAGAGTCTCAACACGAACTGGATCAGCACTCTGTGACTGAACCATGTGACCTTCTAAACAGTTTTAAGCTTAGATTTTCCCCCATCTGGGAAAAAGCAAAACATCCCACAAAATAGTCAGGCTGTTGGCTGTTGAGTAACTGGTACCGCAGTGGCATGTGGGTGGCCGCATCACTGGCTGCTCCATGCTTCACCAGCATGGAAGGTTCCCCTTCAAACTGCCTGTGCTCCCCATCTGTATGTACGCACCCACAGAGAACTCTTGACTCATGGGCGTGGAGTTCTTTTCTATGGCTCTCACCCTGTGATGGCTTAGGCTTGCTGAGCAGCCTAGCTAGAGCAGCCTGTGAACGACCCCCAGCCACTCCCGTCTATCCTACTGTTACCCCAACTGTTCACACATGCAAACACTTCTCTGGAAAAGATGCTATGCCCCCAACCCACCCCCAACTCCCATCCTGGTTTCTCCCACCATCAGCGAACGAGAATCAGCTTCCATGTACTCGTCAGTACGTTCCGCCTGTGGCCACCTTTTGCGTGGCAGTCTTACCTGGTGTGTGAATGTGTTTTCCTTCACTGTGACGGAGTTCCTGAGACAGTCTACTTGTGTGGAGGGAAGGCTGGCCGTGGCTCACTGATTCCTAGCTTCCTGTTGCTGTGGGGCCCATGGTGATGCATGACGGAGCAAAGCTAGCGCATGATATCCAGGAACCAATTAGGATGGAGGGGCTGGGGCCCCACAGTCTCTTGAGGGCACTCTTCCAGGGACCTAGGATCACCCAGGAAACTGCCTCTTCATGGTCCACACAGTTTCCTATAGCTGTCTTAAAGCATGGGCCTCTGAGGATGTTCTGAATTCAAGCTAACAGCGCAAGGCCTGAAGGATAAGCAGGTCACCAGGGAGTCGCCGTTCACCACCTGTGTGTGAGCAGTACCAGGTGCCGGGCCATCTCCTCCATGCTTCGTGTCATAATCTACTGAGACTCTTCATGAAAACTAGGGGGTCAGTCATTTTCTCCATGATGCCCTGGTATCTATCATATAGGAACCCATATAAATTGCATATATAATACACTATATATAGATGCTTTTTTCTGTACTGGCAGCTGAACCACATACATCGAGGTGAAAGCTCCACTCCCCAGCTGTATCCCTGCTTTTGTTTATTTACTTTGTTTTTAGACCAGGGCTTGCTAAGTTGCCCAGGCTGGCTTTGAACCCACTCTGTGGCCCAGGCAGGCCTTGGGCTGTGACCTTACCTCAGCTTCCAGAGTAGCAGGTATTGTAGGTGTGTGTTACCATGTTTGGCTTTGTGTTTTTCTTTATTGATTTTATGTTGTATCTTTAAAAGGAGGCCTTTGCTGGTCAGAGATATTTTTAAACATTTATTTTGTTTTTGCTAGGTCTCCGAGTATAATAGCTCAGCCAACTTTGCTGTCTTAATCCTTCTGCCATGGTTCTAATTGTGGGAAGAGCATGTACAAACCATGCCAGGCTGTAAAACTCTTAAACAGACTATTGTATATCCTTTTATTTCACGCCTTTGGGTTTATTGTTTAAGGGTGTGAAGCAGGGCGGGGGAGTCCACCCTTCTGGTCATTGTCACTTGATTTCCCTTGTCCAAGCTATTTAATATTCGTCCGCTGAGGTCATATATCCAGGATATCCCTCTTCATCCCCTCTCTGCTAGCCTCGTTTAACAGTGCAGTTTCCTGTGCTCACTTTCTGGGCTCCCTTCTGTCTTGTGGCTCCGTCTGTCTCTTTATGGCAGTGCTGTATTGCTTTTTTCTCTCCAGCTTTATAGCACCTTTCAGTTGATACTTACAATGTCTCTGACATACACCAGTAATTCCCCCGGGCCTCTTCCACTAGCTGTCTTGGCTCTGCACATGTGCTTACTCATCTCTGTGGCCTTTTGAGCAAGTCGTCAGTCACCGTAAGAATCTTGTGCGGAATGACATTGGTTATGGGGACTCTGTTGGGATGACATTGGTTATGGGGACTCTGTTGGGATGACATTGGTTCTGGGTGCTCTTTTTGGGATGGCATTGGTTCTGGGTGCTCTGGTTGGGATGGCATTGGTTATAGGGGCTCTGGTTGGGATGGCATTGGTTCTGGGTGCTCTTTTTGGGATGGCATTGGTTCTGGGTGCTCTGGTTGGGATGGCATTGGTTATAGGGGCTCTGGTTGGGATGGCATTGGTTATGGGGGCTCTGGTTGGGATGACATTGGTTATGGGGACTCTGTTGGGATGGAATTGGTTCTGGGGGCTCTGGTTGGGATGGAATTGGTTCTGGGGGCTCTGGTTGGGATGACATTGGTTCTGGGGGCTCTGGTTGGGATGACATTGGTTATGGGGGCTCTGGTTGGGATGGCATTGTTTAACTTGGGATTCTTGTTATACTCACTGCACAAGCAGAGACCTGAGTTGGGTCTCCATGACTGGCATACAAAGCTAGATGTGGGCTGTGCTCTTGAAGTCCCAGCACTGGGGAGGCAGAGACGGGAAGATCCCTGGGGCCTGCTGGCCAGCGGCCTTATGTAAAAGCAGCCCCAGGTCCATGACTTAAAAATTAAGGGGTGGGGGATCACAAGATGACTCAGCTGGTAGGGGCACTTGCTGTCCAGCTCGATGACCTGAGTTCAGTCCCTGGGACCCACATGGTGAAGGAAAGAACCAACTCCTACAAATTGTCTCTGACCTCCACGCATGCATGTGTGCCCCTCACCTGCTACACACAAAATAAATAAATGCAAACCTCAAATCTGGGTCAATGAGATGACTTAGCAGGTAAAGGCACCTGTAGCCAAGCCTGAGGACCTGATTTGGTCCCAGAAACCCAAATGTGGAAGGAGAGGGCTGACTCCCGCAGGTTGTCCTCTCCCCTCCACGTGCCCCAGACCCTCTTACAGAAAAGTGAAAAGTATAAAGTGGACAACTCCTGGAGAGCAACACCCGGAACTCCATCTTCCCACACATACCAGATTCTCTTGTCTATAGGCATTACAGGGCTCTACCTGTGTTCCTTCATCCTTTGGTCATGGGCACTGTTCCATACAGACATTTTGAATTGGGGGTCCTAATGCTGGCTTATACAGACCTGGACTGTAGGTGCTGAGGGACTTAGTGGCCTCCTGCTTCAGAGGCAGTCACTGTAATGAGAACATGAGCCGGGGACAGGACAGTTGGGGTGTGAGGCAGGCATATGAGCTATTGCTGTGGGCCTGAGGCTATCATAGGAGAGAGAGGCCAGTCAGCGACTACTGTCTGGGTTGTAGAGTATGTACCTGGGCCAGTTGAGCACGGAGCTCTGAGCCAGAGACAGGTGTCCCTCTAAGACCTTGCTATCCGCTTGCAGGTGGCACCTCAATGGGACAAAGGTAGACAGGGCGGCTCTCCTTGGAGTCACCTTGGAGGGAAGTGCTGAGTGCCAGCGTGGTCCAGGGTTAAGGGTATAAGGTAGTAATGAGGGCCTCGTTTGGTCCTTGAGGTGATCAAGAGTCAGAAGATCAGAGAGGGTGGCAGTGGTTAGGGACCCTTCTTATGGGTCTGATTTTTGTCTTGGCAGGTGCAGGCCACTGTCGTGGGGCTCCTGGCTGCACTGGCCTCCCTGCTGCTTGGTGCGGTGTCCCGAGAGGAGTTGAATTGGGCTAAGGTGGCATTGCTGTGCACAAGCAGCGTCATCACTGCCTTCCTTGCCGCCTTGGCCCTAGGTGAGCCATGTCCCATGTGTCCCCAAGTCGAGACCCACTTCTCTGCTGTTCTGTTAAGGTTCCCGGAGAGGTGAACCATGCAGCAGTGGCACTGGTGTGGAACTTCAGGGGTCTGGAAGTGGGTGGGAAGAGCTTGCTAGGTCGCCAGTCTGCCCTGTGTCCTCTCAAAGGGGTGTGTGTGTGTGTGTGTACGCATGTATACACATGTGTGCAGAGAGTTTACATGCCTGAGGGAGTGCTGTTGTCCAGTGTGTGCGTGTATGTATGCATATGTGTATGAGTGCATGTATGCATGTGTGTGTTCAGAGAGTATATACATGCCTGAGGCAGCTCTGTTGTCCAAGATGTGCTTGTGAGTGTATATGTGTGTATATGTGTGTGTGAGTGTATGTATGTGTGCACATGTGTGTATGTGTGCAGAGAGGGTGTGCATGCCTGAGAGAGCTCCGTTGTCCCTACCCTCAGCCTTGACAGACTTGAGTTTATCACTCCTTGCTGAGGTCAGAAACCTGAGCATGGCAGCTTTCTTCATCTAGTGTGTTGGCCTCTACATGTGTCAAGAGTGTGACTACAGGGCCATGTGCAAATTGGCTCACAATTATAACAAGCCACCTACCTCAGCTTCCCGGGATTACAAGCATGCATAATTGTTTTTAATAAGCATTCCCAAAGCAGTGGTGTTCTTCACAGGGCTTCAGTGGTACCTGCGCCACCCATTGGCTCAACTGTGTAACTTCAGGCCCACTTGGAGGGGTCTGGTCTGATCACACATTGGCACAATGTGGCAAGATGTGGCAGCATTAGGACAGTCTTGAGAATGAATGTAGTCATTTTTATTTTTAATTCTGTTCATTTTGTGGTGCTAGGGACCAAACCCAGGGCCTTACTGTCACTATTTTTAGGGTCACAGGATTCTAACAGCCAAGATACAGAATGTTTTGAAGAACTGGGGGTGGGAGATGGGGAAAATCCTGTGAAGTAGGCTAAGCCCTGCTAGTAAAAAGGATCTTGCAAGACTAAAGGGCAGGTGCCCTCAGAGAGAACAGAGAGTCCTGGGGCTGAGATCCTGGAAATGGGCTCTCTCATCTCCCAGGTAAGCCATGAAGCCCATTGCTGTCTGCATTTCAGAGTCACAGGGATGGCATAGCGGGGCCCCTGAGATAAGGGACCCCAGGGTAGCTCTGATATCTGGCTGAGCCCTCCACCGCATAGCCATCTGCCCTCCCTCCCCATCCTCCACATCAGCGGCTCAGAGGACCCAGCAGGTACTGGTGGCTAGGTCCCTCTGCCCCTGAGGCTCTTGTTGCTTAGAGCATCCTTGGAGCAGCCCTCCATGCAGCAGAGGCTCTGAGTACTGTGTGGCTCTAGTTCCAGGTGGTTTGCGAGGCCAGGGGCTGCCTGCCTGCTCAGGTATGGCTTCAGGGTTTCCAGGTCCCAGCCAGTGACAGAAACTCAGGGAGGTGGGCAGCTTGCTGAGCATCCAGACTTTGAGAGATATAGCTATTTATTGAGTTTCTGACCACCTGCTTGACCCTTCCCAGGGCCCCTAACCCCATCTCACTACCACTGCTCCCTGGGCCTTCCCTCTTTTTGCTGCAGGAATTCTAATGATCTGCATAGTGGTTGGTGCCCGGAAGTTCGGGGTCAACCCTGATAACATCGCCACGCCCATTGCAGCCAGCCTGGGAGACCTCATCACACTATCCATCCTGGCCCTGATAAGCAGCTTTTTCTACAGGCACAGAGGTAGGGAAGGCACCAAGGAGGAACCTACGCAGATCACCCCAGCCTGGGTGGGAACTGTAGCATCATCCCCAAAGAAAGGAGCTTGGGTGCTGTGGAGCCCAAGCCTGCAGATGGGGTTGGGGGTAGGGGTGGGGTAGTGGGAGGTGGGTGCCTGGGGTGGGGGTAGGGGTGGGGGAGTGGGAGGTGGGTATCTGGGGTGGGAGTAGGGGTGGGGGAGTGGGTGGTGGGTACCTGGGGTGGGGGAGTGGGAGGTGGGTATCTGGGGTGGGGGTAGGGGTGGGGGAGTGGGAGGTGGGTACCTGGGGTGGGGATGGGGGAGTGGGAGGTGGGTACCTGAGGTGGGAGTGGGGATGGGGGAGTGGGAGGCGGGTACCTGGAGTCACTCAGCACGTCCAGGATGGCTGGGGAAACTGAGTGTGGAGGTAGATGAGCAGCTCAGGTCTACAGACGTGGGGCTGTCAGTTTCCACCCCCCCTCCCCCCTGGCTGTTCCGGTGAAGGATGTGTCTGTCCTTGAGGATGCAGCCAGTGGTGGTGAGCGTGTTGTGTCAGTCGCTAGAGGAAATATCTGGCACAGCTCAGTGCCCTGTGGGAAGAAGGATTCGGAGGCCTGAGAAATAATCAGTGGATGCAGATAGAACCGCTCAGTGTGACCTTCATTGTACACTCGGGACACCTCCATCCAGTCTGGACTGAGTTCTGTCCTATTAGGTGACAGCGAGGAGCCTCGGAATCAGATAAGATGACCTAGTTGTGTACTTTCAGGCCGCACTGAGTTTCAAACAAGATTTGCATGGAAGTTAGTTATGTTTTGCAAAGCAAATAAGAGCACCATCCCCTTCCCCTCTCAGGGAAACAGCGGGCATGGCCCCAGGAGACAGGTCTTCACTGACTGGGGAGAGTTAGCTCACAACTGCCAGGAGCCGTGAGGAAGAGACATGGATGTGCAGTGGGAGCTGGATGGCTCCTCTCAGAAGTTATGGGAAATGTGACCGCCCTCCCAAGTGTTAGGAGACAGTTCCCCAGGCTACTGTGTCCTGAGTGTTAGTGACCTGCCTTCCAGCTCTGGAGATGGTACAGAAGCTAGCCATGTTTACCACAAAGCACTTTGTTTATAACTAACGTGGAGCACCCGTGACAGACAGAGAGACCACAGTTGTGTGCTGTGGAGAATGAGGAGAGGGTGTTCCCAACAATGCCACCCAGAGAAGGAGAGTGAAACACAGACCATGCATGCCTGCATGGCCACCAGGCATTGAGACTGCTCAGGAGGGTAGGAACAGGATGAAAAGATGATGCTAGAGCAGGATGAGACAGGAGACTCAGTCAGGAGAAAGCTTTCTCTTGATTCTGCCCTACAACTATGTGCCCTGGTAGCGGCCTCTTTGCTCTTCTGGGTTATTTTGGCACCTCCAAGCAGGGCAGTGGAAAATTGTTACACATGCAAGGCTGCCACCTGCCCAGACCCTGTCCTAGTTCTATTTATTATAACACTGGGTAGGGAAGCCTGATCGAGGTTCTTGATGATTGCCAGGACATCAGAGAAGTGAAGGGACATGGCAGGGCAGAGAGGAGCTTTCCTGGTTGCTTAGCAGCTACTCTCTGGCAAGGGTGGTAGGACAAATGCCTCGGTTCCAGACTTCACCTCTTGACTGTGAAAGACCACACCCCAACCAGCTTCTGTGTGCCAGCCTTGGCCACACGAGCTATGTATGTCTGCTTTTCCTCAGACACATGGTATCTGACGCCACTGGTCTGTGTCGGCTTCATGGCTCTCACCCCTCTGTGGATCTTCATCGCCAAGCAGAACCCACCCATCATGAAGATCCTGAAGTATGGGTGGTTCCCCATCATCCTGGCTATGGTCATCAGCAGGTGAGCAGCGTGGAACAATGACCCTCTGTTCTGTGAGGGGAATGGCTGAAGGAAAGGACTTCAGGGAGGGAAGGTTGATTTTGCTCACTGTTTCAGGGGGTTCAGATCACTTGGCCACATGCCCTTGTGGCCCTGGGAGCCTATCATGAAGAAGTGCTGTTCACTTCGGAAGTGACCAGGATACAGGAAAAGGCCAAGATGCAGCCTCCAGGGAGTCACATCCCTAGGGACCGCCTCCTTCTAACTAGGTCCCGCCTCCTGCCTTTCATCACTTTCCAACAATGCCAGAAGATTACTGATCCACCCACCAAGCTCTGATGAGATGTCTCTGGAATGCCTGACAGACTCATGCAGTATTGATCACCTAGGGATCTGATCTGTTCAAGCCAACAGTCAAGATTAACCATCATAGACCAGGCAAGGTACCACACACCTTCAATCCCAGAGCTCTGGACGCACAGGCAAGTCTAAGGCCAGGCCTGGTCTACATATTGAGTTCAAGGCTGGTCAAGGCTTCATAGTGAGACCTTTAAAAAAAAAAAGCTATGACAATCTACCCCTTGTCAAGTTTACAAACAGACAAATCACTTCAAGCCATAGCATCCCACTGTCCCTCCCTAAAGTTCACCGCTGCCTTACACTGCAGAATGTGTGATAAAGGGAGTCAAAGGATACTTGACCATTTATTATAAAGCAAAATCTATGCAGATATCACAAGAAAGAATGGGGAATCCTAAATGGGTCACCCGCTGCTGCATCCCCAGCTTGTTCTAGGTCCGAAAAGACCACACATCCCTTCACCGGGCCATTCCTAATGAAAACCACGCTTCTTGAATCAAAACGCTGCCCCCTACTGGCTAGCAGACTGGTGACAGAAATTCCGTAACAAATGTGTGCAGTTTAACTTGAAGCCTCCCCACAGTGCTAACAGTTCCCACATCAAGCAGCAGTCTGAGCTCAGGGTCTTCTGAGACGCTAGACTCTGTATGGTTAAAGACAAGTTGTGTGCTCCCAACACACAGTGGCTCAGAGAAAGCATCATTTCCATTGCAGAAGGTGGTAAGGAGCCAAAGTAAGACCGCAGCACGGCAAGGCAAACATTAAATCTGTAGCCGCATGTCTGGCATCTGGGACCCACAGTGCCGTGATACCAGCCTTGGTGGGCTTGGGAAGTTCAGCCTCTATGGTCTTTCTGTCACCTGCCCACAGAGCCTCCTACACTTGCATGCTGCATGCTTGCAAGCCAGTACTGTGTGTTCCACACCAAAGTCTGCCACTAGCTCAAGCAGTATCATTTGGACCAGGTGTCCAGCAGCCTCTGGGCACCTGGGTGGCTCAGCTCACAAAGACACTTCCCTGGCTGGGCCTGCATAAGCAAGGGAGCCTCTGAGGTCTTCTTCTCAAGGAACTGCCATCCAAATGATTTTGTAATTGCACATCTTGGAGCCCAGGATGGGTAGGGTGTGGCCAGTTGAAAGTGTTTGGCTTCTCTCGACTGTCACTAATCTCTTCGACAGCCACATCCTCCGTTGGCAGCTTTTCTGGAGTTGCAGATGGCCTCCCAGGTCCTTCTAATTTGCTTTCTGCTTCCATTTCTACTGTAAATCCAACTAAAGGTAGCAAAAATTACTGCACCACAGCCTGAGTGCTGTGCCATGCCTCAGCATTGCCACCAAATAAGTTATTTATAGCTAGCCCCACCACTTTCAGGGCATAAACAAAACTTACCCCCTTAGTACATGAATACTTTTATTTTTCTCAAATTTACCTCTCAGTCTTCCACTTCCAACTCCTCTAGGAGTTTCTTCCATCCCTGTCCTCCATAGATGGGTTGATGGATGGATGAATGGGTGGATGGATGGATGGATGGATAACTAGGTAAATGGATGGATGGATGAGATATCCATCTCTATGTAATCTACTGAGCCCAGTTAGTGCTACCTACTTGCAAGTCGGTGTAGGGATCCACTGCAGCATGGGCAGCCTACCAGGGATCCCAGCCTGGAAGAAAACTTTCTGTTCCTCTGCAGCCATTGATGGCCTGTGACTTCTCAGCTAAAAGTGGGCCTTGTGAGTCACCCCTAGCCATGCTAAAATATTGCTGCGAAATTCTTTGTCAGCATATACCATGAATGACTCCCAACTCAATTCCCAATAGAGCCCTCATTCCTGTCCAAAGCCTCATGGGAGCCAGGCCTTCACTATCCAGGTTCCTGCTACCACTCTGGTCTTCCACTAATTCCACTTAGAACGTTCTAGGCTGCCCAACTTCCTTCGTCATAGCAGTTCCAAAGAGCTCAGAACCATGTGGTCAGGTTTGGTCACGCCAGCGACTTCATGCCTCTGGCGCTAATTTTCCTTCTGTTGCTGTTTCTGTCACTGACAGAAATGCCTGTCAGACAATGTGGGTTTAGGGGTTCAGCACGTGATTGAGTGGCCCTACGCTTCTGGGCAGAGCATGAAGGTGAGTCTCTATGTGTGGAAAGTCGTCCACATCATGGTGACCACAAGGAAAGACACATCCCCGAGTGGCACAGCCAGAGGTGTGCCTCACCAGTCTACAGGTGTTCCTTAATCCAGTCGAGTTATGCAACAACCTCCTCCCTCCCAAGAGCCCTGGAGCACTCAGCGTGAGGGTGACAGCTGCCGTGAGGTCAGGTCCGGTGTGGCCCTGCCACAGTACCTGTGCTGAGCCCCAGAGTGAGTGAGCTTCACACACTGTATTCTCTGGACCCCTCACTTAGGCCCCATCCACTCTCCTGAGGCCACTTCCAACCACAGGAGTGCTGGCCGCTGGGAGACCTGAAGCTGGGCAGAGCAAGCGAGCGTGGCCAGCCTAGCTCCAGGCCCGGTCCTGGTGCCGTGGAACACTGACTGTAGTGAGACGCCTCTGCAGGTGTCTTAGGGCTACTGTGCTCTGATAAAACACCAAGAGGAAAGGGCTTATTTTAGCTTCCAGCTTCTGGTCCACCACTAAAGGAAGTCAAGGCAGGAACTCAAAGCAGGAGTCTGAAGGCAGAATCTGAAGCAAGGCTACGGAGAAGAGCTGTTTGCTGACTTGACCCCGTGATTTGTTTAGGCTACTCTCTCTCTCTCCTTCTTTCTTTCCCTTTCATTCTTCCTCCCTCCCCCCTCCTTTCTCTCTATTTTTTTCTCTCTTTTTCTTTCTTGTTTGTTTTTTGAGACAGGGTTTCACTGTGTAGCCCTGGCTGTCCTAGAACTCTCTAGACCTCACAGAGATCCCCCAGGCTCAGATTGATTTCTTGTACACCCCAAGATCATCTGCCCAGGGGTGACACCACTCACAGTGTGCTGGACCCTCCTATGCATCAGTCGTCAATCAAGAAAATAAACCTTGGACTTGTCTGCAGGCCAGTCTAGTGGAGACATTTTCTCGGTTAAGATCGCTTCTTCCCAGATAGATCTAGGTGTGTGTGTCAAGTTGACAAAAGTCACCCATCACAGTGGGCTTCAGGGTGCCTCATCCTGGCTTCAGGGAAACAGTTCCCACCCATGGTCACTACCCCAGCATAGCTGCTGGTGAGGCGCAGAGAGCTGTAAGGTTGGGCCCACTACGTTTTCTGGTAGGAGATGTTGACAGGGACTACTGCAGTCCATTCTGTGATGTTCTAATCCAGATCTCACGGAAAAGAGGTTATGGTTCAGTTATCTTTACTCTAGTTTTATTCATTCATTCATTCATTCATTCATTCCTCTTTGGTCTCTGTAGGGGTCTGCCACCCAGCTCCTAAATAAATACAGAGAGACTTATTCTTATTTATGAATGCCTTGTCTTTGTTTGACTTATTTCTAGCCAGCTTTTTTTAATTTAAATTATCCCATCTACATTTTGCATCTGGGCCTTTTTCTGTATATTTTTCTTTACTCCTTACTCTTTTGCAGGCTATGTGGCTATGTCTGACCCCTGGTGTCCTCCTCCTTCCTCTTCTATTTATTCTCTCTCGCTGGCAGCCCCTCGTATCCCTTTCCTGCCTAGCTATTGGCCATTCTGCTCTTTATTAGACCAATCAGGTGTTTTAGACAGGCAAAGTAACACAGCTTCACAGAGTTAAACAAATGCAACACATCTTTGCATCATTTAACAAATGTTCCACGGCATAAACAAATGCAGCACACCTTAAAACAATATTTCACAACACTTCACCCCTAAAATGTTCCATGGTTACTCACAAAAATTGATCTCCTTTTCTAAGGCTCTACAAAGTCCGAGAGTTAGGAAAGCCTTTCCTAAACTCCAGCTTCTGGTGGAAGCAAGGTCTTTGATGGGGGAGAGGGGGCTTGTGTCTCATCCCATGACAGCCTAGCCAGGAGGTCCTGTGATGCTCATGGCCTTGGGAAGGCTCTTATGTAATGGGTTGCCATCATCCAAAGGACCTCCTGGAACAGCTGAGGCTTGGACTAAAGGTGGAGACATGACACGAGGAGACAGCTGGGCTGCAGCAAGCGTTCTGTGTAGGGAAGCAATGTTTGCCAAGCCTGGGAAGGTGGCCAGTGGGCAGGTGGCCGGGCCACTCTAATGTCAGCTCCATTCTCTCCCCAGTTTCGGAGGCCTCATCTTAAGCAGAACTGTCTCTAAACATCAGTTTAAAGGCATGGCTGTCCTGACTCCCGTCATCTGTGGTGAGTGCTGGGGTGGCTCCTCTTGGGGTCCCTGGGCTGGGTAGGGACTGAGCGCCAGCGTGCAGCCTCAGGTTCTGGTGGCTGGGCCAGCTGAGCCACAGAGCCTACACACCCACTGGGCTGAGTTTCCTCAGATGCAAAGGATCTGAAGGGGCCCAGAGCACGAGGGCAAGGAAGCACACCAGTTTGTTGCTGCTGACAGGGTCTCACTTTGTAGGTCATGCTGCCCCAGAACTCTGTGTAGCTCAGGCTGGCCTTGAACCCATGGTGATGATCTTCCTACCTCAGCCTCCCTGGTATTACCGGTGTGAGCACCATGCCAAGTTTTCTTTGTTTTACAGTCATTGGTGACATTAAAACTCAGACATTAACACATGAGACTCTGGATTTCTGTCTCCACCTTAAAAATAAGCCCACAGCAGTAGTGGGTTTACTCTCTGGGCCCAACAGCAACCAGCATGACAACAACCACTCTGCGTCAGCCCCCACAATTCCCTGGGGTCCTGCGCTGACTCACTTCCTATCATTGCCTTACTGGCCACGGTCTGCGAACATTTGGGTTGCTAACAACCTGACTCCTAGCTGCATAGAGCTAAGTCAGGCAAACGAGGGCACTGGACAATGATGGGGAGTGGGACTAGCAGGAGGCCATTCCTGGCCTAAAGGGAGTGCTACCTGCCTTGTCCTTCTAGCCAGGGTGGCTTATGGGGAGCTGGTTCCTGGTGATCAGGGAGCTGACAAAAGGTTGGGAATTGGGTTAAAGAGCTGAATCTGTAAACTTAACTAATTATTTTCTTTTCCTTCTCCTTTTTATTTTAAAGCTGTGTGTAGTCAGTAGACACAAATGTCCAGCCATCCTCTCTCACTGCAGGTGGATGTCTTTTCTCTACTGGGGTCATCATGTGGCTGACCTCAGACCCTGGGTTTCCCTGATGCATCCATACACATGGCTGTAGACAGATATAGTGGCATTTCATTTGTATATTAGTAAAGCTTACCTGAAGATCAGAGAGTTAAAAACAGCCCCACTGGTCAGCCTTACAGACAAGGCACTGGTAACACATACCTTTAATCCCAGTAGCCACACTGGTTGCCATAGAAACTGGGCGGTGCATGCCTTTAATCCCCATGGTACATGCTTTTAATCCCAGCCCTAGAGAGGAATATAAAATGGGAGGAAACAGCTCCCAGACAGTTTCATTCTGAGATTCCTGGAGGCAGGATCGCCATTTCAGACTGAGGTCAAGGTAAGAGCCAGTGATGGGTGCTTTTCCTTTCGGATCTTCAGGTTGAACCCCAATTTCTCTGAGTTTTTATTAATCATGTATCAGACACACTTTCTTTTCCACCGTGAACCCCAATAATGACACAGAGACTTCTTATTAATTATGAAAGCATGCATGCCCTTTAGCTCAGGCTTGCCTCAGCTAGCTCTCATAACTTAAGTTAACCCATTTATATTAATCTACGTTCTGTCACATGGCGTTACTTCTCTTTCATCTTGCACCTTCTGTTTCCTCTCTATCTGACTGGCAACTCTGCTCTTCTTCCCAGAGTCTTTTCTGTTCCCAGAAGTCCTGCCTAACCTCTTCCTAGCTATTGGCCATTTAGGTTTTTATTACACCAGTCACAGCAATGAATCTTCACACGGTGTACAGTATCCCACATTTTCTTCTTTGCCTAATTAAAAAGAAAAGATTTTAACGCTAACATAGTAAAACTACATACAATAAGAACAAATATTAAGTAAGAAGTACATTGACAATGTTTAGTCCATAGGCAATTGGCAAATTCAGAGAGAGGACTTCATTATCTATCCTGCTGTATTAATGTATAACGTTGTATTAGTCCAAAGTTCTATACCTAAACTATTTTTTATCATAACCCGTATTATTCTAAAAACATCTTTTTAGATAAACAACTTAAGCTTTTATGTTTCTCAACCTTATAAACTTTCTCTTACATTTATTTTTAATTTGGTAACAAAGAAAACTATATACTACCTAATCTTCAATCCCTGTCGGAGACCCAAGAAGGGCATAATATTACCTGAGTAAACAGGAAGTGCAGAGCAAGCAACTTCTAAAACTAAGAAACAACATCTGGCTGCCTGGACAGTCACCCAAGGTTCCTCTGCAACAGTGGGGCATCCATCTTCAGCCTACAGGCCTAGAATATCTGACAGACTTTTCTGTGAGGCAGGAAGTTTGAAGAACTGTCCTACCTTGTCTTGGCAAAGTTTGTTAGTTGCCTTCTTTTGTGTCCTGCTTGTCCAATTTGGACAGCATACTGTCAGCAGTTGAGGCAAGGGCAGTGACTTGCCTTGACTCTGCACAGTGACTAACTTTGCCACAAACAAATGCAAACTCCATATGGAGGTTCTTCAATGTCTGTCATCCTTTTTTGAAGTAAATTGATGCTGCCAGGAGCAGACATGTTTCACTATCATGAAAACCTTTATGTTATTAAAACATTTTAAATGCCATAGTCTGTAGGTCTCTGAAGTGTTTGAAGACCATCTATTTAAAATATATTTCTGTTTGACCTGTATGTTTGAAAACATACCTAACGTGATTATAAATTTGATTGTTATAGATGACTATTATATTAATCCATCTTTATTATCCTAAATAGGTTTGTAGGACTAAAAGTTTACAGTACATTTTTAAATTGAGCTGCATAGGCTCAATACCTTAAACAAGAGTAGAAACATATATACAGTATAGCAAAAAGAACCTTAAATTTGTATTAATATACAAAAATCCAATGTAAAATATTTGAGACTAGTAGTTCAAAAGGAAACTCAATCTAGGTGGTGGTGGCACGTTCCTTTAATCCCAACAGAGCCAGGTAGATGTCTATGAATTCGAGGCCAGCCTGGTCTATAGAGCAAGTTTCAAGACAGACTCCAAAGCTACAGAGAAACCCTGTCTCAAAAAAGTAAACTGAACAATCCACCTTTTATGCCATCACTTTTATACTACATCCCCTTTTTCCCTTCAGAAAGAGATCCTTGAATCTAATCTTGGTTCAGCTTTTTCCCTGAACACGACCAGTAACAACTTGTAACCAATTCCCCTAAAGATGGTAACCTATTCATAATATTCATAACCTTCTAAATGACAAAAAAACATATACCCCACCTCTTGGGAATGTGGGTGTCATGTTCTCTAGATTGCTTCTTGTTGTTTGGGGGAAATGGCATCTTTAGGAGATGTGAGAAAATTGGGATAATGGTCAAGTCCTGGGAGAGCTAGCTGTATTATTTGTTTAGTCTCTGTGTGATGGGGAAGTGCAGGGCTTAGCTGAAGCATTGGCTGGATAGTCTTTGAGGCTGAACCACCTCAGCTAGCAGCTTTGAAGTCATTCTGGCTGTAGAATTTTGAAGAAACCACAACAGAGACATTCTGAGAGGCTGGGTCACCTGGGCTGCTTGTCTTCACATGGCCTAGTGAAGGAAAGTTCCCGTGGGGTTGTGGACCCTTGTCAGGGACAGGCCTGTCCTCTGCCAGCTCTATGCTGCAGGACTCACAGCCTCAGCAAGATGTCTCAGAATTCCAGGGTGTGAACATGCTCTTGGTCTTCTGGGCTCCTACTGGTCTCCTGGATCCTGTCAGTGTTCTGTACAATGTTCCCCAGCCTCTTGAGTCTCCCTGAGGACACCCCTCCATCCCCTCTGTACCTGTGGGCATGGCCATCTGCACTAGTCAGGATCCCATCCACCCATCCCCTCTGTCACCCACAGTATTAGCCAGGGTTGTTTTTTTTTTTTTTTTTTTTTTTTTTTTTTTTTTTTTTTTTTGGCTTTGCCTGTTCAACTTCACTAGTCTTAGAGACTGGCTGTCAGAGTGATCACTCACAGGATCTGGGCCACCCTCTGGGTGGGAAGGAGAGAGGAAATGCTGTGTCACTCTGGGATACTGTCCTGGGGAAAGCAGTATATAGTAATAAAAGCCAGGGGTTGGAGCATGTCACACCCTTTCTTCTCACAGGTGTCGGTGGCAACCTGGTGGCCATTCAGACCAGCCGCATCTCTACCTTCCTGCACATGTGGAGCACACCTGGCGTCCTCCCCGTCCAGATGAAAAGATTCTGGCCTAACCCATGCCTCGTTTTCTGCTCTTCAGGTCAGTATGCTGTCTGCTGGGGCCATGTGACCTAAATTATTCCCAACCCCTTGTCGTTGGTTTGGTTTTGTTTTTTTGATGTTTGCAGTGGGAGGGTTCACTATGCTGCCCAGGCTGGCCTTGAACCCTGGGCTCGGGTGATGGTTTGTTCACCTCAACCTCACATTTAGTTGTGACCATGTGCACATGCGCCCATGTTTTTCTAATGTCATCTACAAGTTGGAAAACCTTTTTCTGTGTTATTTATGCACCACACATTTTACTTAATTATTCTTTACACTTGGTTTTCCTACAATTTTCCTTAAGTGTTCAGCCCGGCTGCCCCACATGGCATGCTGCCCCTACAAACTGCATCTTCTGGGGTTGTTGCCTGCTTCATAGCCTCCTTTTAGGTTTTCTTTGCGTGCCTTTAAAAAAAAAAAAAGAGTTGGGGCTGAGGAGATGACTGGGTCAGGAAAACATGCTTGCTGTCCAAGTTTGAGAACTTAAATTCAATCCCCACAACCCACATGAGAAAACAAAAACAAAGCCAGGCAGTGGTAGTACACGCCTTTAATCCAGACACCAGGAGGCACGGGCAGGCCGATCTCTGAGTGCAAGGCCAGCCTGGTCTGCAGGGCGAGTCCCAGGACAGCCAGAGCAACACAGAGAAACACTGTCTAGAAAACAGCAACAACGGAAACAAAGTAACAGCAGCAACAAAGAGCGTGCAGGACAGTGTGGGCTCCTGACCCCAGTCCTGGGAAGCCAAGCTGGGTGAATTCCTGGAGCTTGCTGGGAGTTTCAGGCCAATCAATAACAGACACTGTCTAAAAAAAATAAAGCAGATACCCCTGAGGATCTCTCTCTCTCTCTCTCTCTCTCTCTCTCTCTCTCTCTCTCTCTCTCTCTCTCTTGCATGCGCGCGTGCACACACGGTTGGTTGGGAAATGTAACGCGGTTGACTATTCCATTCTCAGCACCACATAAAAGTGGATGTGGTGGCGCACACCTGCAATCCCATGCTTGGGGGGTGGAAGCAGGAGAATCTGAAGTTTAAAGCCATCCTGGGCTGCATGATACCCTTCCCCTCTGTTCCCCAAAGGTGGTTTCTCTGGAGCTGGGGATGGAACCCTGGGGCCTTGAGCATGCTCAGTAAATGCTGTGTCACGGAGCTACACTCCATCCCTAGCAACCCAAACCACCCAAACAATTGCGCCGTTTGTTGACTGTTTTAGTTCACTTCGTTGTTCTTGGAGTTTGTGAGTTTGGCATGTGACTTCCCTGCCTTTTCCCGACACTCTCGGGGACAGAGATGATTTCTACTGTACAATTGTGTCTGAGAAGGCGTCACAGTCACCGGCTGTCATGTCCGCTTGTTTGTTGTTGGGTCTGGGTAGGGTGAAGTCCACTCACTACAGATGCTTAAGCTCAGAGAGCAGGGGAGAGCCAGAGCCCAGAGCTCTCTGATGCCTCCGCTGCACTGCCAGGGTGTCTGCCCTGCGAGTCTGTCACCTTCCACTCAAGGGTCGGACCTCAGCCTGTGCCTCCTCCACGCAGGGGTCTTTAGAATCCCTGAGAGCTGCCCCCACTTGTACACACTTCCTAGTCTAAGCTTCCATGTAAAACGAATGACCTTCTTTCTGTGTGTGCTCAACTGATTCTCATCTGTTCCCTCAGATGCCAGCCCCTAGAAGGAAAGAAAGGTCAGGACTGAGTTCCCACTTCATAGTGTGCCACGTGTTTGCAGATGAAGGAGCTTGGGTGCCTCTTTGGGAACTCTTCTTTGCCAAGAGGGCCTCTGCAAGCAGGAAGGTTTTGTGATCCTCTTGATTCCGTTCCTCCTAGAAATCAACTCCGTGTCAGCTCGAGTCCTGCTCTTTCTGGTGGTCCCAGGACATCTGATCTTCTTCTACCTCATCTGCCTGGTGGAAGGCCAGGCAGTGACAAGCAGTAAAACCTTCGTGTTGCTGTACCTGGCGGCAGGCATGATCCAGGTGAGGGTGGCTTCCCAGCCAACATCAGTGGTCCTTGTCCCGTGGGAGGTGCAGTAGAGTTCCCATCAAAGATCCACCCAGCTCACGCAAGCCCAGAAACATGGACTAGACAGAGGCCACTGTGCTGTGTACCACACACCTCGCACCACGACTCCACTGCACACTGCATACTGCGTGTTGCACGGTCACACCTCACGCTGTACACTTCACTCACTCTGCTCCACATGCCACACGCCTCAGAAAGCTGGAAGAGCAGCTATAGATGCGTTGTGTTCTGTGAAAAAGGCTGAGCCAGCTGTCCGTCCCCTCACAGAAGGCCCTGCTCTGCATGGGGCTGAAGGGCACGAATAGCCTTCCTTCCAGGCAGGAGCTGCTGCTGCTTTGAGACGCCAGCTGGCTAATGTCCCCGGTGGCCTAGAATGTCAGCAGAGAGGACTATGGGCACTCTGGCAGTTTTCGGAGGGTAGACTGAAGTTTTTCCTCATCTCTCAACCTAGTAAAGTTCAGGGCTTTATTTAGGGGGAAGGAACAGGGCAGGGACTGCAACCTGAGTAGGGCCATGTGGACTGCTTCTTGGAAGCTTCTACAAGGGCTCACCAACCTCCCGAGGGGAAAGGGTTCAAGCAGAGGGGATCCTGGCTGGTGAGTGGCAGCAGGTCCCTTTGGCACTTCAGAGGCCAGGGCAGGACCCAGCCACTAGGAAGGACATATGGTAATTGAGTCCAAAACCTGCTCCAGACCCCGCCCCACCCTCTTCTGTGTTGCTGAGTCATGGACAAATGGAAGAGGTTGATTTACTCACACTTACAGTTGTAACCAGCAGCACTCAAGGGTGCAGCCAGCATGTGGCAGGCGCAGACGAGTGGACAGAAAGCCAGCTGTGGCCAAAGGGGCTGTGTGGGCGAGGAAGCCAGTCAGCAGCAATGGCCCCGCCTTGTTCTTTAGCAACCTGTTCTGAGAACTGATTCAGACCCAGGGGACCTCCCACAAGAAGTGTCAGTCTGTTCACGACCTTACCATTTCGCTCCAGGCCTCAGCTCAGAAAGGTCCCCCTGCACCTCAGCGTCACCACAGTGAGCACCAAGCTACCAGCGCATGTCCAAGACACGCTGGCGAAAGAGAACTGACGGGCTGACCTTGGTGGTGTCCTTGGAAGCCAGCTGGTGCTCTTGGTTGTCCTTGGGTCTCTGACTTATCTTACATCTCTTTGTTCTTTTGGCAGGTGGTAATCCTGCTGTACCTGGCAGAAGTGATGGTTCGGCTGACCTGGCACCAAGCCCTGGATCCTGACAACCACTGTATCCCCTATCTCACGGGACTGGGGGACCTGCTGGGCACCAGCCTCCTGGCACTGTGCTTCCTCCTGGACTGGTTATTGAGGGGCAGAGCTGACCTTGCAGAGCTGGTTTCAGAGCTGGTTTCTGTGCCCCCCTGACTGAGGCTGCCACCTGCAGGTCCCCGTGGGACTTTCCCTCACGTCCACAGTGTCCAGCAGGCTGTTCCTCCTGCTGGGGCCTCAAGCTGCTAGATATCTGCCTGGGCAGTGGCCTCATCAGTCTGCCAAGGAGACGAGCAGATACCTTGATTCTGAAGTTGGTAGCTGAGCCCAAGGTGGAGCCTTGACATCAGGAGATCTGCTTGCAAGTGTGAGTGAGTATGTGTGCCTGGCATGTGTGTGCACATGTGTGGGTGTGCATGTGTGTATGTGTAGGGCAGGCTGTTCTAACCTGAAGATGCCGAGGAAGAAACCTGGACTGAGCGGAGCAGGATGGAACTCCTAGATCTACGTCCCCAGGTCTCGGGACAACCCACGCCCTGACTTTGCTGCCATCACTGAGCTCAGCCCACTGGACCCGCACTACTCATGCCCTGAGCCCAGTAACTGTGCACCTTCACCCCAGTCATCTATACCCCAGCATTTAATCTAATGACTGCTTTCTTTTTATTTCCCCCTTTCTCTGTTTTATAACAGAACCCTCTGTTTAGGGTCTGGAGATCAAGAGATGTATAATAAAGCGTAGCTGACATTGCACTTGGTGTTCTGCATCCTTCAAGGTGATCAGGGAGGCTGTAAGGCTCAATGTCCAAGCATAGATGGCATTTCTCTAGGGCAGTGTTTCTCATGGTGTGAAATGTTGAGTGTACATGTCACCTGGAAACTTGTGTGTATAGGCACACAAGTTCTTCTCTGCCTGCCCAGGCATCTCCCTGCTGGTTAGCAGACCTCAGCTGAGCCATCATGTTGGGGACTCACTGTCCAGAATGTCATTCCCCTTTTTTTGATTGACATATGTGTATGTATGTATGTATGTATGTATGTATATATGTATGTATTTGAGTGTGTGTGTGTGTATTTCTGAGGTGTAATGTGATATTTGATTCATGTCATCTTTTTATGATTTATTTCATATATATGTTTGCCTGCATATATGCAGTACCCATAGAGACCAGAAGAGGGCATCAGATTCCCTGGAACTGGAGTTTTAGGTGGATCTGGGTTACCATGCAGGTACTGAGAAGCAAACTGGTGTCTTCTGCAAGAGCCATATGTGTTCTTCACTTCTTTATGAAGCGTGTTTACTCCCAGTTTCCTAGCACCTAAGTCATGGGTAGGTAAGGCATGCTTTCCCTCACCCAGCAGATGTTACCGTGGATCCTCTGTGCCAAATGGTGTCCCAGGTAGACGTGATGCACAGACTGGGAGTATGTGAGCAACTCAAGGATGATGGGAATGCAGGAGGAAGTAGTGGGGCTGAGTGTGGGGGGAGACATTTCCATCTGGTACTCACCTAACCTGGAGGAGAGCAGTCCTTGGGATGGCGTGAAATGAGTTGTGATCTTTGAAGAGACACAGCTGCCAGCTGCTTAAGGGAAGAGGGTGTATGACCCTATAATGTGCTTTTCTCTAGCATGTCTCCCAGTGGCCAAGCCCAGGTTCAGGGCCTGGGGAACAAGTTAATGACCCACAAGGTCGCTTCCCTCATGGGCACAGAGCCAGGAGGAAGGGAGAACGGGTTGAAGGGGGTTGGACACAATCCAGCACAACTGTGCGCCAGGCCCCAGGCTACCTTGGCAGAGCACTCGTCTCTGTCCTGAGGCTCAGATGGAGGGAGATACAGTCATTATCACAGAGGCATTGAACGGGACAGATGGACAGAGGGAGATAACAGTCGGTATCACAGAGGCATAGAACTCTCACCAGTGAAAACAGTAGATGGAGCCCTGTAGAATGATCTGGTAACGAGAGCGGAGTTCCCGCTATACTTGCTGAGTGTGGTCATGTACATACTAGGTTTCAGAGCAATTGTTAAATCATAAGCAGGCTCAAACACATCCTTGTTCCATGAGAGGACAGTGGGTGTGGTGGACAAGGGCAAACACTGGAGTTTGGTTCGCTCAACTTTTGAAGTGTTGGTTGTATGACATGCAGTCAGATGGTGTAGGGAAGAACCACGCCCCTTCTGGTGATGGTGCCAGCGGTAGGTGGTGCTGTGTTCGTTGCTTCTCCTGGATCTGCAGAGCACACATCTTAGGTGAATGCTTTCACCAGACTGAGAAAGTTACAGCTAGATCAGACGGTCAACAGAACCCAAACAGCAACCATGGCTTCCCTTGGTGTGACAGAGACTTGGGAGGTCTCTTCTGGGTCCAGCCTGTTGTCTAGACCAGTGGGTTCTCAACACATATGGGTCACACACAACCCCTTTGTGGTTGCAAGTCAGATATACTGAGATATTTATGATTCATAACTAGCAACATTACAGCTATGAAGTAGTAGTGAAGCGTTATGGTTGGGGTCAGCACAGCATGAACGATATTAAAGGGCCGCAGCGTCAGCAAGGTTGAGAACCACTGTTCTAGACACTGTTTTCTCTACTTGCCATGATCTGATTCAGAAATGGTCTTTCTGTTGCTGCACAGAACACAAAAGTCCAAAACTCTAATGTTTCTGAATCCCAGCAGCTCCTGAGCCCCTTTTCGCGGCCTTTCACGTGCCCAGGTTGCCTGGGTGCTGAGTGACACCTGAACAATCTACACTGAATTCTTGGGTGACTGTCCCTGTGGCTGGAGGAGGGTCTACTTTGATGGTTGCTCTGGGTTGGTCGCCATCAGCTCCCAGTGTGGCCCGGCCTTTGCTCCTCGTCTTCAAGGCTCTCTCATCTCCATGCAGAGCTGTTTGGCCACTGCACTGTGCACCCTTAGCAATGCCTGGACCAAGGGCATTGGTATTGTAAATTGGTCCCATCTTTATGACATTTGCTTTGTGTCTAGCCTTATCTCCATAGTCTAAAATAAAGACATAAAGGAGTAACAGTTCCTCTTTCAGAAATGGTTGCTTCATTCAACCTTCAATAATCATATTTTACATAAAATAAATGTAAAATTAATGGTCTTAATTACTTTTAAATTGCTAAGATACCATGGCCAAGGCAATTTTAAGAGTTTATTTGGAGCTTACGATTTTAGTAAGTTAAAGTCCGTGATCATCATGGCAGATAGCATGGCAGCAGGCAGGACACGTGCACGGTGCTGGGGCAGTACGTGAGAGCATATATCTTGATCAACAAGCCAGAGACAGAAAGAGCTAGATGGGAATGGTGTGGGCTTTGAAACCTCACCTCTGCCAACAAGGACACACCTCCTAATTCTTCTCAAACAGTTCCACCAACGAGCGACCAAGTGTTCAAATGTGTGAACCTTTGTGGCCATTCTCATTCAAACCACCACACAATAAGTCATTAGCAAAAAAAAAAAAAGAAATGCACATGAAAGTATGTGACACAATCACATTTATTAAGAATGTGTTCCAATAGCAAACAGCAGCTTCAGCAAAGCAAAAGCCAAGTTGCTATTGCACCAGCCTGACAGTCGGCATCTTCCATGTGTCCAACTGATAGCCTCACCGTGGTTTGCTGTGCTGTAGGCTCTGACTGTCCACTCCTCTCCGTGGTTTGCTGTATTGTAGGCTCTGACCGTCCACAGCAAAGAGGAAGAAATGAGCTTCATAAGGCTTCTTTACCCTCCTAGGCCTATGGTTTCTGAGCAGGAGCTTCCAAAAAAAAAAAATTTTTTTTTCTTAGCTTTTTGAGACAGGGTTTCTTTGTGTGTAGCTTTGGAGTGTGTCCTGAAACTCACTCTTTAGACCAGGCTGCCCTCGAACTCACAGAGATCTGCCTGCCTCTGCCTCTTGAGTGCTGGGATTAAAGGCATGAGCCTCCACTGCCCAGCTGCTTCCAAAATTTGAATGACGTCCTCTGTCTCAGCCAAGCTCTCTGTGTGGTAGGAGGGGGATGGGGAGGACAGAGGCGAGTGAGTCAGGAGGCCAAGCATCCTTGGGGCTGCTGTTGAAGGTGGAGCAAGAGATAAGGTGTCAAGGCCAAGGCGTCACCTGAGGTCTGGCTGAAGCGGAGGTGACAGGTGAACTGGGGTGTGGGACCTCGGGATAGCTGAGCACCTTCGGTACTTGGTGCTCAGCCCGTGTAGATCTGCGGTGCGGAGGTAGGAAAGGGGATGCAGGGGATACAGGAGTCCCAGAGAAGATTGCAGAGACCTGGGAGGGTGTGGGAAGGGTGGTAATCAGTGCCTGGGGTTACTGAGATTGAAAGAGCTGAGTTGCCTTCTTCCAGGTGTCTGCTGACTTAGGGAATGGGGTCTTAGATGACCCCATTCATCAGGGCACGTCAGGCACGTGGGAGGGTTGGGGGAGGGGCCTGAGCGGAACCTTAGGGGACAAGGAGCAGCAGCTAGCATTAGCTCCCCCAGAAGAGAACAGGAGAGGAGGAGTGACTGAAGCAAGGCCATGAAACCCTGTGCCTCTGGATCAGTGCTCCGCCCAGCTGGAGCTGAGTTGGGATACACACCCGGTGGTTTCTACCGGGTGCTGTGGCTGCTCACGAGTTTTGTTTGCAAAATGAGATATTTTCCCCGTTGAGACCAAGTCTTACACTGTAAAGTTTTAAAAAGGGGAGGGGAATGAGGGAAATGAAATAGGGAAATGGCTCAGAGGATGAAGGTGCCTGCAATGAGCCCGACAGCCTGAGTCCATTCTTCGGACCCATATGATAGGAGAGAACCAACTCCCCTTGTTCTCTGACCCGCACGTGTGCACTGCACCCCCTTTAAATAAATAGATGAACACTAACACATTTTTTAAAATAATTTTAAGAGGCAGGAGATAAAGCTCATCGTTGAGTGCTTGCTTGTATGTGTGAAATGTTAGATTCTGTCCCCAGTTCTGCTAAAATAAAGCCCACAGCCAAGTTTCTCGGAAGCACGCCAGCTGAATCCATCTTGTTAATTGCTCCTCCCTTTGCCCCAGCCTGACTTTTGATTATTAGCATGTGGTTATTCTGCTGTGGTTGTTTGTTTTGGTAAAATTCATCCTCTAGCTCTTGGTCATTGTGCTGGCTACTTTAATATCAACACGAGGCAAGCTAAAGTCGTGTGGGAAGAGGGACCCTCAACTGAGAAAATGCCCCACCAAGAATGGCCTGTGGGCAAGCCTGTGGTGCATTTTCTTGATTGATAGTTGATGTGGGAGGGCCCAGGGGGGAGGGGTCACCCCTTGGCTAGTGCTCTTAAACCAGGAGGAGCAAGCCAGTAAGCAAGCGGCAGAAATCCTAAGACAGAAATTGGCACTAGGTCATGGGGTATTGCTGTGACAGACCTGACCACGTGGTTTTGGTTTTTGTTTTTTGGAGCACTGTGGGGGCATTTGAACTTTGGGCTAGAAAAAGCTGTTGAGTATTGAGAGCACAGTGGGATGCTCTGTGGGAGCTTGGAAGATCACACGCTGAGAGCAGTGCAAATGGCGGAAGCCCAAGCCTGGTTTGGAGGTTTCAGAAGGAAGTTTGAGAGTTTTTCAAAGACTTTACCATGTGATTTTTATCTTTAAGAATTAGAAGTTATCGTTGTCTGGGGCTGAAGAATAGACAAGAGTAACAAGACACCATCACCGCTAAAATGAAGCTCTGGCTTTTCTGGGACAATTGGTGCTGGTCAGCTGGTGCAGAAGGCTCTGCTGTGGCTAAGACAAGACCGGCATCCCTGAGGTGAACTCTAGGAGTATTTCCTCAGGGTCAGCACCCAGAAGCTATGGTCCAGAGAGGGGCAAGGCTACCTTGTATTGGTGATGTGTAGGAATTCCCCAGCTGGTACTGGTTTTGAAAACATGAGGGAGTCATGGAGAGCAGCTGGGGCTCGCCTTCATGAGAGGTGGCCGGGAGAGGGAGCGGGGTGGGGGGGCACTGGTGAATGGCAGCCTCGGTAGCAGTAACAAACCCAGAACTGAAAGAGCCATGGAGAGAGGCTGAGGCTTGGCATCATGTGGCAGGGTCCGTCACTGAAGGGAGCCCAGAAGAGGTTACTGGTGGAGGTAAAGCCAGGGTGTAGCGGGGACGCTAGGACCATGAAGCAACTGCCGAGGACAGCAGCAGCCCTGGAGTGGAGACAAATAAGCTGCATATAATGTGACCGGACCTTTGGAGCCTAGGGATGGGAAGCCTCCCATCTGCTGCCGAACTTTATGCTGTGGGATTCTGGTTTGCTTTGATCTGATTGTTTCCCTCTTGGAGTAAAAAAGAAAGAAATTTACTTTTTATTTTACAGAAGCCCACAGTTAAGAGACTTTGAACTTTTAAGGTGCTATTGGGTTTTTTAGAGAGCTTTGGATATTTTAAAGAGACTGGATATTTAAAGTGTTTGGATTTTTAAAGACTGAGACTCTTAAAGGTTGGAATATTTTGTATTGTCCTAGTAACGTTAATAGGCCATCTTGGTGAGAACTGATAAAGGTTCTGATTAAGTGGTGATGGGTTTGAGTGTCGAGTTGACAAGGAGTCAACTGTGCTGTCTTGTTCATTGTGTTATCTTGACACAAGCTGAAGTCATTTGGGAAAGGGGAACCATAATTGAGAAAGTGCCCCCATCTGATTGGCCTGGAAGCCTTCGGTACACCTCGATTGATGATGTGTGTGGGCCCATATCATCGAGCTATCACTGTGCCCGTGATCCTGGCTGGTGTTAAGAAAGCAGGCTTGGTGGGCCATGAGGAGCCAGGCAGTAAGTAGCATCCTCCATGGCCTCTGCATCAGTTCCTGCCTCTCAATTCCTGCCTTTGCCCCCTGCCCTGACGTTCCTGGATGAAATAACCCTTTCCTCCCCCAGTTGCTTTTGGTCTTGGTGTTTGTCACAGAAATGGAAACTCTAAGACGCTCATCTCACTTGGTCTTTGTTCACTCTTTCCTCTTGTGGTAATTACTTCTGTTGTTGTGATTAAAAACACCAGAACTGAGGCAATCTACCAAGGAGAGAGTTTGAGTTTATGCATCCAGACAGAGCCCACATTGGTGGGGAAAACCAAGGCAGAGGCAGCAGTCAAGACAGCTGGAGCAGAAAGCTGAGAGCTGGTGTCCTCCACAGGTTTGTTAAGGCTTTGCTATTATGTTTCTTGTTGACTGGGACACAATGCACACACCATAGAACTTGCAGTCAGGACACGGAAGAGGAGAGTTCCCTAGCTGTAGGCATTTTACAGTCACTCACCTCTCTACCTCACCCCAGAACCCCGCCCCCACCTCTTCCACCTCCCCACTATCTACTCCCATTGCCCACATTGTCTACCATCGCCATCCGTTCCCTCTATCCACCCCTACCATCCCCCCACCACCCACTATGGTCCACCCCCTCCAACCCCCACCTTCCACCTTCTTCTTCCACTCCCATCCATGTCCAGGAATATTTCATGTGTTATCTTTATTCAAGTGCTGGCTTTGCTTCTGGAGGGGCTTTTACAGCAGAGGATTCCTTGGTTACTATGCAGCTCCTGTGCACACTGTGGGTCTGGCTGTCTCCAGCACCTGTCACTCTCAAGTCCCTGTATGATGCTGCCTGTAAGTGGTTTCGGGGAAACTGGCTGTTCTGTGCTGATGGTGTTTTGTGCACCTTTGGCTTGCGGCTCTCTGAGCTTCTGGGCTCTGTGGGTTTATGCTATGTGGGCTTTGATAAACACATGTACACCCATGCAGTGAAATACTGAATACACAGATCAGTGAGTGGTCACACCTCCACAGCAAGGGGGATCTGGGAGTCAGCAGAGATGGACACAGGAGAGAACACTCCCCATGAGTTTATTTAGAGAGCTACAACATAAAATACAAATGACTGTACTACTAACTGGAGGCTCGCAGAGGTCTGGAGATAGGACAGACAGGCTCATCACAGGTACAGGAGGCCTCTGGTGGAAATGGGGGAGTTTTCTTCCTGAAGGTGTGGTTTTGTGAGTGAGCACATCAGTCGTTTTAAGTCTGGAACTGAAATGTCCACTGGCATTCTGAGTAGGAGTTTGCACAACAAGCCAGCAGGGGGAGCTCTTCTCGCTGCTGTGCCGAGTTGGCCTTGTCCAAAGACTAAAGCCTGAGGCTGGCCTCTGTGCAGCTGCAGATGGCTCTGGAGGCTGTTCAGTAAGTGCTAGCTGACCCAGGTGGGGGCAACGTGGAAATGAAAGGCACAGAGGTATCAGGCTTTAGTATTGAAGCCTTTGAATCTGTGTGCATGCGTGTGTGTGTGTGTGTGTGTGTGCGCGCGCGTGTGTGCGTGCACACCTCTTCCACACAACTTTTCCCTGTGTTAGGTGCTCGCTATTGCTTGGAGTGGTCAAGGTCATGCACAGGTCATTTTAAACTCTCCTCAGAAGTGAAAAGTTCAGCCACTTTATTATGTCCAGAAGAGACTGGGAGGATATTCCCAGCCTGGAGGACTCTAGACTGAATGGTCGGAGACTTCTGTGCTGGAATCATTGCTTTTTTGCTGCCTGAGTACGGCTACCCTGCCAGCATCCTTGTGATGAGGCCAGTATTGGCTCCTTTTTGCTTCAGAACTCGATCCCCATTAGCTCTTCTACCCCCATTACCCAACTCCACTGTGTCGGCCCTTTCCCCCATTACCCACACTCTTCAGGAAGGGAAGGATCTACTCTTTTATTTTCTCAAAGAAAATTGGCTTCCTCACTATATGAAGAGAAGTAAAAATACAGCATTTGGACTAAAACACAGGCAGGGCAGAGCAGGGAGGAGGTTTACTGTGGAGCTCAGGTTAAGATGTGAGGAACCTGCTGGAGCCCCTTTTCTGGTGTGTACCCCTCCTGCCAAGGTGTCAGGAGTAGCTCTGCTATGTATTTGTTGACTTCATGACCTTAGACTCAGTTTATCATCTATGCAATGAACGTTAGGCTGCCCAGCCACCTCTGAAAGTTGAAGCTCAAATAGAGTAAGTTCAGTGAGGTGGGCCTTCCACCCCTTCCCTCCCTCCTGTATTTTTATCCCAGAGAAGTGATTTCCAGGGGGAGCAGTTTTGTTCCACAATCATTTGGCAATGCCCAGAAATGTGTTTGTGTATAAAAGTAAGAGTGGGTAAGACAGTGGGTGTGTGTGGGCTGGGGACACACTCAGACCATGGTCAGTGTCACCCGTCCTTCCCTGCCATGCAGACTGCACTTGCCACTCTGCTGCTGGCTTCAGTGGTGGTTAGTCCTGTGGGGAAATGTCCGTTTATGGCCATCTTAGGGGTCAGGTTGTTTTTGTTGCTGTGTGTGCATGTGTGCACACATGTGCGCGCGTGTGTGTCTGTCTTATGTAGATAGCTATAATTTTGTTTCTTATTTCTGTTACAATGATGGCTTTGACCCAAAATTCTTAATATCTTATCATTCTTGAATTATTGAAAAGAGCCGGTTTGCTTTGTTTCTAATGTGTTCACTGCTGCCTGCTATGACTTGACTGGCAGTTCTGCATGGCTGCTCTGTAGATGTGTATCCTAGCAACTCTGACCAAGCCTGGAAGACACTGATGTGCCCTTCTGCTGGGGTCCAAAACAACTGCGTAGTGTTGAGACCGTGTGGTTCTTTAAAGTTTGGGAGCATTGCCTACAGAACTCCAAGGGCTTGAAGACTGAGTCTATCCTCTTCCTCCTGCAGGAGTCTATGGAGCCCCACTTTCTTCTGTTAGACTGGGGCTCACCGCTCGCTTCACTGGTGTTTTCACACTTGACTACATGAAATCATTCAAATAGCATCATAGCTGAAAAAACTTGAGTTTCTTGCGCCATCCTTTCTACCTTGCGCTTCTGTCCCCATCTGTGCTCACTGCCACGTGCGCATCTACAGTGCTGTCTTTTTTCTCTATCTTCAAAGAGCTAGGTTTTGGCTGGTGATGCTTCTTTTTCATTACACGTGTGTGTGTGTGTGTGTGTGTGTGTGTGTGAGAGAGAGAGAGAGAGAGAGAGAGAGAGAGAGAGAGAAATGTGCATGTGCCACAGTGTACATTTAGATCCAAGATAGATTTATAAGGCATAAGGAGAACAAATATGGTCAGAGAACAAATTTCAGAAGCTGGTTCGCTGGTTCTCTCCTACTATGTGGGTCCTGGGGATCAAACTTGGCATCAGGGTTGGCAACAAGCACCCACTGAGCCATATAGCTAGCCCTGGATGGCATCATAATTGTTTATTGGTAATGGCATTTCTAATCGGAAGGGATGCCTTGATCTGGTTTGACTGACTTGTGATTGTGGGTGTTCGAATGAGCTCAACCTAAGGAGCTGCTGACCGTTCCTTTGTGACTGACATCATCTGGTCAGTCCATCTTCACCCACCTTCCCTGTGCCCTAAGCTGAGGCTCGGTGGCCTGGTGGGACCCTGCAGTGATGTGCCAGTGCCATAAGTTCGACTTTTCTGTTCTCTCTCTCTCTCTCTCTCTCTCTCTCTCTCTCTCTCTCTCTCTCTCTCTTTCTCTGGTTTTTTGAGACACGGTTTCTCTGTGTAACAGCCCTAGCTATCCTGGAACCAGCTCTTGTAGACTAGGCTGGCCTTGAACTCACAGAGATCCACCTGCCTCTGCCTCCTAAGTGCTGGGATTAAAGGCATGCACCGCTGCTGCCCGGCAAGTTTGATTTTTCACAGGTGACCTCTGCATTGCTGGATACCTAGACAATTCTAAGTGTTATATCTTTTTTTCTTTTTTATATATCTTTTCTTCTTCTTTTTTTTTTAAATTTATTTTATTTTATTTTATTTTATTATGTATACAGTGGTCTGTCTGTCTGTATGCTTGCTGGTCAGAAGAGGGCACCAGATCTCATTATAGAAGGCTGTGAGCCACCATGTGGTTGCTGGGAATTGAACTTGAGTCCTCTGGAAGAACAGTCAGTGCTCTTAACCTCTGAGCCATCTCTCCAGCCCCACTGGGAATCTTGTTTGCACTACAAATCATGTGATTTTTATCTTGTTTTTGAGACTACTTTTCACATCATTAGATACCAAGATGTAACTCTTGTCCCTGCCCCGCCTTTGCCTGTGTGTGCCTGTGCATGTGTGAGTGTATATGCATGCTCTTATCCTTAGGTTTATCAAACCTTTCTATGGGCCATCTTATGTGTACCTCAGAATAAGAACAGAGCTGGCTGGTTCTGGCTCTCTGATCCAGCACAGCCTGAATGCAGTTCCTGTCCACATCTGTCATGACTTCAGGATGGGACCATGGTTTCAATGTGACTATGGGATTTTTTTTTAACAGATTCAGAGACTCCACACATGAATCTTAAATGGAGAGGCATGATGGAGGTTTCAGTGTTAGCTGGCCTTTGGTAATCAAGAGAATATGCCTCCTACAGGCCACTCAAAGGTGACTCCCACCCAAACCTGTGGAACCCCAATCAGCCTTCAGGTGCATGGCTTGGGAATGAATGCATGCTGTGTACTGTGTGTACTGCATGGATGCACACATGCATACGCATGCACGCATGCGCGCGCGCGCGCACACACACACACACACACACACACACACACACGTAGAGAGGTCAAATACCAAACTTTCTTAGGTATCATCCATCTTGTTTTTGAGACAGGGTCATTCACTGTCCAGGAACTTACCAAATAGCCATGTTTGCTGGCCAGTGAGCCCCAGAGGTCTGTCTCAGCTTCCCCAGTATGCAAGTACTCCCAAGCCTAGCTTTTTGTGGGTTCTGGGTATTGAACTCATGTCCTTATCCTTGTATAACAAGCACCTTCCTGGCTGATCATCTGATCCCAAGTGCTCTTGTTTAATGTCACTGAGCTTGATGAGGTCTTGATCAGAATTACTATGGCAAATGATGGTAACACACAAGCCAATCTTACGGTATTTTCCTTTTGATGAAAGGGTCGAGCATGTTTTCACCCAGATACAGCGGCTCTGCTGCTGTTTTGAGCTGTGTATTTATTCCACTCCACTGTCTTAGTGTGTTCTTGTCTCTGGAGCCTGCAGAGATATGTGGCAGGGGATTTATTAAAGGACTTGGTTTATGATGCTGGAAGGCCTGTGATATCCCCTGGTATGCCATGTGCAGACTGGAACCATGTAAACCACGTTCTTGAGATCATAGGAACCCTGAGATGTGACCTGTGTTTCTGAGCCAAAGACTGGCTGTGTCTCTGGAGTAAGATCCAGAATTTCAGATGCAAAAATCTGGAGTCTGTATAAGGGCAAGATGTGTGCTCCATCTGAAGTCAGAGCCAGAGTGTGGCCAGTTTCCTGCTCTCTGTGGGCTCTGTTCCATCCCAGCTTGATGGCCCATTGTCAGGGTGAGGTAGATCTGCTGCAGATTGTCACCAGGTCAAATGTTGGTTTCTTCCTGCAAATCTTCTCAGGCCACCAGGAAAAATGAGCCCAGTCAAACCCATACCACCATCACCCATCACAGGTCAGATGACTGCCGGTTGCGAGCAATTCCCTTACTCTGTGCCTTCAACTCAAGATGCAAGTCTGTCTTCAAGTCTGCCTACCTCGGTGACATGCTCTCACCACTTTATCTTCAAATGTCAGTGGTTTTTATTTAAAATTATTATTTTATTTAATTTACTCATTTTTGAGACTGCTTATTTTGTCATCCAGACTGAGTTTTTTAGAAACTCAGTATATCAAAGTAAAAGAATAGAGAAAGCATGGAGACAGGTAACACAATAAAATAGATGCACATTTGATATTGCTGAAGCGGAAACAGAATGTATTCAGTGGGAAAAGTTCAAATATAATTGAGCTAAAAACCAAATAAGGACCTCACCTCAATTCAGTATAGATTTTGCTAGTTCTATTATCCCTATCAAATCTAGTATTTGATTAATCAAGTTTCACTTTATTGCTCTTTCCTCTGTATGAGTCTCTACATTCTATTTCTAATATTTTATTATCCTCAGAAATTTTAAATATTTTTATTGATTTTTATTGAGCTCCACATTTTTCTCTGCTCCTCTCCCTGCCTCTCCCCTCCCTTTCAACCCTCTTCCATGATCCACATGCTCCCAATTTACTCAGGAGATCTTGTCTTTTTATACTTTCCATGTAGATTAGATCTATGTATATCTCTCTTAGGGTCCTCATTGCTGTCTAGGTTCTCTGGGATTGTGATTTGTAGGCTGGTTTTCTTTGCTCTATGTTTAAAAACCACCTATGAGTGAGTACATGTGATAATTGTCTTTCTGGGTCTGGGTTACCTCACTCAATATGATGTTTTCTAGCTCCATCCATTTTCCTGCAAATTTCAAGATGTCATAATTTTTTTCTGCTGTGTAGTGCTCCATTGTGTAAATGTACCACATTTTCGTTATCCATTCTTCGGTCAAGGGGCATTTAGGTTGTTTCCAGGTTCTAGCTATGACAAAACACACTGCTGTGAACATAGTTGAGCACATGTCCTTGTGGCACAATTGAGCATCCTTAGAATATATACCCAAAAGTGGTATTGCTGGGTCTTGAGAAAGGTTGTTTCCTAATTTTCTGAGAAATCACCATACTGATATCCAAAGGGGTTGTACCAGCTTGCACTCCCACCAGCAATGCCAGGAGTGTTTACCCCACAACCTCTCCAGCATAAGTTGTTATCAGTGTTTTTGATCTTGGCCATTCTTACAGGTGTAAGATGGAATCTCAGAGTTGTTTGATTTGCATTTCTCTGATGACTAAGGATGCTGAACATTTCCTTAAGTGTCTTTCAGCCATTTTAGATTCCTCTGTTAAGAGTTCTCTGTTTAGGTCTGTACTCCTTTTTTTTTTTTTATTGGATTGCTTGTTCTTTTGATGACCAATTTCTTGAGTTCTTTGTGTATTTTGGAGATCAGACCTCTGTCTGATGTGGGGTTGGTGAAGATCTTTTCCCATTCTGTAAGCTGTCGTTTTGTCTTGTTGACCGTGTCCTTTGCTTTACAGCTTTTCAGTTTAAGGAGGTCCCATTTATTAATTGTTTCTCTTAGTGTCTGTACTGCTGGGGTTATATTTAGGAAGTGGTCCCCTGTGCCAATGCGTTCAAGTGTATTTTCCACTTTCTCTTCTATGAGGTTCAGTGTGGCTGGCTTTATGTTGAGGTCTTTGATCCATTTGAACTTGAGTTTTGTGCATGGTGATAGATATGGGTCAGTTTTCATTCTTCTACATGTTGATATCCAGTTATGTCAGCACCATTTGTTAAATATGCTTTCTTTTTTCCATTTGATATTTTTGCTTATTTGTCAAAAATCAGGTGTTCGAAGATGTGTGGATTGATATCTGGGTCTTCTATTCGGTTCCATTGGTCCTCCTGTCTGTTCTTATGCCAATACCAGGCTGTTTTCAGTACTGTAGCTCTGTAGTAGAGTTTGAAGTCAGGGATTGTGATGACTCCAGAAGTTCTTTTATTGTACAGGATTGTTTTGGCTCTCCTGGGTTTTTTGCTTTTCCATATGAAGTTGAGTACCATTCTTTTGAGGTCTTTGAAGAATTTTCCAGCTAGCTTTCTTATTCAGCACAGGACCATGGGCATAGGGATAGTGCCGCCCATAGTGGGCTGGACCCTTCTGTATCAATCATCAATCAATATAGTCTCGCAAAAACAAGCCCAGAGACAAGTCTGACCTAGGCAATTCCTCAACCAACTTTCCTGTTTCTAGGTGACTCTAGGTTGTGTCACAGGTAGGTCATCTTCTAGCTACTTTCTGCTTCTTTGTGCATCTGGAGTATGTGCACATTTATGTGGGTGTGTGCACATGTTTATAGAGTTTATAGAGTCTAGAGGTCTAACATCAGGGTCTTCCTCCATTGCTCTCCAGCTTATTCTTTAGATAGAGTCTCTCATTGAACGTGGATCTCACTGATTTGGCCGGGTTAAGTGGCCTGAGACCTTGATACTCTTGTCTCTTTGTTCCTTCTCCTGCAATGTTGGGCAGATGATTGTCCCTATGCCTAGCGTTCACATGGTTCCTAGGGATTTGAACTCAGGTCCTACATGTTTGTATAGTGAGCACTTTGCTGAAAGCATCAGCCCAGTTCCCTGCCTTTGACCTTTGCACCTGTGTGTGTTCTTTGGATCTGGAAGCAGGTGGTGGGTGCAATGCTTTAATAAAAGCTGTTTGTGGAGGACTGACTCCCTCTTTACAGCCTCCTGCTGAGGTCCCTTTCTTTGGGTCTGTGGTGCTGGCTGAGGTTACTGGCATTCTTCCGCTGAGTCCGCTGACTATTGTGCTGTGGGGTTCTGCTGGCCTGAGGGGACTGTCTTCCCAAAGACCTGTGACATTTATGGCTTCTGCTTTCCTGAGTACCGTGCACAGTCGAGCTGCACATGGAGGTTGTTTTCTTCAGAGTAGTTCTCAAAGGCTAGGGGAAGCTCCAAATAAGGAGGTCTCTGTTGCCTGTTGTTTTAATGTACCGTGTTGTCTTCCCAGCATCTCTGAGGGGAACCTGTGATAACTGCAGGGAACCCATCTTTCAGATTTATGTAGGGCATCTCTGGCTTTCAGATTGGTTTTGTATTTTATTTTTGAGATAGACTCTTACTATTTAGCCCTGGAACTTACTATGCTGCCCAGGCTGGCCTTGAACCCGTGGCCATTCTCCTTACTTGGCCTCTCGAGTGCTGAGCTTACAGAAGTGCACAGCTGTGGTTGGCCTTGACTGTCTTTTTTAGATACTTGCTACTGTAGTCCAGGTGGCCCTAGATTCAGGGCAATACTCCTACCTGTCTCTTGAGTTCCAGGATTACAGGCTTGTGCCACCATGCCTGGCTATCTTTTCAATTTAAATGGCAGGGAAGAAAAGCTTTCTCTAAAAGCCTTCCAGGCATGAAACTACACTAGAGGTGAATAGGTGACCTTCACAGTACATGATATACTTGCTGGTAAGGAACACCATCTTGGTGTTGGAGGCTTAATGGCATGGCCTAGGGAGCACAGGAAAAGAGGAGCCTAACTTGGCCTTCAAGGGCACCTCACAGCTCCATGGAAGACTGGCCATCCCAGAGGGCCTGGAAAGGAGTCTCCAGAGAGGAAGGGCTTGCAGGACCATGCGACCATGTAGAGTTCTTAGAAGAATGTGTAGACACCAGAGTTGTAGAGGCCAGTGGGTGAGGACTACATACTTCTGGGACTGAGTGGCGGGACCCGTACACAGCCTGCAAGGATCAGATGGTCAAAGGAACAAATCCTTGCCAAAGGTCTTCTGTCCCTAGCCAGGCTTCATACTGTCAAAAGGTGGCAGTGGCTGGGCACACTGTTAATGGTGATAGCATGAAGGCCACATTCTGAGCCCAGCTGCTAGTGTATTGGCCCAACATCCCCATCTCCCAACATCAGTTCATTTTCAGGGGCATTTTGTTCAGTCCAGTTCCAGGCTATCTACAGGTAACATCAGATACAGCCAGTTCCAAGGGAGACAAATGGCCAACACAGCTTCATGGCTACCTGTTCTGTAGTCAGCCCTTCCAGAGACCCGCAGGCTACAGCCTGAAGGGGTCAGGTGGGAGAGGACATGAATGTTGTCCTGGAGCAGATGGACACCTAGCCACAGACATGGAGGACAGGGACTGCCCAGATCATAGTGTTCACTTCCATGTGGAGGAGCATGGTGGTTTTGAAAGAGACCAGCAGAGGGTCCTCTGGGAATGTCCAACATGGAATTGGAACTTCACTGGGAGGTGTATTATGTAGAGATAGCCTGGACCAGGAAATGAGAACCTACACAAACCAGCTTCACACATCACACTAATCAATGTGGAGGATGGACAGGGTCTGCCTTGGATCATGGCCCCTCTTCTAAGCCTGAGGACTGAGCTACTGGGGTCTTTCTTACTCTTTTCCCCATATGTTGCTCTCAGCCCCTGGTTCTCCCTATTACCCATCCCCTCTGTAGTTCAGTGAGAGCCTTGAGCCTCAGCCTCAGCATTTGCTGAGATGAACTTGACGAACATTGCTGAACACTCCTTCAAGTCTCCCAATAGTACCCTCAATCGGAGTTAGTCAGAGGTCTTGGGGAAGCTGTATCCAGATAGGACAAGCCTGGTCATGTCATCTGGAGACTAAAAAGAGTGAGACCCTGAGTGAGGTATAGAATTTATGGGATCTCCCAAAGGACCCAGGTTCAGCTGTACCTTGACTGGGTTTTCCCCTCCCCCACCACATAGGATGGCTCTCAGGTCTCTGAACAGCACCTGATGATGCTTAACCCTTTACAACACTCAAGAGGCTTTAAGATGTGCTAGAGAGCATGCTCCACACCAGGCAGCTGGGGACACTGACGGCACATTAAGGTGAACTTTATTTTCACATTACTATACAACTCACTTGGGAGCTTCAAAAAATACAAACCCACAACTTCACTGTTGTCCCCAGAAAGCCCTTTGTGAGGTTACCAGCTGCCTCCCATTGGTCACCAGTTCCATAGATGACCAGAATAACTTGTGTCATTAGTGCAGGCCCCAGTGTGTCCTGACAGTGGTAAGCAGAGGTGTAAATACTCAGGGCCTCTGCCTCTTCCTGGCTTTCCTCAGACAGGGACCCACAGTGCTTCAATGCCTTGACTGTATGCCAGGCAATATGGGTCACAGTCCACTAGCAGATTGTGCTTTCCAACCTAGTTCTGCTGTGTGACTTGCAGGCCCAGACACATCCTGAAGACACTTCTCTGCCTGGGACACAACACAGGATCACAAGGTCTCATCGCTCTGACTTAATAACCCAGGGAGTTGGGAACCCCAAGAAAGACTGAGTATGCTTAGACCAGTCCCTAGAATGCACCTACTATCTTCAGCATGTCTCCAGGACTCATAGAAAGCAGCAGAGAGGAGCCCAGAGCCCTGACCAGTCAAGGAAGTACAGGACTGTAGAGAGGGAGGCCCCAGCCCACCAGATAAACTGGGCCTTCCGTCAGGTCTGTTCCTGAGTGGTGTCCCTTCAAGAAGAGTGAGAGTGTATATAAGGGCCATGTCTTTCAGAACAATCTCAAGTTCATGGTTAACTTACCACTGGCTCAGAAGAAGGTGAAAAAAAAGCCGGCATATTTAATGTTACCACTCCAACTATTTGCAACAGTAACACTGGTGTATTTTGCAAATGTACAATACAGAGAGCACAGTCCAACAGGACTGGTGCCAGGTGACATGCAGCACAGTTCCCCTTCCCCGCCAGACGGTGTCCTTCAACCGAGGAAAGACAGCGCTTAGAGCCTAAGGAAAGCAAGGGACTCGGGGCACTGTGAGGCAGGCAGCTCCCTGCTAGCTGGCCCCAGTCAGGTGCACTGTGCTTATCAGTTCTCTTTCTGTGCAGATGACAGGAGAAAGATGAGCCATGCCGACAGAGGACGGGGCAGGCAGGCTGAGTCACTGGGAGACAGAAGGCCGCCCTCCATGTTGCGGGATTTGCTCTCTGCAGAAATACAAAGTGCTCAGTTTGCAGATCTGCTGGTACGTGACCTCGACGATGACGACAGGACAGGGATGAGAGGAGGGAAATGGGCAGTCCCGGCAGACCAGCAGGGTGATGATGGGCCAGACTGGGCTCCTGATCTCTTGTGACTGGGCAGGCCTGCTGGCTCACAAGGTCCTAGACGCAGCCCACGGTCAGGCGGCAGCTCCTTCCTTTCTGAAAGGGACTCCGCGCAGGCAGAGGCCACAGGCAGTCCTCGGGTCCTAGGCTTAGGAGCACAGCACTGGAGGCTGCGGTGGCTGGAAGGGCTGAAACTGTAAAGTATAGCCCGTGGGTGACTCAGGCACAGGAACGTGGGCAGCATGTGGCCCCAGGGAGTGCATGGTGTCACACATGAAAGCGACAAGAACACAGCTGGGGCATGTGGGGCCTGGCAGCTCACTGGACCATGAGAGGCAGTGGGAGGGGGTTTCACCCGGCCAGGGCCAAGCACTCATTGGCCAGGCGCAGTGATGACACAGGGGTCACGAGCACATGGCTGCATGGAATTACAGTGATCGCTGTTGCCACTCAGAACACAACACGGGACACACACACTGCCCTGGGCCGCCCAGCGCTCACGCCACCCGCCTGCTGGGGCTGGGAATTGGATGAGGGAGTTATGGCATTGGTGGACAAAGATGAGTGGTCACTGTGTTGGGGATGGGTCCCTCTGCCATGTGGGCCATGGGAGGATTGTGGGGGAGGGGAGTGTGGCTCATCATGTACAGAGGGAAGGAATGTAGAGCATGGGATTCAAAGTTATGGCAGCCAGTATAAAGTGTCTACGGATCTGTGGGGCTGAGGTCCTGAGACAGCCAGCTCTAGACTGGTTGCCCCAAGCGCTGGGATAGAGGTGACTGCACTTTGCCTAGTTGCTTACTGGAGATAACTGCAGTTTTAATACTGGTTACTTAGAATAGTACTCTGTTAATAAAAGAGGAGTTTATACAGAGCAGAGAGGGGTATTAGACAGTCAGGTGCTGTGTTACTTGGCACAGTGAGTTATGAGCGTATAAGGTTTCAGCCAGGCTAGAGGGAATTTCTTTGTATGAAAATATGGAAGGATCTGGGTTTGTTCTAGCAGGGTTTTTGGTCTACTCACACATTTATCTAGATTGACTTCCTGTCACTTATGTGGCAGTCCTTAGGAGGTCCCTAGTGCTAGCTTTGTGGATGAAATGCTTATCTTCCACACACAAACACTACCTATACAGTATGTATACATATATTTATATATTTATATATTTATATTATATAAAGTTTACTTACGTATTTTCATCACCCATATCAGGTCTACTTATTATTATTATTATTTTTGCCCACTGCCAGTAACAGAACAGTAACACAGCCAGTCTGCGGTTGGTTGTTGTATCTGACTTTTGTATCTCATGCTTTCTTTGCTAGGCTGAGTTTTCAGATGTGTACAGAGTGAGGGGCTGAGGGCTGACAGCGTGAGAGCCAGTTCCACTTCTCCTTGGTCAGCGCCGTGTCAAGGCCAATGGTGGCTGAGGCCCAGCCTTGGGCCGAGGGAGGACTGGGTGCCAGGGCTAAGCCAGAGTGGGAGCTCTGCTCTGTGGAAGGCAAGCCCATGGATCCACTCAGGCTATGGGGGCAGAGGAAGTGGAAACAGTGGTGCCTTCGGCTGGTCTGAGGCTGGTGCCTGGTAGGCCCTTGTGTGCCTGGTGTGTGATAGGCGACTGCCTAGGCTGTCTACACAACTGTGCTGATGCCGCTGGGCTTGGCCTTGCTGCTGGTGGGGGGCGGTGGGGCAGGAGGTTGCCCATGATGATGCGCTGCATGCCCTGCATGACCAGAGTGAGCTGTGGGCAGGGGCGGGTGACTGTGCGCATGGGTCACGTATGGGGGGTGCCCCCCGTGTGGGCCATGGTGGTACTGGTGGGTGTGCTGCAGGTGTGGGGGTGGGTGGTAGTGGTGGTGGTGGTGATAGGGGGGTGGGTTCTGCTGCGCATGGCAGTATTGTGCATGATGCCCAAGCAGAGGGCCCTCTGAGGGCCCAGGGTGATGGGCGTGAGGGGGTCCTGGGGGAGGGGCCGAGGGTGGGTGGGCCTGGGGAGGGGGCTTCCCTCTCCTGCTCCCAAACAAAGAACCCAGGAGAGAGGAGGAGTTAGGCACGGGCTGGGGGGGGCGAGATGGGCACTCTCGTGTTGAGGTCGCTCTCCGGCGCATGTGAGGACTGCTAATGATGGAGCCCTAAAAAGGAAATTCATAGAAACCAAAATTAAAAGATCTCAAAGCACACAGGCCAGACCAAGTTTTCCAAATTCAGAAGTCACCCACTGACTGCTGGGCCCGAGGATGGGAAGGATGCGGGCTCGGCCTGACAGCCACTGTGCAGGGGCAGCTGGGAACTGGTCCTGATGGAGGTGAGGGGCATCTCCTGTGTGCAACAGCACAAGGATGCTTCTGCTCATGCTGTACCACTGCCAGAGTGAGACATCATCCCACGGGACAGGGTAGGGTGTTGTGAGCATGTGAGGCCAGGGAGTAGCAGTGAGTGTGAAAAAGGAACGAACCTGGTTCCTTTAAAGTTGGGCCATGAACTCTCTTGGGACCTCTGCCATGTGGGGCCCAGAGGTGTCTGGGAAAGTGGTGCCAGACAGGTAGGACCCTATGACCTTATCCCTGGGGGCGGGGGCCATGGCCTAGGACTTTCCTCGCAGCTGCCTGTTACAAACCCAGGAGGAGTAAAAGGTCTGTAGGTTGAGTCAAGGTGTGGGCAGCAGGGAGCAATGGGGGGAATGAATGAAAGCTCATGAAATCCACACTGACTCTTCCTTTCTCTCAGAAACTCCTCCTGTGAGCTAGCTAGCTAGCTAAGCGATTCCATTGTGTCCGACCCCAGACACACAGCCAGTAAAACTCAAGGAAGGAAGCGATGGATGGCGGAGCGTAGGGACAGGCGAGTGGGGCTAACACATCCAACAGTGAGAGCTGAGGATGAGTGAGGGGCGGGTGGCGCTTGCGCCCGGGGCGGGACCTGAAAGCCAGGACGTTCACCATGCTCAGGAACCACAGGGAACAGGGGTTAAGTGGAGATGAAAACACAAAATCCACACCCTCCCTCTGCCCAACCCTTGGGTCAAAACAAGCAGTGAGAGGCATGGATGCTTCTAGGCAGAGAAGCTGCATGCAGGGCGGAGGCAGGCAGGGCGGGAGGGCCAAGTCTGTGTCTCTGCAGGATGGGGAAGGAAGAGCAAAATAAGACAACATAGAAACCAAGGGTGGGTGACACAGGATGGCCAGCTGGATGGGGTGCTTCCTACTTACTTCCACATTGCTCTCTAGCGATCCCGCACTGCTGCGACGCCCTCGCTTCCCTGCCCAGAACATGCAATACCAGAGGTTAGACACGCATACCAGGCCTGGTGCCACTGCCGCCTGCCGCTGCCACTGCCCAGAGCTGGGGCTGGCCCATGTGTCTGCCAGGTAAGGGGCTTGATGGGCTCAGTGGGGAGGCCGGCAGCAGTGCAGTGAGGAGTTTTAAAAACAATGGCGTGAACAAACGCTCAGCGAAAGGGAGAAAATGTTTTTAAAACTAGGTCCAACTTTGTAATGTTTATCCTGAACTGTGGTCTTCCGGGAGGGCGTCTGAGGTGGTGATATGTGTACCACCACCTCAAACTCCTGCCTGCTCACCTGACTCAGTACAGCCAGCCTCAGCTGGGGGTACAACTTCTGCAACAGCACAATGCCCCTGACCCCCAGTGGATTTCATATATATATATATGCATATCCACATGCATGCTTACATATATATATTTCCCTCCTTGCCTTCTGGGGAAGAGCAGTTGGTCAAGGGGAAACTGAGTCTTGGCCCCCTTGTCCTCTGGTGCCTCTGGGGGTACGGTTTAGTTTGTGCAGTGCCCTGCCTCCTGAATCTAGCTCTCCTACCCAGAATACTACAATGCACTCCAAAATGTCTACAATGAGGACACAGAATATGGTAGGTACCCACCCATCAATATATGCTGGCTACGTCAAAGGGAGGTTAGGCCTTCCAATAGCCCACTCATGCCTCAGTGGTCCCTTCAGAAGTCTCTCCTTGACTTCTTGTATGAGGGTGCAGGATCTCCTGTAAGCTTCTGTGGGTGCAGCACTAGCTGAGAGTTGAGTACCAGGCTGTCTGTGTCAGAGGGAAGCTCCAAGGCCGAGACCAGGCATGGGCTACCTCCACCCACAAGGAGAGCTGGTGGGCACTGGAAGATGAAGAGGCTGCTGTGTGCCTGTCTGGTGACCCGGCCTATCAGCAGGGCCTGAAAGCTGCTGTTCCTCAAAGCAGACTGAACTGGACACAACTGTGGGCTTTTCCGCTTACATAACCACTGAGACCAGTCGGGACATGCAGATGTGGAGGAGTAGATCTAGTGCCTTCTTTGCCTGCTGCCCCTAAGCCCCAGATTCACGGTAGAATCTGGGTCAGGGAAAAGAGGGCCATGACGCCGTGTAGATATCAGCTGCTCGGTATCCCCAGTAGAATGGTCCCTTCCTTTGGTGAGAAGAAAGATTTTTTCCCCAACTGCAGGTACAAAAGAGGCTTCCCAATGAGGTCCAGGCCATGACAGAAGTAGACTGTGAGCACAAAGGGTACACCCACTACTGCTTAGGCTCTTGGCCTGTTTTGCCATTTCTGAGATGGCTATTTCCTGACTCCAAACTGCTCTCTGGAGTGATCAGGACTGTGGTACCACACATGCATGAAGAGCATCCCTTCCCTGCTGGCATTTTTCAGACAGGCTCTCAAGCCCCTCCCATGTCTTGGGTTCCCCAGAAAAGATGGGATGGCTTGTATCCTGTAGCCCGAACTGGAGCAGAGAAGCGGCTGCACTGCCCAGTGGAGGCTGTAGTGTCTTCAATTTCATTTTTTCACTTCTCAGCTCTCTCCACAATCAATTATAGAGCAAGCTGTGTGTTCACTGCTGCACCACCACAAGCCTGTTCAAACATTCAGTCAATGGGAGTAAGGCATGCTGGGTGCACAGGCTCACCCCTGCCTGGTCTGCATGGTTCATCTCAAAGGGTCTCATATATTTCTCAATTCCTTGGCTTCATTTCAGAGGGAGGACGAGCTCTCCTTCCTGCACCGTGGCCCTCAAACCTCACTCACTGATGAGGATTTCAGGCCAGTTTAAATTCTTCACAGGCATTGACTTGTCAGTGCAGCTGGGGAAACTGAGGCCAAGGCCTGCCTGTTCAAGAATGGAGCAGAGTAATGGCATAAGCTTCAGGCAACTGACTCCAGAACCCATGCTGCCCAGTCCCTACTGGACATTGTGTAGTAGGCGCTGCAGCTGTTTACCTGCCGTGGGTTCTCACAGACGGACTGCCCTGGTACAGGATACGAAGTCTCCGTGGGAACTTGGTGCTAGTCATTTTAGCTGGGGAGAGCCAGGCTGGGCATGGCTACTACAGTGTCGTCTGATAGGCCCTGGCTCTTGTGGCCCAGGAAAGAGGACAGGCCTCAAGCTGGGTCTCCTTCCCTCTCCCAAAGAGAGGTGTCTATAGATGGGCTTGCTTGTGAGCTATCCCAGGCTATGGCTGGGTCAGGCCTTGTCTGTGGTGGGATGGGTTAAAGGCGGCTGCTCTCAGGCACGCTGCCCCAATATAATGGCAAAGGCCTGCATCTTCATGAGACAGTGCACCTGACCGCCATCACCTCAGGCTTTGCACAGGGGCACAGTGGAGAGTGAGGACAACTTGGCTGCCTGTTGGGAACTGTTGCCCAGGTCAAGAATCCTGCCTCTCCAGGTGCCCTGCCAATGTCTTCCAGGATAAGATGCTGCTTCACTGGACATCACAGGTAGTCTTGGTCTGGACTCAGATGCTTGAGTTTTCTGTCCCTGAAATCCTTGACTTTGTCAGGAAAGTACCAGTAACAATTCAGAGAGCAGCTGCATCAAGGAGCTCCATCCTTGCAGGGATGCAACCAGGCAGGTAATTCTACCTGATCCTTGAGCCTGCTGCCCTGGGTCTCAGTCACAGCAGGGCTACTGCACAGACTCAAACCACCCCAGGGCCCAAGCAGTCGAGTGACATGGGCTGGGTTGAACAGGCCACTGGGAAGCTAGTGGTTCTCAACCAGGGGTGATTTGACACCTGGCATTTCTGGAGATGCAACAGGCTGTCATGACTGAGAAGGTGCTGCTGGCCTCAGTGAAGCAGGCACAGTTCAATGGCAGGCAGTCATTTGCCCCAGAGTGACTTCAGTGCCCAGGTTGAGAAGCCCTGGCTTAAACCCTCATGCTGGTGGTATCGGATTCTCATTATGGGAAAAAAAATGACAAAAGCAAAGGAAACTCAAAGAGGATAAAACAATTTCCTAAGGAATGAGGAAGCAGTATGAGGCAGAGCTGTGGTGGGAGGGCTGGGAGGGAGTGCTGGGCAGGCTGAGGGCCCCACCTCACAGAAGGATCGAGGCCATACTGCTCTGTGCACATTGACTGGTGAGACACTTGTGGTAGCTAAGGGGCTGCTGCTCTGACAGCACCTGCTTCCACTCCCACTCCAAGGCTGCATGAGTGCACTGGTAGCATCTTCCTGAGGCTCACAATACTCTCTACCTCTAAGAAATCTACGCGGTTGAGGGTTCCTGCTTTCTGGGGCTAAATGGCAAATTAAACTATAGAAATAAGGAAATACCACTGACAGTGAACAGCTTCCACCAGGTTTTCCCCACACTCTGCCATACACCTACTGTGGCAGTGGCTTTAGGCTAGACAGAGGCCTGGAATTCTCAGGAAAAGAGCCCTACAAGAAGCAAAACCAGGACAGTGGCAAAGGGGGTTCCCAGACAGTAGGCTTCGTTCCATTTCATTCATTAGCATAGAACACACAGCAGTGGAGAGCACATGGGACGCACCAGCCTGATGCTCTTAGCCTTAGCGCGATAGATATGGGGACGGGGAGGGAGTGATAAAGACCCCGGGAGAAGTAGGAAATGGGGTGCCATCCCTAGCTGTCTTGCCCAGACTGTCCCTTGGACACTTTTGTGTTCCGCTACAGTCCTGGGATGCTCATGGACCTCCAAGAGAACTGTGTCCATGCCTGAGCAGCCCTTTCCAGCACCATGCCTGCCCATGGATGCCAGGCCTTAGTCCTGCATGCACCGGCTGAGAGGCTGCTTCTCAGCTCAGCTCTTACCCGCTTCTGAGAGGTCTCTCAGGGAGCTGCTGAGGGCGCTGCGCTTGAGGCCCTCGCCACTGGCATAGCTGTCATCCAGGCAGGCCCTGCTCAGCGTTCCGTTGCCTGATTCCTTTTTGAGGCTGGAGCACTGTGACATGCTGGGCCGCACGACACCCTTCTGCTTCTCGAGCTCCGCTGGAACAGAGCAGGAGGACCAGTGAGAGGCAGTGGCCACTGTCCCGGGCCCTAACTCCTGGGATAGGGGAGGAGATTCCTGGAAAAGCGGGGCATCATAGCATCCCGGACAAGAAATGAGCTCTAGGCAGTGCCTGGAGGCCAGCTGCCCGTGATAACAAAGAATAGCTAGCATGTTTAGGCTCAGGAGGGCTGCAAGTTAGGCCTGTGTTGAGAGAGGAGTCAGAGAAATAGGTAGGGCATTGCAAGTTTGTGGAGACGTAGAGCTAGGGCCCCAACAGTCACTGGACTAGAATGAGGATAAGAATGGCATAAACTCAACTCCACAGTGACCAGAAACAAGGGTTAGGCTAAGGCAAGCAGTATGCTGAGGGGAAGGATGGCTCCCCAAGGACTGCCCTGGCACATTGTTGAGGAGACAAAGGCCTGGATAACTCATTGCTGGGTCTCAGGGAGTCCTGGCACCAACCACCTCTGAACATTGTCATTGGCACCTAACAGGAAGGCTCCCTGGGAAGACCTCTTGAGACTTAGGAGTTATGGAGTGCCTCTCAATGTCCTGCTTGGGACTTACACTCTATCCGGTGTTTCTCCATCTCTTGCACTTCAGCAACAGACTCCCGCAGGTCATCAGTGAACTTCTTCCGGTCCTGAGGATTGGGAGCGTTGAAGTTTATTAGCACTTTGATATCTGCTCCAGGGACAGCAGACGTCAGCCGGATGCCATTGGGGTAGTCTGCAGGGGAGGAGAGGAAGGGCCATGGAGTCAGCAGTCACTGTATGGTCCACTGGCCAGAGAACAAGGATGGTGTACCTTGGGATGGGCCCTGAAGTGGCCTCTACAGAGGCAGAACCATAGCAGGAAATGGCCTTCTCCCCAAGATATTCAGCTTACCCCAAAGCCCATGGTCACTACCAGTCACCAAGTCCTGGAAGACAGTGGCATCCTCAGCTGTGTGGTGTCTTATCCTTTCCCCCACGACACTCTGGACAACAGCCATTTATTCCTGAAAGACTTTCAGTCATGGCTGGCGCCCTTAGGGGTGCCATGTCCCCTACCCTGTATCAAACAATCTCTCTCAGTGGCTCGGCTTTCTTGGAAGTAGAGGCCTCTGATGAGCATCTCCCTGAGCACTTGGAAAGAGAGCTGAGAGACACCAAGCTGAAGCCCAAGGTATCTAAATCTAATGTGAAAATTTAGATATAGACGCAGCAACTTTAAATTGTTCAAATCACAAAGGATTTACTGAGCGAGGCACTCCCACTGCAGGAGCTGGTGCTGTCACCAGGCATCTGAGCTGGGGGCATATGACATATGACCACCACATAGGATGTACCGAGTGAGGCACTCCCACTGCAGGAGCTGGTGCTGTCACCTGGTATCTGAGTTGGGGGCATATGACATACGATCATCAGCATTCACAGCCTGGCTTCACTCTTGGGCCCACTAGGTCCCTGGCCTGAGCAGACTGAGTTGATGCAAACTTTGCTGGCACCAAGGTAAGAAAGGGCTGTGAGGAGACAGGACAAGCATCTTTCTATCCCTCAGTCTGAGGAACAAGAGGGCTGAAAGCCTCAATGCAGGCTGCTAGGACTGTGCTTCTGGTAGTCAACTGTGGTGAGTTTTTGAACCTGCAGGTTTCTGGAAGGCTGATCAGAAGATGGTACCAGCCTGTGCTGAGACAAGAAGGGGTCCACACTACTACAAGCACCTCAGCCCTGCCACACTAAGCAGAGCAACTGTCCCAGCTTGGGGACTTCTGACCGAAGAGACAAAGGAGAAACAGGAAGCAGGCTGGGGAGAAGGGGTCAGACCTAAGCAATAACAACAGCTCAAGAGGCAGGAGCCAGCTCTGGGTTCAACTACTACACTGTGAGAGCCACTGTGGGGGTTCCTATAGGGTAGGCAGTACTGTGCCCACATTACAGGTGGCTGAGCTCCCAGTTCACTGAATGCTTCTCTTGGACATGCCACAGATAAACCCACTTCTGCCTGGTCAAACCCTGGTCCCTGGGAAAGTACTACTCTTTTCATCTAGTCTGTCCTGAGAAGGACAGAATGTGTACCCAGAAGGCTTGCATCCTAGCTGGAGGTGACAGGGACAAGGGGGGAAAGTGCTCTCTCACATCCCACAGGTCCCAGGGACTCACACTGGTTCTCGAAGAGCAGGACTTGCATTCCATAGAGGGAGAAGGACTGCCGGAAGCTGTATGTCACCGAGTTCTTCTTCTTCTGGAAGATCTTGGTGACCTAGGGCAGCAGATATGGAGTGAAGCTGCAGTGTCTGTGGGGAGGCTGGTGTCCTTGTGCCATCACAGCTAACACCAAAGCAAAAGACACAGAGGGCCCGGTGCCCATGCCTGAAAATGGGCAGCTAAGGCAAAGTGGTGCTGATTTCAGAGCCGTTCCTAACAGCAAGACCATCGCCTCCAGACCAGCAGAAAGCCTGTCCCATGAAAGAAGCTCTCTACACATGAAGACACTTAAGAGTTGGGATGACTTGTTCAAGGGTTCAAACCTTCATGCCTGAGTTGAGGTATCTGTCCATCACAACAGGCATTGCTATCATAGAGACCAGAAGCCAGTCAGTGTGGTAACTGTGCTGGTTAGCTTATGACATATTGACATATTAGAGTCATCTGAGAAGAAAGAATCTTAATTGAGACAGCTCCTGTATTACAGTGGCTGGTAGGCAAGTCAATGGGGCATTTCTTGATTGAGGCAGGAGGGCCACCCCTGGGCAGGTGGTCCTGGATTGTATGAGAGAGCAAACTGAGGAAGCCAGTAAGCAGTGTTTCTCTATGGTCTCTGCTTTGTTTTGGTTCTTGCCCTGACTTCCTTTCGTGAACTATGGTGTAGGAGGGTCTTCTATGTGTTACTTTCATTGGTTAAATAAAGAAACTGCCTTGGCTTTTTGATAGGGCATAATTTAGATAGGTGGAGTAGACCGAACAGAATGCTGGGAGAAAGAAAGAAAGCAGAGTCAGGCAGACACCATGGCGCTCCTCTCTGAGATGGACACTGGTTAGACTCATGCCGGTAAGCCACAGTCCAGTGGCAATACACATTCATGGAAATGGGTTAAACAAATATGTTAAGAGTTAGCCAATAACAGGTTGGAACAATGGGCCAGGCAGTGTTTAAATGAATACAGTTTCTGTGTACTTATTTCGGGTAAAGCTAGCCAGGCGGCCGGGAGCCGGGCAGGATGAAAAGCAGCCCATTCTTTTACAACAAACTAAGCTAAACTAAACCTTTTCCTCATCAAGTTAAGTTGCTTTCGATCGTGGTGTTTATTACCACATAGAAAGCAAACTAGAAGAGAAATCCTACTTGAGGTAGGGAAGCACTTTCTTGCCAGCTTGGGTGTGTGTGACCTATTGAGCCTGATGGAGTGCTACACTGCCCAGTACCAGTGATACACTTGGAAATGCCATATGTAGGCTGGAGATTGTTCCACTAGAAGTCTTAGTTTTATGGGATCTGTAGCTATGTGGAGCTCTCCTGGAAAGGGGCCTGCAGTGCTCAGGGTGAAGAGTCCTTCAACACTGAGGTTCTCTGGAGTCTGGCACCCTTGATGTTCACATGGAACAAGGAACACCCCTGTTCATTGGTGAGTCAGAGCCTCTCTCTTGAACTGAATTACTATGGACCAGAGCCTTTGCTCAGGCATGGGCATAAGGACATCTGGGCCCTGATAGCCCCCAACACCACATACCACCAGGAGGTCATTGAACAGGAAGATTTCTCTCTGATGCAGTCCCAGCTTCTGGGGTTTATTGGGGTCCGGAACTTCAAAAAGCCGGCAGTAGCAGACCAGTCGTCGATGGGGAAGAGAGAGCACCTGTGCAGGGAAAGACATGTGACTATGGTCACCTGCCCTAGGGGGTCTGGATGGGAGGGAATATTCTATCACCATCCCCAAAAGCACTCTAAGATTCCTGACCTCTGCTCTCCTGCAGGATTTAAATAGCACCTGTGCCTGCTACACCCCCTTCCCTCCCTAACACACCACAGAGAACTCATGGCCAGAGATGAAGTCATATATTCTGACTCCTCCAAAAGCACCTTCTTTTACTGGTGCTGTTTCTGCAGACAACCTTCCCAGAGTCCTCTCTAGATGAGGAAACTGAGGCATGTAGAATTGGAAGTTGCTACAGGACACCACAGAGTCTTGTTCTGATTTGAATCCCCAAAGACATCTACCAAAACCCTACCCCTCTGATGCCTTCTAATGCCTGCTGGTCAGGGCCTTGTCCTGTACTCTGCACATATCACCATTGAGTCATAGGAGCATCCCCACAACTTTACCATAGCCAAGCTATTACCCTCCAGGCCAAATTGTAAGCCAGTATTCTGGGGTAGCAGGGGCACACCATTAGCAAGGCCCAGCATTACTCTAGGAGTCCTAGCTCTCACAGGACACAGACGGTTTGGGCCTGCTCACAGGAAGTCAGCTATCTGTCAGCTGCTTGGTGGAACCGCTAAGTTCAATACTTCATTTTGGGGAGAGACAGACAGTGTGGCCAATCTGGCATGCTCAGGAAGCTCAGTATGAGGGCAGATGGAAGGTGTAGGTTTCAGGGGGCAAGAGAATAGGGTGCTGAGTCTTTCCTTGGGCAGTCTGAGATAGGGCTGTCCTGGGAGGGCTGAGGACAGGTAGGTGGGTATAATGGAGACCTTCAGGGATGTGCCTGTTTGTATATTCTGGGACACATGGATAGTCAAACATAGGGTGGCTGGGACAGTGAAGGAATGAAGTGAGGGGCAGGGAAAGGAGTGGGGGAGGCAGTAAGGTCCATGGTGGTCACATAAAAGTCCTCTCAGCCACCATCACTTCCTTGTATGCCTAAGGTCTCAGGACCCACAGAAGTAAGAGGCTGGATAATTATGAAACTGAGATTCAGCTCTCTGTGGAAATTTGGACTCTGTAGCAGCACCTTGGTATAAGAGAGGAACTGGAGATCAGAGAAAGAACAAAGAAATACTCACACAGCCAAGCCCGTGATGCAGGGATCCGATCTGCAGGAAAACCACAAAAACTAAATTGACATTCCCATTCTCAATTGTAGTTTGTGTCCCTCCCTCTGCCCAGAATACCTGCTTTTCTCTCCACCTACCAGGCTGCCCAGGAGTACTACCAAAAGGAGGCCCTGCTCTCTGTGGTCTCTTGGAGGATCTAAGGGCATCCTTAGGCCAGTGTTGAGCAGGCACAGACCACAAGCCACTGTGGCCCATTAGTCACCAAGGCCTCATGTTCTCAGGTGGGCAGCTCCAATTCTTAAACACCAGAGGAACTACTCAGAAAATGCTCCAGGCCAGGAGGGTCCTTCCAGTGGTGACTGAACTGATCCAGGATTGCATTAAGGGGTAGAGGATCGGGCCCAATGCATACCGGTTTCTTCCCCACGATGAGCTTTTCAACCTTCTGCACCTGGGACACATGGTCCTCATTGGTCTTCAGTTCCCGCTTACGGATCCGCTCATAGATCCCAATCAGCGTCTCCCGGGGAATGTCTTCACCATCGTCCACACCTGGTCAAGGGAAAGTGAGGAGGCATGAGAGTGGCTGGGTTTGGGCAACAGAGTTTCCATTCAGTTTGGGGCCCCCAAGCAGACCTTGGATTCACACATTTCTAGCAGGAACTAGGAGAGCAAACCTCTTCCTGGTCTTGGAAGGGACCTTCCGAGGTCCCTGCTTGTGGGTCTTCTTGAGTCCTCCCACCAGAACCAGCAGATCACAGAACAGGGCTGCGTTACCTTCTACGCCATGTCCACAGGCCTTTGTAGACATGTTTTACAAATGAAGCAAAGCCTGTGACATTGCCACAAAGGGTCCAACTCCACAGGTGAGGTTAGGGCAGTGGCTCTCAACCTTCCTAATGCTACGAACCTTTAATACAGATCCTCAATGTGGTGGTGAGGACCCATAAAGTTATGTTTGCTGCTACTTCATAACTGTATTTTTGCTACTGTTATGAATGGTAATATCAATACTGGTTGGTAATGTAATGTAAATATCTGATAAGCCACTCCTGTGGGGGTCACAACCCACATGTTGAGAACCATTGGGCTACTGTGCACAGGTTATGTGGCCTGAAGTGTGAGTTCAGGCTCTGAGAGATTTGAAGCTAAGTCCTCTTCATGTCCCTTCACACCTCATAGCTATGGGTAAGTGACCCAGTCTCTTGGGTTTGGTGTTCTTTGAATCATTAAGAGCATCGGTTAATACATGGGCTTGTCACAGAGAAACGAGGGAGGCTCATGGTGTGTCTAGCAACCTCAACAGAGCTGTGGCTACTTCTGGTGTCACCATCCCATGGAAGAGGCTAGGCCAGACTATAACTAGGCCACTATAACCCCAAGCACATAAACCACCTTTTCCCCTACAGTAAAAATTTTGGGGGGAAGAGAAACGCTCAGGAGAGCAGGCTCTCTGCAGCAAATCAACCCTAAGGATAGAGAGCAGGCTCCCTGTAGCAAACTTCCTCAGCCTGCACAGGACCGGGACTGTGAGGACTGTGACCTCCCATAGAACATGCCCACCAGAATCAGCACTTCTAACCTCCTCTTCTCCACTGACTGCTTTTGAGGAGCTTGTGTCATGGGAGAAGAGACACATACCAGCCTAGTGGTGGCATTGCTGTTTTCCTCTCAAAGGCTGAGTGACCAAGTTCCCACCCACTTCCTACATCAGCCACTCAGACACCTTACTGTGTGCTCCTCAGACAAGAACCAAAGAGGTACAGCATAATGAGAACAGATGCTCTCCACAGATGGGCTCAGTTCCTAGGGCTCTGCTCAGGCCAAGACCCTCAGAGATGTGGCCTTGGTAAGGCAGGGGCTACACTGGAGAAACTTTCACTTTCTGTTTTTCAAAGATAGATTATGGCTGGCAAGATGGCTCAGTGGATAAGTGATGGCCTAAGTTTGATGCCTGGGACCCACAGGGTGGGAGGAGAGAACCGACTCCCCTCAATTGTTCTCTGACCTCCATACACATGCCTTAGCAACACAGGTCTCCTCAGGACTGAGAGTTGATTTCTTCTTACCACCTCTGAGCACTCGGACACACATTCACACAAATACATAAAATGTAATTTAAAGAAAAACACAAAAGTTGAAGCCTCCAAGATGTTGAACAAGTCCCCTTCACCATTTTTGAACACCACAGGGCCTCCCTGCTACTCGCACTGTTGGGTAAACTGAGGAAAACTGTTGAGGAAACATGTGCTGGGGGGTTGCCTCCCTCAGAAGCTCCCTGACTTAGGACTAGACCCTGTCCTGCCCCTATCAATCACCTACTGTGACTCTGGGCCTATCACTCCCTATAAGCCTTCAGTTCCCTCTGAAGCACAGGTCAGATGGGACCAAAGATACACAAGCTCCTGACCGGAAAAGAGGTAGCTAGAGCTGATGGAGCAATGGTTTCCCTAGGAGTGGGGTGCTCAGCCCTACTCTGCCTAGCTGGATTACAACACTACTCTTATCCCAAACAGCTGGGTCCACATTGAGAAAGGGAGAGGGAGGAAAGAGAAGGGGGAAGGGGAGGGGGAAGGGAGAAGGGGGAGAGGAACAACGAGAGAGAGAGAGAGAAGAGAGAGAGACTCAGGCACTGCCTTGAAGATGGTTGACCTCAAACATCTCACCCAGTCACCCTGTACCTCTTGGAGTCTTCTTCCTCCAGGAAAAGAGTTCTGGCTTTTCAACCAAGGGTCACCACAAAAATTAGTTTGGTCCAGCAAGAGAATCTGGGAAAGACAGGGCCTGTGGCCAGCAGCAGAGGCAGCCACTAGCACCCTGGCTTCTGCCTTACCACCTGGGTCTCGGGAGGGTGTCCCTGCACTTCTGCCTTCTGTCTCCCTCCTGGTGGTACAACTCCTTAGGAATCATAAGCTTCCTTGGTCAACACGCAACCACAGGCTTCATGCAATGAGGACTCTGGCCCTGACCCACTCAGCACTATTCCCCCTCCCCCATAGGATCTGCAGGAACCATTGGTGTGTGTCTAGATCTAAGCTGGGGCCACTGCCCAGGGGATGTGGGGTGTTCCTAGCCTTTCTGCTACAGTGAGTAAAGATACCATAAAAGTTCATAGGAACTGGAGAGTACCATCCAGGAGCATCTTCCTGCACAGGGGGACAGATGACAGCCACAGTAAGCACTCAAGAATCTGATAAAGTGGGCCTGCTTTGCTTCTTTAGGTAATATACACACTACCTCCAGTGATGGTCTCACCTGCAGCCAAAGGCAGCATCTCTCCAGCTGGGAAGCAATATTCTACTTCCTTGACAATACATGGGGTTTCCTACCACTACCTTTGTAAGCAAACACCATGCTGACAGGAAAGGCAGAGAGGGCTCCCTTTCAAAATGCATCCATTAGGTAAATGTCCACAGAAGGAAGGTCCTCTCTGCCCTTGGAACAAGCAGACACTGCTCCCCCTGTGGTGAAGGGCATGTATGGCACAGGCTACACTCCACTCTAAAGGGCTCATTGAACCCAGATCTCAGATATACGTGATCCTCTCAGTGTGTCTGAGTCCTCAGGGCAGGAGAGCAAGGCTAGGTGACAGGATGTCCTGCTCCTGGCTCACCTCGGAGGTTCTTGACAAAGTCCTCCAGCTTCATCTTGCGCTCAGGCTTGACATTGGGGCTGTACATGTCTGTGTTGAGCAGAATGATGGCGAAGGCCAGGATGAAGATGGTGTCTGGGTTCCGGAACTGCCGTACCACTCCAGGGTTGCAGACACAGTACCGCTGGCTGGGAGGACAGGGAGCTGGTTAGGATCACCTAAGCCTTGCACGGGAACTGTCTTAACACCAGCCTCTCCCACCCTCATCCCACTGAGATTGCTGACTGCCCGGGAACGACAGCTCCCTGGGATCCAGGTGCTGTTGTAGGGATGTACTTCACCTATGGGACAGGCTGGCACGTAAATTTCCAAGGCCGTGTCCCTCGTTCTCTTGCCTGGAGTGGGGACATCTCAGTGAGGGTGACGTTGGTCATCTAGGGCCATGGGGAGGAGGCCAGCTTCCCTTCACTATGACCCCACAGTCTAGTCACTTGCTCTGCCCCTCTCATTATCACACCATCCTCCCACACAGTCTACTGGAGACTCCATGAACGGGCAGGGACAGAGCAGACAATGCCCATAAGCAGCATAGCAGCAATTCCTCCTGGGAAGACACCCCAGAGTGGTCTACCTTCCACATCCTCACTCCTCCTCACCCCACTTCTACAGCTGGATACAGTGAATAGGAGCCTGCTATACCAAGCCTCAAGCATGGAGGCCCCAACATGGCAGGTCTGCACACTGCCACGAGGGAATGACTACAACTTCACTGTTGTGCCAGGTGCTGGGCTACACGGGTCCCTCAATCCTTCCACCCATTGAAGTGCTACTGCCTTCCCCACCACACAGGTAGGGGAAGGGAGGCACAGAGAAGTTAAGTAATCTTTATAAAGTAACACAGCAGGGAAGTGGTAGATTCAATGAGTAGCCTAGGACACATGGCTTTATAGCTTGTCATGGGTCACCATGAGGCACTGTAGGCCTGGGAATGAAAAGCTATCTCCGGAAAGCCAGAGAACTTTGAGAGAGTGATCAAAATGCTAGCAGAGGAAACATTAACAAAACCTCTGAGCCTAAGTTTCCTCATCTGAAAAATCAGAATAAGGTCTGTCCTTCCAAACTACAACTGCCAGGAGCCAGGGGCCCAGTCTAGTGCCTGGGATACAGGGAGCCACTTACGCATGGATACCTGTTCTGATGTGTCCCTGAATCCCCGCACAGCTAAGAGGGGCATGTCCCTCTCTACTAAAGTGGTGTATCCCACTTTACCCCACACAGGGCCTGACCTGAATGCCTCGATGAGCCGCTCCACTTTCTGAGCCTCCCCCTGGACTCGAATGTGTGCCTGGAACTTCCGGAGGGCTTCATCTAGCTCCATGGCAGAGAAGTCCATCTCGTCCACAACACAGCTGGAACAGAGACGGATGGCCTGTGAAAGTGGTCAGGCCCATGGGGTAGTACATCCAGTTTTGTCACATGATGGGGTCTCAAAAACTAAGGGTTCTTGGATCTATGGGGACAGACAGACTGCCTCTGGAAAGCCTGCTCCTCAGATCCCCAGGCTTCTGAGGCATCCAGAGACCCCAAAGTTTTAGGAGACGTATGCTCCATGCATGCATGGTGTTTTCCACAGAGGAGCACAAATATGAGGCTCTTTTCCTATGGAGAGATCAGCACCATAGTTCATGTATTCCATGGGGACACAGGGGATGGACCCTGAAGAGAGCCCTCAGGTGCCAGAATAGGCTGTGTGCCTGGCAGTAGTCTTGCTCTTCTGTGGAGGGCTTGGTAGGAGCCTCTCAAGAGCCACACTGGACACTGAGTCATCCTAGTGTGCAGGAGCAGGACAGGAGGGGAGACCAGTACACTCTCCAGTCTCTCTGTGATGAGGACTGAGCAGAGAGGATGGGGCCTGGGAGGCATTTCCCAGGATGGCCTGGTGTCCATGTCACCTCTGAAAGCAGCTGTAGCCACAAAGCTAGAGTGGACTATGGTGGTGTCATCAGCCAGGGACCTGTCTCCACTCCCTGGCCCATCCTGGGGCCCAAGTAGGGCAGCAGGCAGGCAAAATATGGGCAGTTCAGCTTCTTTCCAGGAGGCAGGCTGGGGGCCTGGCCACTTCCTGAGGCCAGTGCTATTTTCTAATGGGAGAAGAACAATGCAAGGATTTCCTGAGACCAGAAACTCAGTAGGTGGGGGGTGGGCAGTGGGGACCGACAGTGCTGTGGCAATGGAGCTGCTTTCCCTCCACCTTGATCTCCATGCTCAATAGTGAGAGGAAGGGAAAGAACCATGAGGATCATTGCAGAGGTCTGCTGCATGCTCTTGGTTGAAAGGCACCAAAGCTTTAGTCCTTTGACTGTGTGTCTGGTCACGTCTATGTGCACATGTGTAAGTGCAGAAAGGGTTTCTGCATGAGTACATGTGTGGGTATATCTGACCCAGGCCCACCCCTCATACCTGGTGTCCTGTGTGGAAAAAGGCACAGTGTTGGCCAGCACCTCTCTGAGATGGAGGGGCAGGGGCAGTAGTCCTTGCCAAACTGCCTGAGACCACACTGCAGGACACTGCAGAACACCCATGCTGGTGAGCCTGTTTCATCTCTGCTCCCCAGCTGCTGTTGTCCTCTGCAAAGCACATGGCTAAGCAATGGCAGTGGTAACTATGTGCATCCTCCTCAATACTGACTTCTCTCAGGGCTCAGTACTTCAGTATTTCTGCCAGTTGTAAAATCTCAGTAGTCATAGAACTGGGGGCAATCCTAGCAGAGATAGCTAGCAGGCCATTGCACTGAGGACTGCTCTTATCCCGACCCACCTGTGTACTTCAGGGCAGAGACACAGTAGAGAAATTGTGTGCCCTTCTGCTAGGAGAGACAATAAACCCTGGGAAGCATTACTCACAACAGGAAGCAGCTGGAGGATGGGCCCAGGAGTCCTCCTCTCTGCAGGGTTTCCCATAGCCCAGTGTCATATACTCTAGCTTTCAGGGATGTTGGAGTGTGGCTGAGTGCTGCTCACCAGGAAAGTGAGATTATGGGTTAGGCATAGTTGGATGGACAGTTGTCTGATCAAAGAGACCACATAGATGTGGGTTACCTGAAGGTCATGTGTGATGGCAAGAGGCTCTGGGTGGAGTGGGGTGGAGTCTACATTAGGTACAGCTGTCAATGTGTACATAGCAGGGTAGGGATGTAAGAAATGGCATGGGGTATTGGATCAGACAAATAAGACTGGGTGGCAGAGGTGGGGTTCAGGCACGCCAAGTCCTCCAACTTCAGATTCACCAACTATACGCCCCAAATAGTAGAAAAACAAACAAATTTTGTCCACATCTGCCTACAGAGCATTGGCATCATATGGGGGTAATCAGTAGGTGTGAGATACTGAAGTCTGCAAGAAGATGTTTGACAAATGACAGATGGGCATTTTAGGAAGTACCCTGAGCATCTCGGGGTTTAGAACCCATCCCAGGAAAGCAAGAGGCAACTCTATGTCCCAGCAAACTGCAAGCCTGATGTTGCACACGAGTAGGTGATGTGCATGTGAGGGATTCATGGCTAACAGTATGTTGTGCATGTGGAAGGGGGCCCTGACCCCCCAGACTTACTCGAGCACATCACGGTTGAACTGCTTCTGCCGGTTTCCCAGGAACTCACCGATCATCTGGCGGCTGAGGCCCTTGCGCTGCAGCAGGAAGTGGGCCACCCCCACTGGCGTGTCGGGCACGAAGCCGCGCTCAATGAGATACTGGATGCCCTTTTCAGGCTTCCTGGGTAGGATGGACAAGAAGAATGCTCATGACTGCTCGACCTCTGGAGCAGGGGGAGCAGCAGGAGGAGGTGGGTTTTTTAATAGGTGTTCCATATCCTACCAACTCTGTTTACCTACTCCATCCCCTGGATCTCCTACGCAGCATGGGTGTGACTTCAGAGTTCAAAATGACATCTGTCTTGTCTAGTTCCAAACCCTTCACTCAACTGCCTAGATCCCAGGCTGGCACCGGAGAGGCTTCTGTGGGTGCTGGAGACACAATTGCCAGAATAACCTATAGATACTTGTGCAAACATGAACTACACCACACAGCAACAGACTCTCTGCCTGCTCATCCTCATGGAAGCTGCAGACAGGTAACAAGTAGGGATCCTAATGCTTGGCTATGGTTACTGTGTCCAGGCCTGTGGAAGGTCCACCCACCTGCACCAAATCAGAGTCCTGCTCCTACAGCTCAGCAAGTGTGTCACAAACTCTCTCTCTCTCTCTCTCTCTCTCTCTCTCTCTCTCTCTCTCTCTCTCTCTCTCTCTCCTGCATGGCCTGCCTAGGTATAAGGACAGCTAAGTCAGAGCTAGGGGTAGGAGGGGTCCCCGAGGGCAAGGAAGCCATAAATCTCAGCTGCAATAGTGCCCCAGCTTGACAGCCAGAGCCCCCAGGTTTTACTAGGCTGGAAAAGCAGCAAGCAATCTGCAAAGACAACTACAGCTCTGCCCTGATTGGTCCTCTTTCTAACCTTATTTTGTATGCACACATTCATCCAATCAGGGCCTAGCTGACACCACATCAATCTGACCTTCCAGAGCTGTACAAACAGAGGACTTAGTGAGAGCACAATGGACAAGGAGGAGAGAAGACAGTCAGACAGGAAAGGGAGTTGCCTAGAGGCAGCCTCCAGGACCGCAGGAAAAGGCTAGTAAGCAGGGGGGAACTCATTCCTGCCTCAGCCACCACAGATCTGGAATTCTAGCTTCCAGACTTGCTGGATCTACTCCTGCTCCTCCTGCCACTGACCCGCTGACTTACTGCAAAAGGACCACTCCTGGCTGGCACCCTGAAGTCCTCTGAGAACCCCAAATTTTAAGTCTCTCAGCTGTCACCCAAAGCCTGCTGAGAACACAGGCATGTAGCAGAAACCAAGCCCACTGCAGACGCAGATGGGAAACATTACAAATCTCTTGCCAACCTGTTGCACCCAAAGGCACCAGCTGGCTCCTATTGTCCCAGCAAAATTGTCACTCCCACAGCAGGTAGTTTCCTTATTTTCCCTTCTGTGTCTGTACTCCCCGCCCCAGAGGGAAGTGGGCCAAGAAGTTAGTTGAAGAAAGGAAATGGTCTCTACCTACTGACACTTGACCAGGACAATTCCGGCCCTGGGAAGAAGTACATACTCAGCACCAGGAAGCTTCATGCTGAGCAAACTGCTACAGAAGCAGAGCCAGAAGCTAGACGTCCACCAGATACACCACACTGGCCCTGCTTGGGAGGCCAGGGCCACAGGAAGGTGTCTGGGGCAGCAGTACAGGGTTAAGTGTGCCCTCCCCATCCCGCCAGGGTGTGGTCTCACTAGCTAGGTCGTCAGACCATATACAGGCCAGAGCATGGTACATTTGACACCTGTCTGGCTGTGTGTGGACAATTCAGAGTCCAGGGAAAGGAGGGGAGGAGTGTCCTCTGATGCAGACAGGCTTCTTCCTGCCCTCAGCCTCTGATTTCCTGTCTGTAAATCCGAGCCCTCAGCTCACCTTCAGGGAGGCCCTGTTGTCAAAGGATGACATGAATAAGTCTGAAAATAGTTGTGCAGGTGACTGACTCTCAGGATATGTGTCCTGCTCTGGAGGGTGGAGCTGTGTGGAACCCCTAGGGCCAGGTTGCACATCTGGATCAGAGTGGCTTCCTTTCCTTCTGTCCACAGTCACTGAGAGCTACTGAGCAGTAAAATGTGTTCTAGAGTCAGCCCAAGCAGACCCAGCCTGTGCCCATAGTGGGGAGCCCAGGCACATTCCCTTATCCCAGTGGGCAGAGTCTAGCCTTCTGTCTTCTGAGTACCACTGCCTACTGGCCCATTGACAGCAGTGTCCTGCAGATGTGCTGAGTCCATGAAGCTGGCCCGTCAGGTCCTGGCACAGCTGGCAATGAAGTAGCCCAAGATGACCTGGTCCATTTCTCACCCCAATGGGTACTCTGCTCCTTGCTTTGGGCACATTTTTACTTCTTTTCCTGCTACTATAATTATACACAGGCCCAGAATATGGGCTCCTATACATGTTCCCCTACCCAGAAAAGTGGGGATGTTCTATAGGGTGCTATGCTACAGCATCTCCCAGGGCTTATACTCTTCAGGAATTAAGATGTCAGACACTGAGCCTGCTGCAAGACACTGGACTAGTGGCATAGTCAGGGGGCTTGGGAGCCTAAGGGGGTCCTTAAGTGCAGCAGAGAGTGGCTTTTTAAGCAAGGCCTAAGGATACCCTTGAGGTAGAGGCCCTGAAGGGGTTGTTGGCTGAGGGTCACAGCTGTCCCAGCTTGGCTGGCAGTGAGGATTGAGGAGGGTAGACAGATAGTAGACAAGTGGGCTTAGAGACCTGCATGCTTGGAACAGGATGCTTAAGAGTCAGTTTCTGTGTTCTAGAACTGGCTGGTCTGAGGGTAACAGAGCACCATACTAGCCAAGCAGGACCTGGTCTCTGCTGGTGTGGGTGTGTGTGTGTGTGTGTGTGTGTGTGTGTGTGTGTGTATTTGGATGTCTGTGTAAGCTCATGTGTGGTGGACAGGGGTACAGGTAAAAGGGAAGACTCATAATCCTAGACAGCTATGGCTTGTGACCCAAGTCCGGGGTAGGAGGGGCTGACCCTACCTGGATGTCATAGAAGAAGTCATGGTACCTGTGGCTGAGAAGCAGGGACTAGGCTGCAAGCCACTGTGAGGCGTGGATGGACAGTGGGGACAGGCTGTGATAAGGGGTACCTCCAGAGCCGAGTGACAGCCTTTAAGAGGCTTTCTGCAGGAGTCACTACCTCACACTGGTCTGCATGCAGGAGGACAGTCATTTTGCTGGATATGCATGCTATGGAGCCCCTGCTATGGACAACCTGCAGTCCTTCCCCCACTGTGAATGAGGCAATTCCTGCCCTATGCAGACATGGTGGCCACTAGTCAGGCTTCCCTACAGGAAGGAAGCCAAGGGCCTGCTTTGATCTTTGAACTGTAAGTAGAGGGTAGCTCTTCAGCTACCTGCCATAGGCCAACCAAGTTCCCACCCTCCAAAACAATGTTCTCTCATTGGTGTGTGAGTCAGGTAGGGATCTATCTGACTGTGGAGACAGATAACAGGAAGTCTGGGCTTAAATCTCAGTCTACTAGCTGGGGACCCTGGGGCAAATTACTTCACCTCTCAGGGGCCTTTGCATCCTAGGGATAACTGGGTCACCTGGCAGGAATGAAGCAGGAAGTTTAAGCTGGAATCTTCCATCAAGCCCCTGGGAACTATGCAGACTATAAGGAGGAAACAGGCCAGGCCTGAGCAGGACCAACCAGAGGGACACCATAGCAACCTGGACAAAATGTGTCAACTTTATGGTCAGAGAGACTGGGGCCTTCTGAGGTGCTGTGTAGGGAGTCAGGAGGGTTCCTGGTGGAGGAAACCACTTCCTTTAAAGACAACAAAATCAGAGGCCAGAAGAGGCAAGTCACTGAGCTCCAGGATGCCCAGTAAGACAGTGCCAGGTCTTTCAGTACTCTGTTGCCTGAGGAAGCCCCCAAGCCTCCCTGAGCCACACCACCCAGGAATGGAAAGTCAGCTTCCTAGAGTATATATTGTGAGGACCTAGCATCAGAAAGCGTTGGCTTCTGTCTCTATGCCTCACCCACCTCATCGTCTGGACCTAGAGGTCTTTCTGAACAGGCAGGAGGTTGGCAGTGAGTCCACTCACAGTTCCACCCTGCTGTCTACTTCCGGGTTTGGCATGCCTGCATCCTCTAAGTCTGGCTAAGCCAGCTTTCCTGACATCAGGTTGATTTAGACTTAAGCATGACTGGGAGTCCGCACTTGTAGGCACTTCCCTCCACCGCTGCCTCCAGTCTCTCGTTGTCATTCCACTACAAACTCTGTGGCAAAAGCAGCTACGGATGGCTCTGAGTGAAAAGAAGAACGAGACTGTGAAGGGACCTTACAGAGCAGGAATGTTCATCTGCCCCTCCCACAGCCAGCTGCACAAGGCCAAGAAGAGCCTCCAAGGCCTCTTCAGTGGTAGGAGGTCTGACTGCAAAGGCTGAGCATGATGACAGCAGCCACCCATAGTACCTCCTGGGATGGCAGCTGTAGGCCAGGCCTTCGCCCCTTTGTCCTAAATTCTGTCCAAGTCCTGGGAGCAGGGACGCACACCCATTTTTTCAAGTATGTCAAATGAGGCTCTGAGACCCAGGGATATACTCCAGGTCTTGGGGTAGATCAGTGGTATAGTTGGTCCCCTTCTGCCTGCGATTTTGGATTCCTGCCTTCTCTGAGAACTGTCTACCAGATGTGCAGCTGGGGCCTGGACAGGGGGCTGAGCATCCTGGAGTCTGGACAGCGGCCTGAGGACATCTGGAGGTGGCACAGCCTCTTGAGTGAGACCCCCACTACTCGCCTCACTGTCCCTGCTCTCCTGTTTCATTTCCTTTTTCTGGCTCTCTCACTGTGGATCACCATGCAGCTCTCTGCAGGCTCCTAAGAGGGATGCTCTGGACAGACAGGTAGGTATCACTTGCTAGACAGTATCATATAAGGCCTATGTGTCCTGGAGGGAACTCAGGTGTGCAAGTAAAGATGGGGCCTAGAGGAATGGCAGTAGTGAGAGCAGGAGACCAGTAGTAGAGGAGACAAGCAGGGAGCAGAGCCTGGGAGTAAAATCAGAGGGGAATGAAGGTTGGGTTTTAAGAGTGGGAAACTGGCATGGTACTGGGACTGCTGAGGACCCGTAAAGGCCTGGCATAGAACACAAAGGCCCTAGGGCAAAGCAGTTACACTCCAGCCCAGGCCAGAATGCTCAGGCTCTCAGATCTGTCCCTGGAGGGGCCCTGGGGTTCTATGAACTAAACCTTGAGCTGCCAGTCAATTCTGACTCCTAGAGCTCTTCCCCACATCTATGGAAGAGCTTTAGAAATGGACCAAAAGGCTCTAACACTGGCAAAGAGGTCTGGTTTATCTGGCAAACTTAAAGCAACATGACTTCTCTCAGAATTTTCTATGTTCCCTGGCATCATGATTGGGGTGAAGGAGGAAACTGAGACTGGGTGCTTGTTAGGGACTGAGCTGAGAACCAGCCAGGGCCTTGGTGTCTGTTTCACATGGAACCTTACTGCTTCCTGCCAGTGGCTACCAGCTAGATCTCTCAGAACCAGAACTGCTGCAGGCTGCCCCTTTGGGATCTAGGCTGGCCTGGCGTGTTTCACAGTATGCACCTACCTTGGTCTCCAGTAACCACAAGGCTGGTGCCCCTGGAGAGCCAAGTTAATTTTCATTAGTTTTAATTATGTACGTCCCTAGGTTGGGTCTTCCAGTCCTGTCTCTGGCAGTGTTAAGGGGCCATTTCTCCAAATTCACTTCCAATCTGGAGATGGCTCTAGTGTCCACTGAAGGATCTCAATGAATTGATTCTAAAATTCACAAGGAACAACTATCTGTGAAAGATGTGACAATGGAGAGTTCCTTGTCTTAATACCTAGACACATGAGGGTCTGGGAAGATAGCATTAACACACATATATGCATGGGCACACACGTGTATCAGCACCTGCTCACTCATGAAAACACACACACACACACACACACACACAGAGCAGATGTATGAAAGTGTAAAAGTTGGCATTTGCCTAGCCTTTTCAAGACCCTGGGTTTAGTCCCCAGCAGGGCAAAATAATTAGAAGAATAGAAAACAAAACATAAAAAGAAAAAGCAATTTCAAACATAGAGGTACTGGTGGCTGCACCTAGTGAAATTAAATATGTCCATCAGATAAGAGCAGTGCAGCTAAAGCCAATTAGATGCTTCTCAGGGTCCTTTCATTGTGTTCAAATTATATCTGCAAAGAAAAACTCTAAGAAAAAGACAAGAAAGAAAAGGAGCCAGCGGGGGACATACTTCTAATTCTGAGAGTCATCCTTAAGAAGGCCCCATGATGACATATCCTCAAAAGTGACAAACATTGGACCTCAGGAGGCTCAGGCAGGAGGGTCATAATGTCAAAGGCCGGCTGGGGCTGTACAGTGAGTTCCAGGCCAGCCTGGGCAATTTTGTGATATCCTGTCTCAAAATATGAGGGAAGTACTTGCCACTGGTACTAAGCTCAAGACCTAGAACTGGGGGAAAAAGTGACAATGAAGAAAAGTGAGATGAAACAGAGAAGAGCTGGCAGATGGTGCCTTTAAAGTAAGCAGAAAATACAAATTACAATGATATATTCTATACTCTGCCCGGAGGAAGCAGGGCAAAACAAAATGTTGTGAGTGGGGAGCAAGCACTGTCAGATCAGGGGTGGGAAACTGGTATAGCCCCTTTTAAACATGAACTTGGCAGCTCTGATGCCTAAGAAAATCCCTACCCAGGAGCCTACAATTCCATGCTGTCATCCTGAGAAGGTGTGGGGACAGTCCATACACAGTGTCATGTTTCCAGAGTCATGAAGAGACTGAAGCAACAAGCCAAATGACCTTCAGAGGACCATGCTGGGGTGCACCCCATGGGGCACACAAGAAATAAGGTCCATTATCACCAGCAGCAAGACCTTCAATAGTCTCTATACCATACCCTCCCTATCAGGTCCCTCTGTTGTCGCAGTCCATCTGCGATGGATGCTCAAATCATGCCATCCTAGTCTTGAAGGAGCAGCAGGGAGCAGCGAGGTGTGGTTCAGATGTGGCTGACCCCCACTGTGCCCCACTACCCTCCTGTGGCCCTTCTGGGAAACTCCTAGGGTTTATGTTTGTAACCAGCAGGCAGGCTAGTCACATGCTTTTCAGGTCCACAGCCCCCAGGGAAACCACACCAGGCTGGAGTCTGATGACCCCAAATACCAGAGTCCCCAGGGAAGGAAATGTGAAATCTCAGGTTAAACAAGAGTTGCCAAGGTCCCCTCCGAGGGTGTGCTCAGTCCTCCCCACTTCCCATGCTATTTTTGACCCTGCTAAGAATAGTTTACTTTAAATATCCACCTCTTACCATAGCTTCACTCTCAGGAAGGCCCAGTCGCACTTTCCCTGAGCCCCTCCAGAGCAGCCACTCAAATATTCTGTCTGTGGCAGCCTACAGATAGAAACCTGCCACCAGCTTGTTCAAGACCTTTGTGCTTCATATCATCTGAGGCTGAGCCTGCTATGAGGACACATGGGTGGAAATGATGGGTAGGGATTTACCACAAAAGAGTCCCCACTCTGCTGTCTAGCCCAGGAACGTCAGCCACCTCCACAATGGTCCTTGAAAGGAGCTGGGTCTCCTGACATTCAAAGCTGCTCTAATCATAAATGTGGCGCAGCATCCTGCCTTGACCTTATTATAAAGACTGCCTGAAACTCCGGTCTCAGTGGGGAGGTGGGCAGAGGCTCACAGCAGGAAGGAAGGTGAATTTGCCTCTTGCCTTATCCTGCCTAGGCCTAGGGTTGTGACTGCCAAGGCCATGTGGTTCTGTCCACATTGCATGAAGGGGAAACTCACTTGTTAAAGAGATTCAGGCCAATTCGGTAATGCCTCTTACGGATGACATCATTGCTGAAGGCTGGTGAGTCCCAGCTGTTGCGGGTCTCCTTGTGGTATGTCTGCTTGCTGAGTGTCTGTTCCCGCAGGCTGTCCCGCGATGAGGACTCAGAGCTGCAGTTTATGGTATCGTTGGAGTTGGATGTGCTGTTGATGCTATCATTGTCCCCATCTGAGTAGTCAGACTCAGATTTGCTCTGCCGGTTGGCTGAACCATTGATGGCCAGGTGGCTCTCGAGAGGTCTGGGGGGCCGAGGCCGCAACTCGGGCTCCTCCCGGGGGAGGCCTTTGGGGGGGCCACCGTGGGGGCCATGCTTGGGGCTGCCTTGCTGTCCACCGAGGCTGCGCTCATAGGCGCTCTGCCTCTTGAGTGAGCTTCGATCTGAGCGGTCACTGAGTTCCACTGAGCTGTCACTGGGTGGCTCAATGGTAAGCAAGGGAAGGTGCTCCACCCGCAGCCTTGGCTCTGGCCGCTCCAGTGATGGTGTGCTTCGGCAGCTCGTGTCTGTGTCAGCCTTGTCCTCCTTGTGGGCCAAGGCCCAGTAGTCCTGGGCTGTACCCCCAGCCCTTAGCCGCAGGTCCGACTCTGTGCTGGAAGGCCGATCCCCAGCCTGTGAGAGCGGCAGAGGTGGTGACAGCTCTTCCTCATCAATGTAGAGGGTGACATCGCTATATGAGGCTGTCATCTCATCCAATTTGTGGTGGTCCATGCCATGACTGAGCTTGGGCTCAGTGTCCCGGGCCCGTGCTGTGTCTGGGGCTGGTACCGCCTCACTGTGTAGGCTGCGGCAATTGAGGGCATCATCGATGGACTCAGCCAGGGACTTCACCTGCCGGGAGAATGCATCCTCCAGTTCTGTGATGGCATCTGCAAAGTCACTGGAGGGTGCTGGAGACTTGAGGGCTGGGTCGCTAAGGTCTCCACATTCTGATGGCACCAGGGCACCCAGCTGGGAGCCATCATTGGTCACAGAGACCTGCTTGCCCTCAAAGTAGGAGCTGTGCACCTTCTCGGGGCCTTCAAAGGAGAACTGCATCCTCATGTTGGACAGCACAATGCGGCGTGACATGCGGTTCTCTGACATGGAGCTACGCAGGCGCTCAAAGTTCTTGTTCATTTGGTACTGGCGGAACGCCGTCTGGATGGTGCGGGCTGCATGGCGGGTCACAAGGCGTCCCCCATACTTGCGTTCTAGCATTTCCACCTGGTGGGGTAAGGAGAGGAGAATGTGGGCCCTGTGTGATGGCACAGAGACAGGTATCTACCCTTTATATGCTCTGTAGCGATGTAACCTGGGATGGTCTCATCACATCCCCAAGTTGCTTAAAACAGCAGCTTGAGGTGGTTGGAGGTTTTCAGTGTCAGGGTAAAGGTAGTAACACACACGTGCTGAGACTCTCAATACCTCTGGCCACTGAAGCTATGGACCCTGCAGGTTTTCTAAAAATGTATCTACAGATGTGACCCCAGAGCTGGGGAATCTGAGGCATGAACAGGTCAGAACCTAGTGAGAGGGTGTGGCTTGACCTTGGCTCTGCCTCTCTTTAGCTTGGACAAGCCTTGGAACCACGAAGTCCTCCATTTCCTTAACTGCAACATGGGGCGGTAGTAGAACCCACTTTCTAGTGCTCTGGTAAGCTCCCAGTGATGAAAGGCAGGTGCCTAGCATAGGCCAGGGGCAGCTGGATGAAGAGCTCAGCCCCATTCCCAGGTGGCAGATGCAGCTGTGAGGTCTCTGTGCTCCTTGCTATACAGATGGCTGAGTTGAGACCTAGGTAAGACTTGGCAAGGCTGGCTCTCCTTTTATCCAAAGGCTCCATGAGCTCTGAGGGGCATGGTTGTGAGTTGGGAGGTGTGCTGGGCAAGTTCTCAGGCACCTCAGCTCAGTATCTGTCAAGAGTGACCCAAGGTCTCCTGAAGTCTCAGGCCTTACAATCTACCTAGCCTGAGGGCTAATCCTGAGTCTGGATCCTGGGTGAGTATGAAACACAATTAGCTATAGCCTGGTCTGCAGGAATCAGCAATCTGTCTCTGGCTGCTGGGGCTGGGCTCTATCTCTGCAGGAATGAGGAAAGGATTCAGGTTCTCAGGATGAGGTAAAATCCTGATTCCACCTGTCTGGCACTATGAGCCAGCACCTCATCCATCATGCATGGCAATGCAAAAGGACACACAAGGTCCCTCCCTACCCTGGGTTAGGTTAGAAAGATGCACAGTCTGATACAGAATACCAGGGACACAGCAAAGCCAGGGCTGTGGCCCAAGCCTAGGAGAGGCCCCGCTGCACACCATCTCAGGGCTACCAGGAAGCAGCTCTAGGAACAGCCAGGGGACTGATTCTTTCACTGCCGTCCAGAGATGGCTGTACTGCTACATCAACAAGCAAAACTACTATATTTGGCTGAGTGGGCAAAAAGCTCAGGATCAGGAAGGGACCAAAGCCGAGATTAGGAAGCACCCTTCCTTCCTTCAATCCCCTGCCTAAGAAGGCTTCCACCTGGAATCCCTGCCAAGGGCTTCAGAGATACCAGAGTCACCAAAGCCTACCCCAGGGCCTTCCTTGATGCCCTGGACTTTGGAGACTAGGGGCTATCCTGCTGTCTGTATTGGGTTGAATGATGGCTCACTAGAAGGGCAGAAATGGGCTCTAGGATGAGTCACCAAGAAAACTCCTCTGCCCTCCCCTAAGCAGACACTGGCTGTCCCAACCCTATTCTCTCTCAATCCTGAACTCACCATGGCTATCCTGCCTTCTGGTTTAGAAGTGATATGAGGCCCCATCTATAGCTCTTCTGGGACCCAGAGGAGGGAAAAGCAACTAACACTTGCTACTCATGGGATGCCGGGAACTGGACCACACCCTCATATAGTTCTTATCATACTGAGAGACTAGGAACTACGCTATCCCTGATCTCAGATGACGTGAGGAAAGCTAGTAGCCAGGCTTCACAGCCAGTTGCAGGAAGGCTTTCCCTGGGGCCAGGGCTCACCCTGGTATGTTTACTTGTTGAGGATTATGCATGAGGATCCAGAGGAACTGCCTTCCACAAGGCACACCTGCCACCACCCAGAGACTTGAGGTCATTCTCTGTTCCCCATGCAGGCCTCCTGCTCTTAGGGACGGGAAAGGGGAAGGCACGGAGGGTTGGGTTAAGGAGAATGCATCTGACTCTTTTCACTAAGATGGACTTCCACCTTCCCCTCACAATTCTCTACCCTACTCCTGCTCCAGGAAGTTCAGGCAACATGGAACACGACGTGGCTACTCATGCTGATCCCTCTTGCCTCTGTGCCAACTCTTCTCTGCCACCTTTTCTCTCTCACATACACCAAGGTCATTCTTGTACCAAAGCCTTGGCACATACGGTTAGCTCTTTTCCAAATGCCCAGTTTTCAGGCCACCACCATCTGAAACAGCCAACACTCAGAGTCCCTCTAATTCTTCCTCCAGAATTATGACCTCCAGGGTCTGGGTCACTTCCTGCAGCGAAAATGTCTGAACTGCTGATTTGCTTCAGACACACGTCCACTGTCCAGGAATGTCACTCAGGTGCAGCATCCTCATCTTGCAGGCTGTCCCTTATCCTATTATCTGGCACCAGGGGAAATTCAGCTATGGATGGAATGAAGGTGAACAGCGCATATCTGTGGCATGTAATCATTCCTACAGGCCGTCTCAACCTTGCCCAATTCTATTTCATGGTCCTGTTCAGATGGCTTTTACAAGAAACTCTTCAGGGATCACTCTGGATCTCTGCAGAGCTGAGAAACTCAGTAGAGGCTGTTCTGCCTGCTGCTGACCTGGCAAAGGAATCAAGGTCCACGGCTATGGGGGTATTGCTAGGAGGCCCCTTGTGAGTCTCAACTAACAAGGAGGATAACACATGTGAGCAGAGGAGGGCAGAGCTATCCTGTGTCACAAATCATCACCCCAGGGATGAGAGGTCATGATTGGGAGGTATCTGCTGAGGGAGAAGATCCACCCTGAGGGCACCCCACCATGTCCTCAGGAAGATGAGAGGGCATAAGCCTAGACCTCTGTTCCTTTAAGGACTGAGGTCCTTGGAAAACAAATGGAACAAAGTGGCTAGCAGATATGGGTGAGAAGGAGATAACACTTGTGGGCTGTGGGAAGGGATCCTGGTGTCAGCCCATGGCTGAGGGGACTGCCTGGGAGACATGGAGCTTACCCAAAGCACAAGGCCCAGAGCTATGGAATGCCAGCCAGATGTTCTGTTTGTCTTTACACATCCATGAAGCTCAGAGAGCTCCTGAAACCTGGCACTGCTCAGAGACACAGTCAAACAGTGGGCATTCATTCCCTTACCATCCTCTTCTCTGCTGAGCAACTGCACCGTGAGGATCTGCTCTGCTCACAGCCAACCCCAAAAGTGGGCCAGGCCACCTGACCTTGGGTTTGAGGCCTGAGGAAAAGCTACAGCATTCAACGAAGACTTTCTCTAGAGATTGTGGAGTCACAGTCTCTAGGTAGGATAATAAGTAACCCCCCTCCCTCAGGTCTTTCTTGGGACCTAAGAACCTCCACAGCCACCTTGGCAACCTGTGGTCTAGTGGTGCTGGGCCATGACACTCAGGTGTCTAACATAGGCCAGATCCTAGCAGTGAGGGATATGGAGACCTACAAAGGCAACATTTGAAGAGGATACTATAAGTCCCCAGAAAGGATGCTAATACTGTAAGTCCCCAGAAAGGATGCCAGTGCCCCTGGCCATCAGTGTAAATCCCTTCCCATGTTTCAGCAGAGCTGGGCTGGAAAAGGCTCTAGAAGAAGTGAAAGCAGGGTTCCCCTCATCCTCAGATGGGCACCCTAGCTGGTATCTGGAATCCATCACTAAGAGCATCTGGCAACTGAGGCCTTGTGTCACTTGGGAGGTCATGCACGGTGGGAAGCGACTCCTGCCACCTACCTGCTTATCTTGCAGATCTGAAGAGAGCTCATAGCTCTCAGACAGTGACCGAGAGCGCTTGATGGCCTCCTCCTCAGCCTGCTTGCGCAGGACGGAGGTCGAGTGCTGAAGCCGGGGCCTCCGTGTGCGCTGTTGTGGTCCTGGCCCTGCGTATAGCCCATAGGCACCCACTGACGTGTGCTCGTAGTGGTCTGGGCTCAGGCTGGAACCAGGTACCAAGGGACCCTGGTGGTAGGCTGAGGGGCTGTCCAGCGATGTGCCAGTCTCACTACTGGGGGCCTCACCTTCAACACTGCAGAGGAGAGAGAAGAGAGACACATGCTAAACAGAAAAGCAGAACTTGGTGAGTAGGAAAAGGAAGAGTGCTCCCAGGTAGCCAGGGACTCTGCAGAGCCCTCTGCTCTGCATCTTCCCGGAGCTTCTGAACAACTTCAATATTCTAACATCTGGTATACTGTACTGATGGGGCCGGCTTCCCAACTAAGTATCAGCCCTCCAATGACAGAGGTTTTGACCAACTGTGGAGCTAATGGTGCCTAGCACTTAGAACAGAGCCTGGTCTGTGCTAAGTACTCTTTGTGTTTTCAAAAAATAAGATCACTACCTCTCCTGCCACTTGAATTAAATGTTGGATTGGTTTTGTTCCCCTATATCCCCATGACTATATTAGGAGCCAGGATCTTTTAAAATTATTTTTCTTTATTTTATATGTATAAGTGTTTTGTCTGCATGAACGTATGTGTCTGTGCTTGCAGAGGTCAGAAGAATGTCTATCTCCTGGAACTGGAGTTACAGATGGTTGTGAGATACCATGTCAGTGCTGGGAACTGAACCCAGGTCCTCCGCAAAAGCAAGAATTTTTAACAGCTAAGCTGTCTCTAGCTCCCTGTAGATAGGATCATTAAAATGAAAGGCATTAGGGTAGATCCTAGTATAACTGAACTGGTATCCTTCTAAGAAGGAGAATGTATGGTAGAAGATGGTATGAACACTCGAGGAGCAGGCGGCACACCAAGGAGAGAGGCTCAGGAGAAGACAGCCAGGTCACACCTCCATTGCAGACTGGCAGCCTCCAGAGCCTGCAGATACTGAAGGCCTGTGGCTGAGGTCCACCTCTGGCATTTGTCATGGCAGACTCAGAAGCAAACCCGATGTTACTCAAATGTTTTACATTTTAACTTTCCCTGTGAAGAGGAAGCGCGGTGACAAGTATGAGGCCCGTGTAAACACTGTCCCAGGTACCAAAGGCTGGAAGCGGGTCCCCTTCCATCTCACTGCCTTTTGCTCCAGAGTACCTTCATGCCAAGCAGGAGCAAGGCCAACTAGTGGGGACAGAGGGACTGGCTGCTGACTCATCCCAGCCCTGGGCCTGGAACATTCTATTCTGTACAGATACTCGTTCCCTCTGCAGTTGCTTTTCAGGGAGGGATGGGGAAAAAAAGGAGACACTGATTTGAAGAGTTTCTAATACAAGTTCTCATCCTTTGCCAGGCTCCCTGTCCCTGTGAGACCAGACACCCGGGCGCTGGCAGAAACTTAAAAGGCCTGTGATCCCTGGGGCAGGGTGGAGGGTCTCCAGAATGGGCACAGAGAAAAAAGAACAAGGGACCCACCCAGACTGCAGTCCTTTCCAAAATGTCCCCTCTTCAGACCAATGAGGAATGTCCTACACTAAGCAGCCTGGCAGACAGGCTGCCCTGCTCAGTTCTGCTAGAGTCCTGTTGTTTGTTCTCCAGGGGGTCTCCACGTTGGGGCCTATGGAAGGGAGCCTGAAGCAGGGAGGGCCAACGCTGCCTGCCCTTGGACTCTGACCACTCTACACAAGGGACAGAAGCAAACCTCAGCACCTGCCTCTGGCCTATGGCTTAGCAGCTGCCTCTGGCCTTCAGGGACAGGCAATGGAACCTCCCAACATGCCCCAGTGGCTAAGGAATGACAGTCATTCTTTGAGAAGGGCCTACCTGGAGGAGGAATTGGGAGATACATGCTTTGGCTGGCTCTATCTATAGTTTTCCTTTTGGTAATATTAGTAACTTAGTCCAAGAAACACCACCCTTCAAGGTTCTCTGGGTACCACAGAGTCACCTGACCCACTATTGCCCCTGGACCCCCACTAGTGTCCTTTGGACCCAGTGTTTGCTGAAACTTGAACAGCACACTTTTCATTAAATGCTCAGAACTTCAACCAACCATCATGAAAAAGAAGAAATAAGTACCATTAGAATTAGGCCACCCAGCCAGAATACAGAACAGCAGCCTCCACTAGGAAAGCCCACCCAGGCTCTCTGGAATCAAAGCTGGGTCCCACTTCACTCAGGTGGGTCAGCACACACAGAAACGCATGCCCCTCAACTGAATGCATGTTCTGGTCAAGGGTCTGGCTCTGTGTACAATGAGCTGGAGGAAATATAGCCTGTGCCTTTTTAGGGGATTTCAAACAGGCTGAGCCCTGAATCAGAAGGTGGAAAAGACAGCAGTCACCTCCATCCCTGGAGCAGAGCCTGAAGCTCCTCGGTGGTCGCCAGGCTGTGCTAGAAAGAACCACAGGGAGTTCAGGCAGAGAAGAATGGACTAGGCCTGCCTCATGGTGCTGTCCCTGACCCTCAAAGTCCAGGCTGGAGGAGCAGTGGCTAGAAGGATTTAGTCTTTTCTTGTCTGGCCTGAGAACAGCTTCAAGGGCAGGGCATTCATTGCTGCTGGCCATGGGGAAAGAGCAAGGCCTAGGCTGCCTGCAAGCCTGGGAGATCCAGCCTACACAGTAGGTCTCAGCTTAGGGCAGGGGCACTAAGGACAAAGATTTATCCCAGCTGGCTTTGCCTCCATGGATGAAACATCACAGTGGTGTCTGCCCCGGGGAGGGTAACTTTGGGATGGGACTAGGGATGAAGGAGTGCACTGGAGCTGTGTTACTGCTCTGGGCAGTTCTGGGCAATAGGTTTCCAGAATATGCTGGGAGAGAAGGCCAGGTCTCTCCAGGGCTTCCCCTATGAGAAGGGGGAGGGGCAAGGCCAACACAGCCTCACACGGTTGGGGTCACCTGTCAAGTCTCTACAGGTGGAGCTGTGTGGTCGGACAGGCTTTCTACAGTCCAGAAAAACACCCAGGACCAGAGAGATAACGCAGCAGGTAAAGGTGCTTGCTACCAAAGCTGACAGCCTGAGTCTGATCCCCAGGACCCATATGGTAGAAGGAGAACCTACTTTCTCCTCTGATCACCATACACATGCTGTGGTACACACACACACACACACACATCCAAAGCCACACAGTGTCAGACACCAACAGTCCTTTATTGGAATGTTTTTGATTCAAAAAGGGCAAAGACAACTCTTCTAAGCAGAAAGGCCCATGCTGCCAAGACAGTGAGCAAAGACACTCTCGGGCCCATTGCTAGGGCAGGCATGAGCAGGGTTGTACCATTCTACTCTGATGGACACCTGGACATCCGGGGAGAGACCCAGGATGACTTTTCTCTGTGGCATCCCCCTAGAGCTTCTTTATGAGATTGATTACACTCCACCATGTGTTCTTTGGAGGGAGGTGCAAGAACTGCCCCTTACTACAAAATAGCCACAGAGACTCACAGTGTCCAGAAATAAAGAAGTTTGCACTCAGATTCTTCTACTGTGTAGTGTGTTTGTGGGAGAGCCAATACACCAACTTAACAATATTTCCACTTAGGATAAATATCCCAGGACGTCCACACTATAAATGGAGGAGTATTCTATATGTTAGTCTCCATCCAGGACTCTGGGGTGACAACAGCTACACCCAGGCCCTACATCCTGACCTGGTACCTCCTCCAGCCTCCTGAGCCCTGGTTCTGTGTTTCACCTTCCCTCCATCCCAGGTGTAGCTCTCTGGGGGAAATTTCTCCCTAAGTGCAGGTCTGTCAGACAGGACTGAACACCACAGAGTACGTACATCTTCAATGATACCCTTAACCTACCATATGTCTCTTCCAGACTCCTAGACTATAGGCAGATCAAGGAATGGACGAGACATACATTCCACATCCAACAGTTCCTAACTATTCAATTTCTAGAATGTTCTATGGTAGTTAGGTGGTTGCTGCCTGTTACAAGTCTCAGATCTTCCTGGTTCAACAATTCTTCTTCTAGGCATATGCTAAGCCAAGAAGACCAACACACAAAGAGATAAATACAAGGACTTTCACAGTGCTGTGGTCTCTAAGCATGCAAGATTAGAAATAACTCTAGATGCCCACCTAAAAGGTACTGACTGCAATTATTTTCATGTCCACACAAGGGAAGCAACGTCAAGATGCAGAAGATCTGACCTGACAGCTGTGAATGGGAAGAGACCTAGAGATGTTTCGGTGACTATAAGATTGATGTGAGCTGATGCCGTCACACAGCTGAGGAGGCCAGGCAGTGCTGTGCTCCACAGAAAGCCAGGAGCAAAAATAGCCCTAGTGCAGCTGTCAGATCACAGCAGAGGCCTCTGCATCCTGGAGCTAGGCTAGAGGTGGCAGACCTTTTCATCTTCCCCTCACCAACCCCTGCAGACATTGCTAATCTATCACTGACTCCATCCTGCTGATCTTGGGTGGAGCCTCAGTTGGGTTCCACATAGATTCACTACATCTGATCCTAGCTGGCATAAGAGACAGACCCTGTGGGTCAGACCCAAATTACTGCAATCTGGGTCAGCTGAGCAAGCTAGGCCAGAAGCAGCCCCTCTCAGGGTATATGATCCCATGCCTCAGTCCTAAAGGATGATAAATTGAGACTGGAATAGATTTCCCCAGGGGAGGAGGAAGGGGTGGGAAATGGGTTATTCCCAGGAGTGAGAAATAAATACTATTTGCCTGACCGGAAGTCTCCCTAGCCCCATGGGCCTAGTGTCAGTCTGTAGCCCTTACTTACATTTCAGTGTCTCCGAGGTCCATGCTCTCATCTGATTTCAATCCCCACTTTTTTTGGAGGCCCCTGCCACTGCCCACCTGTACAGTAACTGGGACATGAACATGTGTGGTCCTTCAGCAGATGGAGGCTGAGTTCCCCATGTTCAATAAGGGGTCCTGGTGGTTGGGCAGGCCTGGTGGTACCCATGGACAGGTGCATGCTCTGCCCCCAAGCTCCCTTCCTACCTGGGGACGACTTCAGGCTGACTCAGAAGGCAGCTTCCCAACCTCTCCAGTCTCAAGCCTCACAAGAGATGGTCTGGTTTTTGTTTTTTCCCCAGACCAAGTGAGGCAGATATCACTCAAGAATCCTCAGAGTCACTGTTGACCTAGTGCACCAGGCACAGGGAGTCTCTGCTCGCACACTGCTTGCCAGTTGTATGACATGAGCAGGGATCCTGGAGTCTTGCTTCCCATTCCAGTACACGGAGAATAGAGTGGCTGTCAGCACAGCAGAGTTGACACCATGCCATCCTGCACAGCTCAGGCTCCACTCATGAAATAAACACACTTTCTAAAGGCTGGTCACTCTGACAGGAGGTGGGAGGGGCCCAGTTGCCCAGGTCAGCCTCATGACTGGGACCTCTGAGGCCCTGCCTATGGGTCAGAGACAAAGTCTGCATCTCTGGACTAAAAAGCTCCAGGGGAGGGGAGACAAGGGATTCTGATCAGGCCCTAGGGGCCAACTAAGATGCCACATCCTGCTCTGGCCTTGGCTGTTGTTCTAGCTGTATGTGAGTCAGGGTGGGGGTAGAGGCTTTGCCTTTCTGCCTTGGATGTCTCTAATTATAGCCTGTGAAGTCATGAATGACTTTTCTTAAGAAAAACGTTGGACAGAAGAGGCTTCAGGCGGCTGTGAAGGCATGGCAGAAGAAGGGACCTGTTGTTTACCAACAGTGTCCATGATGGTGGTGGCAGAGAAAGCGAAGGTCTAATATACCTAACAATATTCTACATGTCACATGTAACTCAGTCCGGCTGGCTTGAGCCTAGCACTGACCCATTTGCACTTGGTATTTCTTTCTTAGAGCGAGCGAGGGTTATATGCAGTCTTACCTGAGATGCAACAACACAGGTCCTACCCATCCCCACCCCTGACACCGTCAATTATCTAAAAAGGACTCAGAAAACGTAACCCAAAAACAATGCTGTGAAAAGATCCAGTATACTAGAATGTCTGGGGAACGAGGAGACTGCATCTTGTGGGGGGAACACCCTCTTCAGCATAGGCTGGGACTGGGCTAGAGGATCCAAGCTATCTGAGAGCCCCAGCTCTGGTTAAACATCCACATTTAAGTGTCTTAGGATAGATTCTAGGCAGCTTGCACCTGCCAGAGGCAAAAGTCTCCTGACATGTGCATGCCTCTTGTCGTCTCCCTAGACAGGGTTTCTGATTTCCAGAAAGGGAGGCTGAAGTACGTCAGGCCAGACATCCTCAGGCTTTTGTATGGCCGCTAGCTGCTTGGGGGGCATTAACTGAGGATGATCACCCAAAGAGGTTGGTGACAATCCTGGTCTTTTACTGGGCTGGGATCCCATGTGCTCTATCATAGCCTCAGATTAGCTGGGTGGGGTTGTTAACACAGACCAACACAAGGCCTGGGAAGTAAGTGAAGAGACTGTGTCCTCTAAGCTTAGGTAGGGCTGCCATAGCTCAAGAGGGGAGACTATCACCTTAGGTCTCTATAGGGCAGTCCTGGGGCCAAGGGGACAGATTTTATGGGACAAGTGGCAGGAGCAGAAGGGAGGTAGTGACTTGGAGAGGTTGCTCACAGTGTTGGGAACATTAATGAGTCTCCTGAATGGCTCTTGTCCAGCTCACTGCCTGGGTAGCCCAGAGGCAGCTCAGGCAAACCATCAGGACACACTGTTCGTCATGCAGCAGAGGCTTAAGCTGAGTCAGGACTTTAGTTATGACAGTCCTTTAGGCCTTACACTCTGGAATGTTCCCTGGCTGATGTGGCCCCAGGAGCCGAGTGCAAAAACATAAAGGGATAGGTTAAGAGAAAAGTAAGTGGTGGGGGAGGCCACTTCTTGGCAGGCCCTCTACCCCATTAGTAAATGGTTCCTGGAGAGGATTGTACACTGCTGGTGATGGACTTGCAGGGAGTCCATAGGAAGGTGGGTGGAGACCGCTAAGCCTGACCCAGCAGAGCTGGGATGAGTGTGGTTTGGGAGAGAGATCATGCATGGAGGTTGGAGAACAGGAGGGGAGGGTATTGACACGTCCAGGGGGATCTGGGCAGGGAACCAAGGGAACAGAGAGCCCATGAGATTAGAGTGTGAGCCCTGTGCTCAAAGCCCTGCAGGTTAACAGGACTGGAATGTGGGAGGCTGTGGTGATGGTGGGAGTCATTGAAAACACAAGAGGAAAATGAAGATTTAGGGTTCAAGTCTTCAGGGGGCACATGGGTCCTTACAGCCACTCAACCAACATCTCATCTCCAAATGAAAGTTGATGGCATGCACCTCTAACAGTGCAGAAACTTCCCCTACAGGGCTGGATGGAGGTGGTGTGGGATATCAGGTAGGTTTCTCCTTTTATCCTGTTCTCACGTTTACATTAATGAGGATACAGATAATCAGAGGACTCAACAGCCTGTGGCCTAGGGTTGCAGGAACACTCAGAAGCTGCAGTTGGGGGGCGGGCACATGCTGGACGGCAGTTTATCCTTTTGGCTACTGTCTCACACACCTTTTCTCCTGCCCATCCCATTGGTCAGCTTTGACCACTTGGCTGGCCTCCCAGCTCCTGACCAGTGGACACTGCCCTTACTCCTTGGCCTTATCACACAATCTCTCCCGTAGGCCCATCAGAGCCTCGTTACCTGCCCCCTCCCTGAAACACCATTGATCTAATGAAAGCATAGCTCCAGTCATATCTCATTTCAGCTCCCAATCCAGAGAAATCAGTTATCACTATGACCCAGAAAGCTCACAAGACCCACTCATGCCTCCTGCCCCTCTCCACTGTACCCAAAGGGCCACCAGGCTCAGTTTAATCCCACTAGTCTCCAGAATATTTGTTTACGGTCCAGCTCCCACCCCAGGACCTTTTTATATTTGCATAGCAGCCACAGGCCCTTGTGGGATAATGAGGAGGAATGGGAGCTGGAGGTATCTGTGGAAGATTAGCTAAGAAAGACAACGAAAAACTGAGTGGGAGTCAAGGGTGCTGGACTTCAGGCATGGTAGAGGTTCTGATGATGGTGCAGGTGCGGAGTTCTAGAAGGAGCTGCCAGAAGCAGGGCTCTGGGTAGGGCTGGGCTCTCTGAGGCTAACCAGCTGCCTACCTCTCCATATCCCAACAGGTTGAACTCTGCCCTGAGCAGTTCAGGATCACTCTGGCCCATGCCTACTATAGAGAGTACAAGACTCATGGCTTGAGATACCTTGGGGCTTACTCTAGCACAACCCAACCATCACCTTCATGGGGATGCTGATCTGGATCCGGACTCACAGCCCAGCTGACTTGTTACTGTTCCCAGCTAGATAGATACACTGCAGTCCCACTCCAGCCTACAGCCTGTGGCATTCTCTGACTGCCCGCACTCAGACTGCCAGAAGCCACCTTTATATATGTAGAAAAATATGGGTCTCCAAACAATGGGCTTTTCAGAGCAGTAGCTATTTTTAGAGCTCTGCTTACTGAACTAACACTCAGCATTTCCCCAACTTGTCAGCTGCTGCCCAGAGCCAGGCAGGCGACAGGAGGAGCAGAGGTCAGGAGCTGGGGGCTTCTTGAGCCATTTGGGGGCCATTCGGGTATGCAGAGACAGATGTCAGTTTGGGGCTGCCACAGGCTAATGGGAGGCATGGCTAACAGCCTGTCCATGTGCCCCGCCCAGCACAGCATGGCACCTGCCCTCCTGACAATTGTTCTTTTATCCAGTATGTTCTAGGTTGGAGTTGTACACCCAGGATTGAACACTAGCTTTTTCTGAGTCTCCATTCCCCTTCCTCACACGTGGCTACACTGCCCTTCTGTGACAACACAGAGGAGTTGGTGAGAGTGTCTGGGAGCCCAGAGGGCAGGCTGAGCAGGAACTGTTTCCTCAGTGTCCTGGGCAGCTGACCTTACACAAGCTTGTTCATCAGTTCATCGACACGGGGAAGGAAGAAAGGGCTCCATGTCTCTTGACCCAGACCCTGCAGCCAGGCCCGCACAGTGTCCTGTCAACAACATGTTCTAGAAGGCCAGTCATTCTTCCAGCTTCCAAGCCAGCCCTCTCTCCCACTGTAGGCAGAAGTGGGTGCATGGGGTGGGGGGCAGAATAGACTGCCCCCTGGCTCTGTTAGAGTGGCCTGCTCCCAAAGAACTCTGAGGATCAACCTAGGCTTTGAGCCAGCCTTAGACATCGAAACCAAACAGTCTTGTCCATCTACAAACTCAGAGGCTCCCATCAAAAGGAACACAAGGGTCCTAGCTATGCAAAAATAGTCCTTAGACCAGGGCCTGGCACCCATGTGAACAGTACAGGTGTCTCAGGAACCTAGCCCTGAGCACTTCCTCAGCAGCATGCAGGAGTGAGGGAAGGCAAGGGAATAGACACCTACAATTACCACTGTGTGGATCTCCCTATGGAGACATCAGCTTAGAGGGCAGAGGCATCCATTTGCTCACAAACTGACTCCAATACCCAAGCAGGAATGGGCACAACAGATGAAATGGGTGAATGATGCTGACAGTGAAGGACTTGAGTAAGCAGGACAAGCTCTTCTAATCCAGAGCCCAGTGAATAGGCAGGTCCAAAGCCACAATGAGGCCAAAAAAGATAAGGACATGGTCTGGTGTATCCCCCATCCCCCGCCTCTCATGAGGTCACACACAGACTAGGAAGCTACATTGTGGAAATGCCACAGACTCCACATATGCAAAACCCATCGCATCATAGCATATAGTTCCTGAGCCTCGAGTCTCCAAGTATGGACGACAATGCAGACACACCCTCTAGGACATGCTGGACTCAGCTTCAAGGCAGCTGAATCTGTCCTGGACCACTTCTAACAAACTCAGGATGCCTCTAGGAGCCATGTCCTAGCAGGCCAGACAAGCGCAGTAGAAGCAGAGTTCCTGACACAGGCTGGCAACACACACCCTCACTTGGGAAAAGAGCCAGCTGGCAAAGGGGACAGAAGACTCTGCAATCAAGTCTAGCCAGGCCTCAGTCTGGCAAGGTATCATCCTTATAGTCACCACTATCATTCTCCAGAAGCCCCATCATGCCTGAGGATGCTATCCCACATCCCAGGAGCAAAACACCAAACAGGGCACAGGCCTAAACTCAGAGGAAAGCTTATACTAATGGCCCCTGTGGCCAAACCTAGAGGGGGCAGCCTTTCCAGAGACTCCAGACCAAGGCTAGGGTAAGGAAGGCCCATCTACCTGGCTGGAGGCTAGGCAGTCTCTGCTCATAGGAAGCCTCTGAGGGCATAGGGGTCTCCATAAATTATTCCAACACAGACTGGCAACATGCTATGTGGTACTCACAATGTTTTGCCCTAAAAATTGGAATAAACTAGGCATGATGCTACATGCCCGTATCTCAGCACTTGGGAGTCTGAAGCAGGAGGATCACAAGTTTGAGGCCAGCCTGAGCTACAACAGTGAGCTCTTATCGCAAAACAAACAAACAATGGATGAGCTAGGGAATAAACAAAGAAAAATAAAGAGTAAGTCGGCACCATTTTAACATCTAGCGATCGGATACAAAACTTCTGACTTCTGAGAAGAGACAACAGCTAAGAACCCTGCCACCCTGGGCCTATGACCCAGGAGTGGAAGCCACAGCCAGCTCTAGATTGCTTGTACTATACTTTGCCACGTGCCCCAGTGATCTCATTGTGACCTGCCCACACCTAGCCTTCTACTCTTTTCACACTCCCTTCCTGTCTGTGGAGATCTGTGTAAAGCTGAAATTCAAGGCCCACTTGTCATTCCCAAGGAGCCCAATTTAGAAGGCATAGTCCCCAGGGCAGGGCTCAAAAACATCAGAGCCCTGCAGTGACGGTGAGACGCTCTATGGGTCCTCGAAGCGTGAATTTTATCAGACTCCACAAAGGCCGCCTCATTACATGGATCACAGCCCTACGTAGGCACCTCATGGTAGGTCACGACAGCCACCAAGCCTCTGTACTAGGCAGTCTTGTGTCTGAGACTCAAGGAATCAGGACACAATTTAAGAAGTCATCAGATGGCAGCATTTATTTCAAACTGACAGGGTGGCCTGCCCTGCCCACTGAGAAAGTCAGCCCGTGTTTGGGATGACATCTCAAGGCTCCAGAGGTACCCAGAGCTGAGCAGGTGAAGTGCTACATGACCTGAGCCAACTGACCACACCTCTTGGGGCTCACACTGGCTAGTGCCCTTGAGCACTGACCAATGAGAACATGTGGTCAAGCAAAGACAAGCCTTGCCAACAATAGCTTCCACAGTGGCTGTCCTGCCTTGTGTCACTGACTAGAGAAGGGCTCCACCCCAGGGTTCTGTTCCACTTGTCCAGCACAGACAGGGGACAGGAAGAATGCTCTCATGCTACCACCCAGCTGGGCCCTTGATGGCTCTGGAGCCAGACCCATCTTCGAGATTTGGGACAGCTCTTCACTCAAAGTCACTACTCCCCGCTGGGTCCAGGAGCAAAGTTCCCCACAGTTGCCACCATGTTCTTATCGAGCCTCCCCCTTCCTCCTCTCCTTTTGCTTTCATGGTCTACTCCCTGCAGCTCGCCCTCAGCTGGGCGTCTCTTGTTGGTTTTGAATGCACAAAGATGACCAGAAGCTTCCGACCCCAGAGCTTGCTCGGAAAGATTTTTCAGAATACACATACACACACAGAGCCAAAAATCTTCCCGGCTGAGCCAAATTAAATACAGAGTCCTCTAGTTATTTCCATACGTGCAAAATGGACTTAAATAAAGCAGCTCTCTGTGGCAGGCTCCAGCAGACAGGGCCAGGCTGGGCCCCAGGGACTCCCCGGGAGGGCTGAGAAGGGGGAGGCACAGGCTGGGGGGCCAGCCCTGGAGAGTATGAGCTGTGCCAGGGAGAAAGAGGCCTGTGTAGCAGGCAGCTTCTCGGCTCATCCTGCCACCAGGGGTGCAGCTCCCAGAGGCCTCGAGTACATGGCAGAAAGCACAGCAAACGGCTCCTGCCCCTCCTGACACGGGCAGCCCACCAAGGGATCACATATCACAGCTGAAGGCCCAGAATTGCTACCCACTGACCACCCAGCACTTACAATGAGGAGCACCTGGATACTGCAATTGACAAACTTCTGGAGATGCGCCAGATTGTCTTCCTTCCCATTTTGTGGAGGAAAAAAAAATCAAGGCACAGAGAGGTGAAAACTTAACCAATGCCACAGGCCTCAGAGAAGAAGGGGGGGGCTATGCCAACTGGGGTGTGGACCACCCCCTAAGACTGGGCTGCTCCTTTCCTGTGTCACCCAGGTCCCTCTGGGGCCAGCCCACCACTACTCACCCAGGGCACAGCAGCCAGCAGGATCTTACTGTTTTCAGTTTCCTGAGATCCTCATCTGCCCCATAAGCCCAGAAAGACAGAGAGCACCACCCGACTCCCCACATCACTGGCACATAAGGCGCTCTCCCAGTGACTGCATACCCCTCAGGAAGAGATTGTGGCCATAGGCCAGGGACTAGGCCTCTTTGGGGCTGCACTTCTTAGCTATAAAGTGGGAATACCAGGCAGGAGTAGTGGCACATGCCTTTAATCCCAGCACTTGGGAGGCAGTTAGTGGGGGGGGGGGTGGATTTTTGTGAATTCAAGGACAGCCTGGTCTACACAGTGAGTTCCAGGACAGCCAGAGCTATGTAGTAAGACCCCGTCTCCAAAACAAAACAAGGTAAGAATACCAACTGACCACACAGGGCCTTGCAGTGACACACCCACAATCCTCAACTGGGGCCTGCAGGCCAGGAGATGCCTTTGGGAGACTCATCCCTGGATTGCGCCCTGGCGAAAGGTGTGAGATGATGAGCCAGGAGGAGGCTCAGGGAGGGGAGCACCCTGTGGAATCAGCAGCATCCACACTTAGGGTGGGGATGAGAGTCTGACCTAAGTATGTTCCTTGCACCGAGACAGCCAGAGGCAATTTGGGCTTTTTCTGACCAAACCTGGTGGAGTCATGCCCCCTACCACCACCATGTACCAAGAACTGTAGTAGAAGCCAGGGTTAGTCGTTAGATGTTCATAATAACGACAGCAACTAACATCTAGAACACCTACTGTGTGTCAGTCTCATTACTGGGGATCTACTGTGTGATAGGCTTCAAACGTAGCACTGAAGGCTGGCCAGCTTCTAAGAGTGCAGGCCAAAGTGGTGTCAAGGAAGCCTTATTGGGCCAGACTCAGATAGGGAGGAGAGGAACAGAAACTGAGTCTAGGTCTTGGAATGTAGGCAATTACCAGACCCCTTGGAAGGGGTGTGGTATTAGCTGCTCAAGCTGTGGGGTAAGGTAGAACCAGAAGTCCTGGATAAAGAAGAAAGGGGCTGGGCAAAGGCTAGGGACCCTACTACTGAAAAGCATTGTGTCAAGGAACAACAGGCGAACCAAGAGGAGGGCGGCAAGAGCCTCAGCTGGACTCACAGCAGGCTACACCACTCAGCTGAGAACCAAAGTGAACAGACCTCATGGGAGAGGGCAAGAGCCCATTTCCTTGGCCTCACTCTCAGGGGGTCCTGGGGTGACAGAGAAACACATCTTATACACAACCAATGAGGGAGCCACAGGCACAGCCTCTTCCACACACAAGGCCTCCCACAAGGGTCAGCCATCAGTACATCACTGACTTGAAGTTGGCCCAAGCCCAGGGTTCTTGGAATGGAGACAGCATGGCCAGGGGCTGTGCAAGGCACCCACCCCAGGGAGAGTGTATCTTCAAGACCAGGATAAGGCTGTCCATGAGACAAGTCCCAGATAAAAAAAATCAGAGGAATTTGCTTTAAAATAGTAGATGACAATAAGATAAACTGCCTATGGAAATCATTTTTACTATTCTCTACTTCTGTAGGCATTTGGAATTTTCTATAACAATAGCTGGAGATATAGGTCAGCAGTTAAGAACACTTGCTACTCTTGCAGAGGAAATGGATTTGATCCCCAGCACCCACATAGAGGTTTACAAAACCAGTTCCAAGGAACCCAATGCCCTCTTCTGGCCCACTGGCGGTACCTCCCTGACACACACACATAGTACACACACACACACACACACACTCATATATGCAGGCAGACACTCATACACATAAAAATAAATCTTTTTTTAAAAGAAAAAAATTTCAATAGTAGAGGCTTAATGACTAATACTTGCTATTTACATCAAGGTTTATTGCCCTCTGGGACCATTTTGTCTCAAAACAGAACAAACTCCAAGTGCACACACTTAAGCCCTGACTGTACTGTCAGGACCACAAGGGCCCTGAGTTGGCTGGTGCAGCTGCAAAGCCTGCTTCCACCAGGACTCACATGTTGGACCCACTGGGAAATCACACCATGACCAAGTATGATGGTTGGGTCCAAGCATGTTAGCGGGAAGCACAGAATGGCTAGCAGGCACTGAACTCCCACTACCTGCCTGGCACTCATTCACTGTCCCTCCTGTCACAGTGGGTAGAGAGCTGACCCTATACTGTCTTGAAACCCACAGATAACTTCCTGTGGCTGGCAAATGAGTCCAAAGAGGCAAGACCACTGGACACCCAAGGCTCCTCCCTCCTCTCCAAAATGGCAGTGCACCCCAGCACCCATTCCATGGGGGTACTCAGGAGCCCCACACTGTCAATGGGGTAGGGGGGTTGAGTGGGCCCCGAAGACTCCAGAAGGGTCTTTCCATAGCTGCTACCTCCACCCTTTTGACCATCTTCACCCAGAGTTCTAAGCCTGTGTGTTGCATCCCCACAGTGCCAGGGCAGGGCCAGAGGAGCTCTCACCAACCAAAAAGCCTTGTCTGTACACAGCAAAGCTCAGTACTTCCGTCTACCCTCAGTTTCCTTGCCTGTAAAATGGAATGATGGCAGCAATTAAACAGTGTTCATGGGCAGTTCCAATGAGTGTGTGTGAAACTCAAAGGCCCTGGAGTGCAGCTTCTGTTCTTATTCTGTTGCCTGGCCACATCCCAGTCTCAGGCCTGAGCTAACATCACACCCATGAAAAGTAGCTGGGGCTTTGCCTAAACCCAGCACCCGCTTTCTTTCCTGTTGTCACGGACCAGGCACCTGTTGTGTGCGATACCCATGTTGCCTCTCTCTGCACAGCCCCCGCTGACAGATAAGGCAGCAGAAGCTCAGAGCTGTGACCACTTACCTCAGCAACACATCTAGCAAGGGGCAGATCTGAGACTCTGGCCAGGTTCCTCCAATTCTCATTGCCACCCTCTAGCCACTGACATTGCTTCCGATCTGGGGGTGGGGTGGGGTGGATAATGAGCCCCCCCCCCCCGCCAGGACTGAAGCCAAGCCCTGAGCCTTGGGCCTCAGGTGCCAGAAGCAGCACAGACAGGACCAGAACTACCAGCGTGGCCCAAAGCTCCACCCAACATAGGCCACTGAGCCCCAAGGCCTTATAGCCCTACTCCACCTGCCTCTACACTGGGCACTCTCCTCAAGTCTACAAGGCCCAGCATCCTGGGCTTTAGGATTCTGCCTCATAGAACATGCAGGCCAAGCCTCCCTCTTCACCTTGGCTGAATGGCAAACCACCTTGCTGGGCCCTCTTTCCGATCTGTGGGCAAAGCAAATTCCCTTCTTCTCTTAGCAGCTGTTCTGACAGTGCTGCAAGCACATGAGTCTGTGGACCTTCAGAATTTCCTGCTCTGCCTTATTAAATGCAGGAAATTTCTTGGTCCCCTCACTGTTATGTCTGCCTCTCTCCTTCTTTTAAATCTAGTTTTCTCTGTGGCCAGAAAGTAAAGTTAACTGCTCCCGTCCAGAAAGACATTTCCCCTGAATAATCACCATGGTCTCATTCCTGTGTTGGGGAGCCACACCAGCCTGAAGAGTCAGTACAACCATCTGTCACCACTGGTTTCCGTGCAGCTCTACAGAACACCATGTGAATCAGTGCCTCCTGTCCTCACAGCTACTCCATAGTCACGTGCCATCATCTACAGTTCATAAAAGGGGAAACTAAGGTACAGAAAGGGTATGGGACGTGATTAGATCACAGAGACAGTGGGGAACAGAGGCTGCAGGTAGGGGCATAGGTGGTCCAGTAATAAGTCTGCTCCCAGCAAGTGGGTTGAAGAGTATGAAGAGTATTCTCATCTACAGGTGACCACAAGGGTCTTCACAGAGGTGCAAACAGAAGCCAGAGAGGGGGAAATCAACAGCTAGTGAGTTGCCAGGCCTTTTTAGAGGCCCTTCAAAGCTTACTAATAAACACACACGAAACAATAAAGTCCACCAGAATAATGGCAACCACAGTCACTGTCTAGCAAGTGCTTAGTGGAACTACAAATTCTGTTCCGAAGGCTCTCCCTGCATCTGAGTGTCAAACCACCCAGTCTCCAGTCAAATGAGAAACAAAACTACCAGACTTCTAACTTGTAAAGTGGGTCTCTGAGAGAATGTATTCGGGTTGCTGACAACTGCAATACAGCCTGGGCAGCAGGCAATTTGGGGGAATCCTTTCTGCTTATGTGCATGAGAGGCTGTTTCCAGCTGGGGCCTCTTTCAAATCTTCCAGTTTATTAACCATCCTCCTCCCCTCCAGGGGATTAAGTTCACCACCCACAGCCATCTGTCCTTTCATGTCAGAAGCCATGGGTTTCCTCGCCCTGTGGAAGCCTGCCATATTTGGATTTGTCCCTCAGTGGATCAGGGGACAGTCAGTTTTCGTTCCCAAGCCCCCAGACCATGCATACCTGGAGCTGAGCTATACACAGGATGAAAGTAGATAAAAGCATCAAATAAATAAATAAATAAATAAATAAATAAAGTGCTGCCCGCAAAGCCCCTGTAGGGTCCAGAGAAGTGGTTCTTGTGGTCTGTGGGGAAAGAGAAGATGTCAGGAAAGCCTGGCACATTGTCACAGCCCAGGGTACAGGCTGGGGCACTTGGGAAAATTTTGGGAATCCAGACACCAGGGAATACCAGATCTATTTACACTTGTGACATTTTGCCAGACATGAATTAATCCCAGAGGAAACAGATCCTGGCTGTGGTACACACAGGCCCTGAAGCCAGGCAGACAGGGTGCAAATCTCAGCTCAGCCTTCCCTGGCTGGGGACTCTACACCTCTTCCCCACATCTGAAATGAAGCACAGAAAGAAGCCTGTATTCCTAAATGAAGAAACATACATACACTCTACTGCTATGCACAGCCATGTGGCTATTACTGAGCTGACCTTTGAACAGAAAGGAAAAGCAAATGCAGTGAGTCGCTCGGCTTTGTAAGCATAGAGGAAGTCTCATGAAAACTCCACAGTGCCTTCAGTTCAAACTCAACTGCTACTGTGGCGAGAGACCTTGCACCAAGGGAATAAAATGTGAATGATGCCACTTCCCTGATGAGCAGAGAAGCTGTGGCCATGTACAAATGACACAGGCAACAAACCCTAAGCAAGTGGCCTCAGAGAGTATCCCCATTGTAGGGTCCCCGGACTTCAACCTAGAATAAGAAGAGAAGATGGTGGGAACCATTTTAATCCAACAGTCCTGCCACAGAAGGGAAAAACTGGTGAGTGACAGTAGCAACTGCTGACTGGGCTCTGGGCAGAGTTGCTCACTTTGCCCCCACACCCACTCACAGTTACAGTCTGAGTATAACATGGGTGAGACAATCAAGGCTCAGAGAGGGGAGGCAACATACCCAATACTGCTCAGCTGGAAGGGCGAGTCAAGACTCTGATGTACAGAGTAACCTTGGTTCCTCTATCAGCTCAAAGCCTGGCCAAGGCCAGTAGACGTCAGAGGAATGAAAGAACATGGGCAAGCCTGGGGCCGAGTACCCCTTGGGTCAACCTCCTCCAGGGCAGGAGAGGCATGCCATAGCTGTTCACACTTGCATTCCTGGATGTAGTGGTCAATCTAATCACGGGCCAGGTGCTGGGCTAGGTATGGGCACATGCCATGGGCCATCACTCAGTAAGGGTACCGCCACAGAAGCCAGAGTTGGGACAGGTCCAGCTGGCACTATGCCATATTTTCCCCATAATTGCCATCAATTTTCTCTCTGCAGCAGCTCCCGCAGTGGATCAGCCAGATCCTCTAAGGCCACAGCAATTAATTCTTCAAGAGCCTTAATGGCCTTTAAAGTCATTAGGATCTGCTTTTGAGGACTCAGGGTAAATCACACTCAACAGCCTTGAGCCTCCTCTCCCCAGACAAACACACCTCCACAGGGAACCTCTCCCAGGCTTCCAGTCATGGCCCAGTCCCAGCCCACAAGAGCTTGGTGTTGCCTTGCCTCTGTGCTTACTGGGCGGATATTTCACACGTCATCATCATTCAAAGGAAATTTACAAAAGAGGAAGGAAGAAAACACAGCGGGTCACTGGCATCTGGGAAGTGTACAGTGCTGACTTGGACAAACCGGACAGCAGACTGGAGGCCTCAGGGCTGGCCAGCCATGGGAGGCCACCCATACCCACAAAGGCCCTGTAGGCACTACTTTCATACCCTATCATTAAAGGAGAAACTGAGGCCCAGAAGGCTATGGTAGCTTGCATAATGTCACAGTGTAAGCTGTGATTTGAAAGAACTATCTAGCTGAGCCATCGACCTGCTGTCCTGAGCTGCTCTGGACTCCTGATACTCTAGCAGCTCAGGATTCCATGTCTGCAGAACGCAGCCATAGAAATGCACTTGTACACGTGCATGTACATCACACCCACACACACACACACACACACACACACACACACTGAGCACTTGTCCAATCCCTTCTACAAGCACCCATCTGCCCAGTCATCAGGCTATTCAACCATGCAGCTGTCAGTCCTGTCCATGTTTTAAGCCAAAGCTGTGTAAATATTAGCACAACTAGTTCATAGTCCGACTTCCTTGAATGAAAAGCCTCAAGTCCTGGTAGGGGCCTCCGGAGGCCTACCCCCTATCGTAACATCTGGGCCTGAGCCCCTTGAACTATTGTGGTCCAGGTATGGCCACTGGGCTCTCTGCCTTTGCTTGTGCTCCTTTAGAAAATAAAGGTAAACAATCCTGTGCTGCTGTGATGTGGGAAAGCAGTGAGGCATCAGGTGGCCCATGCTATTCAAGAAGCCTGCGAATGCAGGACAGTGTGCCAGCCTGAGACTGACATGAGGCACAGAGACTGGGGTTTTTAAGTCTCTGGAACATGCTGGCTCCTATCTGAGTTTAGATAGCAGGAGATGATCAGGTAAAAGGACTAACTATAAGTAAGATGCAAGAAGGTCCCAGGAAGGCGCTGTAGCCAAAGGAGCACCTAGCTCAGCCTCCACATCACCCATGAGTCTCTCCAGCCCTCCCAGGTTTCCTTAGAAACCATGTGGTGGGGGGGGGGGGGGTTGCCCATCTGCTCTGCTGCTTATGGGCTGCACCTGAGCAGGGCTCCTTGCTCTCCAGGATACCTGGCCCCACTGTGGCTGCAGAGCAGCTGCCAACCAGCAATCCAGATCCAGAATCTAGGCAGGAACCCCTGCAGCTGGAAGAAGAAGAGTGACTTCTGCTGATGGATGTGGGACAGAAACACAGTGGAGGCAGCCATGGACAGACCAGCGGAAGTGGCGACACTGGGGCGATTTTGATGGAGAGGAAAAGCCCTTAGACCCCTTCAGTTCCAGGGGAGAAGAGGTATGGCCAGAAACTGCTGACCCATTTTCCGTGGTCACACTGCTGGATGCATGGGGACTAAAAACACATCTCTGAGCTATGTTCACTGCTGTGCCCCTGGTCCCCAGGGTAGAGGCTGGTATATATACACTAGGCACTCAATAAACCTCAGAGTCTTACTACTGATGAGACTGATGGCCCAGACTCTTTGCTCTTTTGCAATATGAGGGTGTTGGTACAACAGGACAGGAATTCAATCATTGGATGGGACGGCTGAGGAAGTGTGCAGGGTGCTGACCACCTGTGGGATCTGATTGTGACCCCCAGCCCCAGAGGAAGCCACATTTCTAGACAGACCACTGTGCAGCTGCAATATGCCTGGCCTCTGCCTTCGATGCTAGAAGTACGGGGTCTTAAGAAATGGCCTCCCTTCCCACAGCCCCACGTGAAGCTTCAGGCCAGAACCCCACTCCTGGGGTGGGACAGGGTACTGCAGAATACACTCTTTTTTTTTTTTTCCATTGCAACTGCCAAGCAGGCTTTGGGAAATTTTGAAATAAAAGATTAAAGGGCTCCAGGTGGGCTTCCCCCAGAGAGGCCCAGTCCACTTGTCAACAAATCCTCTCAGCCTCACACCCCTGCTCATGGAGGGGCCTGCGGACAGCTCAGAGGCAGCTGTGCTGCTGAGCAAGAGGAAATCAATATTCCTAGCACATACACAGTCTCTCTCTCTCTCTCTCTCTCTTCATAAACACAGGCCTAGGGTACTCAGACAGCCTCCATAGACCCCTAAAACCAAGAGTGGCCAGCTTCTCTGTACCATCAGACTCCTTCCTGGACCAGACACAAGCTTCACTCCAGCAGGTAAACAACACCCACAGTCCCAGCCAGCATCCCCACTCACGTCTGTACTTGGTCAAAAACAGCAGCCACACAAACTCCAGGCACCCCAGCACCCACCCAGCCAGGTGTGCAGTATCTACACACACACACACAGACAGAGAGAGGGGGGTGGGCGGGGAGCGAGCGAGCACATCCATGCTGGAGTCTCCCGGACACAGTGTATACATAAATGCAGACAGACCCAGGGTCTCTAACAATTAGACTTGTAGGAGAAGCCCCTGGCAGTCTGTGCACTGAAATTAAATACAAGACACAGGCAGAATTGGTTACCCTCCCAGATACAGACTACAGGCCATTTGTTGTCTTGCCCTTAATACACACACACACACACACACACACACACACACACACACACACCCCAAATCTAGTTTCCCACTCTTCCCCACAGAACTCCTGTGCCCACAACCCACTTCTTTCCTTACTTACTTACCCTCTCTAACAGAGACCAGGTCCTGGCAGGCAGGCCGGGCGCTCTGCCCTGACAGTCACACCCATCCCCGCAGCCCCCCTCTGGCACACAGGATCCCCACTGCTGACGACCCCGCCCCAGTCGGGGCCCACCTCCCTCCGCCGGCCTCTGCTCTTGCTCGGTCGGCCTTACCCGCTGTCAAGTTCCAGCTCCAGCAGGGACTGGGTCCTCTCTGAGTTGCAGTGCAGGCACCACATGACGGCCGCCGCAGGAGCGGCCCGGGCCGGCGCCCGGGGACCCAGGCCGAGCCGCGCGTCCGCGACTCCCACCGCGGCCGCCGGACCCCGGACCCGATCCCCGACGACCGGTCCGCCCACCACTCGCCCTCTCCTGTCCCCCCGACTTGCGCCCGTGGGTTCACGCAGCCCTACGTCCCGGAGTCCAAATGCCGGCCCTGAGCGACCCTCCTGCCGCCGCCTGCCTGGCGTAGCGCAAGTCCGGCCCGAGGAATGTGGTCGGGAGGGGGCGGGGCCACCGGGCGGGGGTGGGGCTCTTTGGGGGCGGGGCCAGAACCGTGAGTTCCGGGAGGAGCGCATATTCTGCTCTAGCCAGGGCAGCAGCAGAGTCACAGGCTTACTGCACCGGGTGCGGGACTGCGAGCCCTCGTCTTCCCTACGTGTAAGCGCAACAGGTAGAACGCGCCGAAAACACCAATCTGCGCCAATCCTAACTGGCTTCAGCATACAAAACTTTGCACCCCGAAACAGAGGAGCAACAAGTCGTTCCAGGGCTCTGACGCGCCTGTCCCAGATCCGGTGGAAAGTAATTTGTTTCTCACCAAACATACCTACACACCTTTTGCCGCTAGAAGCAATAAGGAACAGCATCGTAGAGGGCTTTACTGGTACCCAGACCAGTGGGCAGCATTGTGAAGTGTTATTTCGGGCCCCATTCACTGATACGGAGACTGACGCTGACGGCCCTCCCTTGCCCTCTCCTTCTCCATCTACAAGCTCTCACAGCTTGCTGATCGATTCCATTGTGTATACTTAACTCATTTATTACACACAAAGTAGGCAAGGTGCCCGGTACCAACACTGGTAGAATGCCCACATATACAAGGAGAGAGCAAGAAGATATACACAAATCAAACACCCACCCTGAACACCCCACCAGCAAGAGGGCAGAGGGGAGTGCAGAGGCTGCAGGAGCGACTAATGTGGGAGCATCTTGTACACATCCATTGGCAGTGTTAAAAATACACATGTCATGTACATGGTGACATGAGTCTGTGTAATCCCAGAACCTAAGAGACTGAATCAGGAGATTCTGAGTTCAAGACCAACCTGGGCTGGTGAGACTTAGATCAAAAGATCTTAGAGGGGGGAGAAATACTTGCATTTTGACAATTACACACTGATAATACTCTAGTGTCCATCTCCCAGAAAGAATTCTTGCTCATCGGTAGGAAGACAAAGGATGAAAATGAGCGTTTCTGCCAAGCATATATAACCAATGACCAGGGAGAACCCTGAAAGACGCCTAGCAAGAGCGGTCACTGGGCAGGTATGGAGACAAGTGTGAAGCAGTATCACTCCTCATCCACTTTAGAAGGCTACAGAAGTTTCCATGCACAGACACAGTGGCCATATTTGGCATCCACTGGGATAGGGTGAGGTATGGAGGTGGCAGGAGACAGGATGGCAAGAGCTACTTGTGGGGAGGCCAGAAGAAAACTCCAAACTCTGTCCCAGCTGCCCTCTAAAAATAGGCAATACTAAATAGAATCAAGAGGGATCCCCTCCGGGCCCAGCTTCAGGAACTCAGGGGAAGCAGGCTCCAGTCTCACCATCCAGATCCACCAGGAATCTCAGGCACTCCTCCCAGGTCCAGGGCACGCAGCCGACCAGGCTGGTCTTGGCAACAAAGTTTAGGCTGGGATTTAGATGGAGTCAGCTTTCCCCGGTGAGCAAGTGGTGTGGTTGTGGGGTGAGTCTCTGCAAATCAAACGCCTCTATCTCCTGATTTTATCTTCCTGAACACAGCCTGTCTCGCTCTTGCCCCAGTGCCTGGCAAATTCATAGCAAATGACTGTGAATGGGAGCAAGGAAAGTCCTGGCTGGGAGACATGGAGAATGCTGATTTTTCTGCAGAAATGACTATCCAGACAGAATCAGTTGTTATTCCTCCCATTGTGGCAAATTTTGTAGTCCCCAGAGTCTCAGTTTCTTCAGTGTGTTAACTTACCAGACATCTCTACCCTAGCTGATTCAATATCCTGATTAAATTTACCCAGCATTAAGAAGCATGTACCCTGCAACCAATGAGGGAACACTATAGTAACAAGTATATCTTAATATGGTGTTACTAACCCTGGAAAGGTCACAATAATGGGGGCATTTTGGATTAGGCCTTGAGGGGTAAATAGGAGCTTCTCTAAGAGATGCAGGAAGCAACGAAGTTCTAAGAATGTTTAGATCCAGTTTGGGCCTGGGTTTTAGTCCTGAGCTGATTGCTTTGGCCTGTTTTAGATACCATAATCCCAACATATTACCATCCTCTTGACTTCTGACAGTCTCCCTGCTCTCCATGGCCAGACATGTGACATCCCAAGCTGTCAGGGTGAAGCCCAGCTCCTCCCTACATCTGGCTGGCTGAGGCTCATGTGGCCTGGCTATAGGCCATCTCTCCAGCACTGCTCCCATTCCCTCCCTCCTGCCTGCCTTGCCAACAGTAAGCAATAGTAAGCTTCTTACAGCTAAGCTTTACTCGGTCCTCCTAACCCCCCAGTCTGCCTGGTTCATGACTGAGACTTTGGGGTTCAAATTCCATGTCTCTTCTCCCAGACTAACCCCTCATCCAAGTCAGAACCTCCCCGCTTTGACTCCAGTTTCTCTACTGAGCCTCCCTCCTTATGTGAGTAAGCTATGTCATAGATGTGAGGAAGAGCTGGTCCTATTCTTCCTGCAGTCACCCTATGCCTACTCTGGGGAGTCTGGGTCCCTGGGTACCTAGCAGATACATATATCAAAAGGTTTAGCTGAGTCCTAGATCTAGCATACTGTCTGTCTTTGTATTAATAAAGTTTTATTAGAAGGCAGTTGTGTTCATTCACTCAGGTATTGCATTAACTAACTAAACAGTTGCAAGGGCCTGCAAAGCTGTCCAGCCCTTCCCAGAAGAATCTCAAATCCCCACCAGGAGACTTACACTGGCCCCAGCCACTTGGTGAAATCTGTTCATCCAAGCAGACCTTGGGCCTAGGCAGGAACTGCCAAGTAGACCACAAACACTGTGGGGGAGACAGCAATGAAATCAACAGACTAGGTCAGGTAGTCTGTGCACATGAGAGCCTAATTCTTAGTCTTAGAAATAAATACTGCAATACTGCCTGACCCATCAATGGAAGTTCACACTAAATAGACAGTGGCCATGGCACTGCAAATGCTCTGGCTGCGGCGACAGTGCCAGGGGTTGGAGGTGAGGCATTGAAAGATATATAAGGCCACAGAATATGCTCTATTTCATCAGATAGGAGCATGAGCATGCTTCCATAGGACTGCAAGCACACAGCACTGAGATTGTGCTTGCTTTCTGCTATGCTGGGGATGAACCCAGGACGTGGGACAGGCTAGGCAAGCATTCCACAGCCCTCCCAGAGAGTCCTTGGCCCCTGCACCTGAAGTCTGACTGGGACAATGGTGGGAAAGAGCTTCAAAGAGACTTACACTGTCTGACTTCTGATAGTTTTCAAAAACATTAATTTTTTTTTTAAGGTGTGTGTGGAGATATGTACACATAAGTGCAGGTGTCCTTAGAGACCAGGAGAGGGCACTGGATCCCCTGGAGCTAGAATTACATGTAGGCTGTGGATCACCTGAACTCTGGTGCTACTGAACTCTGGTCAGTACAGACTCTTAATGCTGACACATCTCTCCAGCCCAATTTAAAAATACTGAAATTGTAAACCATGTTTATTACTTTGTAAAAACCTTCTCACAGCAAAGAAGTCAGAGAAAGACGTCGTGCTGCAGAGGACTAAAGCCATGCTGGTTGATTTAGCGACCTCAAGGAAAGTCTTCAAGTCCACCAGAGCCGATCCACAGACACAGCTAGATCCCAGTTCTAGCGGGACTTGAGCACTCTCTAGAGCTGCACGGAGGCTCAGACCTGGCTGTACCTTGCAGTCAGTCGGCCAGGAAGATCACCTGGAGCTTCTTTGCAGAATCAAGCTGCTGCCCCCCTGCCTGTTAATCATTAACATGTGACTAACCCCTCTGCTGGAAACTTCCTATCCCTGTCCCAGCCATTCATTCCGAGCTCCAAACCCTCCAGTGTGAACGGGAAAACTTAGGAGTGTGTGGGTACATACCAGACACTGTCATTGAAACAGGCTTTCTGCCACGCTCTCCACCAGGATCCCACTGCCTTGGTAGCACAGTCAGGGAGTACAACTTAGTCATGTGACTTGGCTGCAGTGAAGAAGGTCTACAGAGCCAGGCTGAGTGGACTACGGCTATGGTCCCAGGTCCTCGGGCGGTTGCGGAAGGAAGATTGCTTGTACCTTTGAATCTGAGACCAGCCTGGGCCATGACATGAGACCCTATTTCAAAACCAAACAAATAGAAACCACCCAAACTGGGAGAAACAGAACAGAGACGACCCAGAGGTCTGAGGTGTGACCTCTGGGGAATCAGGCAATGTGTGCCCCAGGACAAACAGGTAAACAAAAGTCTTTCTAACAAAGGTCTAAGAGGGACCAACTTCCCATTTCAAACTTGGATCAGTTTTCACAGAAGAAGCCTACAGATAGGGCTTCCTCTTTACTCCCTAAGAAAGGTAAATAGGATGAATTTAGGAGTAAGGGGAACCTCAGGGGCTCTTGCTCTGCAGCCTTTAAAGTTTAAATGAACACGAAGGATGGCCCTGCACTAGGACCTGAGGAAAACAATCCGGGCACCAGAAGGGCTTTCCTGCATGAACAAAGAGGCCAAGACGGTCCTACTTTCAGGATCTCCTTAGACGCCTGTGTATTTCCGGGTCCCCAGTGCCCACAACTACCCTGTCACACATTAGTGTAAGAAGGTGATGGTAGAGACCCCGTGTGCCCCATATCCTTCATGTACCTGTGAGCAGACCCCACCTTCCTGGCCTGGGGATGGGCTTGAGGCTTCAGAAGTGCAACCATGAACTATATAGTCTTTATCCAAGGGCAAAGGAAATGGTTCAAGGCCAGTCTTCCTGCTGGACCAGGGACTCAACATCAGCTACCAGCTGTCTTTTATATACACACACACACACACACACACACACACACACACACACACATTGCCTGGCACACTTCGATTCTAGTGCCTACAACCTCAGCAACCTCATTTTAGCTCCTTGTCCCTCATGGGGGAGTGGTAGAAGGGAGCTACCACAGGTCTTCAGAGAAAGTATAGGATGACCATAATCACCCCAGCCTCACCACATTGCTCAGGCCCATAGCATCTTCAATCCAAAGGTTCCTGTGAGTGTAGTGGTGACCCTATGGCATATAGCCAGGGCCAGTACAAGGCTGCACCTTGTACTGAAGCTGCCTGAAGCTCCTTCCCTCTTCCACCCTTACTTTCCAGAGGTCAAGAACTCAAAAGCAGCCAACATGCTAAGTGAATAGGCATCCTTTTCTAGCCTGGCTGCTTCCTACAGCAGTGATGCTCATAGCTTGAGGACCCAACAGTTTTGGTACGGTCCAAAGCACCACGGTTTAGTGTGTGATCTTGGATCTTGGATAGATTTGGTCTCTTCCCTCGCTCCCAGCCTCTCCTCTTCTTCAAAAAGTACTGTTATTTCTTAAGTCACACTTTACAGAAGTCATCAGATTGAATCCTCAGCAAGCCTTTATTTCACAGATAAACTGAGACACGAGAGCTTGAGAAAGTTACCCAAGGGCACACAGCTAGTGCCTGGTTGATAAGCTAGGTACATCTGGCTCCCAATCATGAACTTAACCATGAAGCTAGACCCCAGGTATTAATTGGATGCAGGCCCTGGACTAAATGTACAATGACCCAGAGGAAAGAGATCTGGGCTTGGCAGAGTTAAAAACAAAAGTGAATGAAGAATTTGAACCCATGGCTGGTCTACCAATTCTGTGCTTGCCAAATGTGTCATTGAGCCGTCATAGCTGGATTACAGAATGAATGAATAAATGAGCTCACCCTGATCCATAATCACCCTGCTTAGCACTTGCCTACTGGTGGTCACTTCCACCAGAGTGTTGTTCTGAAACTGTTGGCTCATCCTGTCCCTGGTCAATAGTAGGTGATCAATAAATATTGTTGAGCCATCCCTTCACCCCTCTGCACTTCACAGATTCTAGAAAAGCCAGAGGAAACCAAAAATGCTGGTCCTGTGTGCAGTGTGCTAAGAGGCCCAACATGAAAAGAAGTATTCTGGTTGAAGTTTATAAACAAGACAAAATAAACTGACACCATGGCCACTGTAGGCATCAATTTCTTTCCTTCCAGCTTCACCTAAACAAAGGTTCACCTGCCTATTAAAGCAGGTAGAGAAACCGAGGGGACCTAGCAAAACCTATCTGAAAGCTGCAAGGGCTTGCCCTCCTGCAGACCAGCCCACTTGATTTTCACACTTCAGGGACCATGGCAAAGCAGGCCCGTTTATTCCTAAGCACTGAATTCACGGCCAAGAGCAGCTGGCTGGGTGGTGCCAGGCCTGGGCCTGGCGGCTTCAGCTTAATGAATAGATGTGTTCCTTTATAACAAGGGCTGGGGCGCCTGCCTGGCAAATGGATGCCATTAAGGGCTCCTGAGACACCAGCCACTCTTAAGTGGGTTAACATTCCCCCTGCAATCTTCTCTATGTAATTGATTTAAACAACACCTTCTTTTGTCCCAGTGGGGAGGAAGACTTCAACCAGTGTGACCCTGTGAGGTAGCATCCTGGAAGGGTGGAGATATATTTGGTATGAACATGAAAACTGATCATGGACACTGACTGCTGCAGCGTTATTTCCACCTGCTCCAAGGCATGCTCTGCCTAGGCACCTCAGGACACCGAGACAGGCCTGCCCCCAGGAGGCTTAGGCTGGCCTGGGTGAGAGGACTGAGATAATGCATAGTTTTTGGTGTCATCCAGTTCTTGGACTTCACATAAGCCTTACAGCAATTCTACAACATGGGGCTTGTTTTCCAATTTGATCACAGAGGTCTTGGCACCCAGAGGGTGAGATTCCCCAAAGAAACACAGCTTTAAGTGATGGAGTCACATCAAGCCAGTAAGGTGAGTCACAGGTGCACGCTGAGTAGCAGCCTCAGCAGGGTGCGCCCCATGCCCAGGTGAATGTCCCCCACAGTAATAATGCAGCTGCCCAACTACCACCGGCATCGTCTTTGTTGAAAGTCTATTTAACAGCTCTCCTCAAGCAATCCGCGGCATGAAGTGCATGTTCACATGTCAAGAAATCAACAAAACCAGAAGCCTGCTCCATCTTCTATAGCCCGGAGATAGGCAAGTGGGGGAGAACCCAGCTGACAGGAGGCTGCTCAAGCAATCCAACAGAAGGAAGCTTTTCACACCTGTGAGGGACTGACCTTCAAGAAATCTTGCGAAAAGAAAAGGGAGCTGATGAGCACTAGGTTGAGATAGAAAAAAATGGAGCTGGGTGGGGCTCAGAGGTGGAGCACCTGCTTAGCATGCACAGGACTGGAGGTTCTATGTACGGCACGGCAGGAAGAAAACAGAAAGAGGTGTGTGTGCATGCTTGGGTATGCACACTGGACAGTGGCCACCCCCATTAAGGAGAATGTGGCACAGGTGGGTACTTCATGCTCATGTGCATGCTCTGTTAGCTGCAGAACATATAGTAATGTCACTATGCATGTAAACAAGAAAGGTAACTGAACCTTTTGGGTGACAGGCACTTTAAGACATGTTGGCTCTGATGGATACCTTGTTCTAGAAGCACCCAGAAAGGTTGAGGGGGCAGTGGAAGGAGAGTGACTCCTCCAGAGTGTGCCCCTGGTATGGAGTCTGTGGCCCACCTGGAAGCTCACTTGTGGCCTGAACACTGCTCTGTAAGCAGTGGAAATCTTAGCACATACTATGCATTATAAGAAACAGCACAGTCAAGTCCAGTCAAAGATTAAGTCAGGTCTGCCCAAGGCAAGTGAGGAGGTTGCCATGGGCCAGGCAAGGGGGGGCCTCCACCTCCCATATCCACTGCAGAGTCAAACTGGGCTCTACCCCAGCCCCCTGCTGCCCCCTGCAGGCCAAGTGGAGGAGCAGCACTCAGAGCCCCAGAAGCTCTACTACCCCAGACAGCAGTACCGGTTTGAGCTGTGTTGTCTGAAACACTTCCAGCACATACTCTTGAGTTTAGAGAGAAATGGAGACCCTAGAAAGCCAAACTGATTGCCTCAAGGCCGTTCAGCCAGTGTGGCAGAGCTGGAATTTAACTACAGGCCTGCTGCTGGCTAGGGAGAAATCTCAGTAACCTTGTAGTCTGTGGTGGGCCTTGGGCTAGTGAAAGAGCCCCCCACCCCGGAATATACTAAGGAGCCTCTCAGCACCTGCAGCCAGCATCTTCCAAGTGACACAACCCACAGTTCCTCTGGTCTCTAGCAATTTTCATAATCAATTGTAATTTATGTTCAATGGCAAAAATAGCCAGGGCTGGACCCCCTGGGGTGCTGGGAAGGCAATTTGTGCTGTCTAGCAGTGTTTGCTCAGCGTGCCAGCCACCAGCTGCGTCACCTCAGAGACTATTACCCTGGTTACTGGTAATTCACGGTGAGTATACCATACAGTCAGGGGAGAGGCTGGGCTGCATTGTCTTCCTGATCCCATATGATTCCATCCTTTGAGGACACTGAGAGGAGTTGGACAACAGAACCACCCTGGCTAACAAGCCTGCCACCCACCATCCCACAGGACCGGGACAATGTTTTTTGCTCCCAGAATGCCCTGCTGTGTAGCTGGGCTTGCAAGGGTAACCATCTGCCTTTTACACACTGGATGAAAACTGAACCAGCAGAGCCAGCATGGCCATCCTGGCACATTTTCTAGGGTGAGTACTTCCCCAGAAGACTCAGAGTAACTATGACTTTCCAAATACTGGACAAATAGAGGAGACTCAGACAGGTCAGAACATCTGCAGAAGACCCCAGGTCACATAGTACCCAGCCACCTAAGAGCTACAAGCACCTCCATGGCAGGGCTGGGACTGCCTGGGTCTTCTGGCCACAGGCTTACCTCTTGATATGGGAACAAGCAAGAGAGGCCATAGAGGAGGCATGAGGAATGGAATAGGCTTGATGGCAGTGGCAACAGGCCTAGGGCCCCTTGGAAGGAGCTGCCTTCTTCCTGGGGGACATATGGTAGTCAAATTAAGACTAAAGGAATAATAAACAAAGCCAAAAGGAACTAGGGCTATGGCTCCAGGGCAAAACACTTATCTTGTGTGTGTGTGTGTGTGTGTGTGTGTTCTCCGAGAGCAACAACAACAAACAAAACAACAAAGCCAAAGCTAAGGTATCTAAATGCTTATGAGCTTATGACAAGTGACCTTAACTAATCTTGACCATATCCCCATTCAACTGGCAATGGAGGCAGAGGTTAATTCCCTTGCTCAGGGTCATCTAGCTGGTTTAGGCAGCACTGGACAGGGCATCCAGGCTCTAAAGGAGCAGGCAAGGCCTGTTTGTGTACCTGGGAAGCTGGGGCAAAGGCTCTGCTGCAGGACAAAGCTCTTTTGGAAAATGATGGGAAGACCGAGACAGAAGATGAGGAGAGAGAAAACAAGCAATGTCCCTCACCCCCATCCCTTGCACCTGCCTTGTATGTGTGGTGGGGCTCAGAGACTCATTGTCATCCTTTTTTTGCCCCAGCAGATCTATTTCAGGTGGATTTCAACCACAGAAAAGCAGGGTGGGTGTCAACGAAGTAAGGGAGCAAACAAGGCCACATGGCTACTCCAAGGGCTGCTCTGGAGCGAGGCTACGTGGGCTACAGCCTCCAAGAGGGGGTATCTGGCATCTGCCAGCCCTGCTTTTGATTCCTGGCTCTGCTGTCTTCTAGCTGTACAATGTGGGCAAATTAAGGACCTCTCTGAACCTCAAACCCTTCCCACATAAAAGATAATAATGCCTACATCCTCGGGCCAAGCGAGAACAGCAGGCTGCTCAAGGTGTCAGACGGTGTCTGTTCTCATCACCACAGCCGATGTTGAAAAATGGGGGCGGGGCTGAGGGACTGGGCTATGGCTCAGCAACAGCGGACTTGCTTAGCATTGGGGAGGCAAAAGAAAGATAAGGGTAGTAAAGCATATATATACTAGCATACATAAACATGGAAGTGGAATAAGACATGAGAAACTGAGTCATGATGGGCAAAGTCTAGAGGAGAGAGCCAGGCCGCTGGAAGTTACAAGCTTTTCTACAGTCCCCAATGCAGAGGAACCAGGGGGATGGGACATTCCCCAGTGTCCTCTAGTATATTTTGAAGACTTAACCATGTAAGTTAACATGTAAGTTACATGTTTCTCGTGTAAGTGGGGAACACAAGGTTTGAATAAAAGGTTCTCCTATGGAGCTGTTCTCCTGCATGTCCTCTTCTTGCACACGCTCAGAAGCCAGGCACAGAACCAGGAACTGGCTCTAGACAGTAACCTCCAACCACTGACCACCAGGTGGCAGCCTCATTGTCACCCTGACCCTTCAGACCTGCTCTCACCTTTCCCACGGGGACATCCAGGTCTCTGACTTCTGATATTGCCTGCAGGGGCTCCTACATAGGAGATCCTGAGACTCCAGTTCAGCAGCTGGCACTGGGGGCATGGGTAGCTCTGACCCAAAATGGCCTGGCTCAGCTCAGCTGGACTGAGGACTTCATCACATATCCGGGACTACCCTGAGTGTCTAGCCTCCTGCCTAGTCACTGGAACCTGGTACTGAGTCACAGCTGGGCCCTCTGAGTGGCTGAGCACTATCTGGCTGTAATTTCACCATTTCTGTTTGTCCCATGTTGAAACAATTATCAGCTGTCCTTTCCCTAGCACGTATTTATAATCTTTTTTCCAATAAAGGCAAGTGATACTTGAACTTTTCAGGCTAAGCTCTTTTTTTTTTTTAACACTGATTTTGCCCAGGCTAGTCTTGAATGCATGGCAATCCTACTGCCTCAGTCTCCCAAGTGTTGGGATTGTAGCCTTGTACCACGATACTTACCTTTCTTTTCCCTCTTTATTGAGGATCTGCAAATGGTTCATGAGGGCTATAACTACCAATAATTACCGTACCAAAAATTAAGAGCCATTCTTTCAGCACACAAAGACAACAGTACCATTCCATCAGTCAACACGGCATTCAGCCTCTAGAAAATTCCACCGAGAGAAAATGAGGTGAAACTGACAGACGGAAGTTATTTCTAAAATGAGTTGAACTCGTTGACTCTTGGGATAACACTTGAAAACATGGCTGGCCAAGAATCTTCTTTGCTTTAACCAAGCCCATGTGGCCTCACTTATTCCTAGGCCCCGCTGATACTTAAGTATGACCCTGTCTAGAAAGGGGTGAGTGTGCTCAGGGTCTGTACACAGAATCAGTGGAGCATTCCCTACGCATCTCACTCACCCCAATCACACCACAACCTGAGCCTCTGGCGTGCACAGTATGTGCCCCTGCCAGGTACTTTAGGAACCTAAGATTCAACCCAAATGTGATCAGCTTGCAAGAGGCAGGGCTGAGGTGCTGAACTAGGTACCCTAATACTGAATTAAGGGAGGCCCTGACCATGGTCACCAAGTTTTCCAGCAGGGGCGGCCACCTGTCCTTTCTGTGCACAGGTAGAATGACATGGCTACAGCTAGCACTCCCTGCCTGGCACCCGCTCACTCATTGGGGCACCCATGCTTTCTCTTGTAACCAGAATTTCACCTCAAAGTTGGGATCTGAACCCAGTCACTCGACTCTAGATCCTGAGCTATGCTGCCTGCAAAAGAGGGATTCTATCAGTTATCTCTAGGTTAGGTCTGGTGGCAAATTTATATTGGCTTAGAAGACAGCCAGGGCACAGCTGGCAGAACAATCCTCAGAAGGGATAAAAGATGGGGTACCGATAACTGCATTTGGGGCCCAGGAATTGTGTGGGTGAGGGGCAGAGAAGCCTAGCCAGTCAGGAGAGAGGCCTGCTAGGCCAGACCACCCACCACTGCTGGAGGCTGGTGCCACCTGCTGTCTTGCTGGGAAACTGCAGCCTGGCTGGCCCAACCTGGAGACTGAGCCGAGATGCATGCAGCCTAGGGTCCAGTGAATCCCAAGCCCACCTTCTTGTGTCAGCTCCTTTGGGGAAATATACATCAGCCGTCTTCTCATAGGTCCCTGATCATTTTCCTGGTGACCTTTGGGGGAACATGACCCTTCCTCTGGATAACAGTCGGCTGCCTGTGTACTTGCCCTAGGCTCAGCACAGGTTTAGGGCTACTGGGTGTTAGCAAGTTTTTGTGTCCCTGTCCATATTGTCACACCTTCATAAATACATCCCTGGGACAGGTGCAGAAACAAGAGGGCTTTTTCATGTTCTGGATAAACGAGGCTGGCATCTCCATAGATGCAGATGTGTCCGAATCAGATGCATAGCCACGAAGGGCAAAAATGAGATGCTGCTGGGATCTGCACATCTGCACATTTTTGACCAGAGTTCATAAGGCACTTTTCCAGGGTTCTTTGGTGAAGACTCAAAGGCCCTATTCTGGTGAATGCAGACCTCAGGCCGAGAGTGGAGTGCAGGCCTCCAACTGTTCCTGTGTGGGTGCATAAACAGCATTTCAACAGTGGAAGAGTTTGAGGATCTGGCCCATTGAATGGCTGCGAGTTCTGGTCCCTGCTCCCTCCCCAGGCCAACATGGCTATTGCTTTCTGGGAGGAAACAGGGCAAACAGGTGAGGGCTAACAAATATATATGACCTATGGCCCCATGCAGCCACCTGCTACCTTCCCTTCTTAGATCTGAGGTGAGATAAAACAATGCCCCATTCCTCTGGGAGATGTGGAAATGGACAGAGATAGGAAGCTTGCAGGTCCAGATGTCACTAAGGCCAGGCTTAACTTTTTTGCCTTCAGTCTCCTCTAGGTGTGCCACAAAAACCTATAAGGTGTTTATTTCTAAGCGATTTACCGTTGAAGGCAAATAACCTCCACTCCCACATCAAAGATCTCAGTCCTAGTGGCTCAGGTGGCAAGGACTGCTTGGTTCCTCAGGAGGACACAGCCTCCACTGATTCCTGCAGCTGCCACCCAGCCTGTGCTCCCCACTGAGTCAGGAACTTGGAGGACAGTTGCCAGAGCTGGCTCAAGGTCACACAGTGGCCAGCTGGCAACCAGGCTGGGCATGAGCCAGGTTCCTAGGCCTCATTCCCACCCCCACTCTAAACCCAGAATCAGCTGGTGGTGGGGTAGGGGGCTAGTCTCTGCCCGGGGGCCTTACTGGGTACAGAGGAGCCGTTCTTCCTGCCCACAATTCCTGCTGTTTGCCCCGTGCCAGGCTGCAGCCTCCCTCCAGCCCTGCTGATGAGGACAATCTGGTGCCAGAGTTGACAATCTGTGTGCCTGCTGGAGGGAGGTGGCTGCCAGGGGCCCAGTTCAGAGCGGGTGGACATGGAGTCACAAAAAGCTGCTAGAGGTCCTTTAAAAAAAAACACCCAAGGTGACAGATCACTATATGCCTGACAGGCACCCCAAAATGCTGTTCAGACTTGCTCGGGGGAGGGGCACATACACTCTCTTCTGTACACTATTCGGGGGTGGAGTTCTTGACCATGTTCTGAACTTCTAGCAAGCACTGGGTCACTAGACATGCACACAACACAGAAAGTCCCAGAAGGAAAGGGATGGGCCCTAAGAACCCCAGAAGACTAAGGGACCTCAGTTATCCAGCTCCAGTGAAAACAGAGCCTAGATTTACTAAATGCGAGGGGTGTAGGGTCTCAGCACATTCTTCACCATAGCATTTCAGAGTAAGTAACAAACGCTAACGTGGGCGCCACTGTGACCCCTATGGTTCAACACCAAGTCAATCACAACAGCTGAGGCTCACTACACATTGTGGGGAGGGCTGTTCATGGTTGAAAGGGATTCGAGGTACTGGCTTTTCCCTGATTTCCTTCCCAAAACCTTGGGTTCTCTGCACCAGAGGAACTGCCCCCTTTGTCATACAACCCAGGAAACCCACTGAGGACCAGTAGCAGAGCCTATAACATCCAGGACCCTGTGGGCGGACCACTGAAATGCTGGGAGGGGCTGGGTGCAGAAGAGTATCTTGGAGACTCGGTTTCCATATCTGTGAAGTGGATGGGTCTTCCCCACTTCGTAAGGTAAGAGAAGGGGGTAATAGTGATATACCTGGTCCTCAGTTCTTCCTCCCCTCTTGTGGAGATGAAATGAAGGCTGTTTTTTCCCCAGTGGGCTATGTCCTATCAGGCCAGGAACTGACTGCTGACCCAGGAGGGACTCCAGAGTCTGACTCTCTCCCACTGAAGAGGACACATTTGGAAAGAGGGGTTCGTGGGTAGAAATCCTGTGTTGTCTGCAAGCTCCGGCAGGCACTAAAACCAGGCAAGAAAGTGCTGAAGGCCAGAGTGAGTCACCTCCCAGCTCCCCAAACACTTAAATAAAGAGACTGGGATGGGTATTTCAGTTTCTAGATAGCACCAAGATCTGGGCGGGGCATCAGTTTTCCTTACCTGGGTTCAGTGCTGGGTGGAGCCTCTTCCTGAAAGGTGGCCACAGTAGCCTCTGAGGAGCCTCTGTGCCCGTGCAGTGGAGGTTTCCCAGCCCCCTGCTCAGTCAGAGGCCAGCACGGGTCAAACCCTGAGCCCCTGCTTAATCCACCAGTGCCAGAGTCAGCGCTGGCTGGACATGTGACCCGAGGCCCCAGGACCTGTTTGGCAGGAGCAGCAGCTGGTGGGGTGGGGCGGGGAGGGGCAGTGTCTGCCCTCTGGTTGCTTCTGGCCATTTTTCCCTGCAGAGACCTATGGCCTAGAGCCTGCAGCTGGTTCTGGGACCCCAGGGAGGGCAGGGACACAGAGTGGAGACTGAGTACAGACAGAGATCTCACCCAGAGATGCCCAGCTGCCTGGGAGGTATCTGTGAGGGGGACCTCACTGCACACAGATCTGTTCCATGTGTGAAAGGTGGATTGTGGGTAGGACTGAATTCCTCAGAAGTGTGAGGTCATCAAGAAAGCTGAAGATGGGAATGGGGAGTTAAGGGAAGAACTGAAACCGTAAAGTCCCTCCCAAGGCTCCAACAGAGGGGACAAAGGGAATGGGAGAGGAACAGACAGACCGAGGGGTACAACTGAAGGATTAGAACCAGAATTTCCCAAATTCCTACTCAACAAATCCAGGAGGAAATGAAAACACTAAGATGGGGTTGACTTCAAAAGACTCTTCGCCAAGAAGAGGTGACAGAGTAAGAAACAAAACACACCTAATGGGGCAGAACCCACGTTCCTTTTACTTCCTATTTTTCTGTGTGTTGTTTCTGTTTGACAGGAACAGGAGCAGGCATGACCCTCCTTGCAGACCTGTTTACTCCTGTGGTGACCTCAGCTCTGACAACAAAATCTATCACCTCTATTACTCTGTAAATGTGGACCTGACATTGCTATTTGGACTCAGGCTCTAGATGGTTTCTGTCATCTCCCCCAAAGGAAGTAATGAAAAATAACCATTGAGATACGGAGTGCTTGCTCTGTGCCTTAGCTGGCGGACAGGGTTGTCATCACCCCAATGAGAAAGAAAGCCAGGCATGGTGGTGCAACCTGCAATCCCAAAATGCAGGAGGCTGAAGCTGAGTCAAGAGGCCAGCCTAGACTATACATATGGAGTGGATTCTAAGCAGCTTGAGTTACATAGCAAGATCCTGTTTCAAAAAGCCAAAAACTGAAACAAAAATAAATAAATAGGAGAAAACTGAGACTCCAAAAGGTCTAGTGACTTGTTCAAAGCTACGAAACAGAGGTGGATCTAAACTCCTGCTTGAGGACATAGACGGCTATCTCCGAGTCCTGTTCTTCATGTCCAAGTTCATCATCTTTCAGTCCCTCTTGTTGCCACCCATCCTCATCACTTCCAAACTGTGCTGGCTAGTTTGATGTCAACTTGACACAAGCTACAATCATCAGAAAGGAGGGAGTCTCAGTTGGGAAAATGCCTCTATAAGATCAGGCTGTAGGCAAACCTGTAGGGCATTTTCTTAATTAGTGATTGACATGAAATGGCCCAGCCCATTGTGGATGGGGCTGCTCGGGGGTTGGTGGTACTGGGTTCTATAAGAAAGCAGCCTGAGCAAGGCTTGAGGAGCAAGGCCTCTGCATCCGCTCCTGCCTCCGGGTCCTGGCCCTCACTGCTTTTGATGATGAACAGTGATGTGGAACTGAGAGAAATAAACCCTCTCCTCACCACGCTGCTTTCATCACAGCAATAGTAACCCTAACTAGGACACAAACCATCCTTTCTCTACTGGCCCCTGCCTCCTATGGGGAAGGTTGGGTGATGAGAGCAGGTTAAAAGGAGGGACACTTCAGCAAGGGCAGCTCTAGGACTGCTAGGCTCCCCGAGTTCATGAGTAACAGGGTCACCAGTCGCTGCCCCTGGATGTGCCATGAGGCACTCACTTTTCTTCCTGGTTTGTTTCAGACCAAATGTCCAGGCTAAGCCCAAAGTTCTGCCCCAGATCAGCATCTGACTGAGCTGTCCCATGCCTGGCTACACTGAATCACCCTCATGATTCTTGCCATCCCCTCTGTGTTCGACAAAATCCTTGGGAGAGTTAATACAAGGTGCAAAATACAACATTGGTCCCGGAGACTTGGAGCTAAATACCCCCTCCCCCCACAGCATTAAAGCTCACTCCACCTTGTAAACCGCTGGTGGAAAGGAACTCACTTCTTCTTCTTCTTCTTTTTTTTTTTTTTGAGACAGGATTTTTCTGTAGCTTTGGAGCCTGTCCTGAAACTCACCAGAACTCACTACTTTCTAAGGCACGGCATTTCTTTTCTGGGTGCAGTTCATGAGAAAACTCATATTAGCCCCAAGCACTAGGGACAGGCAAGGTCTCTTTCCCTCCCTACACCACCTCTGTGCTCTGTGGAGGAAGAACACATGCAGACAGGCTCCCTTCTACAGAGGCAACAGGAGCTCACACACAGCATGCAGAGACCCATGTGGGTCAACACAAGTGCTGAGCCTCGTATGTACAACCATCCTGGCCCAAGTACACCCTCCTTGAGGGAGTCTGGGCCCAGAGACTGGCAGACCATTGGTGCTCTAAGGTAATTAACTCACTACGAAGAAACTGTTGGTTTGTAGGTTGGAAGAAGTAGGTTCTGCTTTCTTTTTGCTGGTCTGCAGGGGTAATATCATTGGTTTAAGATGAAGCTTCCAGAAGTATTGTCCAAACTGAGAGATTGACTTGGGGTATTGCAGATGGAATGGATGTGAGGCCCCTGTAAGCTGCTTGTCATGGATGCTGGGCTTCAATTGCACGAGGTAGGAGGGAAAGTCACACAGCTCTTCAGAGTCACTAAGGACTCGCCTGCGTACTGCCTGGCATCCTAACTGGCTCTTGCTGTAACAGCCAATGTCCCACCAGCCCAAAGTCACTGTATCCTTTCATAGTGATGATGGTGCCCTGCTAAGGGTTCAGCAGAAGTGGCAAAAGTGACAAAGAAGAGAACACAGAAGAGGAACTGGTTTCTAGGTAGCGGGAACAGGGAGCTCATTCCTGCAGGAGCCAAGCCAAGGCAAGGTGTCTGGGGGGATGGTGGTGGTGGGTAGGGGGCACCAGAAGATACTGTCCTCAAACACAATGGCATCACACACACACTGTGCCATGTTGAGAGGTGACATCAAGATCTAGCTGTTCATGGTTAGGAACACTTAGGGGCATAGATACACCCACTCCAAGCTAGTGTCAGGAGGCTGGTATAAGAACTACCAGGACACGGGGGTGGGGGGCAGCTCTCCAGCCACAGGCTTGGTTGGTACTAGCCTACACTGGGGAAGGGGCCTGCTATAGGGTGGCAGGCAGAGCAGAGCAGGGCAGCCACAGCAGGGACTGCTATGGGCCCTTTAAGCAGCCGCTAGACTAGTGAACTTTAGTCATAAGACCTAAGATTATTTAATGTTTGCAGGCTGCAGGAGTCAGAGTTGCTCACGGTGGGGGGGGGGGGGAAGAGCACTGGTCCCTCTCTTTGTTCTTCCATTGCACAGACCCCTGTGGTGGCCTCCAGTCCTGTGGCACCTTTCTCAGGCAGTGGCTACCCAAGAATGCCTGGGGTACTTGGGAGGTGGGATTAGGCCCCTAAACCCTGAATGTGCTATGTGACCTTGGACATGTCCCTGCCTCTCTCTGGCCTCAGACTCTAGGGTATTCCCTCCAGAATAAGAGTACTCAGGGGCTGGGCTGTGGGCACTGTAGTACTCTGAGTCACCTCTTAGCCTGTCTTTTCTAGCACCAGGGATGGAAGGGGTTAAGGGGTGCAGGTATTTTTCAAATTTAACTCCTGGGCTCTTATGGGCAAGTGGATTGACAGGTCTGGCCACCCTGACAGCCATAAGGAACAGAACACAATGCTAGGGGTAGGGAAGGCCAAGCTGGTGTCACCTCTGAAATTGGTGAGGGGCTACACTGACTGGCCAGTGCCAACACAGACAGGCAGATGCTGGCCACAGATGCTGGCCATGAAAGGGAACAGTGGCTCAGCAGAGTGCACAGCCAGACTCCTGCTTCTGGTCACCAGGAACGGAGCATGCTCAGAACAAAACACAACACAAGCCTGGCCAGGCAGAGACCACTGCTGTCCTTGGAAGTCTCATGGAGTGGACAGAGCCAGGGGAGGGGACACCCACTGTCATCTTTTTGCTCAGTTTGCTCCAGTGACAGATCAGCTGTGACAGTTTACAGCTTGGCAATTTAGGGTAGTTACTACCCAGCAGAAACATGGAAGGGGGTTTTCCCTTGGACTTCTGGAGGTGTGTGGGAGGTCCTTGTACATCTGGGCTGACCCGGCCTGACAAGGCACAGTCTAAGGGCAGCTGCTGTGCTCAGGGTGGGGGTGGAATTTCTCACACCGAGCCTCACCCAAAAGTTCCTGGCCCTGGCTCCTAGCATAGGAATGGGTTTCCTTTACCAGCGCCCAGTACATCTCACACCCCTAAGGTCTGCCTCTTGTCCCGTACAGGACTGAGCCCAGAGGTCTCATGATGTGCAGCTCCTAAGCCTTGAACTTGAACTGATTTCACTGAAGGTACCTACAGGACCCCCTTCCCTCCAGACCAGGATCCAGCAGGAGGGGCTGCCTGAGGCCACACAGCGGGTTAGAGGCAGGGCCAATTTTGGATCAGGTCCCTCTGGCCCAGGCTCCTCAGTCCGAACTAAGCTTTCACCCACTCCCGGGCGCGTCTAGCAGGCTGGAGCGAATTCCTGAGATGCTTCGACCTCCCTCCCGCCCTCAGGCTCAGGACCGGGAAACGGGATTTCTCCAGGTGGTGGAGGGGGGGAGGGGAAAGGAGGCGAGAGGCACAGGGCGACCCCCGGCTTCAGTCCCCGCACAGCGGGAGGCACCGCATTGGTGCGGCAAGCGCCTGCCCCCACCCGGATCTCCGGCACCCTGCTGCGCTGTCCGCAGAGCGCGGTAGCTGCTCGGCGGCGTCCTCCCCGCGTCCCAGGGGCCGCACCGCTCCGCAAGCAAGGCCGGTGGCGCCGGGTCCGCCAAGCCTACAAACCCGCAACGCGCGCGCGCGCAGCCACCGCAGCACCACTAGCCGGCCGGGGTCCGCACAGCCCGGCCCCGCCAGCGTACCCCGCTCCCGGCCAGCCCGCTCCTACCTCTCAGGTGCCCGCAGCCGCCGAGCGCGCGCCGACCCGCTGAGAGCGCGGCCCCTACGCGTCGGGCCGGAGGGGCGCGGGGTCCAGGGACGCACAGAATCGGAGCCTGACCCCGCGCCCCCGCCCGACGTGGCCTTGGCGGGGGGGTCCTTTCTGTGCCGGGCCTCAGTTTCCCCCTTCCGAAGGTGTGTGTGTGTGTGTGTGTGTGTGTGTGTGTGTGTGTGTGTCGGGGGGCGGGGAGGACGGGTGCCGCCCCAGTCAACGACGTCACCCGAGCCCGGGCGAGTGGAGGGCGCTGGAGGCCTCGGGGCCGCCGCAGCGCTTAGGCCAGATTCCCCGGCACGCGGAAACCCGCACGGAGTCGTCTGCACTACAGCCCCTTGCCTTTCCCCCACGCACCTCAAGATCCCCAAATCAACATCCAGGCAAAAAGCAGCCCGGGGCCACACTCCCCGGCCCTCCCAAGGAGAACTGCAGCCCCTGCGGCCAGTGCTCTTCCTCCCACGCTCGCAGCCTGCTGAGACGGCCAGAGAGGGCAAGCCACTGGCTCCGGTCACACAGCATCAAGACTCCAGAGGTCTACTCGGGCACCACGCCCCTCCGCTTCCCCTCCGGGGCCCAAGCTGTTCAATCGGGCAAGGAAGGGCAGAGAAGCAGGGCCTGGAGGCTGATCCCTTCATCCTGCTAGCGAAATGGACTTGGCACCAATAAATGCTGGGATGGGCCTCAAGGAGCCTGTCAACTGTCTTTGAGAATGCGTTAGGGCAATCTGGACTAGGGACCCCAAGTTTGGGGAAGAAATGGCCTGGAGAGGGGGAGCTGGGCCTGCAAGGGGTAGGCACAGAGAAGGTGCGTGCGCAGGGTTGTGCATAAGGAAAAGACAAGGATGGGAAAGAGTTGCAGGATGTGCAGTAGAGAGCAGAGGCATGGGGAGCAACACAGCCCCCGACCCTGAAAGCCGGGCTATCCTAGGCAGAGGCCCTGCGCTCCCACCCTCGCCCCGCTCCCCGCCAGGTGGGGCAAGGGCACCCGGAGCCGGCCGGCAATGCATCCAAGCAGCGCCCTCTGGTGCATAAAAGCGGCGAGGCGCGAGGCTGGAAGGACACAGCTGCCGCGGTACAGCCTGGAGGAATCTGGGGGAGTGATGTAATGTGTGAGCAGATGGGGGCTGGATAGGGTGGCCACTAGGCTGTGTGACCTTGGTCATGGCGCTTCCCCTTTCCGGACTTCTATTTTATTTTATTCCCTGATTTTTAATTTTTGATACAGTTTCTTACTCTAGCCTAGGCGTGCAGGGAACTATGTAGCCCAGGCTAGCCTTGAACTCATGACAATCCTCTTGCCTCCGTTCTGTGATTATAGGTGTTAGGTTCCATGCTGACACCCAACTCTTTCAGAATTTAGTGAGCTCTAAAGTACTGAGTATTGATGACAAAGCCAAGGACAGTCTAGCTCCTAGTTCTCCTCTCCCTTACCCCTGACAATCATAAACCCAGGCCTGGTGGCCCACTGCTGCAATCCCAGTACTTGGGAGATTATTTTTAAGACCGCCCCCCCCCCAGAAAAAGTAAACCTATGGCACCTTGTTAGTGCCCATAACAAGACAGTAGGATGGGCTTACAGGGCAAGGTGTAAGTCTTATTCCCCACTCACCACCGCCCGTCCACCAAACCTAATTATGCCCTTGCATATTGTTAAGAGCAAGTGGCTTATTGTTTTAGTTTGATTAAGACAGGGTCTCACTATGTAGCCTCAGCTAGCCTGCGACTCCCTTGGAAGAGCTGGCTAACCTCAAACTCACAAGGATTCTCCTGCCTGTCTCTCGAGTGCTAGAATCAAAGGTGTGTACCGCCACCATGCCCAACTTACTTTAATAGTTTAAAAACATATTTTTAGAAGCAGCACTTCAAGGAGACAGATTCTTGTGTAGTTTTTATAACTAACATTGCTGGCGTGGAGCTCAGTGACTGGACTTGGTAGGAGGGTAGGTGATAGAAGACAGGCTCGCCAGGACTGCGGCAGCTGTGACTCAGCTGGGTCCCATCACCTCTCTGAGCCCCACAGAACTGAAGGAATCCCTACCCCAGCTCCTTCGAGGCTGCTGAGCGGATCTGTTGTGCTCACACGTGGATGGTGTGTGCAAAGGGCACTATGCAGATGCTTCATTCCCAGAAGCCAAGAAAGCAAATGTTGATGTATTGAACTACATCAAATTGGACTATATAAATGGAATCAGAATACCACAAACAAGGTAAAAAAGACAAATGGCACCCTGAGAACAATGTCTGCCGCACGAGGTAATGAGGAGAATGAGAGGATAGTTAATTTTCCTAACACAGAAAGTGTTCCTTCCATCAACAGGATGACTAACCCATTAGAAAACAGCCATGGCTATGAGAGCCGTTCAGGAAAAAATATTCACTCCTGCTTGTAATTAAATGCGCATTAAAGAAATGCAATCAAAACACAAACCAATTCACTTGCTTTAAAAAACAACAACAACAACAAAACTCTACCTATTTGGAGAGCTGGAAAAATGGCTCAGTGATTAAGAATAGTCACTGTTGTCACAGAGGACCCAAGTTTGGCTTCCAGCACCCACATTTCTCCTCTGCTGGTCTGTGTGTCTCAAAAAGTGAAGTGCAGACAGTCCCCATGCTATGATGGCTCAGCGAGTGACATGCACTCAGCCACCTGTCAGTGAAGCACACACTGCAGACTGGAATTCTCATCGTTCCCTGAGCTGGTGAGATGCAGCTGACCATCTTCCCAGATGCTGGAGTAAGGCAGCGAACAGGCATCCCATGGGGGACCAGCCCACTCTACACAGCAGGTCTTGCCGAGCTGGACAGTCAGGCTGCTACTGTGTTGAATGAATTTTCGGCCCAACATTTTCAGTTCACGATTCAGGGTTTGTTGTGGTTGTTTGGATCTTAAATATCCCCCAAAGGTCCTTGTGAAGTAGCTTTGGCCTCCAGGGTGGCAGCATCAGGAAGTGGTAGAGTCTCTGCTCTTTCTTTCTTCTTTCTCATGCCCTGGTTAGTAGCTCCTTCTGCCCCCTGATCCTACCATGATGTACTGTGCTTCCATGGGCCCCAAAACAATGGAGCCAAGCAACCATGGATGGAAACCTCTACAACTATAAGTCAAAACAAGGTGTTTGTTACAGTATCGGAGGGCTGACATGCATGCTCATGTTAAGTATTTGTGCCTCTGGCAGTAAGGAGGCACAACATATCTGCCGATGCTACCTCTGACAAGGATGAGCCAGGGGCAAACACTGCAAAACCCTGAGAGAGAAAGGAGGGTTGGAAACAGGACAGAAGTTCCACTGAAACATCCATATAAACTATATAATCTCACTATACAGTTGCATTGCTGGGGTTTTTATTTGTTTGTTTTTGTTTTTTTGTTTTGTTTTGTTTTTTGTTGTTTTTTTGTTTTGTTTTGTTTTTTGTTGTTTTTTTGTTTTGTTTTGTTTTTTGAGACAGGATATCTCTGTATAGCTCTGGTTGTCCTGGAACTCTGTACACCAGTCTAGTCTCGAACTCAGAGATCTGCCTGCCTTTGCCTCTGGATTGCTGGGATTAAGGGTATGTGCCACTCCTTGGATATATTGGCTTTTTTTTTAAATAATCTGTTTGTAAATAATAAATTTCTGGGGCTGGAAAGATGGCATAGTGCTTAAGAGCACTTGTTGCTCTTGAAAAGGACCTGGGTTCAATTCTCAGCACTCACATAGTGGCTCACAACCACCCTTAAATCCAGTCCCAAAAGATCTATGAACACTGGGTACACACATAGTGCACATACATACAAGCAAAACACTCATACACATAAAACAAATGTAAAAATTAAAAAAGTAAATAGCGCTTTCTGAGCCTAGACATGGTGTTGGTAAGTATGGTGTCGAGAGCCTGCTCCGGCAGGGGTTTGGGAGGACTGTCTACATGACCTCAGGACAGAGGGCATTCTTTCTGAGCCCTAGTTCCCTCCACTAAGGGGACAGGAAAAAGAAGACAAGTGCACACCTGATGGGACGCTAGCCCACTCAAGCATGTGACTCTGGCAGGCCTTGCCCTTCTCCCCATTTCCCTCTGCCTTGCTAAAACAAAACAAAACAAAACAAAAACCGTTAGATTACATCCCTACAGCTGACCATCAAGTTCTATTGGCTTATTTGACGACTTCCTCCTAAGGCTGACTACCAAGGTCCAACTATCGAAGTTCTGAAGTCCAGCAATCAGAAGTCCCGCTTTGGCTCGCCTAATTAACATGTCCAATTAAAATTAAACACCTCACCTCCAGCACAGGGTTTCTCCCTTTACCTTACCTTTATAAACTACCATTTTTCTATGTGTCTCCTCCTCTCTATCCAGAGGCAGTCCTTTGTCCTTCTGGGACAAATACCCTTCCCCTTTCCTTTGTCCCCTTTCTCCTTTATCACCATATCCTAGCCCATTCTAACACAGACCTACCCCTTTTCTAAAAAATTACATCCAAAGGTCATTTGCTGCTGTTGTTCTGCCTGATTCGAGAAGCAGTCACTTTAACTTTTCTTCCCTGCTTAATAAAAGATCTATGAAAACAGGCGTTTGGGTGTGGTTTGTGCCTAATCTGAGGTCTGGGAGGGAGCGCCCCCCCACCCCCGCTGCTATATGGGGCGGTTCTCCTTCACCACCCAATACTGCTAGTCTAGAATCTTCTCAGCAGAAGAGCTAACTGAGTATTGAAATGGCCCCCGGGGGAGATAGGGACGGCAGCTGAGTGTCAGGGGCTCCAGTGACTTTGGAGATCCCCTTGATTCCCTAAGACCCGGTCCTATCTACTTTTCCAATGTCCATAACCTGTCTGGAAATAATTGGTTCATATTTCCTGCCTGGGGTTACCTTGGCAACAGCTCTGTCATCTGTCTGGGCTGGAGGTCAGTCCTGTGGCATGGGACAGATGACCAAACACTGCATAGCATGTGGGTCTGAGATGTCTAGGGCAGAGTCTCATATTGGGCAACCACACCTACTCACACAGAGAGAGCAAGATCCTCTCCTGCCCTTCCTCCTCTTTGTGCAGAGGAAGCCAAGGGACAGATATGGGGAGACCGCAAGACACAAAATGGTATGCTCACAACAGTGCAGATGCTAGCAACACAGGAAGTGTGTGTGGCAGAAATCATCCATCCCGGACGCTGTGTGCCTATCCCTACCCCATCTGCCTCCCCCTCCCTGCCACCTCTTCATCATCGGCCAGCATGTCTGTGCCCTTTTCCTGCCAGTTAAAACAAGGCACTCTTCAACCAGACACTCATTCCAGCCTCAGTCTACCCTTCTAGCTCCTCCCACTATCCAGAACAATTTTTAAAAATTGATTCAGGCCTACCCCTTTCCTGCTCAGAACTTCTCTATAGCTCCTTATGATCTTGGGATAAAGAGGCTCCCGGGCCTGGCTCCATCTCCAGCAGCTTCTCAAAAGTCAAGCCAAACTGAATGGCTTTGAGCACACTCTGCTGTGCCATGCCACCACGTGTTTGCCCATTCTCTTCTGCTTTACTCCATATGCAAAGAGTTCTTCAAAGCAATAGAAAACACAATTCAAAAAATGTTCAAGTCCCATTCACGTAGGTAGCTCAGAGAACAAAAACACAAATTACCTATAAACATATAAAAAACATACACAACTTCACCAATAAAGACAGATTGCACAATGGTGAGGCACTGTTAGCGGCTGGCACATGGGCGGAACTTCCTAAATGCTCACCTTTCTGTTAGCTGCGTCCAAACCCATTAAATCCAGCTTCAAAGGTCTCATTTCCTCTGCATGTCATTTTTCTGGGCTCCTGTTGTGTCCTGCACTTCAGCACAGTGCTTAGGGCTGGGCACTGATAACAGGAACTAAGCAGCTGCACTGACCAGCTAAGGGGCTGCTCCCCATCAGGGAGGCGCTGGGGCTAGGAAAGTACCTGAGTCATGGGCACAGACCCTGCAGCAGAGTTGAGAGGGCAGCAGTGAGGACAGGGCAAGGGTGCTGAAGCAGAGGGGAGGTTCTGCTGGGCAGGGGAGCTGCTGCCGAGATGGGGAAGGGAGAGGCACCTGGATGGAGGGCGGGGGGCAGACATGGCCATGTGCTTGCAGCACACAGGACTTTCTGCTACTTGGTGCCTACTGTATGTCAGGCAGGTGTTGTGCTGGGTTCTACTCACTGTGTCCTCACAGTCCCCTACACACACACGAGAGGACAGTGGCACCTCAGGGACTTTCCTAACTAAGTTCTTTTATCCTCTTTGATACTTCTGTTGGCTTGGGGCACAGTTGGGTACATGGCATGAGATACGGCCCTTCCCCAACCTAACCTCTACCTTCCCAGGACTTACAAATGTGAGAATGTGGTCTCTCAAGCCCCACTTGAATGATCATCGCTTCGACTGTTTAGCCCTGCCACAATGGGGGGTCCCACAGTAGCTACGTGTTCAGAACACAGGCAACAAAACTATGCATTTGGGAGGTTGAGGCAGGTGGATCTCTGTGAGTTCCAGGCCAGCCTGCTCTACAGGAGCTAGTTCCAGGAGGCTCCAAGGCTACAGAGAAACCTTGTCTCCAAAAACAAACAAACAAACAAACAAACAAACAAACAAACAAAAACAACAACAGAAAGCCAAACTGGTAGGGCAGGCCTAAAAGCCCAGTCACTCAGCTGACTGGGGTAGGAGAGTCTCAAGGTCAAGAAAGTGGGCTACCGATAGGTGAGTGAGGGTAAGTCTGAGCACCTTAGTGAGTCCCTGCCTAGGAAATAAAGAGGCTTGGTGGCAGTGTACTTGCTTGGGTTCAATTCTAGTACTGTGAAGAAGAAAAACAAAACAGAACCCTAAGCAGTGTAAAGTGAGTTGTGACTGACCTAGGCGCTGAGGTAATTCATTGGCCCTTGCTTCTTCCCCGTGACAGCTGGCTGTCTATATGCAACAGGACACTTCGAACACTGACCTCCTATTGCACAGAACTTTGGCTCAAAACAATCAACGATCTGAATGGGAGACTGGCCACTCTAAAACTCTCAGACAAATCACAGGACTGACCTGAGTTAAGCCAAGATTTCTTATACAATACCAAAATGCAAAGTATAGAATAACAACAACAATGAGACCTTATCACAATGAGAAACTTTGCATATCAAAAAAAGACCATTAAGAAAATAAGAAGGGTCAGGGATGGTGGCTCACGCCTTTAATCCCAGCACTTGGGTAGAGGCAGGCAGATCTCTTTGAGTTCCAGGCCAGCCTGGTGGAAATAGTGAGTTCTAGGACACCCAGCACTATGTGGAGAGATCCTGTCTCAAACCACCCACAAAAGTGAGAAGATGGCCATTCACAGGAGAAACATCTGTGAGTCTTGGGACCTCTGTGAAGAGCTAATATTTACAGCATAAAGAAAACTGACTCAACGAGATCATACAATAAAAATCAGGATCAGGGTTGGAGATATTTTGCTCACAGAGCTATATAAAGCCAGTGAATGCAAGAAAAGATCCCTATCATTGGTCATGGAGAATATATAAATTAAAGCCACAGAGGGCAGCCCTTCACGCCAAAGAGGAGGCAGGATTTGCTGTGGGTGACAGCTAGTGCAGGAGGGGACACACAGCGCACCCTTGACAGCACAGTGTGGTAGGGGTGGGAAAGGCCCTCTGCTTTGGAGAGCAGCTTGCCTGTTTCTTCTAATGTGGCCCAGGACCGCACTCATAGCAGCTTGAGAAATGGGAGCCTGTGTCCACACACAAATGTTGGCAAAAAACCCACAGCAGTATCATTTTTAAATGGCCAAAGTGGAAACCACTAGTGTGTCCATCTTCTAGGGACCAGACAAGTCAGAGATGGACCATAGTCTGTTACTCAGCAACACAGGGAAATAAAGTGCAGACATGCTACAGCCCTTGACTCTGTGCCAAGACACCAAAAGCCGCACATCGCAGGTCTCCATCCATAGCTTCCAAGGCAACTCTACAGAGACAAGAGGGCTGATGGGTCTTAAGGATGCCCAGGGGACAAAGGAAGGAGCGGATTGACTTCAAATAATGCTGTGGTGCTGCTTATACGTGGCCAATATGCTAATACTGTGGAGGTACACATTACAAAGGCTGGATTTTATAGCATGCACATTATCCTTCTATAAAGACATCAGAAAACACACAAAAGACTCAATGCAATGAAAGAATTAGATGGATCCAGGAGTGGTTGGCAACAGCTGTGACCAGCACTTAGGAGGTCGAAGCAGGAGGGCCAGGAGCTCAAGGTCATCCTCGGGTGCCTAGAGAGTCCAAGGCCAACCTGGGCTGCAGGCAACCCTGCCTCAGAAATGTAAAGGAAGGAGACTAAGAGAGGTGGAAGAAAGGAGGGAGGAAGGGAGGGAGGAAGGGAGGGTGGGAGTAGAAGAAAGAGGGAAGGAAAAGAACCTGATTGGGACAACTGTCAAAATAAAAACGCAGCTTGTATGAACTTCATTTGGATCATGGTGATGCTGAACTGCTGTCTTGTTCTTAGGAACTAGCCTGGATGGAGTATTATTACAGACAAATGTCTCGCTGCACATTTGCTGTGACCTCACAAACAGAGCCAAGAGGGAAAAAAAATCTAAATGTGCCAGAACAAAATATGGTGGCATTTTACTAATGGTGACTGGGGTGAAAGGGACATGGGAGAAGCCTGCTTTTGTCAAATTATTCTTGAAACTCTGGGCTGGGGGTTGAGCTCAGTGGTATACAGAACTTGCCTACCATACCTGAAGCTGTGGGTTCTGTCCCCAGGGCTGGAAAACTAAAACTAAAAACAACAGGGTAAGAGCTGATGAGATGATTTACCGAATACAAGTGCTTACCGTAAAGCCTGACAACCTGAGGCCAACCCTTCAGTCCCTGCACTCCACATGGTGGGAGGAGAGAACTGACTCCCAAAAGTTGTCCTTTGACCTCTACATGTGTGTCACAGCATGAATAAGTGCTGTGCTAGCACATATACACACGCATATGTGCACACACACAAAAATAAAAATAAATGAAATGAGAAAGGTTTCAAATTAATTAGTTCAAAATAATATAGTTAAAAAAATTAAGTATAATATATTAGTTGAAAATAATTAGTTGAAATTTCTTACAACTCAAAGAATTCAAGCGTAAAAAAAAATACTGCACAGAACTTGGCTAAACCTGCAGGGAGCAGCATGGACCTGGCAGTGAGAAAAAGTCCTGGGGGTGGGGGGTGGGGTCTCAGCTTATCACTCCACTTGTCTGATAGATCCCTGAGAAGACATAGCCAGAGGTCAGCATAGTGATATATTTCTGGGTACCCACAGCTTGTATTCATTCTTCTACTCAGAATACTTATTGAGTGCCTTCTATATGCAGGGAACCTCAGCCATAAACCACACACACACACACACACACACACACACACACACACACACACACACACGCACGCACGTGCACACATGCGCGCGCACACACACACACACACACACACACACACACACAGTTATACAGGTACGCACATCCTGCCTCTTAGTCCGGGCAGGTTGTGTAGTAGGAAGAGAATGTGGGCACCCCACAACTACAACCTGCCCCATACCTATACCAGCCCAGTGTCCTGGACAGTAGAGACTTATGTCTTGACTCATCTCTGCCCCATGTCCCACAACTATAAGAAAGTCAAATCTGTAAAATTCTCCCAGTTGTAGAGCCCAGGGGTTTGTTTCCCAAATGAGCATAAGTTAGATTCTTGGTTCCCTTTGCAGGAGGTAGGGACCTTTGAGATTAGATAGTGGGGGCAGGAACAGGTTAATGTTCGAAGGGACTGCGGCTATCGGAAATCAGGTTGTGCTTTGTTTGTAAAGTGAGGTCATTGGCCTTTCTGCACTCTAGCCAATTCCCTATCCACGCATCCACCACATTGTGACCAAACTCAGGTCTTCACCAGACATTGGTCCCACGATGCTTGGATCTTCTACCATTAGAATTCTGAGCTAAATAAACCTCTTTTCTCAAACAAACACCCTTCTTTTCTTTATAAAGTATCTCATTTCAGCTATTCGGTTATATCCATCAAAAGCAAAGGCCCTGTGCAGAGAGAGTACATGCACAGAGCAACCTCCTGGCCAGCAAAGAGGAAAAACAGAGGTAGCTAGGCCAGCAGTTAAGGGCTGAGGGATAAGGTGTGACGTCATGTAGCAGGGCAGGGTGAGGAGTGGAGGGAGATGACACTTCACCTCCCTCCCTGCACACAGCACAGTGCCCAACCAGACCCAGCTCTAACCTCCTGAGGACTCCATAGGGCTTCCACTCTATCATAGGGCTGACACTTCTCAGAGATTCCAGCTCCTGATGGTTTGGGGGATTCCCGAGCTGGGAGCCTTGACTTATTTTAAGGGATCTTGCATCCCATATGTACAGCCAACACTGTGGCAGACCAAACAAACACTGCTTTTTCACATGCTGACATTCTTCAAACCCAAACACAGCCGCTGCAAGGCTGCAGTCTCCCTAAACCAGGTCCTCGGTTAAGCTCTACGCAGGGTGGGGTGGGGTGGGGTGGGGTGGGGGGAGTCTCACAGTTTCTTATGAAAAGCAGCCAAACTCCTTTCCTGGAAATGCCTGGCAGGCAGATGGAGGCCCACTTGCTATACTGCAGGGCAGGAAAGGATCAAAGGGAAGGTTTGTTGTGGTAGGTGAGACCAGTCATCCAAGATAGGTGAGAGGCTGCAGCTGGGGCTCTGGAACCCTGAGGAGTTTGGGGACCCAGTACCCAACCTACCCGCAACAGACACAGAGCCCCCTGAGTCAGTGCTGAGCACAACTGGTTACTTTGGAAGCTAAGCGGCCAGCATAAGGCCTGGGTGGTGGTGAAGGCATGTAGAACGGAGGCCAGGGCTGGCATTCGGTGCCAAGCCTTCCTTCACCCTCCGCTTCTTAGCATGTGGTCACCAAGCTCTCAGCATGGGACCTAGAGACGGAGGTGTTCATTTCGTCTCATTCAAATATCAACTACTGTCAAATGGCTTGAACAGTTGAGCTGAAGAAACTGAAGAGTGAAGAGGCCCTGGAGGTGAGTGGCAGTTAGGTGCTGCGGGGGCCTTGGGTCCCCTCCTCCTAGCAGGGGCTGCAGTACTTGGCACTGACACGCCTTGCCAGGTGCATCCTGTTGTGTGGAGCAGCATATAGAACGAATGTGCTAAGAGCCGGGCGACTGAAGGGTAGGATCACCAGGATAACATCTAGTTTTGTGGCCTTTGCCTAACCTATGTGACACAAGGGTCCAGCAACAACCTACTAAAAGGCATCCCATGACTGCAAACTACGGCCACAGTCTCCCTCCTGGGCACATGTGATGGGTCTTTCCATGGTGGGAGCTGGCCTCTCCTGCAATCCGGAGGTGGGGCCAAGTTCTAGAAGGCGGTAGAAGTTCTAGTCTTAACAGATCTATGGTCTGGGCCTGGGTGCTTGAGGCACATACCTCTCTGCACGCTGCCTGATGGTTGCAGACTCAGAAGTCAGGGACTGACTGGCGTGCCTTTAGGAGACCACATCGGGGAAGAGGGGAGCTGCCATGCGAAGAGGCTCATTTGCCACTGAGAGGCCATGTGGAAGTTGACAAGGGAAAAAGTCTGAGATGTCTTAGACTTAGCTGCCAGAAGCTAAGAGAACAGTTTTGAGAAAAAACAAAAATACCCTCCCTCCATCCCCCCCAAAAACCCCACAAATCGCTTCACACTCTTAAGCCTGTGTTGAAACCCTGGGCACAAAGCCCAGGTGGGAGGCAAAGTACATCTCAGTAGTAGAGCATTTACTGAGCATGCACATGACTCCAGGACCATAAAAAAGCACCCCCCAAAATACATGGCGTAGAGGAGGAGGATCATCAGAGTGCCACCATCCCTCACCCAGAAGCAAAGGATCCCTTTATGGATTGTCGTCCAGCCCCAGGAAGTCAAGCTCTCCCCTCCCTTCCTATCCTAGCCACTGTGGACTCTGGTGCCTTCCCCCCACATTTCTAAGCAGGACTCAGCTTTGGCCTGGTGGATGGTTTTCACCCATCTCCCTGACCGGCTGCTGATGTTCTAGGAACTCACCCCAGGGCCTGGCCCTTTCGTTTTCTGGTTTATATCAGTAATGGCTCCATAAGCCCTTTTATGGCAGAGATCCTCTTTCGCCTCAAGACCTGTGGTGCAAAAAGGGACCCAAGGGGCTGGGCTGGAAGACACTACCCACTGACAGACATGAGAGTAGGGCTGCCTCCTGCCTTCTAACCTATCTGGCCTTCCTGGGGGGACCAGCAGAAACTGGCAGATCCGCTAACCCACAGATCCCACATCACAGACCACTGCTGTTTCAAGCCATAGCACCACACAGCTTGTTAGCTAGTGACAGCTAGCACTTGAGAAGGCACCAGTGACTTCCTGCAGCACCCAGGCCAGGGTGCCTGTTTCTAGAACTGAGACCCTGAAGCATTTCCTAAGCATTTCCTATGCTTAGGGAGAAGAACCAAGAGCAGTCTCCACAGCCCCCAGGGAACTCATAGCTTTTCATACAGACCATAGACCCACACAGCCAGAGGGAGCTGTGGAAGATGCTGGGGTTGTGCCCTGAGTTCATCTACAGCTGCCATGCAGATGGGTTTCTGGTGGCCAGCAGCCTCATGGGCCAGATTCTCCTGGAGCCTCCCAAGTAAACAACACAGCCCCTGTCCTAATGGAAATCTTTGTCCCCCTCATAGATTGAAAAAGACAAACAAACAAACAAACAAAAAAAAAAACAAGAGACAGGAGAACCTGTCCACAGTCATCCTCGCAAGGATTTGTCCTCTTCTGGATCTGGCTGTTTGATCTCCCCTAAAAGGGTAGACACTACTCCTGTTTACTGATGTGCACACAAGAAGAGACCAGAAGAGGTGAGGATGGTGTCATCATACCCTGGTTTCTGACACACTGGGCTTGTAGGGGCCACTGGCCACTGGGAAGAAGGCTGGGAAGGTGGTAGCAAAAGAGCATCATCCAGGCAGACCAGATGGAACCAGCTCTGAACCAGGTACGGACCAGCTCTCAGAAGCTGCCCCAGGCCTCTGTGATCTCACAGATGAGGGAGGGGTGACGCTGCCAACTGCTGCCTGAGCGAAGGGGATGGGAACAGTGAGGATGGCTTCCAAGAGGACAGAAAATACCAGAATCTCTTTTTAAGTCAGTGTTTGGGACACACACCCTCAATCCCAAGGAAAGATCAGTTATGAGTTCCAATTCTGATGCTGCTACTTTCCAGAATTTAGAAGAGAATTCTAGCAACACGGCCAGATGCCTCAGTTTTCCCAGCTGCGAGATAAGGTCAAAGCTAGTACCGGCATTGTGCGCCTGTAGTCCAGCTACTTGAGACACTAAAGAATTGCAAGTTCCACATTAGACTGAACTACAGAAAGAGTTCAAGTCTGGGTAAGTTAGTGAGACCCTGTCTCAAAAAGTAAAAAGATAGCCAAAAGAGGCATTCAGTGGTGGAACACTTCCCTATAGTACATGAAACCCTAAATCCAACCCCTACTTCTGAAAAGAACAAACAGCAACAAAAAGGTAAGACTCACATCCTGCTTGCAGGATTTGCTCTGAAAAATCTATAAGACATTTTGTTTGTTTGTTTTTTGATTTGGTTTTGGCCTCAAACCCAAACCAATTCTCCTGCCTCAACTTAACCTCCAAAGCGCTTGGTGAGCCATCGAGACCCAGAACTCCAGCAAAGTTGTGGCTGGATTAGTCCTTATATAGATGACAGAGCTCGATGTACGTTCAACAATCCCAAGATACCGGCAGGGTGCAGGGTGTGGTGGTGCTTGCTACTCTAGTGCTTCTAGCTAGGGACAAGGCTGAGGGAGGAAGATGGCTTGAGTCCAGAAAAAAAAGGGGGAGAGGGAGGGAAAAGACAGGAAAAGAGGAGAAAATAGCCAGGCCTGGTTGTGCAGGGAGGCAAAAGGACTGCCATGAATTTGAGGTTACGTGGCTCAGTGGTAGAGTGCTTATCTAGCAAGCCTAGGGCCCTAGGTTCTACTTTCAGCGCTATAAACAAACAAACAAACTGGAAACAAATCCTAGGTTCTCCACGTCCAGCCTGTAGGCCCCTTGCCCTTGCCCTCCCCTCCTCCCTAGTGGCCTAGCGGGTGGGGCTCACTCACCCTTATCTCTGCTATGTCTCTGCAGGCAGCTGAAGCAACAGGATTGAAGTTGAAGCTGAGCTGAACTCTTGCCTCTCCCTGTTCTGGGTCCCACCCCTTACCTCATCCCTTTGGCCTGGTGCTCATCACACTCTGCTTGTTGGTAAGTACCTAGCTTGCCCTGCCTCCTCCCCTCAAAATCCCTCACAGGACCCTCTAACACAGTGGTTCCTAACCTTACTAATGCTGTATCCCTTTAATACAATTCCTCATCTTGTTGCGATCCCCAACAATACAACTATTTTCGTTGCTACTTCATAACTGCAATGTTGCTACTGCTATGAATCATAATGTAAATAACTGTTTTCTAATGGTCTTAGGTGACCCCTGCTTAAGGGTCATTTGACCCCCAAAGATTAGAAATACTGCTCTAACCGATGGGAGAATGTCTGTGTGACTTCTCAAAGCTCTTCTAGCCCTGGCTGCTTGGGTTGTACCCTAGGGGAACCAGCTGACAACAGACTCTAGCCTGTGAACCCTGCCGATCCTGTTCAGCCAAACCTTTCCTAGAATACCACCATTTGCCATGGCAGGGGATAACACAGGGCTACACCCTGAGGTGTATGGGTTCTGGTTCCTACCTCTAACTACTGGGGTAACTCAGAGATTTCCCTTTGTCCTGAACATAAAGATGTTCCTGGTAGACAACCAGGCCTCCTTAGCATCTGTAGGTGTGGCATGGCCTGGGAATGGCATTTCAAAGTGCCCGTCTGCTCTTCTTTTACAGCCTTGACAGCTGCATTCCTGGCATCCAAGAGGAACCTGGACTCATTGAGAGGCAAACCACTCTAGTACTTCAGCTCTGGGTTTTCCTGTTGGACCCAAATTCCTTTTCAAATCTAGTTAGTCTTTTCAGACCAGTTCTCAACATGTCTAGCTGACCCCACATGCCAAAGAGTCCCGCATGATGTCACCAGGACCACGGTGGGGCACCTGGCACCTACAGTCATTACTGCCCGGCCACAGTCATTACTGTTACCATGCTGCAGGAGGCCAGCACTAGGGAGAACTAGTGCTGTGCACATAACCCAGAGGCAGAGCTCTGGGTCAGGTGTCTTCTGGGGTCTGGGTGCTTATGTGTTCTCAGGGCTTCTGTTCTGACACTGGGACAGATCTCCACGGCCTCTCTGAAGTATGGCTCTCCACTCCCCTGATCACCTTCTCATGGAGCTCCAGGGCCAGTCAGGCTACCTCCCTACCACAGCAGCTAGAGTCTGGTCCTCTTCCAACCTGTGCTGAGGAAACAAGGTGAGCACTGTCCAACAACAGACTGGCTTCAGTTTAGTGTCCAGCTAGGCATCCCCCCAAAGGATTCTGTTGGAGGCCCCCAGTCCCTCTGTCCTTGGAGCCTGAATCCCCAGCTGATACTTCATCTAATGGCCTCCATTTTCCTGACCTCAGGTCCTCTGTGACTACCCTGGAAGCCATTCAAAACCATACTGCCCCGTTTTGCTCTGTGGTCTCTTTCCTGAGACCAGGCATTCCAGGAGGAAGGAGTTTCAATGTCCACCCCCCTCACCACTCTGGGCAATGCCCAACACACAAAGGGTATTTAGAAGATATTAGCTGGGTAAATTGTTAGCCAGATAACTCTCTCAGTCCAGCTCCTGGGGCAGAAAAGGTGGCGGTAGGGAAAAGATGCTTAGGTGCCCAGCTCGACAGGTGGGAAAACCCATGTGAGCCAGGCATTGGTTAATCTTTCTTACCTATGCTGAGATGTTTACTAAACCATTTTCTGGATGAGTTAGCCAAGGTCCAGGGAAGCAGAATGACTGGCCCAAGGCCTTCGAGCTTGCTCAGGGCAGAATGGAGTCTGGGGCCAGTCTTCAGGACCTACAGTAGTCTCCCACTCTAAGTGGGAGACCCTTAGAGTTCACCACTCAGGAGGAATACTAAGCACTTGAAAGATCAGGTACTAGGCCATGAGCTTTCTGTTCTGCTCTGGGAAGAACTACAGCTCAGCTCTGTAAATGCTAAACTAAGGCCCAGAGTGACTCAGTGACTTTTTCTAGATCACACAGTAGGACAGAAGACCACAGAGCAATAGAACCCCTACCACTAGACTGCCCTTTGTGGTGACAGAATGAAGCACACTGAGGTCACTGCCCCAGTTTCCCCTTGTGCACCGGGGGTGTGGGCAGGGTGACCACTGGCAGGACGTGAGGTGGGAGGCCTCTCACCTTCCACAGAGGGCTGAAAGGGGAAGTGAGGGAATAACTGCTTCCCCATCTCACTAGCTCCACCCTGCCCTGGCACCTGGTGGACAGCACCTCTCCGGAACCAGCTCCCCCTGGGGAAACCCCCCCTGAAATGCCCCCGTGTCATAGCCCAGTGCGGCTGCACCCTCTAACTTGGGAGCCTCCACCTGGCATCTTCCTCCAAGAGTGCCACAAGGACTAATGTTCACACAAACATTCACACAACCTCTTTCTACAGATACTGCTGATTGGATACAAAATATTTTTTGCCCTCAAGGAGACATTGAGTGAAGCTGAAAAGCTTGAAACGCTACTGTGGCAGAAGAGGGGCCCTGAAATGAGACATCACATTAACCTAGGAAAAAAAGGCAGCTTGTAGAGAAAAACTGGCGGGATACAAACTCAGACCCACAGCTCTGCATCCCTAAGCATCTTCTCCCAGCCATCCTGAGCTTCTGTGTCTCGGACCTCCATTGTCTAACTCGAAAGGCCTGACTCTCTCTCCAGCACGCCTTCTCCTGGAGGCCAATGAGATTTCCAGCTTGCCTATACTGTTTTCCCCTTAAACTCTAATAGAGCTGTCCCGAGCTTCCCTTAAGTCACAATGGAAAGAACACTGATTGCTGGTTGACCCTTAGAAGAAGCCAGCATTCTGGACCTCCAGGCCTCACCTTAACCTAGGTCCTCAGGCCCTTGGGTCTCCAGAGGGACGGTTGTTTCCCACATACAGAGAGCGACCTGGCTCCTCTGTTCTGTCCACAACCCTATCCTGGCTCCCACCAAATCTGTCTCCAATTGCCACTTCCTCTTGGAACCTTCCAGAACTTCTTCCTCAGTATCCTGAAGTGTCTTAAGCATCTAACTTGACTTCCCAGGAAGAGGCGTAGCTTCAGGGCAAAGGGCACTGGGTACTTTCTTTTTTCTCTCAGGTCCCTTTGTCTCACTGTCAGGAACTCCAGTTTACACACTGGAAGCTCTGCTCTCACGTCAGCATTTGCCAAACATTCGGCCTGACCACTACACAGGCTACTCTGGTGCCTATCCTCAGGATACTGAGCCCTAACGAGGAGCTGAAGATCAGGGCTGCAAAATGACAACATTTAAAGACTTTAGGTCAGGGGTCTGGAGAGATGGCTCAGTGGTTAAGAGTACTGACTGCTCTTCCAGAAGACCCGGGTTCAATTCCCAGCTCCCACACGGCAGCTCACAACTATATGAAGATCCAGTTGCAGGGGATCTGACACCTTCACACCAATGCACATAAAATAAAAGTTAAATAAACCATAAAAAAATTTTAAAAAAAAGACTTTAGTTCAAACTGCCACCCTGTCGCTTCTTGAGACTTAATAATCCAGATGTTCATGGCATCGCCCCCGATACACTCCTCTGTGTTATATACTCCTAACTCTGGGAGAGTTAACCTCATTTCGCAGATGAGGACACTGAGGCTCCCAGGGGTACAGGAAGCTGCCCAGGCTTGCTCAGCCCCTGTGAAGTGGGTCTCAGCCATGGACCACACCCATGTTCTTCCCATCAGCTCCTCCCACCCCCGATGGGAGAAGACACTAGAAATCGGTCAGTACACAGGATTCAAATACGCTTGTGCTCAAAAACAAGAGGCTGTCCTTTGTCATTTCACCCTTCACACCAGGCCTGGTGGTGCCAACCACGGTTGTCTCCAGGTCCTGGTTTCAGACCAACTGTGGTTGCTGTCACTGAAGTTGTTGACAAAGGTTCCGCAGTTAGCCTGCTGGAAAGTTATTTCGACACATCCCAGAACACGGTCCTGTTCTGAGTATGATGACGTCTCTGTATGTAACCTTCATGGGTGACATTCCAGCAGCCACCTGGTAGCAGTCAGGAACCTATCCAAACCATGAGTCCTGACCAAATCCCTGGATCCAGAAACTGCTGCCCATTCTCTACAAAGGGGTGAGGAGATGTCAGCAGTGGCTACACAGTGCAAGAAGGCAACATACAGGGTATTAGAACCCTGGGCACAGTAGATGTCCACTAGGCACTTGTTCTCTCCTCACAGCCACAGCTGGAGCCCTCTCTTTCCTCCCAAGGATGGGGACAGGATCATCAGCCTTTTGCCTGCCAAGCCAGTGCTCTAGCACCAAGCAGCACCCAGGCCCATGGGAGTGAACATCTTTCACTCCCATGTTCAATAGTCCCATACGAACTCTGGTGCTGATGAAGCAGGGTTCCTAACTCAGTGCCCAGGCCAAGTCCCCCCACTGCATCAAAATCTAACACAGTGGTTACCTCTCCCAGAAGACCTCTGGGGAGCCCCTGTGGAAAACTCTGACGCTCCTCCCCTGGCCTGCTAGCTCACCCCTTCCTCAGCTCGGACTGCTGTGGCAATTTCCTCTTTTCTTGTCCCACCTCCCCCAGGGCACAGCAAACAACCTTATGATAGAAAAGTGTGTTACTCACCACAGCTGGCTTGTCACGGGGTGGTGACACTGAATGGAAGGGGATGGCTAAGGTTTTCTGAACACTTGCTACATGCTAGGGATGCCTACGTGGAGATAGCCTGCCTTAGGGTGAACACAGTAAGTAATTTGTAAAACACCAAATCCACGAGCTGAGCCCCTGAATTCTGCTTCTTCTAAAGCAATCACCCCTTCCTTCACCGTTTAGTTCCTAGGACCACTGAAGCCTCTTTCCTGTCTGGATTGGGCCTTTTCTCACTTAGAAGTAACAAGGTCCTCGTGGCAAGCTTCAGCCCAGCGATATGGTTTGTAACAAGGTCAAATAACCAATAGAATAGCAGAGTTGACGCCCTGAGTCTGGGCTCTTGACCTGCAGCCTGACCACAGCCCAGCACCCTACTTTGTGTGCCAGTTGGCACTGACCTCAATGCCCCACTTGCTGGACACAGCCTGAACTCACCTTCTGCTTGGCCAATCCTGCTACCTCTGTCCCACAATGTCTGGAGTCACACTGGCTTGAATTTGGGGCCCAGTTTGTTCACAGCGGCCTGGCCCATGAGAGACCGTGAAGCAGAGGTCATAAAGGACCCCTCGGTCAGCCTCAGCGGCCTAATGACTAGAGGGTGCTTCCTCAAAGGCAACGTGGATCCATCAAAATAAAATCAGTCCTACCATCCCACCGTCCCTTGCCCTGTGCCACCTGCCTTCTCAGACCCAGCACACTGTTTGAGGACCCTCTGCTAGAAGAGCAACTGGTTAGAGCAAACTTAACACCTTTGTAGTCCCATAGACAAGACAGTGAGTGCCTGAGCATTCAGTAAGTATCCGATAAATGCTTGTCATGTGATCTAATGATTTAAAGAATAATGTGCAAGAAACGTTGCCTGGAGTCGCAGTCACCAAGTTCTGAAAGGCTCCTGGTCCCACCTGGCGAGCTCACAGATGGCTGAAGAGGTGCCTGAGGTCCCTGTGGATACTTGGTTGTCCTAGCTCCTAGCCACATCCTTTCTGACCTGTGCTCGGGTCTTTGGGTTGGATTGACAAGGGACTTGGGCATGAGAGTCTGTATCCAGCTTGGGTCCTGGAGTCCCACAAAGGCTATAAGCAAGAATCTGACCATTCAGCACCCCTGGATTATTAGGAGGTTCTTGCTGGCCAAGCACAAAGAGCAGCACCAACATCCTTACTCCCTCAGTCCAGCTTCCTCCACCCAGCCTGGAACCTTCAGATGGGAGCCCAGCCCTTGGCATGTGGAAAAACAGACCCAATAACAGAGAAGTGATGAAGCATCTCTCCTCCCCTGGCACCTGTGCAGAAGGCTGCGCAGTGAAGAGATGGCCTAGAATCTCTCCAGGTTTGCAGTCCACCTCCTGAATACCCACTAGCTGAATGAAACCAGACAGATGTCCCCGCATAGCTGAATTTGGCTTTCCATATAACCAGCATTGAAAGCCTTCCCTTCTGGGGTGTCACGAGGATGGATGGGAGCTGGGAGGGGAACTTCCCTAGGGATGTGGATAAGCCCAGCACCCTTCACTGAGAAGTAGTTCCCTACTCAGGGACTGTCTTCCAAGACTCTCCCAGCCCCAGGATCAGAGGGCCTCAGGTTCTATCCTGGACTGGCTCAGAAAGAAATAAAGAAATGAAACAAGGTAAGCTGTCATTGGTCAGGTGACTCCTGATGGGGGTGGGGTACAAGGCATCTGAAGGAAACGTCCAGGGTGTGGGGTGGGAATGCCCCAAGGCAGGTTCTTCCTAGCACTTATTTCCCCTAATAGGCAAGAACCCCAGACTGGGCCTAGCTAAGACTCCTGCCCTGAGCCTCCAAACCTCATGCTCTGAAAAGTCACTGGAGGATGGCAGTGGGGACAGAAAGTGCCTCAGGCCACAAGCCAGGAGCCCTGAACCACTGTGTCTCAGGGACTCCGTTCATTCAGCTGTGGAGTAGGTGTGGCCCCTTTTTCAGGTAGCTGTGAGGTACCAGAAGAAATTACATGCCTGTAGTTGGGTAGGCCAAGGGGCCTTGGGCAGCCCCAGGCTCATGCTGGCCTAATGTCCCTGAAGAGATTCCCATCTGGCAGTTGGAGGGAGGCACCTGGAGTTCCAGGACCCTCAGACTGTGTCTCTCAGGCAGGGAAAAGCAGTTACTCAAAACAGCTCCTAGAAACAGCATGAGTCCCCACACAAGGTCCCAACTGCTTGACCCCATAAGACTGCTGATAGTCATCAGCCCCTCACAGGCTCCCAGACGAGGCAAGTGGTACTCACAGTGTCACAGGAGAAGAATGGAGATCTCCCTGGAGCCAGTGCCTGGCCTGCCTCCTTGGGCCCTGGGGACGAAGGACCTCAGGCTCTCCCTACCAGGGGACCTCCCCATGACAGCCCTGACGCCCAACTTCCTCCCGGCTCAGTCAGCATCCAGGAAGCCCCGCCCCAGGTGAGAGGGCCAGCACCCTGGGGCCCACACCCACCCTGTACAAGATACTTCCCAGAGGGTTCCTTCAAGGCCTAGCTGGTTCAAACAGCCTCACTGGACAGACAATAAATAATGCAGCTGCTCTCTGGCCAGCCTCCTGTGACCGATCGCGTTTCGGGCCACTTGAGTTTCGGCCAGCCTGCTTTGTTTAGAATGCCAAGCCCCAGCTGGGTTTCTGGCCACGTGGGTACTATGGTCCCATTGAAGGCCAGTCTGAGCCTGCCCGACAAAGGCTAAGTAAGGTGGCCACCCTGAAGAAAATGCCCTACTTACTTTGAAACCAGTTCGGGACTAAGTGGGATCCAAGGGTGTCATTTAGGCAGGGCAGGGTGGTCGCCCTCATCTTCTGGGGTCAGGAGGGTTCTCTGAGGCCTCCATGAATCAGAGACCCTGCCCCATACAAGGCCACCACTGCAGAGTCCTCTCCATTGCCTCAGCTGTCTGTGCCCACCTCCTTGAGGCCACAACCAGGCCCTGCATCCAGGGAGCTTTCACCTCACACTGCAACCCCAATTCTCCTGGGGGCAATACAGCTGTCCCTGGCTGAATTTGCACTGTGGTCATCTGTAGCCTGCACTGTCTCCCTTGAGTGACAGGGTCTCCTATCTAGATAAAAGCCTCATCTCCTTATTGCCACGCCCCTTCCTACCTGCAGTGGTTTCTTCATGGAAGTGGAGTGACTGCCTAGAAACCTCCTGTCTCTCCACCCCCAACATACACAGGTCCGCCTCAGGAGCAGGCCCTGCCCACTTCCTTCCTCACTCCCGCCTGACAGCCTGGCCTCCAACTACAGACGTAATGTAATGCAATGCAGTGTGAGTGTAGTGGCCTGGAGGCAGGCGCCACCTGCACCCACAAAGCCATGTGGCTCCTGCCTCGGGGCCATTACACTTGTTCCCTCTGCCCATGGCTCTTCTCCCACTCATTCTCTTGATGAACTTCCATTCAAGGGTACCTTCTCAGACCACTTTGCTATTTTCCATTTCATTTTGTAGAAGCCATTTCATTCAGGGGTAATTCCTGTGCCATGCAATTCATCCAGCTAAAGTGAGCCCATGCCTGTCACCACGCTCAAGCTCAACTTGGTCTTTGCTTTCAAAACAAACCAATACCTGTTTCTACGACTCTCCACGGCCAGGGCAGCCCCCAACTCTATTTTCTGTATCTGTAGGCACGTCTGTTTTGGAAACTTCTATGAATGGAGTCAGCTAGCATGTGGCTTTCATGATGGCCTCTTTCATTTGGTACATCTTTCAGGCTGTATCTGGGGTTAAGATTTTTTACTCCCTCAATGGCCGATAGCATTTTACTGCATGGGCTTGCCACATCTTGGGTCCATTTATCCTGATAGAAGCTCTAAGAGGATTTTCTAGCTGGCTCGTCTGTCATTGTCACCCCTCCACTTTTGCCTTCTTAGTGACCCCTATCTGATGACATCGTCACCTGTCTGCTCCTTGAGGCCTGGATGGGTCGGTCACCTTGCTCACTGCTGAGCTGGCACACAGTAGGCACTCAGCAAATTCTCTGTATCCTGATGGAAAGAAGGTGCTTCCCCATGAGCTGGGGCTGCTTCTGGCCTCCTCCCATGAGCTCTCTGAGAATAATTGCTGTCAAGTATGGCCCACCAAGAAAGGCCTTGGACAGAAAGGAAAAAGGTAGCAAGCCTCTTAGAGCTACACTAACTCCTGCATGTGAAAATCTCTCATGAGGTTACAGTCTGGCACCATGGTGGCCCAGAGGGGCTGGCATTTGTGCACTGAGATTCATTGGATCCTTGCTTGGAGCACAGCCCTACAATCCAGGGAGTTCCAAGCCAGGACAGGTTATGCAGCAAATTTTTATCTCAAAACTGAAGACACAGTAGAGGAGTGGACAGTGGAGCATCATAACAGGGTGACCTGCAGGACTGAGCCCAGGTGGGAATGAAGAGTACCATGGGAGCAGTACCCAGAGCGAGGAAAGGAGGTGGCGGCTCTGCTATGCCTCCAGTCTTTTCGCCTGACTCACACACAGATCAAGTCCAGCTCAAGAGCACTGGACTGCCTAAGTTCCGTCCAGTAAGGGAGGAATCAGGGCAATCCTGGCTACTGTGGGCTCATCAGCATGGGGTATCAGGTAGGTTGGGGACCCATAGTGCAGAGCCAGTCAGTCACTCAGCAAGGAGAAGGAAGGGGCAGAACAGCAAGGCAGGAGGAAGCTCCAAGTAGGAAGGAGGCTTCCCTTGTCATAGGTGCCCAGACAGGCACAGCACAGAATGGGAAGCGCACACTCAGGGCCTCCCATGGGGGGCACCAGATGGCTGCTTGTCCAGAAAGCTCCTGGGATGCTTTCAGGGCCTGGATGCCATCTGCTCCCAGTCCTTCTGCCCAGAGGCAGCTGCAGCAGAAGGGGAGAAAGGCCTACAAGGCTCAGGGTGGGTCTGCTCTTCTGAACACACCCTACTCAGCACCGTGCATCCAGGGGCATCCTGGCCTAGGAGATGTGACTGCCTCTTGGGCTCTCAAGGGACAAACTCATCTTTCTTGCCCAACTACGCCAATATGTGACAGCCATTCTTGAGCCTGATAGAGACAGGCCGAGGATTCAGTCTGATGGGAGACAGGGTAAAGATAAAGTCTTTGGGGAACAGGCTGAGTGTCCTAATTGCTTCTGTTGCTGTAATAAAACACCCTGACCAAAAGCAACTTGGGGCACAAAAGCGTTTATTTGGGTTACACTTCCATGTCAGTACAGTGAGGGAAGTCCATGCAGGAACCTGGAGGCAAGAGCTAAAGTAGACACCATGCTGGAACTGCTACTGGCTTGCTCAGCTACCTTCCTAATACAGCTCAGGCCCACGTTCCTAGGGTGACATCCACCACAGTGGGCTGGGCCCTCCTATATCAATTAGCAAGTAAGAAAATGTTCCACAGACATGGGCACAGGCCAAATTGATCTGGGTAATTCTTCAGTTGAGGTTTCCTCTGCCCAGGTGACTCCTGATTTACTGATTTATGTCAAGGTGATAGCTGAAGCTAACTATGACACTGAGGATATGGCCTGCAGGGGACAGGCTGGGAATACAGCCTGATGGGGACAAGCTCTGGTGGGGTATAAGCTAAAGGCAATCCACGGAGAGACTGGCTGAGCATTTGCTGAAGGCCACTTACAGCATCAATGTCGTCAGATGATGCTCATTGGTAAAGCAACCAGAGAGCATGGTTATCAAAACAAAACAACAACAACAACAGCAACACCCCCCCCCAACACACACAAAATAAAACAGCTGATAAGTGACAGCTACAGGTTCCTCCTCACGGTGGCCTGGGGATGGGGCAGCTTGCAGGCAACCTGTCGCTGCTTTCCAAAAGTCTCCAAAGTGATTTCCACAAGGCTAAGCCAAGTTTCTAATGTAAGTGGGCCCCTCCTCTTCCTCTCTGCCCACTGCCTCAGCCCCCACTGAAACCCAAGGAAAGGAGGGGAGACAAAAGGGGGGGGCGGTCATACCTTTGTGCTCCACTGGCATTGTTCACCAGAGTCCACACTAATTGGGAGTACTGGCTCAGTTTGCCTCTCTCTCTGTCTGGATGTGGAGACAGCCTTGCAAAGTTCACAACAGACAAAGATACATCTTCCAAGTGCCTGGGCACTGGACCCAGATGGCCCTGCACTAGGAATCAGTAAGAACCGGCATGGCCCTCACAGAGACCTTGTCTTGGAACCTTGGATCCCCTTGGCATAGAGCCAGGGCCGGCAGCAGCAAGAGCTCTATGTACACCTCATGCTTTTCCAGATGTGAGTGGGACCCAGCCAGGGGTGACAGGCTCATACAGAGGGGAATCTGAAGACGCAAGTGGAAAAGTATGTGCTGTCCCATCACAACCCTCCAATTTGTTCCCCAGCGGCTGCCAGCTCTGCCCCACCACAGATTTGTGGATTTGGGTCTCCCCTGGCAGTTAGTATGGGGTTGAAAATGCCCTGGAGCCTGCTTGGGCTGGCTCTCCTTATATCTGGCTCTAAGGAGTGGCCTCGGCTTTCTGGGGATGGGAGGCGGGTATCTGGAAAGAATACACTCCTCCTGAACAACTGCCCACCCTCGAGCCATCCTCCTTAGTTGAGTACAGGACACATGGTACCTATGGGGGCTGCGTACAGGACTGGGCAAACTCAGTGCTGATCACAGTGCCACACCCACCCCAAGTTACTCTTTCATCACCAAAGGGAAAGTAACCCACCTATCAGGACAAACTACCAGTGGCCACAAGCACTTACCATCTTCCCATGGGAAGTTCTACAATGTTCCCATTCTGTGGGTGAGGAAACTGAGGCACAGAACAACCACTTGTATCAACAGCTACTCAGAAGTGCTCCATGCTGGCCCACTACATTCTTGAACACTTCCTGAGGGTCCTCCAGTGAGCCAACCCTAGAGACCTTAGGAAAGACCGAGGCAGGAAAACCTATTGCAGTTTGTGAGACCAAAACATCAGGCACTTTTATGGGGCCCTGCCTCAGTCCTGCCTGGCCTGGCTTCTGAACTATCCACCCAAGGAGGTCCATCATGGACTAAAGTAGAAGGTGGCCCAGTGACTCACTCCAGGGCTGGATTTTGCTTTGCGTTTTGGTTCTCACAACCAGTTGGCATCCTTCTCTAAGCAGAATGCCTCTCTCTCACTGTTGGCCTGGAAACTATAAATCTGTCTGGGCCCAAGGCCTGCCATCCAGGGCTCTAGACAGGCTTGCCTTGTAGCAGAGCAACTGTGGCTACTGTACATGTGCTTCATATTAAAGTGGGCGTGAACTGGGCAGTTGCATTTCCCCTTTCCCCTGGGCTTCTGAGCAGCTCAGCAGGTTTTACCTCAGCAGCACCCCAGGTTCCTGAATACCTCTGTTTCGTTCCTCATCACTGCTATCATTGATACAACATCTTATTCTGAATTATACTTTTTTTTGCTACTAGTATTTCTTATATGATAGCACAAATATTTTGTGAAGGAAAGAGGAAGGCAGGAGGGTAGAAAAGAAGGGAAGAGGAAATAGGAAAAAGGGAATAGGGAAATGAGGGGAAGAAGGAGAAGGGGAGAGAATATAGGCAAAGGAAGGGGATTTTGTGAGGTTGATATACCAGATATACCAGAGCCTGGAAAGAGAAAGGACTCTTTGCTACTATATTCTTTAGGAAACATTCTCTTTAAGTAAAATGCACACTAGTAGGAGGAATTCAAAACACAAGGTATATCCCCACTGGGTGGCGCTTCTAGGTCCTCTTACATGCAAGTTACACACCCTAAGGTCCCAGTTTCAGAGGTGAAAACCCAGCCTTGCCTAAGATCCTGTGGCTCCAGACAAGTCCTATCAGATGTGGCAGAAGGTAGAGTTAAGCCCAGATATTCACCCCTGCCCCTCAGTCCCATGCCCAGGTGAACCCTGTCCCTGGGTGGTCTGTCTTTCCAAGGGTTCTTAAAGTCCTGCTCAACCTTCTTCCACTCTTTCTAAATGAGCACCTTCCAGGTACCTCCCATAGACCTCTGAGGAGGTAGGGTGACAGATCTAACAGTGGCTGTGGTAATTACACACTCGACACTAGCTGGTGTCTGCTGGCACTCGGGGCTGGGTCACATTTAACCCTCACATGAATCCTAAAAGCCTCTTCGGAGAGGACGATTCACTGCAGAGACTGGGTCAGTGCACACACAGGTCTGAGGGGGCCAGTCTGGCACCTGTTCCTGGACATTACTCCCTGCCATGAGAGGACTGATGTGGAGGGTAGAGAAACTGTCACCCCACTACACACAGAAGGAGAGAGTATGATACTGTTGACCTAGGCATAACAGGCCTGTGGGGTGGAGGGGGTACCCAAGTCCCACTTCAAAGCTAGTGGTATCTTATGCAACAAGTGCCTCCTATTCATTGTACCTCCAGTGGCCTTCCCCAGGGGGCAGCAGCCAGTGCAAGCCCTGATAGTTGGTCCGCTCTCCTTCCTGCCTCCCTCCTTGCCACTAGACTTCACATTTCTCTGGAGGGTACAAAGTTCAGCCTTTCCTGTATTCCATCCCTGCTACCTCCCAGACCTCCAAACCCCACACAGGTCCCTCACCTGGCCCACTAGGGCAAAGCCGCCTCCACACCCCGTCCCTTGTACCTGAGGGTCCTCACGGAGATGCAGTATTTCCACATAAGGCCCCACACAGCACCACCATCACCCTTCATGCCTGGATTAGCGAGGTTCAGTGGCTGGAGGGTCTTGCCACTGCCCTGGACCCTGGTTCTCCTCCCAGTCAGGGGATGGCTCTTGTCTTGGGCTCTCTCAGGTCACTTCCTTCTTCATGATGATGAAAAACAAAAAGTCCAAAGACAGGGAGAGGGCAAGGCCCTGACTCCCCCAGGCCACTGCAGGTTCCTGGCGGCGCTATCCCTGGCTGGCCACTGCCGCTGCTGGAGGACCGGAGCTCCAGACCCTGGCGACTGAGCGTCCCTCACACTCCACACCCCGTGGCTTCAGCACAACCTTGCGCCTGCCGCCTGCCAAGAGACAGGAATGGCAGAGGGCCAGGGGAGCAGTGAGTCACTGGGGCGGGACAGAGGGGGCGTCCACTGTGAGGGAAAGTGGGGGCTCTGGGAGCCCAGAGCCCTGTGAGTCCAGAGGACAGGGTGGGACTGGAGAGGCAATACTGAGGGAGGGAGGCTGTGGAGACGAGGGCGGGCCCACATCCTCCACCAGTCCCCAGAGGCCTAAACCCAACACCGCCCCGTGGCTACAGCCCTGCCCGCAGGACTGAGAAGGGTCTGCTCTGCTGCTGGTTCCGGAAGAAGCCTGGATAGAGAGGAAAAGAAGACCAAACTGGCTGGGACTGTGCCTTAGGACAGCAGCTTGCACCCAGGGACTCCACTGGGCCGAGAGTTTCCCAGTCGTAGCCAAGCCACACTCTGTTACGTGTCACTGGCTGTGTCTTCTCCTTTCTGCCATGTTCCCCTGAACTCCATGAGCTCTAGGAGTCTGGGGTACAAGGAGGAATTCCCAATAGGTATGAGCAAAAGCACGCACTTTTCTCCATGGCCCGCAAAGTGGGTTTCAATGGCTTTCTCAACCATACACAGAAACTAAGGCACACAGGTCACAGGCTTGGGAAGGAAACTGAGCCTAAGTGACTGACGCTGGATTCTGAATGTCAACCAACCTTCTATAGAGCCAGGGGTGAGGCTGGGCCCTTCCAGGCAGTGGACCATGGGGGTCTGGGCCCCTGGGGCCTTTCCAGACTGGGGCCCAGATGGAGCCCCACCCACCTGACAGCTGCTCAGGGCCAGGCCTAGGGCTGGCAGCTGGGGCTTCCCAGGCAAGGGCCCCTAGGGACGGTGACTCACAGGTTACCGCCCACTGGAGGGCTTCTTTCTATCCACAGCCCCCAGGAAGACCCCAGAGGGCAGGGCGCCCAGGACCTGGAAATAACTGTTCCATCTAGTGGGCACCAGAGCACTGAGCCTCCGGAGGCTCAGGGCAGAGCCACCTAGACACAGACACTGCTCTGCCTTGCTGTCCCTGGGCTCTGACTTTGGCATACGCACATCACTGTCCTGCCTTCATTCCAGCCTGATTCCCACAGCAGAGATCCCATAGCTGCAGACTGTCCATTCCCTGTGGGGTTCTGGAAGCAAGAGAAAAAAAAAAGACCATAAAAAATAAAAGCAAAGCAAAACCCTAAAACAAACCAATCAGAACAAAACTAACAAACGAAACAAAAACCTCTGTCTTTTCACCACAGGAAACTTCATAAACCATCCTTACAGGCCCTGCATGACATCAGAGCTCTTAAGAAGTCCTGCATAGAGCAGAAAGGTGGTGGCTCCCGTCTTTAATCTCAGCACTTGGAAGGCAGAAGCAGGCAGATCTCTGTGAGTTCACGGCCAGCCTGGTCCACAGAGCTAGTTCCAGGACAGCCAGGACTGTTTCACAGAAAAACTCTGTCTCAAAAGACAAAAAACAAACAAACAAAAACAACAGCAACAATAAAGGAGGCCTGGTCAGCCTCTACTGAACACCAGTGGGAGGAGGCTGGCTACCCATGCATTGGAGCCCCTGACCTAAGGAAACTCGGAGACAGAGCTCATTGGCTCTTCTCAGAGCCGCCTCATTCTCTGACTCTCTGCAGCATACACAGGGCTCGCTGGGAACGCTCTGTAGCTGAGCTTTCTCAGCACCTTGTTGGGTAGAGACAACGCCTGTTTACACTTCTCTATCGCCTACTTGGGCACCTGTCTCTCCAGTGTGCCCCCTGTGGGTTCTTGGCTAACACAGCCAAATCATCTCCTGCTCCCTCTCTCCCTCCCTATTTATCACCACACAATGTGCTCTTCATCTGTTGATTTCCTCTTTTTTGTCCACCCCTTTATCTACCTCTCCTTTTTCTTCCTTTTCGTTCCTTCTACTGTCCATTCATCCATCCATCATCTTCCCACCAATTTATCCTCCATCTACTAATTCATCATCCCTTCATTCAGGCATTATCCATCTACCTACCCATCATCCTCCCATCCTCCATCTACCCATCATCCTTCCATCCTCCATCTACCAACCATCCATTCACCTTTCCCCCATCCAGCCCCTATTCATCCACTTACCCACTCTCCATCAGTCCATCTACATACTATCCTTCATCTACCCATCATCTATTAATCCATCTCCCCATCCTCCATCCATCCATTTACCCATCTTCCATCTACCTATCTATCACCCTCCCATCCATCCCTCTATTCAGCATCCCCCCTCTCCCCTTTGCCCCAGGCCTGCCTCTGGTACCCACACTGCCCAAGAAAAAAAAAGATGTCAATTGCCACAGCAGCTTTCTCTCCCTTACTGAGTCTCCTCCCAGCCTTCTCGTCAGCACTTTGTGTCTCTTGTGGTCCCCAGGTTTCTATCCATAGCTAAGAATCTGTATTGTTCAGATTGCCCACCAGGATTGACTTTCCTACTTTAGGCCCTTAGCTCAGCCACAGATGCTCTGGTCCTAGGCTTACTTTGCACCATGGACACTTGTCACTAACTGGGAGTACAGGGATTTCGTTAAATGCACCTTACAGGCATGTTCTGTAGCAGATGCCAGTCAGGGCAGCTACCTGCTATAGAGAGCACAGGAAGCACTTTGTGCCCAAAAGCTGGTCAGACAGACAGAGGTTGCCATTATTAGGTACCAGAGGCTAGGACTCTGTTGGGGGCTGACATCATCACCCCTAGAGATTTTGGGCCCCACTGCATCCTTCTTTATATTTTGTTCTCCTTACCATGAGTTCTACATCTGACCACTTCACAGCCAGTAAGCCAGGCCTAGAACTTGCATGGCTTCCCAAGACCACCACTTCCCCAGTTTCTCTGAAGGCTGCTTTCTCGCCTTAGGGGCTTCAGGGGACTATCTGAAGAGTTGAGAGTGCCTGGAAGATAGTCAGGCTGAGACTGAGGACAGAGAGGAATTTAGTAAGCCTACCAGATGGGGCAATCTCCCAAGTGCGTCCTACACCTCAGTGGAGGGGCCCCCTTCCTTCATTCCTATTTGCTGGGGATGGGCCTTGTACATGCTCTGCCACTGCTCTCCACCCACAGACCCCTGACCACCACTCTGTCCAGCCTGGGTGGGGAGGTGCTTTTACATCCACGGGCACCTATCTCACTGTGCCTGGGAGCTGAGTGAGGCAGCAGCTATCACAGAGGGCACTCAATAGCATGATCCGGGTCATGATGGACTCGCTGATCGTTTCCATACCTGCCTTCCTTATGCCCTCCAGCCTGGGCAGCTGGTCACAGTTTTCCCTCCTCTCTCTTCCACAGTGCAGAGAATGGAACCCAGAGACCATGCACGCTGTACTGGGCTGTATTCCTAGCCCGGGCATGTTAGGGATGAGGAAGTAGAACACACATTAAGTTATCTTGACCATGGATACCACCTCTGCCCTGCAGAGGCTTGTCCCTGGGGGCAGGATGGACTCTTTACTCATTTTGGACTTCCTTGTCCATATCTGAGATACCATGCCTCTCTGAGACTCAGTTTGTCCCACTGAAGTGTGGGAGCAGGAATCCCACCATCCTGGCACAAGGCACAGTAACAATACGGAACTGAGTGACCCTGGGGATGTGAGGTAACTGCTTGCTGTTATGGCCCAGGACAATGTGGGCTGGGACAGGATGTACTCCATGAGGGCTGGCTGTCCCAGAAGACTGGAGATTGCGGGTGGGTGGTGCTCAGGAAGGAGTGTTCCCTAGATCCCCAGAAAGGCACAGGGGAGTCACAGCACAGCATGAGGTGGGGAAGGAGGGCAGGTCTGCATGGAAACTCTGCGGAGAGCTGCCCTCAGCATCAACCCTGACTCATATGGCCCGGGGAGTCGCCACCACCCAGGCACAGAAAATGTCCCATTTGTTCCCTGAGAAGCGCCACCAGAAACCGAGCTGGAGAGCATGTTTCAGCCCAGGAATCATACACCTTGGCAGACAAAAACCACGCCAGGAAAGATGATGGGTGAACATCCTGCTCAGAGGGTGAGGATAACAGAAGGGAATTTTTAGGTGTAGACAATAAATCCTTATTTCAATTCACGGGTCTGGTAAATAATAAGCAGGATAATGAACATCTAAGCCAGTCACCTGCAATTTCTACAGCTTCTTGTCTTTCAAGACCTAGGTGCCACCTCCCCCAGGAAGTCACCCCTGATTGCTCCAGCTCTAGGGATGCTTGGGGCCCCTCGGGGCCACTTTGCAACTGAAAACATTGTGTCTCAGTTCATCCTGCCCTAGCTTAGCAGGTAGCCCAGAGCAGGGGCTGGAGAGAAGAAGCAGCTGAATTAAAGAATGAGCAGTTCTCCCACTTGACCCCTCTGCCTTTCATTTTGCCAACGAAGAAACTGAAATCCAGAGAGGGGACGTGACCTGCCTAGCACGGATCCGCAGTGGGGCCTGGAGCCAGGGCCCACTCACGATCTAGGCTATTTTCCAGCTGTCCCCAGGGGCTGGAGGGGCAAGAAGTTTGAGGACAATTGCATGATCCGATGGAATTCTGTCACTGGGAGAGCAGGAGCACAGACAGCCATGAGCATACGCTAGTCCTGGGCCATGGACACTCAGGAACTTGGTACCACAACCTCTACATGGTATCAGGTCAGAACCAGAGCCCAGGCCTAGCTGGATATGGCAGCAGGTGGAGTCTGGGAGGCAGGGTCCTTCATGAGCCTTCAGTGGAAACACAAGCTAGCCCTTCTGGTTCTCCCCATCTTCCGCACAGGGAACAAAGGCAACTCAAACGACAGAGACCCTAACCCAATTCTTCTCTGCTAGAGGTGGAGGCAGAGAGGCTCAGAGAGTGCTGTGACTTGTCCAAGGTCACACACAATGACGACACTGCAGGTCCAGTTGCTGACAGGACCCTGGCTCTGAGACCCTGGTCCTGTCATGTTGCTGAGTTTATAGCCATGAGGTAGGTTCCCAGAGCCTATTCCCCATCTGTACCTTCACCCCCCAAACAAGGACAAAGATGAATCCAGGGCAGTGACCTTGTGGAAACCAAGCCAATCGGAAGTGGTAAGGCATGGGCATCCTTCTCAAGATGAATTAGGGAGCTCCGACTCTACAGATTGTCCCTCCCCACCCCTGAAGCTCTTTGACACTCACAGGGATTGAGCTTTAACTGTGTAAATTTAATACAGTGGGGACTCTCCCCGTGAGCACTGACTACCTGCTCACTGCAGCCAGTGTTCTATGCTGCAAATTCACAAGCCGCACACAATGGGAAGTGGCTCTGTTACTTTGCTATAGAGTAGAGAGACTAAAGTGTTAGAGATGTCTGGATATATGCACACGTTGTTTCAACAATACACCTAAGAACTGAGCCTAAAAAGTTTTCTCTAAAGCTGGGCAGGGGTGGTACACACCTTTAATCCCAGCACTCGGGAGGCAGAGGAAGGCGGATCTCTGGGAGTTCGAGGCCAGCCTGGTCTACAGAGCTAGTTCCAGGACAGGCTCCAAAGCTACACAGAGAAACCCTGTCTCAAAAAAAATTTTTTTTTTCTCTAAAACAGCCAACCATGCAACATGGCTTTCAAGTCACCAAGGGAGTCTTTCTCAGTGTCTGCCCTACCCCAGCTTGTTGCCAGTACTGCTCACTTTATTGTCCACTCATAGATAAAAGAGGAAAGCTACTCTTCTGGATGGATAGGAACCAGGACAGGAATTCTAGATTGTGTGTGTGTGTGTGTGTGTGTGTGTGTGTGTGTGTGTCTGTGTATGCATGCACGTCCCCTTCTAAGAGGGCTGCTGTGTTCTCCCCAGGACTTCACCTCCTCTTTGACCTCCGTGTCTCCTATTTCCTCTCTCTCTCTCTCTCTCTCTCTCTCTCTCTCTCTCTCTCACACACACACACACACACACACACACACACACACACACACACTCACCTGCACAGGCCAACTGGTTGGCAGAGGCTCTTCTGTAACCTCCCCCTCACCGATACCTTCAGACCTTCAGACACTGATTCTCTCAGTGGACCACCCTAATGATTTCATGTTTTATTTTTAAAATCATTTCACTTCCAACATCAGCCTGAGACTGGGCCCTCTCCTGTTCTTCTGGATAGCAGGAGCTATCCAAACAGGAAGAGAGATTAAAGCACATCTATGGAGCGCAGCTCAAGCCTAGAATCTCAGTACTCAGGAGACTGCGGTAGGAACACCCTTTCAAGTTCAAGGCCATCCTTGGTTACACAGTGAATTCCACATCACCTTGGGAGAGGGAAGAGTAGAAAGGGTACAGAGGAAAATGGAGGGAAAGGGAGAAAAGACAAGGGGAAGAGGAGAGCCTTGTGTATTTCACCACCTGATCAGAATGAACAAAAACCACAGTGACAGTGGTGACATTTAGAACTGATTAAGAAAGTGGAACACAAGCGGAATGGCCAATAGCTAGGCAGAGGATGGATAGGTGGGGCTGGCAGGTAGAGAGAAAATGGGGGCCAGCCAGCCAGGGACCAGACAGCCAGACACAAAGGAAGCAGAAAAGCAGGGTGAACAGTATGCAGATGACAAATGAGCTTAGAGGCAACATATAGATGAATAGAAATGGAAAATTTAAGTTAAAAAATAAGCTTGCTAGAAACAACCTGAGATAAGGCTGTGCATTCATAAATAATAATAAGCTTCCATGTCATGATTTGGGGGCTGGCAATCCAAGCAAACCTGCATTTAGTGCCCAATGTGAGGCTCGTATTTGTTAGGAAAAAATTCTAAGACGAGCCGCTCTACCGGTACAAAGAAATCCAATTAAAACAGATTAAACCGAATTAAAATGCCCATGTTTTATTAAGTGCAGCGCTCTCGGGTGGCCGAGAGCATGGCAGGGGAGACAGAAAACCCGGAGAGCACAAGCAAACCTAGGATCACGTGTTCCTCTTCTGGGAGCCCACTTAAATACCCTGTGGGAGTGGTCCTGACCCTCCCCTGGGGAAGAGTCAGGACCTGGCATGCTGGGATTTGGAGTCCAGACCAATGCAACTCCCAGGCTAGGGGGCTGGGATGTATGCCAGGTGCTAGGGTGACACTCCCAACTTAACAATATTTCTATGTAGGACTGAGAAATCTGGGGAAAAAATGACATGGCTTCCTAGTAGCCCGGTGCTCGCGATGTACAGAGGCGCAGTTCAGCACTTGAGCAGTTGGCACGTTAAGTAGAAACAAGAAGCTAAGTAAAAATGTTTGCTACAGTGAAAGTACCAATTTCCTAGAGCTGAGGCGGTTAAATACAGCTCTCAGCCAGGCCTGTGTGTTATAAAGCTCTGCTCTCAGAGATCCAAGCGGGGCTTAGTCAGCCACAGCACAAAGTCACAAGGTGAGTTTAAACCTCTCAATGGGTTATAGTGTGCTTAAAAATGTGCTTAGGCGCTTAAGAAAAGAAAATGGGTATAGACGGTCATAGAAAAAATGGGTCTAGATAGTCACAGAAAAATAGTTTAAAAATAATAAAGTCTTTAAAGAGAGAGTAAAATAATATAAAAGACCATACAAAAATGGAAAATACACATGGTTATATATGATATATAACCATATGTATGATCTTGTGTTGACTTTGAATTTTTTGAATGCTGATAAGTGAACAACAGCTGCTGAGAGACACTGGATTCTAAAAGGTACTGCTAAATTAGACCAGTCTGGATACTTTAGGCATGTCTTTAAATTAAAAGTCAGAAAATGTATTGTGTTGGGACAGAGGTTATACTATTGTTTCTACAGGAAATGAACGGTTGTGGATTCCTTTAAGTTTAATAGAGATAAGGTCTGAGCAGAGGAGACCTGAAAATCTAAAATAATAGACACAAAATAATAAACTAAGGAAAACTACAAGACAGGTGACGTATACACTGATCCCTCTGCATGGGAACAGCTCTGAGACTGACAACAGACGTTACAACAAGTTTTCCCAGGACTAGTTTTCTCAGGGTTCCCTAAAGATGACCCCAGACAACAGGAAACAGTCTAGAGAACACAAGGCCTACATTCTCAAGAAGCGGGTAGGGTGGTTTGTGGTCATTTGGTGGGTCATGGATGTTTGTTAATGTTTAGAGAGGGATATAGGAATATAGGATAAAAAGACAACTACCAACGTCAAATATTTTACATTGGAATAGACTTTGGTATACTGATACAAATTTGAGTTATTTTTTATACTGTATGTATGTTCCTACTCTTGTTTGAGGCATTGTGCTTCTGCAGTTCATTTTAAAATGTAAAGTATAATTAAGAAATTAAGGTTAGTAGTCATCTATAATAATCAAACTTGGAGTTATATTAGGTTATGTTCAAGGTTAAATAGATATATTTTAGATAGATAGGTGTAACATGAAGGTTGGCTTGCTTGTTGGGGTATCTGTCCCGTCCGGTACCCCATAGCTGGCAAGCCCCAAAGAAAATCACACAGAGATCTCCATAAGTTATAAAACTGATTGGTCCATTAGCTTAGGCTACTTATTAGCTCTTGTAGCTTATATTAACCTATTATTCTTATCTATGTTAGCCACATGACTCGTTACCTTTCACAGTGGTTACCTTTCTCACATGTTGCTTCTTCAGTTGTCTGGGCAGAACTGCCGAGGAATGGGTTTCCTCCTTCCCAGCATTCCTCTGCTTCCATCGCCCCGCCTCTACTTCCTGTCTGGTTGACTCGCCTATACTTCCTGCCTGGCCAATCAGCGTTTATTTAAAACATGATTGACAGAATACAGATAATTCTTCCCACACCAGATAGGTGATCTTCAAATGCTTCAGAGAACTACAAAATATGACATTTAAGATGTTTACTAACCTAAGACTTTTCATGACAGTGAGGCACGTCTGCGCCTGGCAGCACCAATATACTTCATAAAAGGATGATGGACATTGAAGAACCTTCCATATGGAGTGTGCTTTCATTGTGGTGAAGCTAGTCATTTGGGCAAGAAACTGTCCTTGCTTTGACTGCTGACAGTATACTGTCCAAATTGGACATGCAGGACACAAAGGAAAGTGACTGCTGACCTTTGCCAAGACAAAGTAGGACAGTTCTTCAAAGTTTCTGCTTCACAGAAAAGTCTGCCAGATATTCTAGGCCTGTAAGCTGAAGATAGATGCCTCAACATTGCAGAGGAACTCTGGGGTGTCTGCCAGATGTCTCTGTCATTTCTGAAGTTTTGGAAGTGGCTTGCACTGTACTTCCTGTTTGTTCAGGTAATATTATATCCTTCTGGAGTCTTTGACGGAGCTGATGACTAGATAGTTATAGTTACAGTTTTCCTTAGTTATGATAAAAGGCAAATGAGGTACAAAACTTTGGACTCACCAAGATAAGATAAATAATGGAGTATTTCCTCTGAATTTGCTAAACACAAATGAACTAGATATTGTAAATGTAATTTTTACTTGATAATTGTTCTTATTGTATAAAGTTTTACTATGCTAAAGTTAAATTTTTTCCCTTTATTTAGACAAAAGGGGAAAATGTTGTGGAATAGAATAATTGTTTAACTATGCAAATATGTGTTGTATTTGTTTATGTTGTATTTGTTTAACTATGTAAAGATGTGTGGCTGTTTCACCTTGCCTGCTTAAGGCACCTGATTGGTCTAATAAAAAGCTGAATGGCCAATAACTAGGCAGAGGAGGCATAGGTGGGACTGGTAGGCAGAGAGAAAGGGAGAGTCAGCCATCCAGAGGCCAGCCAGCCAGCCATGGAGGAAGCAGAAAAGCAGTATGGACAGTATATAGAGGTAAATGAGCCTTGGGCAGCACATGGATGAATAGAAATGGGCTAATTTAAATTTTAAAAAAAGCTAGCTAGAAACAAGCCTAAGGTAAGGCCAGGCATTCATAATTGATAATGTCTCCATGTCAAGATTTGGGGGTTGAAGGTCCAAGAAAGCCTGCTACATTACCTCCCTCCTCTCAGTGGAAAAACTAGTATCCTTGCTGCAAGTAGAAGGTTACCATGAAAACTAGAAGGCGCTACAGAGTTTCAGCAGATACATTTCCTGCCAGCATGCTGCTGACTGGATCACTGCCACCTCCGTGTGCTGCTGATGACCACGATCACAGCCATCTCCTAGAAGGTCACACACCTTCTGCTGACCAGAGAGCAGTGACCAGCCAGAGGCAGGGAAAGGATCATCCTAACCTGGCTGAGGTGCCCTGTCAGGTGGCAGAGAAGGATTAGTGGGAGACTCCTCTGGAGCAGCTGAGAGCTTTCTGTACAGCTCAAAAGCTTCCCGGCTGGGTACAGATGACAGCACCAAGGTTCTCATGAGGGCAGGACATGTGGCAAGGGTAGGACCAGACTCTGGGTTCTGGACCTAGACTAGTTAACTCATCCATTATTCCTGGAGCTGACATCAGGAAACGGTGGACAAAAAAACATAGGTGCAAAGCAACCAAGTTAGGAATCTTGCCAGGGCGGAGAAGGCAACCAAGAAAACAAAGCAGGGTGGTATGGACGGGGAGTGGACAGTTGCACTACCTTAGATAAGGCGACAAGGAAGGCCTTGGGGCTGGAGCCCGAGAGAGGAGGTGTGAGCTATAGGGCTCCAGCAGCATCTAGAATAAGAGCAGGTGCTGCTGGCCCTCTGCTGTGAGCTTTTTTAAGTGCATTGGAAAAGTTGCAAGAAGACTCAGGGCTAAGCTTAGCTCCAGGGCAGTTCCTCTTGGATTCTCTCCCTAGGCAATTTTTTGCCATATGTTTTAGCATGGGTCTTTGTTGCACACACACATAAACATGTACACACGTACACTCCACCTTTGAGAGTCAGTCAGCCACTCCAAGCCCCTACTGCTGCCTTTCCAAAAGCAAGAACATACTGGGACATAATCACAGCAGGACATTTGTTCTGATTCAAGGAGGCCAGCTCCTCTTCGAACCTCAGGAGAGCTGTCAGCTGACCTAGTGACATACCCCCTTCCAATTCCTGACTCGTCTACACAATATTAAATATTAAAATTGCACACAAATATTAAAGGCAGCATGCATTTCCAGAGTGGCCTTCCACTGATCCTATGGAGACGGACAGCCTTGCACAAGGAACCCTCCTTGTGGCTTGTCTTCCTGGTCCTGCAGGACACAAGTGGGTCAGCTTAGGGTCAGCAAGAACATGACTTGGAACCACTGGAATTTGACGCATAAGGAAAATGTGCACCCTCATACATGCCTGTAGTTCAAGCACCCAGACACCACATATCTCTTCTACTGTGCACATTTAGGTACCACGCACCCTCATGTACCACATACCTCTATGTACTATGCACCCCTATATACTACTCACCAAGGTGTTTCTCATGCTCTGAGTCAGGGAACTGAGTTAGTGAAGCTCTGTATAGCCTACACTATGGATCTGCTCACATGTCACGATTATCCTCAGAAGCCAGTCCTGCAGGCACACAGGGCCTCAGGCCTGGACACTGGCGGCCTCTTGACTGTTCCTGTTACACAATGATAGGGTGGTGAGACAAACCACAGCTTGTGCTTGCTTCAATCCATGGTGTTGTTTACTTGGTGGCTGGGTATTTTGGCATCCCCCCCTAAATTCCATGTTTGGGCAAACGCTCTACCGTCTCCCTGTTGCTTGCACACACAAGGGCACGTGGACTCTGTGCTGATTGGGACTGTACACGTGCCCCATGCTCCACAGCCTCAGAATAAACTGGAGTTGGGGCCACATGCCCATTTCATAGAGCAAGACGGAAGCCCGGGACTAGTTTGGAAGGACTGTACTATGGTTTGAATGTGTTTCCCAAGTCCATGTCCCAGCCCCAGAGAAATAGTGTTGGGGGCTGGAAAAAGTGACTGTGGCCCTGCAGGCCCAGTCCCTTAATGAAGCAACACTGTTATCCTGAAGGTGGGGGGTAATTATCTTGGGAGGATGAGCCCCATTCTCGGTCTTCCTTACCCTAGTGTTTGCTGCCACAAGGTGGGTACCGGATGTTGCCCCTCAACCTCTGACTTTCCTGATTCCGGGAGTGTAAGAGGCAGGGCTCTGCTCTTCATAATGATCCTGCTCCAGGACAGCCTGGAGGTTGATACGAAAAACCCCTTTTCTCCAAGTTCTGCAGAAGTTCAAACCAAGGTGCCAGAAGAGCCTGTTTCTTCTGGAACTTCTCTCCCTGCTTTGTAGGCAGTATAACATAATTATACTTATATGCACATGTATATGTCTATACCCTTGTGTATCTATGCATTCACCCATCCCCTGACCCACTTACAACATTACACAACCGACAAGAGCAGGCCCCAGAGCCCATGGTTCAGTCATCATCTAAAGGCAAGTAAATGATGACATCCCAGCTGATGGGCAGGCAGGCAAAAGTCCCCTTTACTGATTTCTAAACCATGTTACATTCTGAGGGAGTTGGGGTTATGACTCCAATACGAGAAGTGAGGAGGATGCCAATTCAATACACAACAGGCCCCAACAGGAGAAGGGTTCTTCTCTGCACCAGCGGGGCATCTGGGCTGGCATGATCTTCCTGCTGCTCAATTTGGCAATGGCCAAAGGCAACAAGTGTTTCTTGTGGTAACTTAGTGAGGTCTTGGCTTGCAACAATGTTCCCTCGCATCAGGTCTCCCTGAATTCAGTGCCACCTTTCCACCTCACTACCACAGTGAAATTGCCAACACAGAGGACAGTGCCAGAACCTGGTCTGGCCCACAGTGCCTCACCCCAGAGACTGGTTCCGTGTATCACTAGGTAAGCTGGTAAGACTAGAGAGGCCAAGAGACCTTGTGTCCCCAGAGGACATGGGTTCCCCTCTCCACCCTTGCCCATCTTGTATTCCTTCATTAAGCTGAAGCTGTGACAACAGTTCTTCCCAGTCCCTGGCAGGTCAGTCAAGCTGACCCTTTACTGAATTCCCCACCTGCCCACTCCCCCACCTCCAACACACATTGCTCAAAAGTCTGGCCAAAGTGCCTGAAATGAGAAGGCAGCTGGTAAGAGCCTGGAATAGTCTTCACTGCCCTGAAATAGACTCTTCCTGCAGAGCCCTCCTCAGGCCTAGTGAGCAGACTCCGGACTCCCACATAGAGCAGGGATACTGCACAAAAACCAGAAGACTGTCATTTATGGAGCCAAGGGGTATCTGGAGGCCCTTTCCTACTTCTGTTCCAGTGCACCAAGTGGTGGGATACTGCCTGAGCACCAATAATCACACTATCCTGAGACTTAACGAGTCAAGAGAAGGAACATGGCTATGCAGGCCTTTCCAGAGCTGTGACCCTGCATTTGAGTTTCCAGAGCTGAGTTCCCGAGGCCTGGCTCCCAGTTCACTTTTCTAACTTCCTGCTAAGTCCCCAACTCCCAAGTGGCTCCGTGACCCTCTGTTCCCTTCCTTGCCTGTAGCCTTTTTTTTTGTTTGTTTTTGCTATTTTTTGTTTGTTTTCAAGTCAGGGTTTCTTTATATAATAGCTCTGGCTGTCCTGGAACTCATAGAGATCACCTGCCTCTGCCTCCTGAGTGCTGGAATTAAAGGCGTGCACCACCACTGCCTGATTATAGTGCCTTTTCTTATGAGCCTGGTAAGCCCTCTCCTAGCTCCCGTCTCTGTAGTATAACTTGGCATCTTCCCTTTCTTGAAGGAAGTGATCTCTCTCCTCAGTAATCACCTTGGTCTGAATGTAGAACCTCACTGATAAGAGCACCTGCATTTGCTGAGGTCCATCCGGGTCTCGGATACGCTTTCCCTTCCTCCCCATCAGCAACCTTCCTAAGCTCATTTCAGCTCAGGGCCCTGGACATCATGATAAGAAAGTCACTTGAGGTAGGGAAGTGGTGGGGCATGCCTTTAATGCCAGAACTCGGGAAGCAGAGGCATGTGGATCGCTGTGAGTTCGAGGCCAGCCTAGTCTACAAGAGTTAGTTCCAGGACAGCTAGGGTTGTTACACAGAGAAAGACTGTCTCAAAAAAACAAAACAAAAACAAAAACAAAGCAAAAAAAAAGTTTCTTGCTGTGATACCATGGCTGACTCTAAAAACTCCCACCACCTGCCATCTACCACAGGGGCTCCACCAGAACCCTGATCCAGGTCGGGAGGTACAGAGCCTCAGTGCCCTCCTACAGTGGGCATGGCCTCGTGACGGTGCAGTGTGATGCAGGTGTCTTCTGAGGTCTGACCACACAGGTGACAAGAAGATCCTACTGGGCTCTTCTTCTCAGTCACCCCTTTATAACAGACTCTAAGGTGTGAGGAAGCCTGGATCACAGGGAGAGGCCCAAGTAGGCAAAAGAGGGGTGGGGATGAGGTCAGGGGTGCTTCTAGGAATCTAACTCCAGGCTCAAAATGCCCCAAGGGACAGTAAATAGGGCAAAATCCCTGCTTAAAAGAAAAGAACTGTTGGTTTAAACCAATGGCTCTGCATTAATTTGCTATGTAGTCACAGCAACAGCAATATCACATGAGCCAGGAAGCTTTAATTGGCATGGATAATGAATAAAGCAGCCTTGCCTGGGTAAACTGATTGCACGCCACCTCTGTGACATCAGGGAAGTAACTTATTCTTTCTGCTCTCAATCTTCTTTCTGGTATGAAATAAGGGGAACCAACCATAACACTGCCTTATTTTCCTTCTTCCTATTTTTTGGCAAGTTTTACAAAATTTACATGTGTGTGTGTGTGTACATTTGTTTGTCTCTGTGTGGATGTGTGTCCGGTAGTATGAATGAACATGGCTCCCATTGGCTCACATATTTGAGTGCTTGCTCCCAGTTGGTGGAACTGTTTTGGGAAGGATTAGAAGGTGTGAGGTCTTGTTGAATGAGGTCTGTAACTGAGGTGGGTTTTAAGGAAGGAGGTCTGTAACTGAGGGTGGGTTTTAAGGTTTCAAAAACCCACACCAGGCCCAGCCTGACTCTCTCTGTCTCCAGTCTGCAGGTAAGATGTGCGCTCTCAGTTACTGCTGCCATGTCTGCCTGCCTGCTGCCCTGCTTCTGGCCTTGATGGTCATGGACTCACCCTCTAAAACTATAAGCTATTGTGAATCTCCCAACATAGGTGTTGGGCACTTAACTCAGGTCCTCTAGAAGAGCAGCAAGCACTCTTAACTGCCGAGCCATCTCTCTAGGCCCCCTTATTTTCTTCTTTATGGTAACACCCATCTACCTGTCATGCAGTTCGAGGGATGGAACCTTGGAACCTTGGCCTTGGACATTCTAGGCAGTTCTATTCCACTAAGCCATAAGTCCACCATAGCAGTATTCACTAGACAGGCTGTCACTGACTGAGGCAGCACAAACACAAGACCTGCATCTCAGTGACAGGGAGAGAGTTCATACCATTAAAAGGTTGCATGAATTCCCACGAGTTTGAAGGGCCCCTCAGGCTGCTCCAGTCCTGATGGACAGAACTTCCCCCGTGGGAGTCAAGACCTGAGATCTGGTGAGCTGGAAGTGCCTGTGCTCCCTCACAGTCCTGCTGCCCTCCTTTTCCAGCCATGTCCCAGGAGTCCTCTGAACCCCTGTATGATGCCATGGTTTGGGGAGCAGTCTTACATGTTAGTGTTCTGACTTGTGAAGTCCAGGCTTCAGGAAGGAAATGGAGCACTGGTATGTCATGAGCTCATTCCCCTAACCAGAGTGTTCGAAGGAGAAGCTACTAGGCCAGCCATGACAGGGTAGGGTTCCCCTTGAGGTTCGTCTCCTGGGAAACTGGAATCCCACAGCTGAAGCAGTGGCCCTAACTCATCAAGCTTAGGTGAGGGACACTACTCCATACTGCCGAATGCTGAAAGTCCCGGGGGGGGGGGGGGTTCCACACCGCTGACACACCTCTTTATCTCACTTTTTCTCTTAGCTTTTACAATAAAAGCATCACAAGGCTTTTAATACCCAGTTTAGCAAGAATGTGGAGCTAACTCTCACCCATGTGCTGTCACAACTACTTTAGCAAGTGACCTTGCTAAGCTCAGCAAAGTTGAAGGTGATCACCCACACACTGTCCTGCACACATCCACAGGAATATCATAGCTCAAGAGCCAGGAAGCACAAGCAAGAATGCATCACTGCCTTGACTATAACTCTGAACATGGGGCTATCTGTGTAACGGAATCCAGTACACTAACAAACATGAATGGAGGGGAACCATGAATAGCAACACAATGGATCTCACCAGTGAAGCACTGAATGAATGGGTTGGGTTAGAAATCAGTGGTAGAACACCTGCCTGGTACACATGAGGAATTTTCTCCCCAGTATTGAGTAAATGAACCTTAAAATACTGAATACACAAAGCAAATTGCATCTTTTTTTTTTTTTAAAGACAAGGTTTCCCTACGCATCCTCAGCTGGCTTTGAACTTGCAGATCCCCACCCCTCCGCCCCGCCCCGCCCCGCCCCGCCCCGTCTCTGCCTCTGCCTCTACCTCCCAAGTGCTGGGACTTGACTTCACTTCCAGGCCTGGCAACAAGTCACAACTTATAGAGCAACTTGCATGCCCACAATCAGTGGCACTGTTTATAATCTCCAAAGTAGGAGGAACTGCAGTAGATTCAGCGTTAGGAAGGAAGGTAGCTGTGGCAAGTGTTAGACTACAGACAGATCAGTATACTGAGTGAGATGAGCAGTCTCTCAAGGACAAATTCTTGGGTGGGGGGCTCCCTAGAAATAGAAAATAGCAATGTGGGGCTGTGGGAGGGGATGAGGATCAGTGTTAATGGGGACAGAGTTTTGATTTGGGAAACTAGGAAAGTTCTAGAGACGGATGATGCACAAGTGTGAAAATGCTCCACGGAGCACAAGGAACTGGGTGCCATGGTGGTTTTTACTGGGCTCAGTGGTATACACCTTTGTTCTCAGTACTTGGAGACTGAGGCAGAAGGGTGTTTTGGGCCCAGTTTGGGGCCAGCTTTGGCAGCATAATGAAACAAGGAAACTGTTTTTGAGACAGTGTCTTGCCATATTGTTCTGACTGTCCTGGAACTCTGGAGACCAGGCTGGCCTGGAACTCACACACATTTCCCTGCCTCTGCCTCCTGAGTGCTGGGGTTAAAGGTGTGCCCTGCCACGAGGTTCAATGTTTTTTGTTCGTTTGTCCTAATAGCAGGTTTATTGTTACATATTTTTACCATAAGGCATTTAAAGTAAAATAGCAGAACATCGTGTTCTGTATTTCAAGTTTAAGATGTAGAAACATATCTTTTGTAATGGTCAAGTTACAAAACCATGCCTGGAAATTCCTGCTCCTGACCTGAGGTCCTGCTGGGGCCTGGTTCTAGGATGCAGGCAGGATGAGAATTGGAAGCACGCATAGGACCATCCTATGGAAGCCAAAGGATAGAAAGCTCTTCTGCTGCTTTCTCCGTATCTGCTTTGTTTCATTAACAGTACCCCCAGATCTGGCCAGCCAGAGAGGACTTGGGAGAAGGTCCTTGCTCCTATCACAGATAGAGAGCCTATAGCTCCCCACCCCAGCAGCAGAAAACAGAGGCATTCCTGAACAGTTCGATATGGCTTCTGGTTGAAAGAAGTCACAAGCACCAACCAGGCCCAGCCACTGGCGGGGCTCCAGAATCAGTCTACATTAATTTAAGATCACTAATGAAGAATAATTAACAGCTTCAAGGGAGCCTGGCACACCCTGTGTTTAGAAGTGGTTAATTATGCATTGTCTGCACAACACCCTTTTCATACTCTTAAGTTTTGGGTTGCAGTTTTAAATAAGGAAATATGGCATCCGGCGAAATGCCAAGTGGCTGTGCTCAAAGCCTCTGTGAGGAGGGCCCCTGGGGCTGTGCAGTAGTCCAGAGCCTCCGGCATTTTCCTGCACTTTCCCCTAGTCTCCCAAAGCGTCTAGAGCTGGGTTTAGCAGACCTGGCCACCTTAGAGAATGGCTAGAAGAGCGTTAGAGAATGGGAAAGACTTTCCGAAGCTCTTGGTCAGGCAGGAGCCGGCTGAATCCAAAGTTCCTGCCCACTTTGCCGATACACCCTCATGGCTGTGGTCAGCAGTGGATGGGAAGAGGACCAAACTCCTACTTGGGCACGGTGCTCACCACAGTGGATGGCCACCAGCACTAGGTGAGCTTAAGTGACTTCTCTGGCTCAGCAGGGTGCTTACCTTATGACCACTCCTGATCAGTCTTGTCACAAAAGCCAAAGTATTTCTCCCTGTGCCTCATTTTTTTTCACCTAGAAAGTGGGATGTGCCCACCCTCACTGCATGGGGTCAGTACTGAAAGTCAGTGCCTTCAGTGGAGTCTCACCGGCAGCAGGTGTCAGGGCCTCAGCATTTACACCATCATCCTGTCTTTCTTTGTAACCTCATTCCCTGAATTTCCCCAATGTTTTCACCTAGCCTTTGATTATTCTAAACACACAGGCATTGCTCAGTGTTGCGGCAGGCCCTGTCCCGGCAACCAAATCCAACGCCTGCCCCCAGGCGCAGTTCAGATGTCAGCGCCAGCAGTAAGCCTTCCTAGCTCCTCCTGGAGGCCTCCTTCAGGCTACAGAGTCTTGCAGCTGTTCATTCCTGCCTCAGCTTTAAGGCTTGTTAGTGGGTTTCCCCTGGAAGGCTGGGAGCCCTGGAGGAAAGGGCACAGATGGGTGGGAGGGGCTGTTGCTGGCTTGGTCTGTCCTGAGTGCAAACCTGGGCTTGCCACACCCAAGATCCTTAGTGGGCTCTCCAGTGATTAGGGCAAAACATGTGGACCTGGTGTCCTGTGGTTTTTCTCATGTCCTGAAGACCCCATGCTTTCTCAAAGTCCCTAGACTTGTCTCGTGTTATGCTTTTCTTTCTGCTGGGATTCCCAGCATAGCCCTTCAGACACGACCTATGCCATGAGAGGTCACTTCTGGAAACCCCCGCTCAGACCCTCTGCTTGCCAGGACTTTGACCACAAGCCTTCTCCAGCTGACAGGATCTGCTCCCCTGCCTGCTTCACAGACCTGGCATCGACATGGTCTGAAGCTATAGATAACAGTGTAGCTGAGAGCAGAGAGACCTAGTTCTAATCCCCAGGTATACGGGCACGGGTCTGTGCTTGGGTCTGTCCTGACTCACCCTCATGAAGGGCTTTCTGCATTTTTCTGGCTGAGATTAACAGGAGTATAATAATGTTACACACACACACACACACACACACACACACACACACACAGTGAGGATTGAGCACAGGAGTTTCTGGACACTGAGGGCATTCAGTCCTAGAGAGCTACACACAGAACCTGAGAGACAAAAGTTTCTCCAGCTGTGTGTTCTGTGTGTGCTGAGGCCCTGGCATGAGCACCTAGTGTAAAATAGCTGGAGTAATCAGATGCAGGATGGGCCTCACTGCTTGGCATTCACCCAAGTACGGGGACTTCCTTTCTATGGTGGCTGTGGGACCCTAGGCGCCTCCTCCAAAAAAGCCTTCTGGGAGTGAAAGCAAAGCTACCACACTTTCCCAGAACTGCGTGCATACTAATGGCCGTGGACTTCACAGAGTGTGAAATCAGGAAAAAGTAATTCCCCAGAGTAGACGAAATAGTTTGTTCCTCAAAGTCTGTAACTCCAGCCATTCAGATGACCCTGTCATGGCCGCATAGTTCTCTTTTGCAGAGCATGAGTGACTCAAACAAGGTGTGCATGAAGACCACACACACACACACACACACACACACACACACACACAGCACACACACACACACACCACATTTACACTATATATACTTTCCACAGATAAACACAAAAACTCACAATCACTCCTACATATACACACAGCCATTCTCACACAGTTATCCATTTAGAAACACACACACACACACACACACACACACACACACACACACACACACACACTGCAGTCCTTGTCACTCCACGAAGCAACACTCAAATCCTACCCACTACAGTGGCGTCATGTCCAAATCCCCGCTGATGGGGAAATTGTGGTTCAAAGAGGAAAACTGCCCCAGGAGGCACTTGGAGGGAAGACACTTCAACTTTAGTCCTCTGATTTCCAGGTCAGGTGTCCTCCACACCTGCCATTGCAGATCTGTGCTGAGTGGCAGTCAATCAAATGCACTTGTCATAGCAGCCTTTGATACTGGACGGAGTGTGGCTACAGGTTAAGAACTCCTGGCTCCCATCACTGGCCTCCTGGGAGTCAGACCTGTTCAGCACCTCACTGGCTCCCTGGCTTGACCCAGCAGCAAGAATTTTGAGCAGTGCTGCACCCCAGCACAGTCAAGGAGCCGCACCTTTGCAGCACCGCTCCTAAAGGCAGGCTCGAAAGAGAGGAGAGGGAGTTAAGCCGAGTTGCAGAGTGGACCACACTAAGTCCACTGGCATTCTTGGCCCAGTGGCAGGGACCCTGAGCTGAGATAAAACAATCTTGTAGCTGGGCCGACGCAGGGTGAACTTTCCTTCTAGGTCCCATTGCCCTCACGACCCAGGCCCACTGCAGAGGAGGATTTGCTTACCTTTTATAGGCCCCATGCAGCGGCTGCAGGCACAGGAATTGCCAGTAATCCAGGCAGAAGGCCTTGAACTTGAGCATTTTCACTTTCCAGTCTCTAGCGGACTGTAGTGGTATCTCCAGAGAGACCCAGCAAGGGGCTGCTGGGAGGTGGAGGCCTGGCTGCTGCTCCCTGCTGCGGGCCCCCACTCACATGGCCCAGCTCTGCCTGGTGCAGCTCACACAGTGCGCGCCTCCAATACAAAGAGCAGCAAGCACAAAAGCCTGCAGCTCATCCGCGTGCACGCTCTCACCGGGCAGGCTCACGCTGCTGCTGTCTCTGGTGCCCAGGGCTTTTGGGGGCTCCCTTGGGGGTCCCCAAAGCAAACCAGGGCATCCCTGGCTATGCTGAGCTGTGGGGGCCCCCAACCCATCTTCCTGAGGAGCCGGGGAGCGATGGCTTCTGCAGCTGCTCTTCCAGCCCTTTTCCAACTAGGCCAGAGCTCTGACGGCAAGCCAGTGTCCACCCACCTGCCCTGACTGAGTGGCAGGGACAGGGCAGGCCCAGGGGGAGCAGTGAGGGAGGGGTCCAGGTGACTGACAGACACTGCCCTCCGCTGCCACACAAATTACATGTGGCGGAATCCCAGCCTGGCCTGCAAGACTGAAAACTCACCAAGTAACCACATGGTGGGGGTAACTGGGCTCTGAAAGGCAGTAGGAAAGACTGACAAGGCCGCCAGCACCGTTGCCCAGGCGACAGGGACACATTGATAAAATCTAAAATGGAACCGCAATGACAGCCGTTCATTGGCTGCTGGAAGAGACTCCTGTGGCTAATGAGGGAGGGTGGGAGGGCAGTGGCTGGGCTGAGGGGCCATGGCCAAACAGGGGCATTGTTTCCAGGGCTGAGTTGGAGACTCTGAGGGCCATGAGGCCTGGTAGTTATAGGACAGAAGCCGAATCTAGCCTTCGCCTTGTCTCTTTCCCTGCCCTTAAGCTGGCTTACTGACTTCTATACCAACCCCAGTGGCCTTTTCTTCACATACCAGCCAGGGACCTTAATGAATCATTTTAGTTCCAGACACCAGCATGAGTCCCCTGCTGCACTAAGAATAAAGATAGGGTTCCCTCACCAAACAGTTTTTGGGGACTCTGCTTATCTGTCTGATCCCTCTGATACCCAGACACATTGCCTAGCTGTACCTATTTCCCCTTGATACATCCTTCTAGTCTTGTGCGAGGTTCCCTCTGCTAAGAGTACTTCATACCAGATCATACACTCATTATTTCTCAGATGCTTACCTTCCCAAATGTCCCAATAAAGCAGCACAGCTTCTCTTGTCCCCATGTGTGATTCCTCCTGAAAGCCTGCCTCTTTATGTCTGACCCACAGCCTCCTTCATCAGCTTGGAGTGCCCCCCCACCCCCGCCGGGAGGGACCACATCTTTCCATCAATGTCTGCACCAGCAGCTGCTCCACCATCAGCAGTGGCAAGTGTGAGGACCTTAGATGGCAACAGGGACAATCTCAGAACCCAAGGGGCTTTCCAAAGTGCCATACTCACTTAGCCACCTCAGGCTCCAAATCTACCAACTACCAATTACAGAGGCTCAGGGAACATTCTGCACTCAAGATGTATCCACAGAGTCCCGAGTCCAGCAGCTAGGAGAGACCTGATGTCCTATGCTTGAGCTCTGTGCACCCTGAACCAGAAGGTCCAGCTCCATGGAGATCCATGCTGTACAAAGCCAAACAAAGCACCTGTCTTGGCGGGGCATTTTCACCTGCAGCCACTAGCAAGCTCTGCGGCTTGAAGAGATATTCTTAACCAGAGATGACGTGTCACTAATCTGTCACAGAGGCTAGAACCTCAAGAGTGGGTCCCTGGGACCACTGGGCTAGAGGGCTGCAGTGTCCAGAGCAAGCTCCAGAGCTGGGGAAGGGGAAGGGGTACACCAGCATTCTCAGAGCTGATAAGCTGAGCAGGACAGACCCCCTGCTTCATAAGCAAGAAAACAGCTGGGGGCAGGCAGGGAAAGCAAGGTAACCATCTGCCTGAGAGATGAGCCTGTTTGCCAAGGTGGCATAGGCTGTCTCCCCTCCCCCATCCAGAGTGCCACCCTGCCTCCCCGGGACAAGGACATTGGCTTCCCTCTCACGTATATGGCAGAGGAAGCTGGCTATGCCTGTGAAGGAAGGCAATTACTGGCCGGGACCTTTGTTTCTGATTTCCCAGGCTGCGGTGCCTTCAGAACCTTTGCGGGGTGGGGCAGGGACAAGCATGTGACACCCCTCCACCAGAGCTTGGAACATGCCTTTTTTAGGAACTTGCAGACCTCTGCCACTTCAGAAGGCCACAGAGGCCAGGGGGCAGGAGGGATGCAGTGGAGTTCTGTGTCTGAGTCACAGATCTGATCCAATGTTCCTGATCTCTCTGGGTCCTTCTTTCTCATGTGTAGAATGGGCACACTGAGCTGGCTCTGGCAAATCTAAGGGGGCTGTGAGGATTCCAAAGCAGGTCCCACGTCACAGCCAGGTGGCAGAGACTCCAGCAGATGTCATTTAGCAACTGCTTCAATGCTGTGCTGCAAACATGCTGAACATGGTCTACCACAGGACCTTTGCACTAGCTGTTTCCAGCAGAGATGTGGATCCCGCCTTAAGGCTGGCTAACTGAGCCCGCTCAGAACCACTGCCCCTACCCTCCCTCTGGTCACTCTGTGCCATTTGCTCTTTTCCTTCACATTCCTTGTTATCCCCCTCCCCTACACATTACATTAAGAAGGAGAGTTTGTGCCTTTGTTGTCAGGCCCTGCCACACAGAAGCTCTGCAAGGGTGACGGGACTGTGGCTGTGGTGTCCTAAGGGCTTGACACCCATGGGTACCCAGGAACCAGGGCCAGAGGAGGGGTAGCCACCTGAGACTTCCTATGGCCACCAAGGACAGCCTTCTAAGGAGCAAAACAATGTAGTTTGGGCTTTAAGGTCAAGTAGGACCACCCTGGCTATGGCCCTGCCTGGTCTGGAGAGAGCTCAGACTGGCTATGATGAGAACTATACAGTCATACTTAAGTCAGTTGGGGGGGCACATACCCTGAGTCAATACTTAAGTCAGTGGGGGGGGCACATACCCTGAGTCAATACTTAAGTCAGTGGGGGGGGGCACATACCCTGAGTCAATACTTAAGTCAGTGAGGGGGGCACATACCCTGAGTCAATACTTAAGTCAGTGGGGGGGGGGGCACATACCCTGAGTCAAGAAGTCCATCCACCCACTTCCCCCTTCACTCCAGAGCTTTCTGGCCCTTCCTCTGGTAGGCCCCATGTATACTGGGATGGCCAAGGAGATAATGCAGGTGGACATACTGCTTTTAGTGACTCCACTGGGTTTAAGAGAAGGGCAAGGCTTCTGATGCCCACCAGAGTTCCTTGAACATTTTCCCCCAGGACCCAGAACACCCTGCCATGGATACCCATAGACATGTGGGCATCCTTAGCCAGCCTTGGGTGGGAACTGTGACTGTTGTGTCACTCATGTGGGTGGGACTGGGACAGCATGAACACCAGGACCCCAAGGCTGAGACCCCAGCTGTGCCTCCCTGGCTGCATACTGAGCAAGAATGTCTGTCACAGAGCCACAACTGTCCTATCTCACTGGGTATCACTAAATAAACCCATCATAGTAGCAGGTGTGACTGGAGTATACATGTATAGGACTGTGTAAATACACGTGTGTCACACAGTTCTTGGTCCTTACACCCCGGGGTAATACCCAGTTCTGGAAATGTGAGCAGAGACTGCTTCCTTGCTATGTGCACACACAAGGGCTAGGAATTGTCCACCACACCTTTTGTATTTCTATATAGCATCATCTGTATCCTGACGGTGTCCAGCACTACTTATTGTGCCTAGTGATGGGTTCACACCACAAGAGCTTCCTCTCTTCCACAAGCCCAGTTCCTTAGCGGCCACATTCCACCTCACCCTCAGCCCTGCGCAGACTGGACCCTTTCATGGGAATGACTCACAATACAACTCCAAATGAGAAAGCTTACTTTAAATCACATGATATAGTGCAGATGTACCCCCACCCTCATCACAGCACATCACCACACACACACACACTCACACCCACACACACACACACACACTCTCACGGTTCTCAGAACCACTTCTGCCCATGAGAAAGTGAGAAAAGCTTTCAGCGCCCCTGGCAAGGGCAGGGGTCCAATATCTAATCTATTTTGGGTTTTAACTTTTGTTTGTTTTTGAGACAAGTCTCAAGTAGCCCAGGTTGGCCTTGGGCTTGCTGTGTAGGCAAGAATGACCTAGAACTTCCTATCCTTTTGTCTCCATATCCCAAGTGCAGGGACCACAGATAGGCACCACCATACTTGATTTAAGGAGATGAAACCAAGGACTTCTGCAGGCTAAGCAATCATGCTACCAACTGAGCTGCACGCCCAGCTGAGTATCTAATCTCTCTCTATTGGTTTAAAAAAAAAAAAAAGAAGTGCATTCTTTTTGAAGACCCTGGATAAGAATATTGGGATCTGAAGCACACAGAGGCAGTACCATGCCCTCCAGCGCGCTGCCAATCAAAGGAAATCCCCAGTTCTCACTGACTCCAGCTTTGGTTGTCATGGGAACTGCCTGCTGCAGGCTGCTCCTCAGGGGAACCCCAGCCTTGGATCTTGCAGCAATCAGCCTCAGCACAGTCTGACCTCCAGGGGACCCCAATTTTGTTCTTGGGGAGGCCTTGAGCTAAGCCCTTGCTTGGGGGATCTACTTAAATTGTATGTATTTTCAGGGAGTACATCAGTAGGAGCTCTGGTGTCTAGGGAAGCCGGAGGTGCGGCTCCTAGTGGGTCAATTCTTTCCCACTCCCAAGGCCTCCTCTACACCCCATGTTCATTCAGAAAACATGAGCCTTGGTGGCCCTGAGTCAGGAGATGCAGATGCAGGACAGTACCTGTATCGGTCAGTGGAGAGGCTGCTTCCGGTCTCCAGGGAGCTCCTGGGGTGGTAAAACGAGACAGGGTTACTAACAGTCCCACAGCAAGCCCCTTGGCACCCTGCCCACTCAGGTCACATGGGTGGCCTCAGACAAGAAACCATGTGCTTTAACCTCTCTCTGCTGTCCCTAGAGAGGGCACTGCCACCCTCATCTCAGCCTGGTGCTGGCACAGCGAGTCTTTGACAATGTCAATTCTCTGCTCCCTTCTCAGATGGGGAAACCAAGGCTGGGGAGAGGAAGCAATGCTGTCAGGGTCATGTAGCTCTCATGTTGGACTTTTCCCCCCGGAGGGGGAATGTGGGTGCTGGGAATCACGATAGGAGACCTTGGGCATAAGCAAGCTCCCTACTGTTGCTGCATCTAGGCATGGGGCTGGCATTTGAATTTGTATATGGTTGACACTGCCACGTTCCTTTCTTAAAGAGTCTTGACCAGGTATTACAACCTCCATGCCCCCACCCTGTCCACAGCCCTAGCATCCAGCTCTGGGCCCCAACGCTTTGTTCCCAACTCCTTTATTTGATCAAATTGCAGCTGGGCTAATGGGTATGGTCAGGGACTGGCCAGAATAGGACCATATTTTGACTCAATCATACACCAGCTGTGAAATAAGTTTGTTGCAAGTCTTTCCCCACCCTGTGCCTCAGTTTCCCTGTGACTAACAAGGAAATAGCAATGAAGCAAACTTCTGCCCAGGATCACACTCCACATTCTATCCTTTGTCCTATAGCATCAGAGTGAAGGGTTCAGTTGGCACCTTCTACCTGTGGGAGCATTTGTTAGGAGAGAGACATGCCCTGTGTGGTGGTTCAAATAAAAATTGCTCCCACTGAAGGGTCTCTGGCCAGCTTGAGCACAGTGAGTATGGCTTTGGCAGGCCTTGCCCTTCTCTCCCATTCCCTCTGTCTTGCTGAAAATCATTAGATTAGAGACCATGTCCTGTTGCTTTCTGATCAAGATGTAGCACCATGTCTGCTGCACACGGCCGTACCCCCAGCTGCCATGCTCCCTGCCATGATGATAATGGTCTGAATCTCTGAAACTAAGCTGTCACCTCAATCAAATGTTTTCCTTTATAAGAGTTTCTGTAGTCATGGTGTCCCTTCATAGCATTAGAGACCCCAGCTAAGACAGATGTTGGTACCAGGAACTAGGGTATTACTGTGATAGGCCTGACCATGTTTTTGTTTGGAGAAATTGGGACGTTGGTACTTTGGGTTCAGAAAGCAATGGAATGCTTTAAGCACTGCTTAGTGGGCCATACTGACAGGAACATGGAAGACAGTGGTGCTAAGAGTAATTTGAACTGTGGGGGGGGGGGCAATGGCTCAAGAGGTTTCAGAGGAGAAGAATTTTAATATGTTGTCTTGAGATCATTCTTGTGATATTTTGGTGAAGAATATGGCTGCTTTTTGCCCTTGTCTGAAGACTCTGCCTGAGGCTAAAGTAAAGAGATTTATATTAATTCTCTTGGCAGAGGGAATCTCAAAAGAGCCTAGGAGTACAGACTCTGTTGTGTGGTTATTAGTGGTAACTCTGATGAGGATTTATAATGAAAGGAGAAAGAAAATGTAAAATTTGAGAAGAAAAGGAGCACCAGGAAGCAGAATAGAGTTAAATTCTGTATTCAAGGAGATATACAGATTAAGAATTGGAATAAACAGAGTGGTGACATCAGGCAAGACCCCCCCCCCCCCAGCTAAGTTTCCAATCTGTGGAAAGGAACTGAAGAAAAGCTTAGAGTTGGGTATGGTGTGGCATGATTTTAATCCCAGCACTGGGAGACAGATACTGGTGGATCTCTGAGTTTAAGCCCACCCTGGTCTACAGGGCAAGTTCTAGAACAGTTAAGATTAGATAATAAAGGCAACCATCAAAAACAGAAAGCTGGTGAAGATGTAATTGAATAATGGGCCATGATCCATCCCCATCACGCAGAAGAACTTGGAGGCTTCAGTCACATGGTTCTGACTTTAGAGCTAAGGATAGAAGAAATGGGTTATGGAATTTGCCTTCATGTCCAAAGAAAGGCACTGAGGTCAGGCATATGTCAGGGGTGTCCCTGAATGGAGGCCTAGAAAAACCATTGTGTGAAGCTGTGAAAGTAAAGTCTGGATTGCCTTGGAGAAATCAAGAAGGTGGAGATGCCAGAGCCAAGGAGAGTCACTAACAGGGAGAATGAATTGTGCTGTAGTCAACAAAGCTGAAATGAGTTGAAGATCTGAAGAGCATTTTGATATCAGATAAGGAGATACATTGTTTGGAGTTTGCCCAGCTGGTTTTTGGTTTTGCTTGGGTCCAATATTTTCTTGCTATGCTCCCTTCCCTACATTTTAGAATGGTAATGTATATCTTGTGCCATTATATGTTGGAAGCATGTGATCTAGTTTTTTATTTTGATTTTTTTAAAGATTTATTTATTTATTATGTACGCAGTGTTCTGCCTCCATGTATGCCCACATGTCAGAAGAGGGTGCCAGATATCATTACAGATGGTTGTGAGTCATCATGTGGTTGCTGGAAATTGAACTCAGGACCTCTGGAAGAGCAGGCAGTACTCTTAACCTCTGAGCCATCTCTCCAGCCCTTTTATTTTGATTTTATAGGGGATTATAGTTAAGAGATTACATGAGTCTCAGAAGAGACTTTGAACTTTGGACTTTTAAACATTGGTGAGACTGTTATAGACTATAGGGACTTTTGAAGTTGGACTAAATGCATTTAGCACTATGATATTATTACAAGTTTATAAGGGCTAGGGAGTGAAATGTGGTAGTTCGAATATCACTGGCCTCCTTAATCTCATAGGGAGTGGTACTATTAAGAGGTATGACTTTATTGTTCTATGTGTGGCCTTGCTGGAGGGAGTGTATCACTGTGGGGATGGACTTTTAGGTTTCTTTTGCTCAAGCTTCCCTCAGTGTGACACAGAGTCCACTTTCTGTTGCCTGCAAGATGTAGCAGTCTCAGCACCAAAACCATGCCTGCCCGCCTGCACGCTGCCAAGCTCTCCACCACGATGACAGTGGACTGAACTTCTGAATTATAAGCCACCACCTCAATTAAATGTTTTTCTTTATAAAAGTTGCCGTAGTCATGGTGTCTTTTCACAGCAATAGAAACCCCACCTAAGACTCCAACCATAAGTTCTCTCAACCATATATACAGATTTATCGGAGTGCTTTTCCCCAAACTTCTTCATATCTTAATTCTTCAATATAAAACCATACTCTGTTTTAAAAAAAATATTAGATTATATACCTAAAGCTAGCCGCCAAGGTCTATTTTCTTATTCGTCCTCTACCTCCTCCTGAGGATGATACCAAAGTCCTGCAATCAAGAGCCCCCTTTGGCTCACCTACTCAACATGCCAAATTAAAACTGAACACCTCATCCGAACATGGTGTTTCCCCCTTTACCTTGATAAACCATTTGCTCATATGTCATCTCTGTCTCCCCTCTATCAAAAGGCAGTCCTTTGTCCCTCTGGGACAGATACCCCTGCTTGCCCCCTTTCCCTTGTTCCCATCTCCTTTCCCACCACATCCTACCCTATTCTAACACAGACTTCCCCTTTTCCTCCTCTTAAAAATTACACCTGCAAGGTCATTTGCTGCTGTTTTTCTGCCTGAGTCAGAAAGCAGCCACTTTAACTTTTCTTCTCCACTTAATAAAGAATCTATCTGTGAAAACAGGTGTTTGGGTATGGTTTGTGCCTAGCCTGGGTTCAGGAGGAAGCCCCTACTGTTTAGCAGTCTCCTTCACCCATAGGCTCATTTATTTGAATGCTTAGTCACCAGAGAGTGATACTATCTGACAAGGGTTAGGAGGAGTGGCCTTGTTGGAATAGATGTGACATTGCTGGAAAAAGTATGCCTCTGTGGGTGGGCTTTGAGGTTTCAAACACCCATGCCAGGCCCAGTCCCCATCCTGTCTTTCTCTGTTTTTCTGATTCCATGCTTGCGCACGCACGCGCGCACACACACACACAGACACAGACACATTCTCTCTCTGCCTATGGATCAGGATGGAGCTCTTAGCTACTTGCAGTGTCAGCACCACGTCTGCCTGCCAACCTACTCTTTGCCATGATAACGGACTAAGCTCCTGAAACTGTAAACAAATGTGTGATCCAAAGTTATGTTTTAAGTTTTAATTATTGTGCCTAAGAGATGCAAGAAACAAAGTGCATCTAACCTGTAAGCCTCTTGCCCAAAGACAGAAATTTCCTGAAATACTAGAGGTCACTGCTTATGTAAGGTAATAAGTCACATGTTTTCACTCTCATAAACAAGTTTGCTTGACCCAACTGCACAGCACATGCTTGATTACATGTGGGCAGGAGGTACACAGGCCGGAAATATGTCAGGATGGATGTATGCTCTGACTGAATGTAGGCGCGAGGCATGCAGCTAGGAAATACATCTGGATATATTCTTGCTCCTTATTGTACCTTGTGGGAAGTACATAGCCTTATGGGTTTACCTTTATAAGACTCTGCAAAATGTGACCTGTCACCATTTTCTGGGAACCCTGGAATGGACCTGACCAGAGTCCACTATCCTGGCCAGTATTTAATTGAAGTTTGCTTTGAATTTGGCTCAAAAATCGTGGTAGTGGTATTAATCTCTAACAATTAATACAAACTCTCAATTAAATGTCGTCCTTTATAAGGGGTACCTTGGCCATGGTGTCTCATCACAGCAATAGAACAGTGACTAAGTCAGACATTGGTACCAGGAGTGGGGTATGGCAGTGACAGACCTGACCACGCCACTTGTTGGCAGAATGCAGACTTTGAGACTTTGGGTTAGGAAAGCAGCTGAATGCTTTAAGTGGGGTTTAATGGGCCATACATAGGAGCATGGAAGATAATGGCGCAGAGAGCAATGTGAATCATCATGGACCACACCAAAAGGTTCAGAGAGGAAGAATATTAGTCAGTGGCCTAGAGACCATTCCTGTGTGGTATTTGGCAAAGAATGTAGCTCTTTTTTTGTCCTTGTCCTAAAAATCTGTCTGAGGTTAAATTGGTAGAGGAGATTTCAAGACAGCCTAGTACTGACTGTATTGAACGGCTATTGGTGGTCACTCTTATGCATATCTATAATGAAAAGGAGCAAGCTGAGCAAGGAAAAATATAAAATGTACAAGTTTGAGAAGAAAAGGAGCACCAGAAAATATATTACTGGAACCAAAGCCAGTGCTCAAGGGAATAAAAAGTTTAAAGAAAAGCCTAATGCTAAATGGAATAAAGGGAATGGTGATCTTAGGGAAAGACCCCACTCGGCTAAGTTTCCAACCTGTGAAAAGGAATCAAAGAAAAGATTAGGCAGTAAAGGAAACCATTAACAACAGAAATTGGGTACAAATGAACAAGGGAGCCAAGTTCCAGTCCCACCAAGCAGCAGAACTTGGCAGTTTCAGCCACTTGGTTCTGACTTTAGAGTCAAGATTAAAAGAAAGGCAATGTTCACTCCCTCCTCCACTGAGGCCAGACATGTGTGAAGGGTGTCCCTGCACAGGGGCTTAGAGAGGCCATTGCATGCAGCTGTGAAGGTGAAGTCAGGGATGCTGGGTGATGTTGGAGATGCCAGAGTCACGAGATACCTGCCAAGGAGAGCTGTAGAGCTGGTGTGGAGTCAGTCCAAGAGAGAAATGTGATGTTGTCAATAAAGCTAAAAGGAGCTGTGCCATTGCATGAAAAATATATGATCTTTTTTATTTGATTTTCAGGGGTTACAGTTAAGACTGTCATGAGTCTCAGAAGAGACCTGGACTTTGGACTTTTAAACAATGTCAAGACCGTGAAAGACTATGGGGATATTTTAAATACATTTTGCATTGTGATATGGCTTATAAGTCTATGGGGATCAGGGAGTAGAATGTGATGGTTTGGATAAGAATGGCCCCCGTAGGTTCATATATTTGAATGCTTTGTCACTAGGGAGTGGCACTGTTGAGAAGGATTAGGCGGTGTGGCTTCTCGGAACAGGTGTGGTGTTGTTGGAGATTTCAAAAGCCCATTCTAGACCCAGTCAGTCTCTGTCTGTCTGTCTGTCTGTCCAGCTGTCTGCTTGCCTGTCTCTGCCTATGGATAAGGAGGTAGCTCTTAGCTACTTCTCTATACCACATCTACCTGTTGCCATGCTCCCTGCCATGATGATAAAGGACTAAGCCCTTGAAACTGTCAGTCAGCCCCCAATTAAATGTTTCCTTTGTAAGAGTTGCCTTGGCCATGGTGTCTTCACAGTGACAGAACATTGACTAAGACACCCTGGGACTGACTTTCCTGCTAATGCTATGCCGTCTTCTCATACTAGATACCTTCTCCTTCTGCAGTGGGTACCATGCCTCTTCCCTACCCAGGACCTCCCTACCGCTCTTATGGGAGACTGTGTGTGACCACCAGGGCTTGGACATTCCAAGCAAATGCTGGGTGCTTATGTCAGCAATTCAAGTTTCAGCCTCAGTTTCCCCAGTTTCCTCATACGAGGTCCTTGTTGGAGCCTCTTCTCTGCTGAAGGCCAATGACAGCTATCTCTGCCTTGGAGTCAGAGCTCCCTGAGACTCTACACCACTAGCTCTAAGGCAGGTCTACCTGAGTGCCAATGAACAGTCCAAGCAGAGGAGGAGCATGAAGGGTGGTGTCAGAGTGTCCCAGAAATTTCTAGAATGCTCACAGTTCGTATGGGCTCCAGGGTGGTCATCGGGGCATTGAGGGGGCAGTGGGTAGGGCTAATAAACAGAACCCATGAAGACATGGGGAGCAAGTTGGCCTCTGTAAGCCAGTCCCAATCCCCCAAGCCTAGCTGTTCAGCCACAGACACTCTATTTAAAGTAATACCAGGGTGAGGTAACAAGAGGCCTCCAAATGGTGCTAGGTCCACACCCTGCCACGGGACAGGGATTCCACCCTCACTCCTGATTTTACCCTCGGCATTGCCTCTGCTGTGACCACTGCAATATCTAGTTTGCAGTGGGAAGGCCATCTCACATCTAATCCTCCTGTGAGCCTTACATGACACAAGGAATTGTTTCTTTTTGTAATAAGTACACTTTTTGTGGAGTAGCACACTTAAGACACCACCATTCCACTCCTAGCAGTAAACCCTGACTCACCCTTGAAAGCCCCACTCACATATGGAATCTTAATTCCTTTACGCAATCCTCTCCTACTGCCTACCTCGTTTCTATCCTATGAAAACTGTATTTTCTTCTGTTTTCCCTCCTCACTTTTTTTTTTTATTTTTATGTTTTTAGGTTTGGCCCTAGGATCACATGGGCATGGACTAGGCAATACCCTTCCACCAGAAAACTCAGTCAGCAAAATCCCTATGTAACAATGGGAGTTGTGAGGCAAGACACAGGGCCAAGGTCTTACTCAGCAAGGAAACCTGGCCCTTGCTGCCACCTATATAAAAGGCTTTATGCCTGACTTCTCTAAACCATGTCCCTGGCTTTCAGGAGATTACTCAGGGGCTAGTCTGACCATTCCACAGTCCCTTCATGTCTTGGTGACCTGACATGTGACCAGGCCTAGCTCCAAGAGGATCCCACCCTGAAACTCTCTGTCCCCCACCATATAGTCAGGCTGCCTGAGGTCTTGGGTAACCAAGACAGGGACCTATTCCTGCCTCTCCTTTCTCACTGCTTCTTGCTCACCATGTTTGCATTCAGGACCCTAGCCTGGCCCCTGAATGAGATACAAATTCACCCTGTCTTTTGAGATTGTAGAGGGGAAATGGCAAGCTGCCTCTAAGTGCTACTGAAGGCATCTAAGAGACCTTACAGGGTCATGATCCCCATGACTATGTGTACAACATTGAGATGCCAGATTTGTGAGGCTAAGGCCTGAACTCCAGAGCCAAGAGCCAGTGTTTGAATTCCTGCTGCTCCACACTGGTTATGTGACCTTAGGCAAGGTGGCTAACCTTGTCTGTATCTCCACAAAGCTTCCTCATTGGTAGTGCTTGGGAATACTAAATGGAATAATATACTTCAAGGACTTAGGACAATGCTAGGAAGTCTGAATTTCATGAATGAGAAGACAGGATTCCAAAGGCTGGCACATGTGAAATTAAGTCGTGCATATATTAATTATGACAACACTGTCTATATTAAAATACAAACGAACATATTTTAGTAGCACATTAATTCCGTTGAATGGAGATGTCTTTTATCTGTCTGTACACACTATTTGTATATGGAGCAGGGAGTCAGGGGGAGACCATATCCCTTCTGCCTCTTGTTCAGAGCACCTCTGACACCACTGGAGCTGCTTCTCCCCACCTTGGGAACCCCAGAGACTTGGAGGATCCACGGACCAGGCTCCTGGTCAGTCAGTCAGGCTCTGCAGCCCCTTTCCTGTAACCCTGGGAAAGCATCAAGGTCAGCCTGCCCCACCCCCATCGTAAGCACTGCTATTCCATACTCTATCCCCATCCCTGCTCTCCAGCACTCTGGGAAGATGGCTTCCATTTCTTTGTCAAGACCTACTGGATGCTTCCTCCCTGGTAAGGGGCACCAGTCAAGGACACATTCAAGAGCAGGTCAGGCAGCTCTGTGTGGCTGAGTCAGAGAGGCTCCTTGGAACTGGATGGGAGATGGGGAATGAGGCACAGCTCCAGTGTGTTCTGGGGACTGAATGTTGGCTACACACATGTTCATTCGTGATGGTCTATAAGTCATATACTGCTGAAGTGACCCCATCTTGTATGTACATAACAGTTCATTGAAGCTTACATTATAGATGAAAATCAGTGTGGGGATTCAACCCTCCAACCTGCAGCATCCAAGAGCCCAGACCTTGGGTGCCAAGGAGCTAGCTTCAATCTCTCATAGCCATATTTTCTGGCCTTAGTTTCCTCTACCAAGGGTAGGAGTGGCCAGTGTTTCTATTCCTGGCTGCACACAAGATTCTGAGTCCATAAGGACTATTCCTGAGTCTTGGTGCCCCATCCCCTTTGAGACAACCTCAGATTCACAGAGTATATAGGGAGCTGCTGCATGCACACTTTGGCTATGACAATAAGAACACCTTGCTTAATGGCAGAGAGTCACTATCTCTATGAAAAGGACATCAGTCAAGCCACAGAACTCATAACAGTGCTTAAGCCCTCATGTGTGTATCCGTATGTACATGCATGCACGCCTGTGCGCATGTGTATGGCTGTGTAATTCTGTCATCTGGGTGGCCTTACATGAAAAGACTCATCAGGCTGCATCTCCACCATCCCAGACTCCTGGCTCCTGCTCATCTCTATAACTGTGTCATTGACAGTGCTATTCAGATATAGCCACGGGGATATGACTGCTTAAGACTGTCTTTCTCACTCAGCGTGGCTCCCTGATACTCATCCAGGTACCACATTCCTTTTCACTACTGAGTGCTATTCCATGGCACGAATGTGCCATAGGTGAATTAGCCATTGTAAGATATACTAGTTTGGTGACTGAATGCCCCTCAAGGCTTATCTGTTAAAGGCTTGGTCCCCAGATCAGAGTAATTCAGAGGTGACAGAACATTTGCATCTTCCTGGAGTGTGCTCTTGAAGGGGTCTGTGAAACCCTAGACTCTTTTTTCTTTCTTTGTCTTGCTCCCTGACTATGAGGCAAATGATTTTGTTCTAGCAAGTGTTTCCTACCATGAGCGGCAAATGATTTTGTTCTATTGAATATTCCCTACCATGCCACACTACCTTATCACAAAATGCGCCTGAGATAGCTTAACAGTTAAGAACACTTCTTGCTCTCAAAGAAAAGGACCTGGTTTTGAGTCCCAGCACCCATACCGGACAGTTTACAACCATTTGTACCCTGGTACCCACGGTACCAGGAAAACACATAGTACACAAACACACATACAGGTAAAACACCCAAACTCATAAAGTAATAAAAAATTAATATGTATATAAAAACAATTAATGAGGTCAAATGACCTTGGACTGAGACCCCAAAACCATGAGCCGAAATAGCCTGTTTTTCTTTAGAAGCTGATGGTTTCAGTTTTATTGTAGCCTCGAATGCTGACTAACAGCAAGAGCATCTAGGTGATGTCCAGTTGCATCTGTGGTGAACGAGGTGTTGGGAGCCTGTGGACACAGGTTGTGAGCACAGAGCTTCCATTCTCTGCAAGGGGACAGCCCGAGGGTACCTCCTGGGCTGCTATGGGAGAGTATGTTTATTATTAACGCAAACCACACTGACTCCAGAGCAGTTGCCCGCTCTGTGCTCCCCATGACAATGGGGCCAGTGACCTCACTCCCCCACAGGCTTCCTGGTATTACACTAATAGTATTCTTTATTTCAATTTACTTCATTTGGGTAGCAACTCTGAGCTGTGGGGTGTCAGATGAAGAGAGGATGGAGCTTGTCCTGAGATAGACAGCAAAGCCATGGAAAGCAGCTGGGACGAGGAGGCCAGGAAGGGGACCCACTGGCCAGTGCTGGCCCAGCACAGGTGATGGCTGATGGCTGGTGGTGGCAGTAGTGGTGATGGTGCATGCGTGTATGTGTGTGTGTGTGTGTGTGTGTGTGTGTGTGTGTGTGTGTGTAGGTGGGAGTAGAGTTCGAGCACCTTTCTTAGGTATTGGCTAAAAGCCTGGTGCTGTTCTAAGGGGAACTCCAACTGGGTGGTGCTTATTTGAGGTGAATCTTCCTTTCAGAGAAAGCTAAAAGCAAGGAAGATTTAGTCAGGCCATAGAGGAAGGTTGTTTGGAGTGAATTTGCTTCAGTTTCCAGAGTGAAGGAAGGTACTTGCTTCCCACCTTCTTATCATTGGTTTAGAAAGTGAACACTGGGGCTGGAGAGAAGGCCCAGTTACTAAAGAGCGCACACAAGCAGGAAGACCTAGGTTCAGACCCCCAGCATGCATATAAAAAGCTGGGTGTGGTGACACAGTCTTGGAATCCTAGTGTTGGAGAGGACAGACATGAGAAGATCCCTTTGGCTCACTGGCCAGCTGTTCTTGCCCAATAGATGACATTCATGTTCAATGAGAGACCTCAAAAACTAAGGTGGAGAGGGAGAGAGGACACCTGATGTCAACCTCTGAACTCCAACTGCACATGCATATACCTGTGTATGCACACATGTGCATACAGGTGCATTCATGCACACACGCACACACACACACACACACACACACACACTAACTGCTAAGCACAAGGGAAGATCAGCGCCCCCTGCCCTCAACTCTCTGTAAATGCAGTGTGACTGCTTCGGGATGTTTCCACTGACTCTGCTCTCAAGAAGCTGCATGGGGCTGTGAATATTTGTGACATCCATTCTATGACACCAGACCCCCACTGATTGTGTACATAGGAGTTGGAGACACATTCCTTCCTGCCCTTTGTGGGTATGGGGTGTGTGGCACAGTTCCTAGCCCTATGTGGTGGCTGTGGGCTTGGCTCAGCTCTCCTGCCTCCCTGGTCAACAGGCCATGGCAGCAACTCAATAGGGTGCCTTGTGCTCAGCAAGTACTCCTTCAGGGTTGTCCTTGGAACAGGGTGGAGATGTTTTTATGGTCCTGGGTAACTCAGATGGCCCCACAAAAGGTCAGATCCATCCCCACTAGCCAGCATTGGAGTGTTTGCCTATCTTCAGGGCTCTAGAAGTTTCTCTGTTTGGGACAGAAGTTATGGCAGGAGAGGAGATGGAAGGCATCATCCTGCCCCAAATCTCCTCCATCCCAGGCCCCAGTGCCTCTGTGCTGGCATTCTACAGCAGAACTATAAGTCATTAAGGCTCTCAAGAGCTCATGTTCCTGGCCATTCCACTGCTGCAGGAGAGCGGAGAGCCAACATGGATGGAGGTCAGTTGCCCCTTTGCTCAGGATACAGGGTACTGTCACTTTGTCCCCAGGACTTCTGAGGCAGAGACACAACTAAACCATGATTCTAGGGTCTATATGCGGAGTGGGCACTTTGTGATTCTATACCCTAGGCCTTTGGCCCAGCGTCACATATTGTGGCTAGATATGACTCTGATCAGCATATGCTGGCACCAGCGCTGGTCTTGTAAACTTGGAGTCCTTGTCCAGGCCTCCCTTTCCTCAGCTGTAAGCAGGCTCATCTTCATGCCTTGGATAGGGAGTCTGAGGTGCCAATGGGCAGACTTGCCCTTCATCCTGCCTGGCTCTGCACCTCAGCCTTAAGCCTCCGGTTAAGACAGGACTTTCTGGCTTTCCTGTGCTGGCTCTGGCATATAGACAGCCCTGCCAGCCAGGGGCCCCCACCACAAGCACAAGGAGATGATTGTCCCTAGGTTGGCCTCTACACTACTCCTTGCCGCCAGACCGCCCTGCCCAGAGTTCAGCTGGAGTCTGAAAGAGTCTGGCTGCTAGGGAGGACACCTCCAGAGGCCTCTTGACTGAGTATAAGAGAAGAGCCAGGGACCCAGGAGAGATGAGGTATTATCTGGACACTGGGCCTGGGTCTCTCAGTTACACAGGAAGGAGATTTGTCTATATTTGTCTAGTGGTCATCAGTTCTGAGAGGGTGCAATTTGAGACAGTGAGTCATTTTATTTGTCCAGCCTAGCACCCATACAGTGCCAAAGCAGCCTCTATACACAGGGACATCCTTTAACATGCTTGGGGGATGGCCAACACCATGGTGGCAACAAGGGCCATGGTGCTGGGTTTTCCTACGTTCACACATTCAATACATATTATACAGAACAGGTACATCGAGGGTTAAGAGCCATAAATACTGGGGCTGGAAAGATGGCTCAGTGGCTAAGACACTTGGGTTCAGTTCCTTGCACCTACATCATCACAGTCATCTGTCACTCTAGTTTCAGGATATCTGATGCCCTCTTCTGGCTGATGTGGGCAATGTATGAAAGTAGTACATTTAGAAGCAGACAAAACACTCATAAACGATCATAACACACCATAACAGAAGTCACAGAAAACCTACCAATCATTTCTGGAGTTTTTCATTTAATATTTTCAAGCCTTAAAACAATTATTAAAAACAGTATATGGGAAGCAAAAGCCATGGGCAGCAGACCACTGTAGTGCATGCAGTAGTATGAATGACAATGGCCCCATAGGCTCATATATTTCAGTGCTTGGTCCCCAGTTGGTGGAACCGTTTGGGAAGGATTAGGAGGTGTAGCCTTGTTGGAGGAAGTGTGTCACTGGGGACAGGGGCAAGCTTTGAGCTTTCAAAAGCCCATGCCATTCCCAGTTAGATCTTCTTGCCTCATATTTGTGGATCAAGGTGTAAGCTGTAAGCTACTGCTCTAGTGTCATGTCTTCCTGCCTGCTGCCAAGCTTCCTGTCGTGATGGTCATGGATTCACCCCCAAAATAATCCCCCAAATAAACTCTTCTTCTACACGTTGCTTTGCTCGTGTGGTGTCTTATTGCAGCAATTTAAAGTAACCAAAACAGTGCACTTCACCATTCCAGCCACCCAGTGACACAGGAAGACCATAGACACCCATCTGAGCAGTATCCAGTGTAACTCAATAACTCCACTCAAGGAGCAAAGACAAAGTGGGTGAGATATAACCTCTACCCCTGTGGGCAGGCGGGTAGCCAAAAAGACACACAGCAAAGTGGTCACAGAACACTGGGACTTTAAGTGAATGGAAGGTAGTCACCCTCAATAAACAGACCCAGGAAAGCTCCAGGAAAGGGCACCTGCACTGAGTTCTGAGAATGAGAGGCCAGCTGAGACAGGGCTCTATGCTGGGACCACTGGACTGGACAGGGAATCCGACCTGGATAGATCCACTTGCCAGGAATCCAAATCCTCTTACTTCCCAAGGTTTGGGGTGCAACCAGCCCCTCCTGGGCTTACAGTAATGGAGGCCTTGCAACATATAGTTCAGGACCCTGCAAGGCCTGTGCCCTAGTGGCCTTGGTCTTATGCCTGGAACTAACAAATCCTACTTTTCCAGGCCTAGATTACTGACTGATAGGAGGAGCATAAATACAGAGGCATCAACCCACTGGGTCTTCTTGACTTTTCACAAGGTCTTGCTCAGACTCCAGAGTGCTGACATGGCCCCATTCAGTCCTCAAGCCAGGGTTGGAGTTTCTGATTCCTACATTACAGATAAGGAAGCTAAAGCTCTGAGAGGCAGAGACCTCTCCAAGGCCTCCCAGCTTGTAAGGAAGGAAGCCAACCAGGTAGCCAACCTTCAACCCCAAGAACATCTACTGGCTTCGGAGCTCAGGAAAACAAACCAAATCACCCGGAACCAACTCATCCATTTTGCACCTGAATTCTTTAACAGCTAATAAAACCTCATGGATCAAAGGGAGGAGGAAGGAATAGCCAGGTATTATCTAGTAGAAGATGCCCACTTCTGGGTTAAATGTCCCTTAACCTGGCAAGTCAGCAGTATCCAGGGTAAAAACTGACAGGGATTGCAGGAATCAGCGAGAAGCCAGGCTCTCTGAGTCTCATGCCCTAATGCTAGTGTGTTCTCTAGATAAACAGGGACCCTGACTGAAGCCCAAACCAGGAGAGGGACAGACACAGGAGGGGCAAGCCTTACATGCCAAGCTAGTGGGTTGCAATGCACTTCTATTTTGGGGTGCAAGATGGTGCAGCAGCAGGCACTGTTCCCCAGTGTCTGCTCTGTTCAAGAGGCAGAGCTTCTCCTAGCAGCAGATGGCAGTGGCCTTGGCAGAAGCCCCAGGTGACCTTGGCCTCAGGGGGGCTGGTTTCACTAGAGAGGAGAGCTCATCCTCAGCTGGAGGTAGGAACATTTTTACAGAGTCTGATAAGAGGCAGAGGACAGCCCCAGACACCCGCAGACCCTTTCTGAAGTCTCCTTGCTCTCTGTCACTGGGATTACTGTCCTGAATATGCTTTTTCTTGTGGACATGAGAGTACTTTAGGGATAATACTGCCACCACCTGGGCCCTATCGCAGGGTTCATGGACACCAGGTTTTGTGAGGCTTTTGGGGTTTCCTTTTCCTGACTCCTCACCTTGAGCTCAACCCCAGTGGGGTCATGGTGTCCTCAGTCCCTACCAGAGCCCCTTCGGCTTTTCCTACCAGGCTTTACCTCCAGCCTAGGCCTGACCCACATGTATAGACAAGTATGTGTGAAAGAAGAGGTGAAATGTTGGCAGGCCATAGGCTTCAGGAGACCCACAGAATATCTTGCAGCCACTCAGTACACATGTACTGAACCAACTCCATGCTAGGCCCCATGCTTCCCTTTGCTGGAATCAACCTATGTGCTCTGACGGCACCACTGGTCCAGAGATTTCTGCAAACAGAATGGCAACTCCAGACCCTATGTGCTAGCTGCAAACCTTCAGGAAAGAACCAGTCAGAACCTGGGGAACTGAGGTAGTTCAATGTCACTGCAGCTGGGCTGGCAAGACTTAGCACCAGCCTCAAAGCCAGAGCTGACTTTGGGTGTGGCAGTCCCAGCAACAGAAATGAAAGAACCAAAGGTCCCAAAGGAGATAGGAATGGCCGGGAGCAGGGCAGGGTGGGGAATGGTTGGGGGATGAGAAGAGCAGGCTTTGACAACCCCAACCCAGTTCAGCTCACCAGCTCTGTCTCGCCTCTCTCTCTGTGACAAGGCAATTTGCTGGAAGCCAATTCACAGAATAGTCAATTTGTAGAACGCCAAAACCATCAAAAGGCCTTGTTTCCCGTAACCTTTTCGTTTTAGCTGACTGGTTTCCATTTTTGTCTTCAAAATGGCATTTGCGGGAGTGTTCAGTTTGTCTCTGTCCCCGCCGCCTGCTGTGGCGGCAGCAGGCAGAGGAGAGCGTGGGGACTGTACCATCACTAACATATGTGGCTCTGGGCAGAGGGAGAGCAGGAATGGCTGAAAGCCAGGCAGACTCACAGTCGCAGGGAGAGGGGAGGCCGTCTTCAGAGAAACCCTCAGGTTGAGGTGGGCCCTGATTCTGGGAGGGGCCCAGACCCTGCTCCAGTAGCTGGCTGACAGTCAGGCCTATGAGCCTCCAGAGGGGCTTACACTATTGCTTTTAAGGGCTTGGGTTTGAGCCTTGGAAAGGAGGGGCAAGGGATCTCAGCTGACAGAGAAGAGCACAGCAAAGGGTGATAACCACAGAGTACCTTAGAGGGCAGACACTAAGAGGTGGCCAACCTCTGTCCCACAGTCACCAGGGTCTGAGCCAATAGACCCATAATGTGAGCCTCAGTTAAAAAGATATATTTTATTTCATTTTTACTCATTTGTATGTGTATGTGTCTGTCTTAGTAAGGGTTTCTACCACTGAAAAGCACTATGACCAAAAATAACTTCTATGTTATAGTCCATTATCAAAGGAAGTCAGGGCAGGAACTCGAACCTGGAGGCAGGAGCTGATGCAGAGGCCATGGAGGAGTGCTGCTTACTGGCTTGCTCAGCTTTCTTATACAACCCAGGCCCATCAGACAAGGTGCGGCATCACCCACAATGGGCTGAGCCCTCCTACATCATCACCAATTAAGAAAATGTGCCATGGGCATGCCCACGAGCTAATCTGGTAAGGGCATTTTTTTTTTAAACTGAAATTTCTTCTTCCCAAACAGCCATCCTAGCTTGTGTCAAGTTGACATAAAAACCAGTCAGCACAGTGTCTTTGTGAGTGTATGCCATGTGGGTGCAGTTACCTATGGAGGACAGAAAAAGAGCTGGAGCTACAGGTACTTAGGAGCTGCCTGGTGTGGGTGCAACTTGGTAGTAGATCACACACATCCCATTCCCAGCACTAACCTCTCCAAACAACAACAAAACAAAAACCATATAAATCAAATGTGTGACTCTGAGATAATTTTAGACTCATCTGCAGTTATGAAAAAATAATATTGAGCACTCCTGCCAACACTGTAGTCATTTTGCTAAACAGTAACACCTCAGAACTCTGTAGGGCACCAATTCCCAAGTCTTGCTCATCCCTTGGGTAGAGTATACACGTGGTAGAATGGTGTAGCACGAAAACCACACACACACACACACACACACACACACACACACACACACACACCCCAAAGCATGGCCTCCACTGACGTCCAGGGACACCTGGAAACAAGTTCCTCACCCTGAGACTGGGAGAGGTGTCCCAGCCTAGGCCTCCATGGAGCACTTGGCTCTCAGGAGTCACTCTACAGATGTCTGCTGTGAAACAATCTTGTACACTGTAAATATGTTACTCGCATTGGTTAATAAAGAGCTGGCTGTCCTATAGATGGGCAGAAAGAGATTGGACGGGAGAGTCAGAAGGGTGGAGTCTGAGGAGCTGCCAGGAGACAGAGCGAGCAGGATGGGAAATGTGTAATGAAGTAAACAAGCCTCAGGGCAGTGCATAGATGAATAGAAATGGGTTAATTTAAGTCACAAGAGCTGGCTAAAAACACGCCTAAGCTATCAGCTGAGCATTTATAATTAATATTAAGTCTCTGTGTTATTTGGGGGAGCGGCTGGCAGGACAGAGCTGATCTGTGGTCTAGATGAAAAACTATCTCTGCCTACAGATGTCCAGCCTGCTTGTCCTCTGCCCACTCAGACCTTTGTGCCCTCCAGAGCTGTTACACTACTTGCTGCCCTAGGGCAAAGAGAGGAGACAGCTAGTGTCAGGAGACAGAGGAGTCACAGGGAGTGGCTCCCATGAGCAGGGCAAGAAAGAAAGGGCAGCCAGAAAAACTGAGGGCCAAGCTGCCTCTAGCAGGAGTGACTTCTCTGTGGTAGTTTGGGCCCCATTCTGGGACCTTCCACAGCCTGCCTGCTTCCATGGCAGTCACAAAGGGGGCTGTCAGGAAGGATGGAAGGCCTAGAGGAAATGACAGGAGGAGGAGGGAAGATAGGTAAATGGCGGAGGTGTGGGATTGAGAAGGGTTGCTCCTCAGTATTCCTAAGGATTACCTTGCCAGACCCCTTCAGATACCTGACCCTGGACTCTCCATCCTCCTGCCTCAGCATCTTGAGTGCTGGGGTTGTAGATATACACCACCAAGGCTGTGGAAACAGTGATGACTGGGCTGTTTGGGAGAACAATGCTGTGGAAAGTCCACACATGAGAAGCAAGCTAGTAAGCAGTTGTGACCATCACAGGCCCACACACTTGAGGTGAGCAGCACTAAAGAGCTACGTTTGCATAGATGAAAGGCCCATGGAGAAGAGTAACCACAGTAGGGTGCCTACACACCAACGCATTCATGTGGGCTCGGAACAGGGTCAGATTAATCCAGGTTTTGCTCTTTGGAACTTTCTGGAAATGCCCCCCTGTAGCATGAGGGCTGGCTTGTTGGGGTATCTGTTCCCGCCTGGTACCCCACAGCCAGCAAATCCCAGAGAAAATCAATCACACAGAGATCTCTATAAGTTATAAAGCTGATTGGCCCATTAGGTCAGGCTACTTATTAGTTCTTATAACTTATGTTACCCCATTATCCTTATCTACGTTAGCCACATGGCTCAGTACCTTTCTCTCTGGTGGTCTGGGCAGAACTGCAGAAGGAGCTTCCTGCTTCCCAGAATACTCCCAGTCTCTTTGCTCCACCCCTACTTCCTGTCTGGCTTTCCCGCCTATACTGCCTGCCTGGCCAATCAGCATTTTATTAAAATATGATTGACAGAATACAGATAATTCTCCCACACCACCACCCCCCACACCCCATTAAATTTCTATCTACAGTTAGTTGAATCTAAAACTATGAAACCAGACTGAACATAACATCATCATCATTGCAAAGACCCCTGATGCTAGACTTCTTTATCTACCCCAAACAGCACTGTCCACTTCCATTCTGAAAGACATGCCAGACACAATAAGGCTTGTCAACATCTACACCACAGCAAACCCACAGCCTGTCCCTCATAAACACTGCAGACATGGAAAGACCTGGTGCTGAGATAACAGTCATTTGCCAAGGAGTGGCCACCCTTGGGCAGCTGATCCCACAGATACCTGCTGGGGAAACCTTGCTCCCAGGAAAGCTGCTGCCCTTGGAGACATGATGGCCTAGGTGGTGACAGCTCTTGGCAGAGCTCCCAACATATCACAGTCCGATCTTCCCTTGACTTTGAGAGCAGTCACATTCCTAGAAAACTCAACGTATAGCCAAGTCACACAAAACACATTTGGAGATCTATCTTGTTTGATGCAGGCAGGGGCTCAACATCCTGCGCAAGCTGGCCTCAACTCAGTGACATACCCACCACAAAGAAGTGGAAGGAGAGAACCGACTCTACAAAGCTGTCCTTTGACTTCCACTTATGTGCCATGGTATGTGCCTCTCCACTACATGCACACGCACACACACAATAATAAACAAAACAAAAAAAACCAAATAAACATTTTAAATCCTATGCCTAATAGAACTGATCTGGACCAAGATTTATCAAAAGTGATGACAAGGCTATGACATGTAGGTACTTCTTAGGGGAATCTGACCAGTGTCCTGTCACCTAAGACTTCTGGTCACCTGGACCCTCCTCTCCTTTGAACCCTACCTTCTAAACACCTGATGCCTACGAGTCCTGGCTCCAAGAACAGACAGACAAGCATTGGTGAAGAGGGGGTGGGGGTCTGGAACCAGACAAACTCCTGGCCATGAACCTGAGCAAATCACTTCCCTGCAGAATGTGTCAACCACAGACTCAACATGCCATAGTTCCAGGGGGTTGAACAAGGACACCAGCCTGAAGTTCTCTGAGATCAAGTTAAGCTAGTACTATGATGTAGGCCAGGCAGGGTGCCTCATCCTGAGAAACATGGGGCCACTGTTAACTGCAAGGAAGAACGTCCAGCTGCTCTCAGTCCAGCCCGAAGACCAGTGCTCCTGACTCCTGCAGCTTCCCCTAACTGCCCACTCTGGCCAAGGGATAAGTCAGGTGCCTGCCTTGCTACTCTCCTCCAGCGCAGGAGACAACCTCAGCCTCACCCTCCAAGTCTCTGCTCAGTCCACACTGAGCTGGGACCGTGGGAACCAGTCCACAGGGCCCTCCCTACCCATGGCACTGTTCATCTTCCCCCTCTTCTTCACAATCAGCCATTTTAGCAAAACTCTTCAGTATGATAACAGGTCAGAGTTCAGGGTTAGGGTGGACTGCACAGGTTTACCCCTGCCTGAGTGTTGGCTGGGACAAGTGGTTCTGGGGCTCAGTTGCATGGTCTGTACTATGCAAGTAAGAGATGGTCAAAGGAGCTGAAAGACATGGCATTTGCATATTCAGAGGTTCCTGCTTTCTTTGTTTAGGTGGCAGATGCACATTCTAGTCCTGGGGTTCAGCTGACTGTGGAGACCACCTCCTGTGTTGAGGCTGATGTTCACAAGTACCTCCCCAGGAACCTGGTAGTACCCAATCCACTGCCCTGTTGTCCTACTTAGGACAATGCCTGGCACCACCAGGACTCACTGCCTTAACTGTGTATCCTGCATGCATGTGATGTACCTAGCACTTTTCTAGGTGCTGAAGGTCTCTGAGGCTTACACACCATCAGGAGTCTGCCAAGTATAGCTTATATTCTGTTAGTAAGCAGACTGACCTCCCAACAAGCTGGACATAGTGTCAGGGTAGACAGAGGCCCAGCAGGGAAGTCAGAGAATGGCGGGGTGGGAGGTCTGAGGCTTTGGTCTTGCATGGCTGGTCAGAGCCAAAAAGGAACAGAAGAAGGGCCAGGAAGTTTCAGGCAGTCAGTAAATGAGCCAGTTACTGGATAAATGGGTGGACCACAGACATGCAAAGAGGCAACCAGCGCCTTGCTCTGCAGATCTTTATATATATAGCTCCACTGCCTGAGCTGGAGCCCTGCTCAGCCACTGCCTTGAGGAAGGTGAAAACGCTGCTGGAGTCAATCAGTATGGGGTACCTTCCTTACAATGCTGCTAAGCTGACCAAAGTCAGCTGTGGCCTGGTCAAGGACTGCAGGCCTCATCAGTATCTTTATCCCATCTCCAGGCCACCTCCAGAGGAGACTGAGGACCCACCTCTTGCAGTACTAAGTTTAATTTTCAGAGTGACCCAGGGGGCAGAAAGAATGAGGGTGTCTGGGGAGGTGAAACAGGGTGCACAGTGTTCCTGCTTGTGGAGCAAACAAGGCCAAGGGACAGCCTGATCGGGTGACATGTGGGAACACACGGCTGCTCAGGTCTGGGAGGAGCAAGTTGGGGGAGGGGCAGAACTGCGAAAGGCACAGCAGCAAATAGCTGCAGGAGCCCAGTGAATTCCTTCCCTCCCTGCACCTCAGTCTCCTGCTCTGTAAAATGGGATCAGTCATACTCTATTTGCAGCAGTTGAGGATGTGAGAAAGCATAAGACTAGCCAAGACTGCTCTGAGTTGACAGCCATCAGCCCCCTTCAAGACGTCCGGCCTGGATAACCAGAGATCTGGAGCAGCAGGTACTGAGAGGTCCCTGGGCTGGGCTGAGCCCTGCCCTGGTCAAGTGGAAAATAACAGTGGGCCAACACAGGCTGCTGAGTGCCTAGCAGGTAAATCAGCAAGGCTTGTTTGACTCCAAACCCTCTGCAAGGGTCCCTGGCTAATCTGTTTGATAGCAGCAGAATGTAGGAGGAAACAGGGCAGGAATAGCTTAGCCTACAGTGCCCTAAGAGTTAGAGAAGTGTGGAGAGACCTTCAAGGAAGGCAGGCAGGGGGCACAGGTGCCTAGACAGGTGCTGCCAATGGCTGTGTGTTCAGATGCAAGTCCCTGGTCCTCCCCAGGCTGAATGAATGAACCCTGGGAGCACAGTGGAATCTATGGGATGAAGCTGTGCACTTGACAAAATAATTTCCATGAAAAGCCCAGGCCCTATGCCTAAGCCAGTAAATGCCAAGTTTCCACAGTGATGTTTTTCTAGTCTCAGTTTCCCCATTTCAAAAATGGGGTGTATGTGTGTGTGTGTTCATGCCTGCCTATGAAAAGACTTTCAGATGGTGTTCCCGAGTGTTGGAAACAGGCCCTGGGCCAGGCTGCTCTCCATGAGGACTGTCACATTTCATGCTAATGACATCTTCCCTCTACAGCAGCTTAGTAGCCTCTGCAAGTTGTCAGTTTCTTTGACACTGGAGACTCCTGTTCCAGAAAAGGTGTGATAGGTAGGAAGGAGGCTGCTGCCTGGGAAGTACCTTCTCCAAATGTGAGACAAAGTTCCAAGCTGGGGAAAGCTTTATTATTTCTGGCCTTACCACTGAGAGCAAAAACTCTGTGTGGTTTGCTTAAACCAACAAACGGACTCAAAGGCTTTTCCACTGAAAATGCAGACCCACAGCCAGAGGCCATAGTCCCACTCCCCCTACAGGGGCCTACAGACCCAGTTTGCAGAAGAGGCACAGGCTATGTTTACTTTCTATCAGGCTCATTAGCATGGGAACCGCCCCTTGTAGGAGGGGAGGAGGCAGAGCCTAAGAGGGTTTGGAGGGCCCTTGATGGGGTTTGGGGCCTCTGCAAGTTCAAGGTCTATTTGAGGAGAGTTTCAATCTCCCAGGTGACCTCCTACAAATTGCTGCAAGCCCTATCCTAGTACTAGTGGCTGATCCCAATTCAAGAACGTCATGGCTTGCTCTCTCACAAGATCTGAGCTCACCAAACTGTCCCTAGCAGCGTCCAAGCACGAAGCAGGTTGCCTAGAGCAGGCAGAGACCAGACCCAAACCTCATCCAGTTTCCAGAGCCTAGGGCGCCCAAGTCAGTCAAAGGTTGCTCTTTCCAGAACAGCCCCCAGAGAGCCTAGAAAGAAACTGCCATTTAAATCCCCCTGCCCCCTGGGAAGCCTGGCTTCACCAAGCACGGCTTTGCTTCCATAAATACCAAGTCCCGTGATGTCACCACCCTAAGCCCGACTTTCACCGCCTCGGCTGCTGGCATCAGGCCCAGCTGACGGGTGCTCTGTACCCACACATTACACCTGCACTGGACACTGCTGCCACCTTCACCTGTCCGTGGAGGATGCCGTCTCCTGCCACTGTCTCAGCCTGCTGATGGCCTTCCACCTGGCTTGGGTGCGGGCCACAGGCTTGCTGGGTACCAAAGCTTTCCCTAAACAAGCAAGCTGGGGGAATTTTTGCCAAAAGCCTGGACCATGGCCATGGGTCTGGGGACCCTTGTATGTGGATATGGATTAGGAGGAAGGTGACTGCCTCAGCAAGGGACTTTCACAGCTGAAGGAAGATTTGCTGACTAAGATAATTTTTCTCCTCCTCCTCCTCATCAACGCCGCCTCTGCCGCAGGGGACAAACACTAGAGACAAGCTTGCTCCCTCTGGAAGCCACCTGCAGAGCAGCCACCCCACCCCCACCAAGCCCCTCACTCCAACACCATTCCAACACGCGAGTTGTGGTCCTTTCTGCCTCAGGCTTCAGGATAAACCTGTCTCATATACTCACAAATAGCGTCTTCGGCAAGCCATCCTGCCCAAGTCTGATCTCCTTCTCTCTCTCTCCTGCCTGGGCTGAGGAGGCTCAAGGTGGTTCAGAGGAAGAGCAGGATGCTCAAGCGAGGTGGAAAGGAAGAAAATGAAAGCCAAGGGCAGTCACTTTCCCAGGACTGGCAGGTTCATCTAGAGAAGCTCGGAGTAATGTGACAGGGGGCTCCAAACAGGTCCTCCCACGCAGGGTTTACACTGTGCCCAGAAGCCTGGGAAGACGTCGAGTCACCATGGTCGCCAGGTTGGGCGGGGGCGTCTGCCTCGCTGCTACCTGGGACTTCCTTGGGATTTTTCCCTCCCGCACATCCGGGGTGGCAGGGTGCTGGGGAGAGGAGGGGAGAGCTGGGGGAGGGGGGTGTCTGTGCCGGTTTGCTCTCGCAGCATCCGGAGGAGGGACAGGAGTGCAGGAGCGCCCCCCTCCTTCCAGGAGCAACGTAGTGCGGCCGAGCTGGACCAATCGCCAAAGTGCTCGTTGCCGTGGCAACTGCAGCATCAAACAGAGCTGCCCTGCGGTGCCGCTGCAAAATCAAGAGCCCTGGCGCTGAAATCGAGGTGGCTCCTTTCTGGCCCTAACTGGAAACCTGGAAATCAGTTGCTAAAATGCATTTGCAGCCTGAAGAATATAATGATGGCACTGCCTTCCAGGGTAGCTTTTTCATCCTTGGCATGGAAACTTAGGAGCCGTTAAACTAAGCAAGTGCTCTGGAGAACTTGTGCTCTGGAGTTAGGGGCTGTGAGACTTCAGGAAGCTGAGTGCCTCCTGGGAGTCTCCAAAGTGCTACTGTAAAATGGGATCATGACAGCTGTGTGACCGGTTCTGGAGGCCCTGCCACTACAGTAGCTGAATAGCAGATGACATAGTTTGGATCACTGCTGCCAGTTATTACCTAAAGGGAGTGAGGCCGGGGCTGGGGCCAGTCTGTTCTAGCTGCGGTACCCCTCCTTCCTCCCTTCTTTCCCCTCTTGCCAGCACCCCCAGTGTGCCTGCGGAGCATCTGCCTTCATTAAGGATACATTCAAAGAGGAGGGGAAGGGAGAAAACATAAAAGTCAGAATGTGAAATTGTGCCTAGCAATCAGATCAGGGTTCAACCAAGGAGAAGAGAGGTGTGTGGAGGGTGGGGAATCTTCTTGAGCTGGGGTCAGGGAAAGGAGGCCTCCCCAGGAGCCCTCACCCAGAGGACTGTAAAGGCAGGAGCTGTCTGAGCAAAGAGCTTGTGCTAAGGCCCTGAGGCAGAAAGATGCTGGATGGATTTGAGGGATGCTGGCACAGCCAACATAGCTATGAGGTGAAGATGAGGAACATCCACTTCTCTCTCTGCACATTCGCCTTCTCTCCCCTCTGAATATCTCATGCTTTCTTGAGCAGGCAGCCTGTTTACCCAGTGTCGGTCAGGACTCTCAAACCCAGCTGAACGTGTGTATAAGGAAAGCTTTTTAATGCACACACCAGACCCTGGGGAGTCACCGGGGGGGGGGGGTCCTTACCCATCTAGGACTAACGGATAGAAGGTGGCGCAGCCAGCACTTTGTCTGGCCTGAATCTTCACTTGCAAAAATACCTCCAGGGGAGGGGCACATGAAAGGATGGGACCGTGAACCCTCCAGTTGGGGGTGGCAATTGCCAGGCTGACTCCATTTCTTCTTTCCATCCTCTCAGCCTCTCAGACCCATGAAAGCTAGGGGAAGATGGATGCTTCACTCTTGGGTTCTGTTATTTTATTACAGAGGAAATGGGTCTCAGAGACGGTGAGCAGCTTAAAGAAAGTTGCACAGCAAAGAGGGATAGAGGCCAGATGAAGAAGACCTCATTCCTCTGGTGGCTGGAGTGGGGCGGTTCCTTGGATGCAGTATAATAATTGTTGAAGCAGCTGGGTAGGCAAAGTGCAGGGGACTCTGGAACTGGCCAGTCTTCCCATGGCCTGCCCCCCACCCCTGAGAAGAATACTGCCATAGGAGTAATTCAGATCCATGTGGGCTTAACACATGGTAAACTGGCCCCATGTCTCTACCTGATTAAGTTGCACTATAGCTTATCAAAGTCAGAATACCACCATATCAACAGGAGGAGTCCTCCTTCTGTTTTGGATCCTATATCAGAAGCAGGTTTAATTAACCACAGCTGCTTAGAGAGGTGGGGAGGGCACTAACACTGAGGTCAGGCGAGCTCACCAGTGTGCCCACGCTCCAACAATCCCTTTCAACCTTCTTAAAGAGGAGCTGCTTTTCCCACCCTCATGTCACAGATGAGTAAACCCCTAAGTGTGCACTCTCTTCTCAAGTCCCCATCCTGGGCTTCCTCTTGTCTTCCCTTTGAATGCGACATCCATTGCACACCTGTATCTCTTCTGGCCCTTTCTCCAGAGGCGCACACATCTCGCTTGTACCACATTTTAAAGCAAGAGTAAGTGATAAAGGCCTCCATGCTCAGAAACAGGGGCCAAGGCTTCTGGGCTTTGACAAAGCATTGAGTGCAGCACAGTGCATTTCTTCTCACACCTCTCTGCCTGGCACAGAGTAGGTCTGGTCAGGTAAAGGAGACTCTAAAAGCCATGCGGTTGACATTACAACTGGTCTCAAACTTGAGACCCCAGAGGTTTCTGAGTTCAAAGAATGGACAGAGGGCAGGAGCATGCAATCACCAAGTGAGGGCCAGATTGTTAAGTTCAGCATCAAAGATGGGAAGTCCAAGGACACAAGAGGGCTCAAAGTCACAGTTAGGAAGTGATGCAGCAGACTGTACCTGTCCACTTTAACTGTGATCAGATGCCTGAAGTGGGAGAGGGTGGCAGGCAGCCTTGCCATGATTGTCTCTGCCTACGGTCATAAGTACAGGTCCATCTGCCAATGCACCATTCAGGCTGGGACTGACACAGAGCCCTCCATAGCCAGCCCTGTCCCCATCTCATCCCTGCGTCTGGGGGCAGAAGCAGCTTCTAGGGCTTGTTCCAGAAACTTCTGATCAAGGACTTCCCCTCCATAGACTGGAAAATTCCAACCTGCAGACTGACAGGGACATTCAGGCAGAGTGTCTCTGTCTTCCAACCTGTGGCCATCTGTCCCCTAGGCAGGAGCATAACAGCATTTGGGAAGAGGGAGAGGCTGCTGGCACATGACAAAGAGATATGCCAGCCTCAGTCATTCCAGGCAGGCACCCATGCATCTCAGTTTTGGATCAACCTCACAGGGGTTGCAGCCCATCTCCTTTTCAGGTAGTCATAGGCCTAATTGAAGTGCTCCAATGTGTTCACCCCTTAACCTGTATCAGTCCCCAAAACACAAATACTTCAAGCCCCACTGTATTTCCCCCTTTTCTGAAGCTTTACATTTTCAGTAAGCAAAATGTAAATATTTCTTCTGAGACAGGGTCTCACTTGTACCCTTGGCTGGCCTAGAGCTTACTATGTGTATTGGGCTGACTTAGAATTCATAGAGAGCTGCTTGTCTCTGCCTCTCAGAATTCTGGGATTAAAGCTGTGCTTCACCAGGCCCATTGAAAATGACTTCATAAAGTAAGTATATTCCTCTCCCTGCCTCACATCTTACCCCTCTTGCTCATCCCTGCAGAAGAAATGGTTCTCATCTGTCTGGAGCACATCCTTCCTGCACTTTTCCTATGTATTCATACATATATGCATATGTGCAAGAAACAGAAAGTACTGCATGGAGTCTGAAAACGATACCACGCTATGACGTTAAAAATATTTAAAAATTTCTAAAAGACATAAAGATAAGCACTGTGAACCATGATGCACCGGCTGCCTGTAATGAGAAACCTCACTAGATAAACATGTCGGAAGCCTTGGGGTCATGCCTCGTAACATCCTCTCCCCAGCCCAGCTCCCAGGCTCCCATAAGTGCATGAATAATCCGTAGGGAACCTTTCTTACTCAGTTGTCCACACACAGGCATCCGAGCAGTGCACCCGACTGTGTGTAATCAGAGCTGTACGTAAGTGGCCTCACACTGTGTCTTTTTCAGCAGCCAGCTCTCTGCTTAACACCACATCCGGAAGGCTAAACCACAGATTCTGCAGCCCAAGGCTCTCCCATGCTGCAGTTGCCCATCACATGCCTCTCATATCATAGTCATGGTCAGTGTTCTGAATGTAGGGGACCCTGTGGGGAAGGCTGAGGTAGGGGTTCCATTGTCTATAGCCCCTCCCCTCCCTTCAGGGTGGCCGAGGAAAAAGCAGTCCCTGAGCAATTATCTTTGGAAATGTATGTGGGCTTCTGGAATCTCAGTAAACACTTCCTTCTGCAGCAAACCAGATATCATTGGGTACCCCATCGCCTGACTTGGGGGAGATCAGATTCTTACCCCGAGATAGTTAAGAAAGGTCCTCAGGGCACCCCTGAGAAGGAATTAACATCTGGGACCACAAGGATTGGCATTAGTTACCCCCAGCCAGGCTTGCCTCAGAGTGTGCCAGGCTGGCTGTGGTGCATGAAACTTGTCAAAGGCATGCATGAAGAAGCCCAAGCTTCACTGGGTAGCCCTGGTTAGGGAGAAAAACAAGTTAGTCAATGTCGCACTGTATTGAATGCTACGGCCTCCAGAGGGAGTAAGTGAACTTGCTGGGAGTCACCTGCCTGGGAGGTGGGGTGAATGAGAACAAGAGGGGGTGCTGCTGAGTGCGGAATTCTGGGACCCTAAGCTGGGAGTGCAGACTGATCTAGGATCAAATCTGAGATGCAGTGGCTCTAGGCTGGGAGTCCCTCAACCCACCTCCCATACCTCACCTCTCATCAGGCAGTGAGTCAGTGCTCAAGACTTGGCTCCACCTCTACCACCAGCCGGGGACTTTGGGCTGGGAAGTTCTCAGAGTCTTAGGTAGCTGAGGTTGGCCTCTAACGCAGTAGAGATGTGGATAACTTTGAATTTCTGACCTTCCTGCCTCCACATCCCCAGTGCTTGGCTGATAGGTGTGCACCACTACACCTGGTTTATGAGGTGCTGAGGATCAAAATCAGGGCTTCCTGCATGCGTTCCCCAGCTACAGGCAATGCACCTCACATGTCGGCCAATCCCCTCAACTGACAGACATCCACATAAAGACTGTCATGGAATAAACTTAATCACTATGTTCTCACACAGCCTGCGGAACTGGGGTGCCAATCTTGGAAGCCTGGGCTAGTGTGAGGGTGCCAGGCAGGACTGATGCTTGGGTTGCCTACACCCCCAGTTCGGGTTCTCAGAATTTAGCACTCAGCAGCACCCACTCTTGTTCTCATCACCCCACCTCCCAGGCAGCTCACTTACTAGCTCTGGAGGCTGCAGCATTCAGGACGGGGCAACACTGACCAATATGTTCTTCTCCCCAACTAGGGCTACCCAGTGCAGCTTGGGCTACCCAGAACAGGGCAAACCAACAGGAAGGTTAGGCAGATCAGAGAGCGCATGGAATACTGGGCTATATAAAGGGGAACCAATGAGTCATGGCCCCAGGCCATAAGTGCTGGGAGGAGGTGAATACTTTGGCTCCTCAGTTCTTTATCAAGCCCTGTCTTCAGGGAACTGTGCAAGACCCTTAACTGTCCAGTAGGGGAAAAGAGGGTGCTGAGGTGATGATGTCTGTGCAGTTAGAGGCGGGGGTGATAAAGACACTCACTGACATCTTCCTGTATGGTAGAGACCATGCACTCAGCACAGGTCATAGTCTCTGACTGTCAGGACCTTCATACTGGAGGGAGTGGGAGCCCTGAGTATGGTATGGGGATGAGAAGAGAAAGAAGAGACAGTATAGAGTATAGGGAGAGTGAGAAGAACAAAGGGGTAGGAGATAGGGCAGGATAGGACCTTGTGTGCTTCTGAGTGGGCAGTGGTCTCATACCTCTATGAAACAGCGGAGGTGCAGGGTGAGAGGAATGAAGACTTCTTCTTTTGGGAGTGACAGACAAGTGCACAAGTGCAAGATGAAGGACATGGAGGATTCCAGAAACTCATAAGGGCCATGCTAGAACCATGGCTCTAAGAAGGTGGGGGGCAAAGGAATAGGTCTAATTGGAGAAATGGACCTTGGAAGGAAAGGGAAGGGAAGTCACTTGAGTGGAGGGAAGAAAAAATAGGTACCCTGGCCCCAGCTATGGGGCTTCTGCCCTCTGAAGGCCACTGCTAGACAGAAGGCACATGCTTCCAGACCTGACAACCCCTTTTCCAGGGACATGCCACCTGTTCCCTTCTGCCAGGGTGACTCAGGCCCTGATTCTCCTCTCTGGAATCTGAGATAAAACTAGAATATTTTCAGTGAAAAAAAAAATTTCCAAACTGGTGTGAGTGTCTGTGTACTCGCACACAAAAGCATGCACATGCACATGTGAACACACACACGCACACACACACACACACACACACACACACACACACACACACACACGTGCCTCATCTTGCCCAGCAGTGTGGACAAGAGCAGAGTGGGTTCTTGGATGTCACCATAAACATCACTGCAGGATGCTGGCATAGCACCCTCCTTGGGGCATTCTCAGTGATGACCGTCAGTAAAGAGGAAGTTAGCGATGCCACAAAAATCCAGGTTGGAGGATCTTCTGAATAGGTACATGATGGGTCTGACCACGGTGAAAGATCATCTCTCAGTTATGATCAGTAGGATTACTGGTCAGTGGCATACCCTCTTTTTAAACGTACTGCAGGGTCGGCAGGATGCAGGTCAGTGGCAGAGAACTTGCCTAGCATGGATTGGGCCCTGGTTTGAACCCTAAGTTTGCCTCACTCTCCACCAATAAACAAACAAATAAAAATAAACCAACTTTTTATGATAAGAGCCACTCACAAGAAAAATGTACTATTACAAAAGCCTCCGGTCATCTAACAATAAGCCTATCTATGAGCTTGTTTCCATGGGGAGTAGATGGGGGCCTGAACAGGTTCAGAGGGAGCTGTGGGTTGAAAATGACTTAACAGATCTCTCTGAAAATCAGTTCTGATCCTTCTCACAGAGGGTCATTAAAAAAAAAGCAAATGAGTAGGGCTAGAGAATTGGCTCAGTGATCAAAATAGCAAGAGACCTTGCTGCATCCATATTGAGCATCTCACAACCACTTGTATCTCCAGCTCCATGAGGTACAACACTCTCTTCTGGGCTCCGAGGGCATATCATTCAATTACACATACCCACACACAGACACACACACACAGACACACACACACACACACATAGTGAGAGGGAGAGAGAGAGAGAGAGAGAGAGAGAGAGAGAGAGAGAGAGAGAGAGAGAGATACAAATAGAAATAAAAATCTTGAACAAAAAGAAAGAAAACCAAATGAGTGAATATGTACAGTGGGCCACTGAGAGCACAGAGACCTATGACAGAAGCTCAACAGTGTCTCCAGGGGCATATGCAGTAAGGCAGGTGAGGACAGGGTCACTGGGCAAATGATATAACCTGTGCACTGCACAATTGTATGGAGCAACTATTAGCTGTTGATGCAACCAGTGTCCTGGAGCTATGCAGGCTGCATGGTCCTTTGCACAGAGAGTCTGTGTAACAGAATGATGGGCAGTGAGCATGGTGCCAGAACCCCGAGGGCTCTGGGAACCTGACAAGCAACAGGATGCTCTGTTTGAGGCATGAATGATACCTCCTTCCCAAATTCTGACAGATTAAGGAAGGGGACTTATGGTGCTTGGTGAGGATGGCACCTCCCACAAAGTTCATGGCCACTAGGGTCACTTGGTCTTTGTCTCTCTGGTGCCCAGAACAGGCCAGGCTGCAGGAGGAGCTTAGGCAGTTTTTGTGGAGTAAATATTCCCTGTTCCATCTCCACACTAGGAATCATTTCAGGAAAGCACACATTTTCCTATCTGAGTATGTTATCGTCCCCCCTCTCCTGGATCCTTCTTCCATGGGGATTTTGCTGGTGGCCCAGGTGAGTGGAAGGGCTGACCAAGATTTTGAGGGAAGCTCAGGTCCCAGCCTCATAAGAGGGCCTTGATCTTTTCTGTTTAGGACTGTGACCCTAGTCCCTGGGACATGATGGAGGAGAGAACGAGTGAATGAATGAGACCTGAGTTTCAATTACCATCTCACCTCTGTCTCCTCCATAGCTGTGAATGCTATAAGGGTAGATCTCATGGGGTCTGTAGGGCAGTGAGCCTACAGCCTCCTGTAGAGGTAGTCCCCAGATCCTCAGCCAGGCCTCCACAACCTTTAGAATTCTGCGTCCCAACCTGTGTTATTTCTCCTGGCATATCACATCAGGGGAAGCCATGTCCCAGCAACCAGTGAATTCTGTAGAGACCCCCAAGCTCAGATATGCTCTGCCTACTAGCACTTGGACACACCAGACAGGTTGGATGGAGCTTAGATGCACAGCACTCACACTGCCCTGACCACTAGCCCTGGACTGCATGTGAACATGTACTAGGTCATGCTCATTGCAGAAAAATTCAGTGGTTATGCTAGAAGACAGCTCATTTGTGCCCCCTGGTTGACTTAAACTTTCTCTTGTCATGAGCTGCAGTGATCTCCAGAAACCCTGGCCCAATCCCAAGCCCCTTCATTTAATTCCTGCCATCCCCAAAGCTGTCCTTCATCACTTACCATTTGGTCTCAGGTTCATTCAACATAGGTTCAGTAAGGTCCCCCTCCCACCTCTGCCCTGGAAGCTCCTCGCCATCCTTCTCTGTATCACTGCCTTTAGGCCCACTGTCATTCTCAGCGGGTGTTACCTTGGGCTGATAGGGACTGGAAGGCCATGTCTGAATTCACCGATTGGCTCCAAAGCTTCCCTCATGCCCAGCACACAGCTGGTCTTCACAGGACACTAGAGAGATGAACAAACATATGCCTCCTTTGTGGTGTAGGAGGGTCTTCTCTCTATGTGTTGCTTTCATTGGCTGAATAAAGAAAACTGCCTTGGCCTTTTCATAGGGCAAAACTTAGATAGGTGGGAAGACAGAACAGAATGCTGGGAGAAAGAAGGCAGAGTCAGAGAGAGCCGCCCACCATGAAGCTGCCAGGTCAGACATGCTAAATCTTTCCCGGTAAGCCATGAGCTTGTGGTGACATACAGAAATTAGAAATTATTAGAAATGGGTGAATCAAAATGTGAGCATTAGCCAATAAGAGGCTAGATATAATGGGCCAGGCAGTGTTTAAATGAATACAGTTTCCATGTAAGTATTTTGGGGTTAAGCTTGCTGGGCAGCAGGAAGTGGCCCGCTGCTCCTTTTACAACAGAGTGGCGCTCCAACGTGGCCTACTAACTCAACGTAAAACCTGAGAGGGCTTAAAAAGGAGAGAAACAGAGTTTAATACAGCTTTTTGCTGTTTGCTGGGGCGTGTGGCAGAGAGATTTCCTGATTCAGCAAAAGCAACAGAAAAAAAGCTGCGCCATTTTAAAACGAGGCTTCTTGGGCTGTGCTGCCAATGCAAACTCTGGCTATAAAGCATTTCAATGGCTTTTGTGGGACCGGATGTTTGTGTGCCTGCTCGGGACCAGGAAGAAAGTACTCTGAGACCATGCCAATGGTTCGGCATGGAGCCAACATCCAGAGCAGCTCCGCCATGCTAGCGGTGCAGTATGCATGGCTCAGAAGCACAAAGGGCTCCGCCATGTTGGACTGGGCAGGACAAGCCTGCAGAACCTGTTTTTGACCTAGGAATGTCACAGTTTAGATTCTTAAGCACTTAGAGATTTAAAAGCACAAAGCAAAAATGTTCCTGGACAGCAAAGAGTTACAGACAATGCAATAGGACAGATTCAGACATAAAAGACTTCTAAATGGGTCATACTATTAGATAGACATATGTAGGCTTGGGAGAGAGAAGAAAAAGAATATAGAGAATAAAGTTAATGCTTTAAAAAAAGGGTAAAGTCTTTAAAGAGACAGAGTACAGTTACAGATTAAAAGAAATAAAGAAAAATAAATCACGTAAAAATGGAAAATTCACAAAGAGCCTGGATTCTGTATATTGTATTTTCTTTGAATTTTTTTGACTGTGAAGGAGCTAAGTACAGAGAGACATTTCATTGTATGGGCTGCTAGGCTAAACCACCATGTATATTATTATAAAAGTATTATGACTTCAGAACTTGGGTTTAAGGATATGATGCTTTGGTAAAGAGGTTCTTCTTTTGTTTTCACAGAGGATGAGACCTGTGGATTGCTTCTATCCCAATATGGTATGATAGACCATGCCCTCCTGAAAGGTTGCTGTGAACACCCTCAAAAAATTACTTCACTCAACTGCCGACTGAGATAAACCTTGCATACAGGATACACCATAAAAGACCTGATTAACAGCGCCCCTATACAGCAGCAAGAAGTTTGGAGAGAAATAACTACATCCATATTCCCAGATATTGTTTATAAATGTTCTTTTACATTTAAAGGGGTATATGATATAGATATGAATAATTTGCATTGGTATGGATTTTAAGGTCAATTTTGTTATATGTATATGTATTTCTGATATTGATTAAAGTATTGTGATTGTGTAGTTCATTTAAAAATGTGAAGTATAATTAGGAAATATAGGTTGTTAATGGATACTCATCAATAATAATCAAGTTTGTAGTCATGTTCGTTAGATTTTCTAGATATATAGGTAGACATTTTTCATACCTTTCAAAGACTACAGAATATGACATTTTAAATATTTTAATAACTTTGAGTTTTTCATGACAATGAGACATGTCTGCTCCTGGCAGCACCAATGTACTTCAAGAGGAAGATGAACATGGAAGAGACTCCTTATGGAGTTGGTTAGCCATTTGGGCAAGAAACCACTCTTGCCTAGACTGTTGCATAAACTGGACACAAAGAACCTGAAGAGAGAGGACTGCTGAACTTGCCTAAAGGTGAGATGGTCTTTTGGGGTTCCTGCTTCATGAAAGAGTCTGCGAGACATTCTGCAGGATACAGAAGAAAGTGATTGAACTGTCTTTGAATTTTTCTGCTTCATGGAAATGTCTGCTGGATACTATGGGCATGTAGTCCGAAGATGGATGCCCCAACAGTACAAAAGCACTTTGGGTGACTGTCCAGGCAGTGAGATGCCTCTGTCATTTCTAGAGTTTTGGAAGTTGCTTACAATGTACTTCTTGTTTACTTAGGTAATATTATATCCTTCTGGAGTCTTTGATGGAGTTGAAGAACAGAAAGATAGTCATAGTTTTCCATTCTTATGACAAAGATAAAATAGAAATAAATATTGTAACTGTAATTCTTGCTTGATAACTGTTTTGTTATATATAATGTTATTGTGTTAAAGTTAAAGCCTTCCTTTTTGTTTAAACAGAAAAACGGGAAATGGTGTAGGAGGGTCGTCTATGTGTTGCTTTCATTGGTTGAATAAAGAAAACCGCCTTGGCCTTTTGATAGGGCAAAACTTAAATAGGCAGGAAGACAGAACAGAATGCTGGGAGAAAGATGGCAGAGTCAGAGAGAGCCGCCCACCATGAAGCTGCCAGGTCAGACATGCTGAATCTTTCCTGGTAAGCCACTAGCTCGTGGTGACATACAGATTACTAGAAATGGGTTGAATCAAGATGTGAGAGTTAGCCAATAAGAGGCTAGATATAATGGGCCAGACAGTGTTTAAATGAATACAGTTTCCGTGTAATTATTTTGGGGCTAAGCTAGCTGGGCAGTGGGAAGTGGCCTGCCACTCCTTTTACAACACCTGTGACCCAGGCTGGAGTGAGGTCTGGGTCAGGCCCTGTTCTCTTACTATGTGCAGTGGCTCTTGCAGGCTCTGCATCCCTGAATGCAGTCACATTGGACATTTTCCCTAGACACCGCACCTGTGCTGAAGAAGCCAGATTCCTGTCCTTACCCTAACCCACTGAGCGGAATCATTCACCTTAGATATTGCAAGATACCTACAGCTTGTCTGGGCCTACCGCAGGTGCTGTGGAACATGAGGTTGTTCATATGTTAGACCTGCAGGGCAGGGTTTTTGATGTACAAAGAGGTCCACTTTGGATGCCAAGAGATGAATGTTCTTGGTCTCATGCTTCTGCCACGGACCTAACTACCCTTCTTCCTCCCTCCTTTCCTCCTGGCCTCCTCAGATACTGCAGAAATAGGTCAGGGGTGTAGATGCTTCTGAAAGCAGACAGGAAAGTCGAGTTGCATCAGGTGAGTGACTCCTGCCGGGCTACAGCCTGGCCCTGTGGCCTCTCTGACTGCCCTGACCTGCTCTGTCCACTGCTGCCATTCCAAGCCTAGAACCCTGCTCTCTCCTCTAACCCAGGTGCTGTAGTTAGGTCCAGGACAGAGGTATGGGCAAGCAGAGGCAATTCCTGGGGGTCACATGCTCTGTGGGAGCCTAGACTTTGTCACTCCCCTGGGAGCATTCTCTGAAGTTCAGTTCTGCCATGAGGATGAGCAGCAAGGGGTGGCTGAGGTAGGTGAGGGCAGACAGGGCCAGGGGAATCCTGACTGGGTTAGCCTGAAGCAGGGTGGTTATTTTGTATTTTCTGCCTCCAGGAAGCCTTGAGGCTCAGAGACAAGGCAGAGATCATGCGAGCAAGTGCTGCTCTAGGGTCAAGCCACTCTGTACTATGCCACGTCAGAACAAGCTGCTTGGAAAGGGGCAGAGAGAGACAAGGAAAGCTGAGCAGCTGCAGAAGGGGCCTCAGAGAATCTTAGGTCTGTCAGTTCTCAAGAAAGCACTGAGTGTTTTATACAGGCACCCCAGCAGAGGGCAGTGTTTGGCTGCCTCAATATCACTGTGTAAAACCCCAAGACTGGTTCCACAGCAGCCAGACTCCAGGGGCTAGGTTCCTTCTCAGGCCTGCAGCCAGCCTCCCCAACACCCAAGCTACTATGCTATGTTAGCCCCTCTCTGGTAATTTCATTGCCTTCTGCTACCTCTTGCTCCAGAGTCTCAGTAGGGCCCATCATCCCTGGGATTATTGTAGCAAACCCCAGGAAATAAAAGGGCCTACATCAGCAATTTCAACCTTTCTAATGTTGTGGTGACTCCCAACCATAAAATTATTTTGTTGCTACTTTGTAACTGCAATTTTGCTGCTGTTATGGATCATAAAGTAAATATCTGATATGTGACCCTTTTGAGGGTCTCAATCCACAGTTGAGAACTAATGATCTAGATGGTCCCTAGGTGGGGACCATCACAACTGCCCTCACAACTCATAAGACTGGCAAGGCTCATGGACAGAGAAGGCTGGAGGATTCCATTCCTGCCTGCCCATAGGCATCCAGTGAGTCCTTGGAACTGGAAAGCCTATACCCCATATGCACAAGGCAAGACCACAAAAAAAATGCTGTCAGGCCTCCTGCTTTGGGACAAGAGGCTTCTTCCTGGACAGGTCTTATCCTGGGACCCAGGATAAGTGGAGTGGAGATCTAGGAAGGCAAGGCTTCTTCAGGATGGCCCATAAGTGATGTAATTTCGTCCAGCAGGTGGTATGTAGCATGTGGTCAAGGGCACCCAGGGAAGCATGGACACCTAGTGGTTCTGATATGAGCACTGAGGCCTGTATAGGCAGCCATGGCTGGATCCTCTGCCTGCACCCAGGCTCTAGTTATGGCTGGATTCTCCAAAGGCATCCTTCCAGGCCCCTGATGCTTAGAACGCTTCCATATCCAATACAGGAACTCAGCTGGGTTACCCTTAGTTCCAGCTTCCCCCTGCAGACTCAAGATGTACCTGAGATCTATCCAGTCTATCTAAAGCCTCCATTCCCTCTGGGCTCAGTGACTGGTTCAGAGATGGGCAATGAACCCAAGCCTGGCAAATGAGAAGCAGCCCAAGCAGGATCTTTTGGATGCTGGACCTCAGAAGTTTGACTGTGGAAGACAAGGGCCACCTTGTCATTAAGCTATAGACTTCCTGAGAATGAGGACAGGGAAGCAAGCAAGGATGGGACCCCAGATAGTGCCAACTGTGACATCATCTTTGATCCCATCAACTAACTCTGAAGACTCATGGACTGGACCATTTACTCCTTTGTATAATACCCCCAATGCCCTTTGAACTTAGACCAAGACTCCCGCTGACACATGCAGGGACTATAAGCTAGAGAAGTTACCTCACAGCCCCAACCCTGCTCAGTGTGTTCACTCATCAACCCAAAGGGTTTGCTAGATGCAGGAACAGGAGGTGGAGTTCCTGGGCCTATTTCATTCCATTCCTACCTGAACATGATCATCCTAGTGCCAAATCACATCTGTCTCAGCTTCTCCCCTGACTTACCTTGTGATAGGCTTGTGCTGGGCACTTCCTATAAATGGTTCAACAAGGAAGGATCCACTAGTGAAACACTGCACAGATGCAGAAACAAAGCCGAGGGGTTAGGAGTCTGATCACCCGCATACTGCCAGGCCGAGGATCACTGGGGGTCAGATCCAGGCTGACTGGATGCCTCAACTGTAAACTCCTGGTCTTTCTTCCGTGGAGTCCCATGGGGTCTGTTTAGACACGTGACCTTCAGAGAGCACTGGACTTCTCTGGATCTAAACTGGTACTCTAGAGCACCAGGAAATTGAAATTTATCATCTAGCAGGCTTCTCAGTATCAATACTGGGCTAAGCAGAGAATGCTTCTGAGGGCTGGCAGTGCTCATTACCTAGGGCTGATGGAGGTGTGTAGTTAGTTTGAGCCCAGGGCAGGATCTGGGGCCCACTTCCTCTGAGCACTCTCCCTCCCTCTACGCTTCATTCCTGGCTCACAGTGCTGAACAGCTATACCCTACAGAGAAGCATGCCTGGGGGGTTCCGTAGGGAGGCTTAACCACTGTTGTACTGCCTCTCAGGAGCTGACCCTACTGTAGTCCAATCCTTGTTCTTCCTGCAATTCCCCCACGCCTGAGTACTATGTGTGTTTGGTCCCGAATCACCATGAGATCTTCAGGGGACTTGTAAGCAACCTCTCGGGACTATCTAGACTTCCTGGGCCAGAACCCTTGGAATGAGCCTGGCTCTCTGGGAACACATCTCTGATGAACTATATTAGGGATGTGCTGACTTCTGGCTTGAGCAGCACCAGAAGAGAAAGAAGGAGCAGAGGACATTCCTAAATGTTTCCTATTGGATGCACCCAGAACTATCTCCAGCTACAACCCCTTCCTGCTGGGTGCTCATCACTGCCTCACCCCTCTTCACCGACACCTGGGGCTTTTTCCTTAGCCTTCCCCTTGGGTAGGCCTGGCGGGACACTGAGGATGCAATCACCAGCCTTTTAGGAACTGCTGCTATGAAAAAGAGCTGGGATGTCCTCCCATGGAGGATGCTGAGCGAGACTCATGCTGGCAATTTGCAGCACAGGCAGATGTGGAGACAATGGGAGTCTGATTGGCAGGGTAGGAGGGGCTACAGCTGCACTTGGAGGAGCTGAGAAGGTGGGGTGTCTGTAGCCCCCAAGGAAAAGTGCTGAGCTAGCAGATCCAGCTCTGCTCCCAGTTAGTAGGCTTCCACTCTGGCTACCACTTTCCTGGACCTTCTGCCTCATGGACCACATCTGTGATGTCAGTTGTCATGAGGCAAAGCAATGGGCAGAAATGCTTAGAGCATCTCTGACTAGTGGGACCTACCTAGTTGGACTCAGCCTGCCATCATCATATTTCCTTCTCATTTGTGCAGGCATCTATTGAGCAGCAAGTATGTACCAACCTCCTGAGAGTGGGCTCAGCCTCTGGACCCTGTTTTCTTCCCATCCATGCAAACATTTATTGAGCACCAAGGTCTGACCTGCACAGTGGGAGACACTGAAATGGACTGCACCCAGGATCCCACCCCTCATTTGGTCTTAGATGTGGGGAAGGTGGTCTTTAAACGACCTCAAAGCAAGGGCAAGTGTGGAAGACCTACTCATGAAGTTACCTTCTCCTTCACTTCGTCATTAAACAGAACTGACTACCATCACACTAGGTAACTGGCATAGATGCCCCCATTGGGGATTCAGTCTAGCAAGAATCCAGCTTGAAGGAAGGATGCTGACTTACCACCGGGAAGACACAGCAGAGGAGGTGCTGTGGGAGGTGGGTTTTAAAAGGTGCATAAAAGTTTCCTGGGAGAGGGAGCTAAGAAAGCATATCCCTAGGGGAAACAACCTATGCAAAGGCACAGCCACAGATACCAGAGAAGACTGCCCCAGCAAGGAGGAGTGTTGTAGTCCTAGCCCTGTCATACTCCTGGACAGGCACAGGGCTTTTGTGCCCAACAGATCCCCCTAAAAGAATTTCCTCTTCCATGCCGGGCAATGTCTTGGGATGCCCTCTATCCCCTGAAAGGGCACCCTGAATGCTGGCCCATAGAAACTACAATAAGTCCAGGGCAAGGAAACTCATTGCTCATAGTGTCTGGGGGCAGAGTTGAGTTCAAATCCATATCTCAGTTCATGGCTTGGGGCTGGCCTTGGCCTGGCTACGTGCTGTGCACCCCAGACTCGGCACAAGGCTCCTCTTCCATTTGACATCTGGCCAGCTGGAGACCCAATCTTCTCCTGGGAACTGGCCCAGACGTTCTGAATGCCCATCCCACTCCTAGGTCACGGGCCTAAGGAAACATCACTGGGCCTTGACGGCCCTTTATTTCTCTAGGCCCACTTTCTCTCCACTTCAGTAGCTGCCTGCAGAGCTGATGATTGATGAGGAAGAAGGAGGAGAGCATCCCCCGCCCCGGAATTGCTCTGGCTGTGCAGTCAACTTTAAACTGATGAATAACGCACAGACCCAACATTCATCACCCGCCGTTTGTCACTGGGAAGCTGGGCAAATCTGTTCTTTGTGTCCATCTGCCCTAGTGTCCTCCACACTATATAGCCTGAAGAGGCTGAGTATCCCTGACCTAACTTCAGAATGTCCTTTATGTCTACACCGACACAAGGTGGCTCATGGCCTCACTGTAACCCGTGTTGGGTCAGAACAGAAAGGGGGTTACAGAGGACCCCAGAAATCTCTTCACTCATTCAATTCACATACCACTATGCACAGCCATCTTTCTGATCACTGAGGGCAGAATGAAGAATAAGACCAAATCCCTGACTATTCAGGGAGATCGACTAGCAACAAGGAAGCAGGCAAGTTAAAATCTAGTAAGAATTAAGTATTTGGCATGGGGGGAGGGGAGCATAGTAGACAGGAAACTGATAGTACTATGGAGGAGAAGCCATGGAAAGTGGGTTCCAAAGGATGTAAAGGAGTTCATTAGAAACTGGAAGATGTGAAGACTGTTCTAAATAAGGAATTAATTTATGAATAAATGCAAAGTCAGTGTGAACTGGGAAGATGGGGAGGAGAAAAAGTATTATTAACCTAAACAAGGGAGAGTGAAAGGTCATATTGATGTGGGTGGAGAGAGAGCCATGGAGACATCAAGGAATGGTGTTTGAGGCAGGGGCATCTGTGCACAGGCCCTGAGCTAGGGGAAATAGTTAAAAATCATATAATGGAGCTCAGTGATTAACAGGGAGATGGCCCAATGGTTAAGAGCGCTTCCTATTCTTGCAGAGGACCCAGGTTTGTTCCCAGAACCAACATGAAAGCTTATAATGTCTGTAACTCCAGTTCCAGGGGATCCAATGCCCTTTTCTGGCCTCCTGGAATATATGCACAGACATACATTCAGGTAAAACACCCATACATATAAACTAAAAATAAATAAACAAAGCCCTCTCTGAAGATTAGAATAGTAGATTTCATTTTCATAAAGTTCCTGAAACAGTGAGATCCACAAAGAAATTTGCTTTCTGTGCCAGGGGCTTCATTTTTTGGAGAAGGCTCTAAAGTTGGCCTGAAAGATTTGCCTGTACATACCCTGAAATCCTTCCTCTCAGTTACCCACTCTCAAAAGGCATCCTATAGGATGAAAATTAGGAACCAACCATGCTGTCACCACACAACCTCTTCAGACACCAGACAGTGACCAAGGACAAAGACAACAGGAGTCAGGTAGAGGTTCCTAGGGAGTCAAGCTTTGAGTCTGAAGGAGGTATCCTACCAACTGTGTTCCACACCTGCTGTGTCCCACAATTGACAGGCAAGGGCTGCAAAGACCCATGTGTAGATGGGGAGCACTGTTTTAGTCTCAACATGGCTGCCATGAGTGGCTTGGGTAAGCAGGTCACAGGCCATTACCTGAGTTCTATCACCTCAGAGCAGCACGATAAACAATGTTAGGCTCTGGCCAAAAGCTACCACCACCCTATACATGAAGGCAGCTTTGAGGACTCACAGGAACTGACGGGCTCTCTTCCCAGCAGGTGACCCTAACATAGCAGAGTCCTGGGTGTCTGACCATGGCCCCCAAGTGGCAGGAAGTCTTGGTATCACTGCATCAAAGCCCCATTCTCCAATCTCTGCCCACCTGCCTTGGCCAGTAAAAGCAGAGCAAGCATGAAGGAGGCCCCTGTGTGATGTGCCGACATTGCCAGCAGGGGGCAGCGTGTACGAGACATGCCTGCAGGGCTCCGAGGACAGCATAAGGCCAGGGTAACCTGACAGAGGGGGCTAAGAGCAGAGATGGAGGAACGGTGAGCAAGTGGCAGGAGACATGGAGGACTTGACCTGTACTCTGGGTGAAGCTCAGAAGGTTCTGCACAGAGAATAGTGGGGACATCTTGTGGGCTTTGCAGCAAGGAGTGACAGGCATGGCCAAGTGTCTGTGTTCTCAGTCTGTTATTCACTGGGACAGAACAGGCAGGGAATGGAACACAGCCCTCTGTGTCTCCCTCTGTCCCTCTTTCTAAAATCAGCTTAGCAGGCTCCTTCATCTCTTGCACACAACACTCTTCCTCAGCAGGGGCCCTTGCACGTGCTGTATCCTCGGGTCTATATGCCCCTCAATATCGGCGGAGGGAAGAGTGACAACCTCCATAGGAGTCAGCACCCTGGGGGCTTTCCTCTCATCCACCCAGCGGTGTTGCATCTCCAGGAAACCGCTGGCAACTCTGCCTCTGAAGCTTGGAGCTGGAGCCAGGGGCTGAAGAGGCTTCAGGGATGCAGATTCTCAGGTCAGAGCTGGGGACTTAGCGCAGTGCCACCAAGTGCTGGTGGCTCCTGCAGGGTCCAGGGCTGCAGGCCAGCCAGGTTCCTTCCCAGCAGAATTCCTGAAGATCTGCAGTTGTTCATTGATTCATTCTACAAGTGTATATTGAATCCTGGCCCTGGGGATTGAGCAGGGAGAGGGACAGACAGAAAACTAATGGGCATGTGCATGCAAAAGATGCCTTGAGAGGGAGTTCAGTCATTTGTGGAGGCTCAGAGGGGAGGGCCCTCACGAGAAGAAAGTCTTAGGAGAGACCTGAACAAGGTCAGTCAACAGGGGAAGACTTGGGCAACAGTGGTATAGGCAGCAGTGACAGCAGGTACAAAGGTCCTGAGGATGGAGATAGGCTGGTGTGCTGACAGAAGGGGCCCCAATAAAACAAAAGGAGTTAAGGAAGGAGGAAGGCTAGGCCAAGAGATGGGAGGGCATGGGGTTGGGAGACTGCTGGCATAAGGTCGCAAGGCTGGGAGGCTATGAAGAAGTTTGCAGCAGCAAGCTATGTAGGGGTCTCAGACCAGATAGTGACAGGGTGATTCAGTGCTTAAAATCTCCCTCTGCTGCTGGAAGGGCAGATAAGAGTCAGGGAGGCCCAGAGGCCAAGGGGAAGGAATTGACAGTGGTGCCTGCACTAGGTGTCAGCCAGGCAGAGGGGGTGGGCAGGTCTATCTGCAGGAAAGGAACATCAGGCTCCGAGAAGGAACCCAGAGCAGTGAGGGAGAAAAAGGAGTCAGGCTAAGGGGCATATGAGGGACACCGAAACAGTCCCGTCACCTGTCAATTCTGTCTCACAGACAAACTCTGTGAAGTCCAGGAACCAATACACAGAGACAAGCAGTGGCCTCGTCCCCTGAGGCAAGTTTTACCTGCAAGCTCTGTCTTGTGAGTATATGTCCAGCTGGGAGTAAGGGAGGAGGCCGTCTCAACTCCAGCCATGTTGCAGCTCTCTCCCTGTCTTGGAGGATTTTCATAAAGTCTGTCCATTCCAGGGCTATGAGAACACAGGCCACGCAGGTAGCATTCCACCATGTTTCTGTCTAGTCAGGACACTAGGAACTTGAGGAATAGCTGATGCCTCTCATGTTCAGTTGTCATTGGTACCCGCAGCCATGGGGTCTCCTGTCCTCTGTCTTTACTAGCATTACATAAGTGAGCCTGGAGGGCAGAAGCTAGGGTCTGTTTGGTCCCCCAGAGTCTGCCCGAAGCACTCAGAACTTAAGCCTACCACACTTGCTCTCATTCATCCCTCCCTAGTCCTTCCCACTATCCCAGGAATCAGGAGCTTCCAGATGACAGGGGTTAAGCATGAAGATATTCATCATCTTGTCAAAATCAGGCTCCTGGAGGTGACAAGGGGTTGGGATGAGTCTCTGTGCTCCCTACCAGGGTGTCAGGATAGACTGTGCCCCAACCCTCCTGCCCATGCCTCCAGTCTCAGGAGGCAGATGAGGGGAAGGACTTGTCCACGTGTCCTCCCCTTAGTTTGGCCACCGCCTGTTCCAACTCCATCGGCTTCCCATTAAGCAGATCAATAGCTTCCACTGGTTTCCAATTTGTGTCTCCAGAAATTCATCTTCCAGCCACCTTTTTAATTAACCCCCCTCCAGTACTCAGCAGCACCAATAGATCATGTCCTCCTTCCTCCTCAGGCTTGGAAGCAGACCACAGGCTCCTGGCTCTCTGGCTGGGGAATGGCAAGTTTGTTTAAAGTCACACCATTACTTTCCTGTTACCAAAGAGCAGCTGGCTCTGCCACCTGGACGCCCCCACACCTGTGCCCTGCTGTCCTCTCCAACCTTGGAGGAAGGACTAGATCCTCCACACCAGAGGAAAATAGAGAACCAGAGAGGTGAAGTGGCATGCCAGGTCACCCAGCTGAGGAGTCAGGGCTGAGGTGCCAGCAGGTAAAGTGCAGGGGTCTGCAGGACTGCTGGGTTATGCATGCAGGACTGACTGCTGGGTTAGACATGCAGAATGGCTGGGTTAGGCAGGCAGGACAACTGTGTTAGGCAGGCAGGACTGCTGGGTTAGGCAGGCAAGAGCAACAACATTCCACACTCAGCCAGGACCAGCCAGTCCTAACCAGAGAAAAGTGAATTCATGTCTTTAAAAACTAGAGTGCCTGGTCCTCCGAGTTCATCCAGAGAAGTAAAGGAAGCAGTCGTGAGACCAACCATATGGCCACCAACCTATGGCCACCACATCCAAGTGGACAGCACACTCTACAAGATGATTCCTGTGTCTCATCTTCCCAGTGACCAATCCACTGACTTCTCCACATTCCATATGAAGAAACTGAGCCTCAGAGAGGTTAAGTCACATGTTCGAGGCTACACAGAAGTTATGGGACATGTTTAGGATTTGATGACCTCATTTCAACACTGAATTTTAAGAGGCGTGTTTGCTGGACACCTGACTGGTAAAGTCCCCTCATTGTGTCTCGGCAGTTTCTGTTCTCTTTCTACTTGCTGGATGTCTCTTCCTTGGCCCTGGCCCTGCTGATGGCCACCTAAACCTAGAGTCCTGTTCACCCAAAGCCAGGCTTCCAGCTCTAGTGTCCCGGTTCATATCTGAGGGCATGGGCATGGGATGGGGTTCCCAACCCTATCAACTGGCCTCAGAATCTGATCAGAAAGATGTATGAGGACCCATAGCATCCTGTTCCCTCCCTGCAGTACTGAACGAGCTCACACCATACCCATGTGGCCAACCCTGTGCACTGAGAACCAGTGCTTCATGCCACTGTGATGCTTCATTCATGTTCAGACCCAGAAAACAGAAATGAGGACTGCTAATATGAGGACTGAGGTCGGTTCCCAGCACCCAGACACTGTGTCATATGCCTGTGACTCCAACGCTAGGAAGGCAGAGACAGGAGGCTCTCCGGAACCTGAATGGGCCATCCAGCTGAACTGATGAGCCCTCAAGTCAGTGAGAGAACCTGTCTCAAAAAATAAGGTAGAAAGCGCTGGGAGAATGACACCTAAGGTTCTTTGGCTTACATACATGAGAGGAGGCGGTACAGAACTGACAAACAGTTCCTAAGAAACCCAAAAACACCCATAACTCCCAACTAGAGCCCACTGCCTCCCATGGCATTTGTCCTGGTCTGGTGATGTGACACCTGAGCTTCTGGCAGCTATGATTCTCCCACTGCCCATTATTTAATGAATATCCTTTGGCCTCATTTTAAAAAACCCTGTTGTTTTTCTCTTTTAAGACAAGTTCTCACTAAGCAGCCATATCTGGCATGGAACTCACTATATAGACCAGGCTGGCCTTGACTTTGTGGCAGTCTTTCTAGATTCCAAGTGCTGGTATTAAAGGCATGTGCCACATGCCCAAATAATTTTGTGTATGCATGTGTGCCTGTGTATGGGTTTGTGCACACAAGTGCAGATGCCTAGAAGTCAGAGGCATTTCCTGTTTGGAGCTGTCATTACACGCTGTTGTTAGCTGCTCATCATGGGTGCTCGGAAGAGACCTCAGGTACTCTGCAATAACAATACATGCGCTTAACTGTTGTGCCACCTCTCAAGTCTCCACTACTCTGATTTTTTAATGATTCCTCTCTACATGTCTTACAGTGTGCATTATAAGGCAAAGCCCCTATTTTGGAATGTCAAGGCCATTGCCAACATTTTTTAGTCATAAAGTAATGACATAAGACATTTGCTTTAGTCTCTGAGAGTTTACTTCTGGAATATTCTGGGCAGAAGAATTATGGCTGGAAATGTATGCACATCTTGACTCAGTCCACATGGACGCCTACGTTACCCAGACATCAGCCAGGTTGGCGCTCCCACAGGCTGCTGTCTGCAAGCTCCTCCCTGAATGCTAGGTCTCCCAGCACCCTCCACTCTCCTGCAGATGACCTCTAGGGAATTCCTACAGTGCAAGGAGTCAGCCTTGGTGATGTGGGGGGCGGCCCCTGGGGTAAAGTGCCTTGCCCATCAGGGTCTGGAATAGGGGCTAGCAACTGCAGGTAGAAAGCCTGTTGGAGGCCTCTGAATACACTCACTAGCTGTCAAGACTTACCAGCATGCACAGAGCTTCAAAACACAGCAGTCGATAAGGGCAGGCAGGCAGTGCCATACTGGGAGGTTTAAACACCTTGAGGTCCAGTGACTTGAAAGGCTGGGGCAGGAAGACTGCTTGAGCCTGGGAGTCTGAGGCCAAGACAGCATAGTGAGACTGTCTCAGAAAAACCAAAGCAAAACAAACAAAAAAGGCAAGCTGGAAAGAGCCACACAGTGCTTGAGCACATGTACACCTTGAATAAGAACTGTGTGTCACAGGACCATGAACACTCCATAAATAAAGCAGGAGGGGTACCATGAATGCCAGAACTCTACTGGATTGTTGTGCATATCCTCAATCAGGAAGCATCCAGAAATTCAATATGGCAGACACCAGAAGGAATGCAAGTGATAACGAGAACTCCTTCAAATTCAAACGTGTCCATCCTAGGGTCTTGACCACAGATGCTAACTCCAAACTAATGGCACAGGCAGCCATTGCTGGGCCAATGCCAGCATGGAAGTTGATGCCTAGAGTATGGGCAAAGCATATTCTTTGGGGAGTTAAGGATTGAGGAGCGGAAGGAAGGACATCTCCTGAGGTACTGGCCTACATGGGGACAACATGGTAAATGCTTTCACAGGGGACAAGAACTGTGCAGCTGGGGAAGGGCATAGGTGCCTTGTGCATCTACTGTCCCCTAGCATTAATTAGTAAGGTAAAATATACAACACAAATAATCAGGATATCAAATGGGGTGCATGACATATGGGGCTCATATCACCCACGTTCAAATCCACTCTGTCACTTGCCAAGGTCACTGCTGCCCTGTGTTTTGTTTGCTTCAGGTAATGAGACTGTAGCCACCAGCAGGGCAGTTCTGAGTACTGAACTGAAGTTTGTTTACCTGGTGTTTGGAATGGTTTGGGCATGTGGGAGGTGTTATTCTTGTTTGCACTACTGCTTTGATTTTCCTGTAAATCTAAACTATTTTGAAATTTTAAAAAACCCCAGACATGTGCTAAATGACTCCAACAGAGGTGTTCAGATAGAGCCATTACACAAGTCCTACTATGGGCCTTACCCATATAGTCTTGGCCTTAGGTTTCATTGAAGTGGACCCAACTGTTTAGCTCTGGAAGTCTCCAAAGGCACAGTGGATCCAGTGTGGTTCCCACTGAATAATGTTCGAAGTGGTGGAAACTTAGAGGTGGGACCTAGAATGAAGACTGAAGGTCACTGAGAGAGTGATTCCATCCAGGGGCTACATAATGCCAGCTCCTTCCTCTCTGTTTCTTATTTCTTAGCCATTTGGTGAGTGGCTTGGTTTGGTCATGTGATCCCGCTATGAAGTACCATAGGACCCAGTAACTGGACAGGCGCAGGGTGAGGACCATTGCTCCCACCTCAGCAGTTGGACAAGTCAAGATAATGCAGAGCCGGCTGCTACTCAGGTCATGACTCACCTGAGCTGTGTTGAATACAGGCCTCAGGTTACCAGACCATCTGTGACTCACCCCATATGATGGATACAGATGAAATAAAGCAGCTCTCTTCCCCGCTTCCCCTACGTCCTCAGGATCACACATTTAGTTCCTGAAATGCAAGACCCTTTTGTATCCCCCATCATCCAGCAATCAGAGACAACTCAACTGCAGGCAGTACTACAGCCTCTTCATCAGTCATATGGCACGGATACTTTTCCTCAGAAACTTAAAAGAAGGGACTCCCACTTGACCACATGGAGCTGAACTCAGAGCCTGCAAGCAGAGAATGGTTAGCTATGGAATAACAGGAGGATGAGAGCCAAGAGGCACAGGCTGCATAGTGAGGTACACTAAGACATAACAGCACCAATGGCCTCCACTCTTACTTCTGTCCTCCAGGATTTCGGTTCAACTCCCTACAGCTGGGTCTAAATGTAGCCTTCTAACTCTGGCACCACCTATTTACAGCACAGGGAGGGGCTCCTACACTGCCTCGCCTGGCCCTTTGGCCATTATTATGTTAAAAGGGAAAGCAGAGGGAGGGAGGCACCTAATTGCCTTGTGGAGAAGGAAGGAATGGCCAGTGGCCCCCAGAACCTCACCTTCTCTGGCATTGTTGCTCTGGGAATATTGTTAGGGACTCACTGAGAGCCTGTACCCCAATCTTCCCTCTGTGGTGAGCATTTACAACGTACAGATGGAACTTAGGGCTCAGATAGGCAGCCCTCAGTCCCAGGAGATTGGTACTTGGAGACGGGGCTTTAGGAGGCAGGTAAGTTTTGAATATGGTTATGAAGTGAATAGAACACAATGGGATTAGTGTTCTATGAGGAGGTATGTCTCAGAGCCCTTCCACACAGGTGAGGATGCAGAGAGAAGGCAGCCCTCTTGGAGCCAGGAACCTAAATGATGTTCCCTGTAGAGTTGACCTTCCTTGTAGCCACTTGCAAGCACAGGTCAGTTGTCATTGTCCCCAGTCATTCCTCATAGGTCTCCTAGGGCCCTGATGCGGATGTGCAGAGCATCTTCTTCCTGATGTGTCCAGCACTCTGGACAGCACTACCCACACACTCCCAACAGTCCCAATGACCCCTGACAGGCACCTCACTGGGCTCACCATGTTGTTGCTAACATAGGCAGCCATGGTCATGAGGAGTCAGAGTTGCCCAGCTCCTTGACTGCTATGGTTTGGATAAGATATATCCCCCCAAACTCACATTGAGTCTTGGTCTCCACTCATCAGGGGTATGGGCACTGCTTTCATCGCAGAACTGCTGTGACAAGGCTCCCCCTTCTGATCACATCCCTTGCATTCTTTCACTCACCCTTTTGCTTTCCCCACCAGTTCCAGAAAGCAGCACTAGGTCTTTATCATTGGGTGCTACTACCCAATCTTGGACTTGCCAGCCTCCAGAGTAGAGACCACACAAGCCTGTTTTCTTTATGAATTTCCCAGTTGCACCACTCATTCAGTAAGGACAACAGAAAATGGGCTCACAGTGACCTTGCAAGTCCCTAACTACAAAACAAGGTTTGCAAAACCACTGGAAGGTTCCTGCACTGTCTGAGGACTGTGTAAGTAAGGTCTACCATGCTAGGATGGGGGATAGACAATGGGGCTCTGCCAGTCTTAGAGTACAGTTTATCCAGAGTGGTTAGGGTGGACTTTCTGAGGAGGCTGCGCTCACCTCTGAGCACACCAGTGGCTTTCCACATCTACCCAGCCTCCAATATTAAAAGGTAAACTCCTCTTTCTCTTAGTGAGTCCCTGGTGTCTCTGTCCCACTCCCTGGCTACCTATCCTGGACCTGCCCCCAACTTTCCTACAGTTCCGCAACTAAAAGTCGACATCCAGGGCATCAGGGGACCTCCAGGATGCTTTACCACCCCACAGACACTGGGGGAAGGAGGGTCTTTACAAGGCTGGGCCCTTAGGGCACAGAGGAGAGCTGCAGTGATATTCTGACCCCTTCCCAGTTTTGGAGAAAGGCACTGTAGTGTTAAACACCTGCTAACTGGGCTTGGGAAAGCTGAGGAGCACAGGCCCAGGAGGGCAGATGGCGCCAGGCAAGACTACAACATTCATGGCTTTGGAAGCCAAAAGTTCTTTTGGCTCTGACTCTCCAGTTTCTCGAGAAAGCAGCCACACACAATACACAAGCAAACAGGTGTGGCTGTGGCCAGAGCAGCTCTGCTTACAGAAAGTCAGGGAAAAAGAAACAAGGAAACCCTCACAAACAAGGTCTGGGACTCCTGACATCAGTGATGACTGTCCACGAAGGAAAAGACAAGTTCGTGGGAATTGTGCTGGGAAAACTAGACATTCATGTGGGTCAAGAGCAGAGAGAGGAATGCTGGTGCTTGGCTTGCGTCCTCTTTTTTATTCAATCTGGCAGTTAGGGTGAATCTTCCCATCTCAATTAACATAATTTAGAAATTTTTTCACAGATCTGCCCAGAGTTTTGTCTCCAAGGTGATTCTAGATCCTGTCAAATTGACAATATTAACTATCATACCATTGAACTGAATTTGCTTTTTTTGTTTCCTTCCCTCCTCTTTCCGACCCTCCTTCTATCCCTCCCTTCCCAGATAGGGTCTTACTACGTAGCCCAGACTGTTCACACACATGAGATCTTACTGTCCCTTTCTTCCTAGTATTAAGATTATAGGTGCACACACATTGCCCAGCTAAAACGGTAACTGTCGTGGTCATGGTATTTTACTGCAATTTTAAGAAGCAAAGGAAAATGCCTAAAGCATCTGGCCATGTAAATGAGTGGCTAGGGAGCTGTCTTTTCCATTCTACCCTTAAAAGAGCCACAGGGAAGAAGCTCAAATATGGTTTTTTCAGCTACAAACTTGTTTCTGCTAAAAATTCTGCATTATTTTTGGTTTACAGTGTTTCTTTCTGCTGTTATTATTTTTGTGGATATTTTGCTTTGTTTTGGTTTTGGGGTGTGTGTGTGCGCGCGCGCATTGTGCATGTGTGTGTGTGTGCACGTGTGCATGTGAGTATACACAGTTTTGTTTTTTTTGTTTTTTTAAATATTTATTTATTGTGTATACAGTATTCTGTCTGTGTGTATGTCTGGAGGCCAGAAGAGGGCACCAGACCTCATTACAGATGGTTGCAAGCCACCATGTGGTTGCTGGGAATTGAACTCAGTACCTTTGGAAGATCAGGCAATGCTCTTAACCTCTGAGCCATCTCTCCAGCCCTTGTTTTTGTTTTTTTTAGACAGATGGTTTAGCAGTTAAGGTGCTTGCTGTCAAGGCTGATGACCTGAGTTCAGTCCCCAGTTCCTACATGGTAGAAGGAAAGAACTAAATCCTGAAAACTGTCCTCTGATCTGCACATATACAAACGTGTATGCACACACACAATAAATAAATATGCAGGCGTGGAGGCACATTCCTTTAATCTCAACATTTAGGAGGCAGAAGCAAGCAGATTTCTGTGAGGCCACTCTAACTAACTAACTAACTAACTAACTAAACTAACCAACTAACTAACTAACTAACTAACAATAAGCTAAAGATCATATGATAATCAAGGATGAGCAAAGCAAGTTGACTGAGTGTTTGATGTCACATGCCCTAATGTTAGATGACTTCACCCCATCTCCATATGATCCAAAATACAATCTAGAGATAGTAAAACCTACAAAGTGGGTTTACTAGGCTTGGCTGTGGTTTGCTCTTCAAAGGTTTGTATGCCTAGTCCCCAGCAGGCAACACTGCTCTGGTTGACCCTCAAGAGGTGAGGCTGGATAAAAGAGTAGGAGTCGTGGGTGCCACCCTCACCATGGATGGTGTTTCTCTGGGGCTCCCTGTGGCTCCCTGTTGTCTCAAGTGAAGCCACTCATGCTTTGCCTCTGTCTACAAATGGCTGTCTCCCTCTGTTTCTCTTCCATGCTAGGATGCAGCCAGGAGCCCTCACAAAGATGTCAGTGCCATGTTAGCTGGACCCTCTGCTGTCAGAATCTAGCCTAGTAAACTACTTTCCAGGGTATTTACCAGTTACTAAGTTACTGAACCTATGGTATTTTGTTCTGGCAATGCAAATACAGAAAGAAAAATTTTAAAAAAGTCAAACAAAGCTGTTTTGTTTTTTCTGCGTTGTTGCTTTTGAGGAAATAAATGCCAAACCTTTCATATACCCACAAAGCAGACAACAGGCTGATGTGAACAGGAGCCGGGGTTCTCTTCAGTGTGGTCCAGCAAAGTCTGGTTCCCCAGAGCCAGGGGAAAAAGTAAAGCAGTCTGGCCAGCATCTGTGTGATGAACTTGATGATGGAGCCCACACTGGGAGGTATCTGGGACATGGTATGGACTATTATGTTGACATCCTTCTAACCGTCCCCTATGAAGAAATATCATCCTTTGCTTCATCCCCTTCACTAAACCCAGCCTCTCCAATCCTCCAGGGCTCTGTTGGGCAACGAGAGGGACATCCTCAGTGATTTGTCCTTAGTGGCTTGCTGCTTGCCCCCAAAGCTGTGAAAACAGTTTCTGGCTCTGCCGTGTATTCCTCAGAAGACATTCCCTTGGCACAGGGACACTGTGAAGCACTGGGCACACGGAACTGCTGCCAGCTACTCTGCTGAGGAACCTGGCTACTTGAATCTGCAGCAGCAATGACCTTTAGACCCTGTCTTAGCTATTTTTTTCTATTGCTGTGACGAGACACCATGACCAAGGCAACAGGCAGGTAGGCAGGCAGGCATGGTGCTAGAGCAGCAGCTGACACGTTGTAACTTACTGGCAAGTTGGAGGCAGAGAGGAGGTTCAAATGGGCTTTTGAAATCTTCAGTGGTTTCAAGCCTAATCCCACTGACAAACTTCTTCCAAAAAGGCCACACTTCCGAAACCTTTCCAAAATAGTTCTCCCAACTAGGGACTAAGCATTCAGATTTATTAGTCTTTGAGAGCCATTCTCATTCAAACCCAGATCCCCTCTCCCGCTCCACCCTCTCCACCTCTCTAGAACCCCAGAATCACTATAAAGTGGTATCTGTCACTGTTCCAGTTCGTAGGTTGTGAAACAAAGGCTTTCCAGGGGAAGGGCACATTCAGTCAAGGGCTCTCTGCCATCCTGACATCCTCATCCCTGACCTCTGTCCTTCAAGACTAGGCGTTACATGAGGAGGGCAGTGGACTGGTCAGGCCCAGTCTGCAGCCGTGTGTCAGTATGTAACCTCTCTTGGGCTCAGTCACTGATCCCCAAAGTTGGCAAGTGATATACCTTGGTTGGTAACAACTCATTTTGCCTGCCAGAAAGCAGCTCAGTCCAAAGAGAGGTAGTGTTATATTCAGAAAAACCTGACTGTGGTCTGTGATGGGGCTGCATAGGGTGAGAGCAGTGCTGATCTGTACACCCGAGGGAGGAGTCAGAGCGGCAGGCACAGGCTGGGCCTCAGTGAAAGCCGGATAGCAGGTCTGCAGGGCTCCCTTCAGCGCCACATTGCCCCCAGAGGTCTTGCTCAGCTATCCCTCAAAGTGAGGCTGATGACAAGGGCAGAAGGCAGAACGGGCCACCTCCTCAGGGCTTGTTGGTGGAACTCTTTGGCCAGTTAAGTCCTGATTTTCTTTTCTCTAGGGACTTTAGCTCATTACATTATGAATTAAATACAGATCTGGAAACGAGATAGAATGAACTCCAAGAAGAAAGCAGTTATATTTAAATCTCATCTCCTGCCTGCTTACCCCCAGTTCCCTGCATCCCCGTGAGTTTCCAGAGGATGGTCATGTTATGGCCATCAACATCGTTACATGTTCACGGCAGCTGCCCCTCTCACTCTGTACCTATCCCGGACCCTACAGCAGACCCAGGCCTGGACCTCTGCCTGGGGCTCATCTGCATACATTTGGCGACTGCAGTTCTGGCAAGCATATGGCTGGAACACAGGCCTAACACTCAGGTACTATCGGTACTATGTCACAGTCAACCAGAGGGAAATGGTTACACAGAAACCGTGTTAAGAGAAGTCTGAGATAGACAACTGTGCACTGTCCTTAAAAACTTTGTAGGTTTCTGGTCCCTCATGTCCCATGGGTGAGGGCAGTGTCACTGTCATTCTTGTTTCACAGATAGAGACCGTGAGGCTGTGGGAGTATGTGAGGTGAGTCCTGACACGATAGCTACACAGCGCCGGGCATAAGACCAGGGCTTCGTGAGCACTGGCTGAACAAAAAGAGAACAGACAGTGAATGGACCTTGAGTCCCATGGGTACTTCCTGGGAACCTTGAGCAGTTATACACCAACAAACTGAAGTGTTCTGAGATGCACGTACCAAGGCTTCAGGCATCCAGGGTACAGCCAGACCAAGGCCAGCTATGAGAGGACAGTGTGGTAGCCTGGCCAGCAGGTACAGCTAGCTCCTGCAGAGTAGACTGTGTCTTAAGAAGATGACAGGCTGGGGGCCTGCTCTGGAGCAGGACTGAGTCCATGGTGCTGAAGAAAGCTGAGAGAAGGGGGCTGTCATTTCCAGGCAAGGAGGTACTTCTGGTTGTTGGATCAGCAAAGCACAACCCAGGAAAGGGCAGTGAGTCAGGCCTGAATCTGGCTCTGACACCAAGGGGACAGATTAGGTGACAAGCTGGATATAGAACAGGCATGCAGCCCCATAGAACTGCTCCTTTTCTAGGCCCAGGAGACAATGGGAGGTTGAATGGCCGCAGCATCTACCCTGGTTCAGGCCTGTATAGAGCTCAGCTTGCATCCCAGAGCCTGACTAAATCTTCACAGTAAACAGTAGTCAGTCCTTTCAGGGGAGGGGCCAGGTTACAGATGCAGGTAGGCGGGCCAGGGAAGGCCTCCTTGACACAAAAATGTGAGCAAAAACTTGCAGGAGGTGAGGGAGTCACGTGGAAACAGAGGACAGTACTAGTGAAAAGGCCCTGAGGCAATAGAGGAAGCGAGGAAGAGCTGAGAGCAAGAAATTGACTAAGGACTATGTATGGTCTTGGAGACCAATGTAAGGGCTCTGAATCAGGAGAAAATGACGCAAGGTACTGAGTCAAGGAGAGACATGAACTATCTAGGTTTAATAGAATCCCTCTGTCTGCCCAGTAGAGTAAATTCATTGTGTGTGGGCTGGAGGGAGAACCTGAACCTGCTGGGGCCTACATATGGGATATGTGAGGCAGAAGAAGCAGTGTAATGGCTGATGGGGCTGACACCAGTTGGTGCCCTCAAAGCTGGAAGCACGAAAGCATGTACTTCAAACAACAGGCAACAGGCTTTACTTTGTCTTTCAGGATCCTGAGGCTCAGAGAGAAATAGACCTTGCAAAGTCACATGGGATTATTCCTAAGTGTCAGGACCCAAATCACAACCTTGTGGGTCGAGGCACACAGACTGGTAACCCTGAGCAACCCCAAGAGCAGCATGGTGTACACATCCCTCAAGAGGTATGCTGAGTGCCCTCAAGATCTGGGGGCAATGCAGGAATTGACTGTTCTCTCTATTTTAATAAAGACTACTCAAAGCCTTGAAAATTAATTTCCCCTAGGAAGACAATTAATGTCAAATATATACCTGCTGAGCAAATGATTAAGATAAAAACCCAGCCGAGAGTGCTCTGCCCAGGCTGATTCCAAGAAAGGTCTTCAAAGGTCACTGCGCGGGGTAATGAAGGCAGCGTCCAGTGGAGGGGAGGGTTTCTCTCCCAACACTAACATTTCAAATCTCTTTCATCACCCTCCATCTTCTAACGAAGGGCATTAACAATATCACTGGGGCCAGCATGGTGGAAAGTGATACTCATGGCTGCTATAACCAGGCCTGATCCATCAGGTAAGGCTGGCTTAACCTAATGCCCACAATAGAGCCTCCTCAGGGTCTCAATCCAGGTCTGGTATTTTAGGAACCCTGACCACCACAGCCAGCAGTAATGACTGGCTCTGCCTACAGATACACAAACATCGCCTGGTCAGCCTTTCTCAGTCACAGGGTTGAGCATCATTACTGCAAATGGAGACTGCTTGTTCATTTCCCGGTCACCCAGACCCAAATAATCACACAGAAACTATATTAATGACAATACTGTTCAGCTGATAGTCTAGGCTTATTCCTAGCTAACTCTTACATCTTAAATTAACCCATCTCTATTAATCTGTGTATCACCACAAGGCTGTGGCCTATTGGTAAGGTTCTGGCATCCTTCTCTTTTGGCAGCTACATAGTGTCTCTTTGACTCCGCCTAGTCTCTCTCTATATTTCTGCTCAGATTTCCCACCTGTTTTTATTCTGCTAAGCCATTGGCCAAAACAGCTTTATTCATTATCTAATAAAAGCAACACATATACAGATGGACATCCCACATCATCTCCCTTTTTGTCTAAATGAGGGTTCTAAGCCTAATACAAAACTATATGCAATAAAAACAAATATCAAGTATTGTTCAGTGAAAAGAGGCAAAAACATACATAAAAATTAGAATTACAACCAGCATGAACAACATCAAACAAGAAACATATGCTAAATGTTTCAACAGTTATCCTATCCCAAGAAGTCTAAGTCTCATATTAAAAATGGTTTGGTTAAGTCATGAGAGGAAAGTAACTATGACTATCAAGTCTTTAACTCCATCAAAGACCTGAGAAGGGAAATAATACTACTTGAGTAAACAGGAAGTGCAATCAAGCAACTTCCAAAAGGTACAAGAAATGACACAGACAACTGGCTACCTGGGCAATCACCCAAAATCTCATTTGTAACGTTGGGGCAACCAACTTTGGCTAAGGCCTAGAGTATCTGACAGACCATTTTCAGAGGCAGGAAATCTGAAAGACTGTTTTGCCTATATTGGCAGTTTGTCAGTCAACAAAGATATACAGAAAGAGTGGACAGAGTAAAAAAAAAATGCCATGTAGCTGTCGAAAGAGGACTCTGGCACCTTACTGGTAGGCCACAGCCTCGAGGTGATATAAGATTAATAGAAATGGGTTAATTTAAGATGTAAGAGCTAGCTAGGAATGTGCCTAAGCTATTAGCTGAATAGTGTTGTAATTAATAAAGTTTTTATGTGATTATTTGGGTCTGGGCAGCTGGGAAATGAACAGGTAGTCTCTGCTTATACATTACAGATTCTTGACTAAGGCCCAGAATGATGAGAAAGGTTACTCTGTGGGGCAAAAATTAAGGTCTCAGACCCAGATGAGTGCCCTGTAACCTCAGGCACCCTCCATTAGATTCTGGGTTATGAGAGGATTTGGTGTTTGCAAATCAGAGATAAAACACTATGGTCCTTCACTTACTATTGTAAATAAAGTTATTGTGGAACTTGGCTCATTTGTTTCTAAACTATGGGTTACAGCTCTGAGAACCACAGCAGTCCATGGAACACTGCCAATCAAGCCCCACCTGTTGTGGGAACCTCAGGTTCAGTATGGTTCCCTGTCTAGCAGCTGCTCTGTCTATACAGGATGGGCCTTGATAAATGAAACTGTGAGCTGGGTGACTGTTATAGTTGGGTCTCAGCCATGACTGCAGAGCATAGGGGCCAACTCAAAGACTTGGTCACCTGTCTGTGTTAGGACAGAGGAACTGCTTTGGGGTTCAGTCTCCTGGGGCTCCTTGGGGCCCACACCAAGTCAGTAGCATGAACTCTAATAAGACTCCTATGACTTCAGATAATATGTTGGCCATGGGAAGTCTTGTCCCACCATGTCCCAGAGCCTCAGTTGCTCCACCTGATGGTTTCTGAGGTTCTGCTTTGACAGGATGATCTGTGAATTTCAATAAGTGCCACAGGCTCTGAGCTCTCCTTTTGAGACCCGGGAAAACCGAAGCTCTTCTGCAGAGTGAAGAGTAGTTTATCTACTATACTGTGGGGCAACTCTAGGCAGGACCTCAGTGGGAACATTGGCTCCCTAACCCTTTGGGACCCATGTTCCTCCAAGCACCATCCTCAAGCCTAGTTCTTTCACAACACTGTAACACAATTTCCAAGTTTACCTGCCCCCCCCCCCATCTCCCCATATCATATGCTGCCCCAGCCTGCCTTATATTTGTCCAGGGCTCCACAGATGCCTCCAATGTGTCATCTTGCCTCCTTACCTGAGCCACACAGAAACCAGCAGGCTCTTAGGAAAGAATAGAGATGACATTACTGGCTGCCTACCACAGTTCATTGCTCCCTGTTATACCTGGAACATTTCTAGCCTGGTTCCACTCCAGCCTTGTTCTCTTGTGTTTATTCACCAAATTCTCTGCATAGTATCCACCCACATGTCCACCTCAAAAATGCCACATATACTTCCACAGGAGCTCTGCTGCTTTCTGGAGCATACTATCCCAGCTCTTTCAGTGGCAGTGACTCCATCACTCAAGCTACTCCTCAGAAACCTTCCCTGACCTCAGCCCACATGAGGGTACCTTGATATTCCCTTTCACTCATAGTCCCATGTTCGTGCATTCTCTGCAATGCCTGGGAGTTATGGTGACAGTCTGTGACTTGGATGGAATCTGAAGGTGTGAGGACAGCCATCCAGGGACGGTCAGTGGAGTCTGACCGCCCAGAGGAAAGACTTAGAGCAGAATCTCCTTCTCCCACTCATGCATCTGAAGCTGTGTTCCAGAAGAGTCATCCATTTTCAGACCCTTCATCTGTTGATTTGGTACAAGAGTTTTTGACTCTGAGAACTGCGGGGTAGGAAACTTCAGCTCACCACATGCTAGCCTTTGTTGTTATAGAAAGAACCTAGACTCCAGAATCTCCCACTAGATGACAAACAATTAGAACCTGACTGGATATATATGCAAGCTGCATTCCATCCATGCACATGGTATGCCTGCCTGTATCACTGGTGTTTCTTTGCTTGCTTGATTTTTAAACATTTTTTTCTGTCTGTATACCACACGAGTGCCTGGTACCCAGAGAGTTCAGAGTAGGAGGTTAGATCCTTTGAAACTGGAGTTACAGACAGTTGTGAGCCACATGTAGGTATTGGGAACTAATCCTGGGTCCTCTGCAAGAGTAACAAGTGCTCTTCATCACTGAGTCATTGCTCCAACCCCAACTCTTTTGCATTTTTCATCTGCATTATTACACATTCAAACCCAGAACGTGCCTTGGGAGTACTGGCGCTAATTACGTCCCACTAGATCTGTGCATAGGTATGTTGTTTTCTCAGAAGTGATTAAAAATGGTGTTGTTTGTTTTGCTGTTGTTTGAGACAATGCCTCACTATATCACTCAGACTGGTTTGAGTTCAAGCAATTCTTCTGCCTTAGCTCCTGAGTGCTGGGATTATAGTGTCAACGACTGCCAGGCTCACATATGTTTTTTAATTTTGGTTTTTAGAGGGCTTTTGTTGGCTTTATAGGTTTATAATTTTTAGTGAATTTTAAATCCTTTCCATTTGATATGAAATGGAGTATTAGAGTGCATGATGTGTCTGTCGAGTGTGGGAGGTATATGTGCCACAGTGTACATACATGTAGAAGTCAGAGGACAATTTGGTGGAGTCAGTTCTCTCTTTCCATCTTTTCATGGGTTCCAGAGTTTGAACTTAGGTTTCTGGGATTATGAAGAAAGTATCTATACCTGCTAAGTCATTTCAATGCTCAAATTTGAAAATTTTAATTGTCACACAGAAATGTAATTGAACTTTTTGCAATAATCATGTATTATGTAATGCTACTGAATTCATTTATTTGTTCTCAGAGTTATTTTTGGAAGATTCCTTGGGATTTTCAGGGCACACGATCACGCTGTCTAAACATAGACACAGATTGCGTCTTCCTTTTGAATCTCTCCCTTTTGGTTTCCTTGTTTCTGGTGATCTACTGACGCACAGTGGAGAAATACATGCTTGCTTTGTTCCCAGTTTTCAGGAGAAACTTCTGTCTTTCCCCTTCAAGTGTGACAGCAGCTGTAGGTTGACTGTAGGTGTTCAGTACAGGGTCTTGTCTCGAGAAGATTTTCTTGTTGTTGTTTTGTTTTGTCTTTTTAACGGAAACATCTCACTGTGTAGCCCTGGATGACCCGGAACTTACTCTGTAGAAAACGCTGGCCTTGAACACAAAGATCCTCTGCTTCCTGAGTGCTGGGATTAAAAGTATGCACCACCATGCCCAGATCCCTCTAAATTTTTAAACATTTACTTCATAAATGTGTTTAGAATCCTCTACTATTAGACTTTAAAGTCCACTGGGCTCTGCTGTTATATTGGTCTGATCTCTGGAACTGATATCACTCTTTTCTCCTCCATCAGTCTGACAGAAGCATTTGAATGTTGACTGATGTTAAAGAAGTAGGCTTCAACCTCTCAGAGGTTGAAGGTGAGCCCTATTGCTGAAGACACTATACACTTTAGACACACAACATGGAAGATATGAGTTGAACCTGACCTAAAAGTCTCCTCTCTGAGTATTAGTTAGCTTTCACAGTACCAGAAGATGTCATGCAAGCTTCCAAAAGAGAGAAGCAACCAATAGTCCTACCCAGCCATGATTCCTATGAAGTACCATGATGATCAGCATGGCAGGAGAACCCTATGGGTGCAGCAGTGACACTTGCACCTTGGCAATAGCTCTCTAAATGGTCTTAAGGCCTGCTTAACAAGAGGGAAATCATAGCTGGCACTGAAAACCTGAACAACTGGTGAGGTCATGGGTCTTGGAGGGAAACCTACAACAACCACTTTATTACTTCGGTTTACTTGATAACTGCTAAATATTTGTTCCCATGCCCACAGGTAAGTGTAGCTCTCACCCCTCAATAAAGAAATGTCTCTTTGCAACAGATGGAGATTATTACAGAAAATCAGAATTGACCAAAATGCAGAGAACAAGTATGTGTGTTCCCAGTCACACTGATTCACCTACAACACAATGCCTGCACCTAAGTCTCAGGAAGCCTCTAGAAAGGAAAACAGAAAACTCACAAGAGCCAGAGGAACAGGGTGTCTGCTGTTAGAATGCAACTCCTAGAAATGTCAGAGAGGTACACTTGTAAAGTCCCAACACCACAGCTGGTTAAACAAGGCCTGAACAAGTGTACTAACAAACATGTCAAACATGGAAGGGGGAGGTTTCATTGGGCTTCAACCCTAGACAAACAACTACTGGCAACTAAGGAATGATGAGATGGGAGAAAATGTCTTCCATTGGAAGAGTCCTCAAATTGGTTATCCAACACCAAGTGGTCTGCCTTGAAATAATAATAATACATACATACATACATATATGCGTGTGTGTGTATGTGTGTGTGTGTGTGTGTGTGTATACACATACAAGTAACACAATACCATTGCTCTCAACCTGTGGGTTGCAACCCCTTTGGAGGGAGTGTCAAACAACCCTTTCACAAGGGTCACATGTTAGACCCTGATATCAGATATCAGATATTTACATTATCCTGATATCAGATATTTACATTATGATTCATAATAGTAGCAAAATCACAATAGCAACAAAATAATTTTATGGTTGAGGGTCACCACAACACAAGGAACTACATTAAATGGCTGCAGCATTAGATAGGTTGAGAATTACTGAAGTAAAATTATACAGACTGACTGAGCAGATTATATTTATATATGAAGGAGTATGTGTATGTGTGTTTTATTTTTAAAGAGGCTAGGGATCGTGAATTTGAGAGAGAGCAGGGGATGGGTACATGGGAGGGGTTGGAAGAAAGAAAGGGAAAGAGGAAATGATGTATTCATATTTTAATTAAAAACATTGTTTTTTAAAAAAGTATTCTCAGTTCAATTGAACTTCTGTATTTTCCAGTTTCATTGACTTACACTCTGATATTAATCTTTTTCTTCTATTTACTTTAAATTTATTCTTTCAAAGAACAATTTCTTTTGGTGAAAACTAAGCTTGTTGATTTGATATCATTTTTCTTTTATACTATTGACATTTAGTGCTCTGAAAGGTCTCATTGTGTACTGCTTAAGTGGAAGCCTGTCAATTTTATAATATTTATTTATTACTGTATTGTAGCATGGGGAATGGAACCTTTGCACATGCTAAGTAAGTCTCTAACATTGAGCCCAGAGCCCTGCCATTTTTAGTATACTTTGTATTATAATTCAGCTCAAATTTCTTTCTTTTGCTTTCCTCTTTGATCTTTAAATCAAATTAAATAATTTAAAATGTTGTCAAAATCTCCAATCTCCAAATATTAATATGAGCTACTGATTTTTTAATTTTCTCTCATTGTGGCCAGGGCACACACTCTGTGATGAATCCTTTTAAATGTACTGAGTTTTATTTCATTGTGCAGTGTCTAGTAAGCCTTGCTGTTTTGCTGTGACCAAATACCTGACAAAGCAATTCAAGGAAGGACTAATTTTGGCTATTAGTTTGAGGGGATAGTACATCATACTGGGGAGATCATGGTGGCAGCAGCATGATCCTGCTGGTCACACTGCAGCCTCAGTCAGGAACAGGAGCATGAGGCTGCTGGTCACACTGCAGCCTCAGTCAGGAAGAGGAGCATGGGGCTGCTGGTCACACTGCAGCCACAGTCAGAAACAGGAGCATGAAGCTGCTGGTCACACTGCAGCCTCAGTCAGGAAGAGGAGCATGAGGCTCCTGGCCACACTGCAGCCTCAGTCAGGAAGGAGAGAGGGGTGTTTAGCTTGCTCCTCCTGCCCCATCCAGGGCTACACTCCACAGTATGGCACCACCCACAGTTAGAGTAAATCTTCCCAATTCAATTAACCCAATCAAAAGAAGAATGAGTCTACTACTAATAGATGGGACAGCAGCGCATCAAGCAGGCTGACAGTACTATTCCAGTCTTCTATATCCTTACTGATTTCTATTTGTTTTAGCAAAACTGAAAAGCAGGGACTGAAGTCTCAAACCATAACTGTAGCCTTGCTTTTCTTCTAGTTTCCCTCCTTTATGTTTAACACTTGCTAAATTTTAAGAACTGCCATTAATCTTTGCATGTTGACTCCTTAATCATGGGCTGACCTTTATCTCGAATCCTATCCTGTATACCTGGGCATCTTTGAAGTCTACTTAAGATATCTTAAGTTTTTTAAATTTTATTTTATTTCACCTACATTAGTGTTTTGTCTTTGTGAGGGTGTTGGATCCTCAGGAACTGTAGTTACAGACATTTGTGAGCTGCCCATGTGGGTGCTGGGAATTGAACACAGGTCCTCTGGGAAAACAGCCAGTGACATTAACTGCTGAGCCATCTCTCCAGCATCCTTCTTTATCAGATATTAATATGGCCATTCTGCTTCCTCTTGATCAGTGCTAATATGACACATTTTCCAGATTCTTAATTTTAATGTTTTGTATCTTTTTATACTTAAAGACTGACTCTTACAAAGAGGTTATAGTTTTTCTTAAAAAGATACAAAATGAACAGAAAATCCCTCTACTCTGGTCTGGCTTGGTGGCAAAAGCCTATAAGCCCATCATGGGGAGGCAGAGGCAAGAGGATTGCTGAAAATCCAAAGCCATCATGGTCTACAAGAGTTCTGGGCCAAGCAAGGTTACATAAGCTAAAACCTTATCTCAAAAATAAATAAAAAAATCCAAAATTCATTACCTTTAGAGTACTTAGATAATTTATATTTAATGGAATTTCTGGAATGAATTAATAAGGTTTAAATCTACCATTTCCCCCTTTCTGTCTCACTGGTTTTAATTTCCTATTTTCTGTAATAATTCTTTGTATTTTGTGTGTGTGTGTGTGTGTGTGTGTGTGTGTGTGTGTGTGTGTCTGTGTGTGCACGCGCGCACACACGTGCGCGCACGTTCCTACTATGGCATGAATGTGGATAGCATCTGGGCATTGGTTTTCTCCTTCCTCAGGTCATCAGGCTTCTGTGGCAAGCACTTTTATCCGCAAAGCCATCTCACTGGCTATCACTATTTAAGATCACTTGAGTTTTAAAGCAATCTCATCATATTTTTACTCTCTAAATGCTTGTTTCTGTACAGAAAGAAGCGTTATCTAGACTCCAACGACTGTAGCAGCAGTACCCATCTGGGGTAAGTCCTGATTAACGCACTGCTCTTTATGTGGGTCGTATTGCTTTGCCACTTTTTGTGCCTGAAAACTCCCTGGTCATGGACATCACGCATTTTACCTGTTTGTGTATCCCTGTATTCTGCTACATCTTGAGCTCTGTCACCGTGAGGCACGTGAAAACAGATGTAGGTAGGGTCCTGCCATCAAGATCTCGAGCTGGAACCGATCTGTGCCTAATTCATGGCACAGCATTTCCTGCCACCAGGAGGGATTTCCAGAATACCTTCACCAAGATTCTGTGAATCCTGAGATTTTCCCAGGCTGGCACTTAGTCTGTCTGTCTGCCAGGCCCTGTGATTTCCTTAGGACAGTTAATCCCCACACCCATGTATTTGCTTATTACTTAGATGAACTTGTGCAGTTTCCCTTGGTTTTGCAGAGAGTGTGGTTCTCTCTGGGTCTTGGCTCAGAGTGACTCTTCCTGCCTTGAACTTCCTAGACTCTGAGTCCCAGTTCCCCACTCAGCAGGGCTTTCTGAGCTCAGCGTGGCTCTTCTGAGATGCTGTCTGGATGCTCTCCAGGGTAGATGCATGGTAAAACAGAGGTCACTGTGTCTGTTCCCTACCTGTCAGGGGCCACTCGCATTTACTACCTGATCACCAGTATCTTGAGAACTTGTTTCATAATTTTGCCCCTTTTTGGAGGTTTCAGGTGTCCCATTTGATCTGAAATCTGGCTTTGAACACCACATGGGTTTTGCTTTTCCAAGAAAAGAAACCAAAAAGAACCCTGGAGAGTCTAACTTGACCCCATGTTACAAGCAGAGATTATTTTTTCCTTACCTCCTCCCACCCTTTCCTGCTATCCCAACAATGACAAGTCACCCTTTTGTATCAGGACAAGAGGGGAGTTCTGTTGGGAGACAGACAGAAAAGTGGGCTGCAATCCTCTTGCTATATTTGGTATTGACATGAGATGTCAGCATTGTCATAGCTTCGGTGGGCCCGAAGTGCAGCAGCCATGTCTGGGATAGCTCCCAGTAATCTTGTTCATACCTGACTGATGTGAGCGACTGGCAGTGGAAAAAAGGCAGACGGGGCCAGACCAGTTCTAGCTGATCACGGCCCCTAGAACTGCCCTCCACTTTGTCCAGGCTGTCTCGGATGCCTGGATTCCATCAGTGTCCCCAGAACTGAGTCAGCAGGAAGCTAACCTCCTCTCACTATGGGAATCTCAAGTGGTACTAAGCTCCCTATCCTTGGGAAGGTACAAATGAATGTTGGGTGATCCCTCGGAAGGATATGCCATCCAGAACCTGGACCAGGCACACTCTGCCTCTTCATACCACACAAGAAGGAGTACCAGCTTAGTTAATTCACAAAGCATCTTTGCAGGAAGTGAGTTTCCATGGCAACATCAGTGAGGCTGACAGGGACTGAGGGAACCTGCAGCATCTCCCTGGGTCAGCCCCTCAGGTGCTGTGTGGCCCGTGCCCTTGCCAGGCCCAGCTCTGGCCAGCCTTGCTGAAAGGACTGGGCTGCATACAGCCAGTTACGTAAGTGGTTGCCCTAGAAGAACTGCTGCCCTGAGTCACGTGAGGCTGGCAAAGTAGTTCAAGGTAATTTATGACTTTGGGATGTTTCAGTCTCTAAATACAACAGACAGCTACAAAATGCAAACACTTTGAATTTCTGACCCAAGGGAGATGTCACAGCCCAGCCTGGACTTCACTGATGCCTGGCTAACAGGCAAGGTTTGTGGAGCAAGTCTAGCTTACCTAATCCCAGGCCCATAAATCCACTCTTGAGCCTGAAGACGCTTGAAGACTTCACAACTCCTCCTGTGACACATGCTGACATTTAATTTCACTCAACACATACATGTTTTGCTGTCCGTGCCCTCCCCTCCCCACCCAGATCAGTTGTAACTACTCACTGCATTTTAGTCACAGAAGTTTTTAACCTACAAAATCCAACCCTGCCTCAGGGCTTTTGCATATACTGTGTCCCCAGCCTAGAACACAGCTTATACCAAGGAAGAGCTGGAGGGCAGGACAGAGCTGATGGCTGGGGAGTATATCATCAGAGGCCTAAGTTCTGCTTCATCACTAGGGATGGCATGGACAGACCTTCCTTTGCTCTAGGTTCCAAGGGGTCAGGATCCTATCCCTGAGTCCCTCATCTTGCTAGCAATCAAGAAGGTTGGGGAAGGAGAAGAAGGAGATTATCATATTAGGGAAGAGACGGGAAACAAGAGGAAGAAGCCCTATGAGCAGATATTCAGGATCTTAGGAGAAACAAACCAAGATGGCTTCTATGCTGAGCCGAGACATGGGAGCTAGGGAGAGAGAAAACAACTGAGCAAGCCACTGGATCATCCCAACTGTGTATAGTCTCTGTGCTGAGGGTCTGGACACAGCAGAGGCCCAGACCTGATCTCTGGGCTTCCTGTAACCTCCATGTACAGATCAAACTGAACCAATACAGCTATCGGCATAGACCACCCCCCTCCACTCCATCCTCATATAAATGTTTAAAAAAGGTCACACTGACCTACCACAAGATTCACATAGGCCAGAAATCACAATGGGAAGAAAGAGAGATGGGAATGGACAGAAAAGGTGCTGTACAGGTCATGAAAAAGGGAAAGCCAGAAAGTGTGGAGAAGCAAGGGTTGGGGAAAGACAGATGAGGCTGGATGACTTCTCAATGAGGAATATAAAGATCACCCAGCAGAAATCAATCAGGAAGTCTGACTCCAGTTAAGCTAAGAATTGATATTTACCAAAGCAGGGCCAGCAAGTTGACCCGGGCCATAAAGGCACTTGCTACTAAGCCTAAAGACCTATGTTCAATCCCTACAGCCCACATAAGGGTGGAAAGAAAGAATTCAGTGCCACAAGCTACCCTCTGACTTCAGTGTGCATCCTGAGGCACATGCATGTCTACACACAGAGTAGACAAAGAAGTAGACAAAGCACAAGTAATCAGAGTTCTTGAATGGGGAAGCCGTGAAGGAAGCAGTGTATCCAGTATACATAAAGAGCTTCCGCAGACACAGTAAGGAATCAAAAGGGTGGGATAGGTAATTCTCACGAGAAGGAAAAGGACACTGCAAACAGGCACCAGAAAGGGACACACAACATTCCCAGTAAGCAGGAAACTGAGAATCAAGATCTCAATGCCATTTCATTTATCCCACTAATTAAGCATGAGAAGACACAGGTCAGGGCGGGTATGGAAGCGTCTTTGTCAGAGTGCAGACAGTAAAGATCCTAGTTTTCTTCATATTGCTATGATAAACATATGACCAAAAACAACGTGTGAGGAGAAGGCTCATTTCTGCTTACATTCGTAAATCATTATCGAGAAAAAAACCAGGGCAAGAACTCAAGGTAGGAGCCTGGAGGCAGAGAGTGAAGGAGAGGCCATGTGGGAATGCTGCTTGCTGGCTTTCTCTCCATAGCTTGCTCAGTTGGCTTATTTTTTTTTAATGCAACTCAGGACCACCAGCCCAGGGATGGTACCATTCAGAGTGGACTGGGCTCTCCACATCAATCATTAATCAAGAAAATGTCCCTCAGCTGAGCCTCCCATTCCCAGTTATATCTAGGTTTGTGTCAAGTTGACAAAACTAACCAACACAGCTGGATTACTCTGAAAGATAACTCCTAACAGCTTTTCCATTCACGTGTGTGCTGACTTTCCAGGTCCACTCTTACACAATATTCAAGGCACACAGGAAAAAAAACCCATGAGATAGGATTCAAATCTCCACTAACAGGAGAATGCAAATTCCCTCAATTTATTTTTACATTAGTAAAAGGAAACCACAGCACCACACAAGGTCACAGATAAAGCCTAGAATGGAAGATGCTTAGTAAAACTGCAGAGCTTAGAAGCTGCCTCACAGCTGCCATTTTTATAACACCTGGTAACAGTCCAACAATATATAGTCAGACATTTATAGCTGGCACATCAGCAGAAAGGCAAACATAAAAATCTGAATAGCAGAGACCTCTGGGCTATGACAAGATGTGAACACAGGGAGATGTGAGTATTTGGGGGTTCTGTGACTGAGAGTTGAGTAGGGGCTCTCTGACGCTATTTTTATTATACTTTATAGTATACAAATGTGGTATAGAGAACACACTAACTACAGACAGGCAAAGGAGCATGTGGCATGTGCACTTGCTCTGAACTGACACTCTTCATTATACATAACAACAAGCACCAAGAGGATTGTGGGGTGAGCAGACCGTAACACAGAAGGATCAGAACTGGGTTGAGGGTACCCCTCCACACACAGACAAGGCAAAATCATATGAAAAATGAGGCCATGTTCCATAACTAGGATGACAAATGGCCAACAGGCATGATAGCACAATCCCCTTCCTTCACACACTACAGACATTGCTAATCAATGACTGAATTCTTCAGCCAAGTAACACTTCTCAGGGCTCCTCAGCTGCGGCACTGTAGGTGCCAACAGTGCTAAGATACTGTGAACTAAGGGAAAGTCTCTTGCTGATTGCTGTGGTTGAACATGCATGCACTCCGAGTTCAGTACTGGAAACAAGCCTGGTGCAACAGTGTCGGGAGGTGACTAGGTCCTGAGGCTCTGCCCTTGGGAGTGGACTGACAGCTCCACCAGAGGCCTGGGTTAGTTATCACAAACTTTCTCCTGTCCTTTGGCCTCTTCCCACGTGATGTCACAGCACAAAGTCCACACTAAATGTTCACACTATGTTCTTGGATTTCCCAGCATTGGGAACCACAAGCAAATCAAGACTTAGGTTCTTCCATATTACCTAGCAGCCACTCTCTCATAAATGCAGAAAACAAAGTACAACACTGACCTATATAATCTGTCAGCAGGAGCCTAGCATAGAGTTTAAGTACACTCAGCAATCACTAATGACTCCAAGAAGCAGTCCTCCCACTCTGGCTCTGTCTAGAGTCAGTCTGACCAGAAGCCCTGTTGTTTGTGGTGTGCAGCCTCAGATCTGCGAAGCCCACTTCACAGTTTAAATTCCTGCAGCTGACCAGATCCTTGCTGCCCATTACCACTGACTAACTCTCCATTCTTGCCATGGGGAAGGTAGGTTCCTTATGTTGGTGATTTTTGCCATTTCTGAAAACAACCTGATTAGTCCACAGACCAGGCAAATCTCATGTACTAACCCAGAGTATTCCTAAATATGGCCCCATGAACACATGCAGCTGACCTGCCCCAAGTTGGCCTTCCTGGGATGGGGCAGGCAGAAAGAACCTTCACACAGTCTTCTCTACTGTGTGCTTGTCTAATGAGCTCACCATTCTTGGCATCATACCCAGTTCAGAAAGATGATACTCACACCTGCCCACTGACTTTCTCCCCAGGAAGGGAACCAGAAGGTTCTTTTTCTCACAAAGTGTGCAAACAGTCCCATTTTTCCTCATGTAGATGCTATTATGAGTGAGCTTTGGTTCTCAGGGACAAGGATGTAGAGGTTCCCTTTGTCCCAACCCTCACCTTTGGCAAGCCTTGGAGATATGTATCATACACCTGAATCCTTGCTCACCCTGCTACCTGTTCCATGAACTCTTCTTCTGGATGACTTCAAGCTTTTCTTAAAGGCCACCCCAATACTCCTGGTCCAGGAAGCATCTCTTGCCTTCCCTCTCCTTGGCACCCTGCACACATTCCTGTTAGAATGGCTGCAGTGAGATCAAATGTCGATGTCTGCCTCTCTGTTTCCATGACCATGAAGCAGGTCTGCATTATGCCTGACACTCTTTCCCAAAGACCAGCCCCTCAACATGGGCCTTGCACCTAGCTAGAATGGAGCAGGTCTCATCAACCAACTGATGGCTGTGGGCTTTGTGGAACTTCTCCTTTAGGCCATGTGATGCAGTGAGGGGGAACTTGGAGGGTGTCACACTGATATTGAAATACCCCTGGTGAAGGATATGTGAGCTGGGCAGGAAGGAAACTTCCCAGTGAAACAGTCATACAGGCAAATATTCTCAGGAAGATGCCTTTGCGATTGCTGAGAGGCCAGGGGGCCCCCAAGAGATGGGTCGCACATTGGCCCTCACAGGCTGTGTTTTTCATCCAATCAGACAGGATATACTGAGCAACAAGTGGCTGCATGTCATGATGGTTGATGGACAGGTTGTCTCTAATGCCTCCAAATCTCAGCAGGGGCTCTCAATCCTTTTCCAGGAATAACTGCCACAGGGAAAAGTTGCACAAACCTTTCAAAAGGCCCATGGTCAAAGGCTATATCTCACCATGTCTACACCACGTGAGCACAAGAAACCACTAAACCCATTGTACTGGTGAGCTTTTTGTCAATTAACACAGCTGGAGTCATCTGGGGAGAGAGAAAGTTTCAGCTGAGAAATTGCATCTATCAGACTGTCCAGTTGCAAAATCTGTGGAAGCATCTTCTTCACTGATGATTAATGGGAGACAGCCCATTGGAGGTGGTGTCATCCCTGGGCAGGTGGTCCTAAGGTGTAGAAGAATGAGGAAGCCAGTAAGTAGTGTTTCTCTGCTTCAGTCCTAGTCCCCAGATCCCAGCTTATGCTCCTACTCTATCATTCATGATGAAGCGATGACTGTCACATATAAGCTGAAGTAAACCCCTTCCTCCTCAAGCTGCTTTTGGTTCATGATATTTTATCACAGCAATAGAAAAACTAATACACCCATTTCCCAATGAATTCAAATGTCTTTGGACATATTGTCAAGAACAAGGGTGGGAAATGGCCAGGGTAGGCTTGGCAAACAAAGTGAGGCTTTCAGTTTTCCTGGTAAAAGAAGACAGCACTTTAGACTAGAGTCAGGCAATGGCCATGGAGAAGGGCCAAGGAATATGAAGACAGGAGGACACAGTGCTGTATATAGAGAGGACATGGGAGACTATGTGGCCCAGGGAGGCAAGAGAGTAAAGCAGGTTGGGCTCCAGGTGCCATGCCTACTGTTGGTCCTAGATCCTGGGAACCCAGCCCCCTGTACATTGTTTGTTCTTGGGTTCCCTGTACCCACCTAACAAACATCCATACCACTAAAGAGGGATCACACACTAAAGAACATAGGGAGATGGGGAAATGGCTCAGTTCATGAAGTGTTTACCGTACAAGCACAAGGACCTGAGTTCTATCCCCAGAACTTATAATGAAAAGCTGGGAGTTGCAAGTAGATGGTTGAAATCACAGTGCTGGGAAGGTGGAGACAGGTGAGCCCTTGAGCTTGTTGGCCAGCCAGCCTGGCCTAATTGATGAGCTGGAGGCCAATAAGAGACCCCGTCTCAAACAAAGGTGATGGATGATGTTTCTGATGATAGACAGTACCCAAGGTTGCCATCTGTCCTCCACATACAGGAACATGTGTAACACACATCTTTAAAAAGAAATGGAGGAAGTAATGAGTTAGTAAGATGATGAGCAGCCAAATGAACTACATGAATGACAGAATAAGGAGGAAACACCTTCCCATCCCCTAATGGGTCTACCTCAGAGTGGTCTCTCATTCCACTTTAGTAAGTCAGAGGACTCCTCTTTACCAGAGCCTCTGTTCGCCTCAGCTGGGACAGAGAAAGATGGGTGGTGAAGGAGGTAAGAAAGAGGGGTGAGTAAGGGAGGAAGATGATGGGGGTTCTGTGGGAGTTTCCCATTTTCCTCACTGTGCCTGATGTAGCCTTCATCAGCTTCCTTCTCAGAGACCCAAGATTTGCCATCAGAGATGGGAGAATTTGGGATACACAAACAGTCCATTGGGTTGTTTAAATGGTAGTGGAAGCATTAGGCAGCCCAACAGAACATAAGGCTGGAGTCCTCAGACTCTGGCTGTGTGTGATTTGCTATTGAGGAAGGGCGGAGCCATGAAGGCAATAGTGCCACACATAGGACTGAGCAGGAGTCAGCAGAACCCTGGCCCATGTGTGGTCACCGTCCATAGTGCTGAAGGCCACCAGGTGCTGCAGAGACGTGGGTGATGGTGTTCTAGAGTTCAGAGGGTTCTGAAAACTCTTCCTCACCTATTAGCATAAAGGATACGCCCAAGGCCAAATACAAGTGTTCGGAGAAGGACCAGACTCAGCCATGACTCAGCTCCCAGAGGGCTCGAAAGGTAATGCTCAATGCTTCAGAATCCCTGCCAGCTCTGACAGTGCAGATGGGTACCTCCTAAGGGCTTTGGGATATTATAACTCCAAAGCTGGGTGGCACCAAAGTTGGACCCAGTTGTCTGTTTGCCTTTCTGGTCAGCCCTGTGACTGCTTTTGTCTCATCCTTTCTATTCCCCCAGCCACCTTTCTAGCCACTGCATATAGGGTATGCACATTGCAGCTTGGGTATCAAAGGGTTTGTTTACACATCAGCTATGGAAAGTGTTTACATTTCCCTTTTGCACCTGTATGTGCATGTGCAAATATACATACATGTATAAAGTGCTCACAGTTATAATCCAGAGCTTGGATTATAAACATGCACCACAAAAAACTGTTTTGTTTTGGTGCATGTGCGTGCATATTTGTGTATGTGTTTTATAATGTGGGTTCTGGGACTCAAACTAAGGTTCCTCAGCTTGTAAAACAAGCACTTTACTAACTGACCTAGCTCTTCAGCCTTACTTTCTTTTTTTTCCTCATTCATTCATTCATTCATTCACTCATTCATTCACTCATTCGAGACAGGGTTGCGCATAGCCCAGACTGGCCCCAAACTTGCTACATAGCTGAGAATGGTTTGAATTTGTGATCCATTTCTTTCAACCTCTAGAGGCTGGGTTTACCGGGTTGGGTCACCATGTCAAGTTAAAGTATTGTTTGTAAAGATTTATTACAATTTGCCAGGTGATGATGACGCTGCTTTTAATCCCAGCACTCAGGAGGCAGAGGCAAGGGAATCTCTGTGAATTCAAGGTCAGCCTGCTCTGCATAGCAGGTTCCAGTACAGTTAGGGCTGTTACATAGAAAAACATTGTCCTGGAAAACCAAACAATAAATTATTATCACAACTTTATTACTTTAAAAACTTGCAGATTGAAAAAAAATCACAGTGAAATTAACCAGATCTAAAGTTGCTATAGCTTAGTGAACTGTACAGATAGAACAACCATTCTGAAGCTGGCAAGTTTCATGCTGGATTTTACACTTTTACCATCAAGTATATATTCTATGCATTTATTCACCACCAACCCACCAAAAAATTCACGACAGAGTTGAAATTAGAAAAACAATTATCTTTATATCCCTTCATGGCCCATGTCCTTTTACATTCAGTTCTTTATCACTTCATATTTAACATACCTTTTCTCCTATCTACATGCTATGCTGTACCCACATGTACATATATATGTAAATATACATATACTATAGGTTAAGATCCACATATGAGGAAGAACATGCAGTTTTTTTCTCAGATTGTATGACCTTGATTAATATTCTATATTCTAAGTCCATTCATTTTTCCTATAAATTTTGTGATTTAATTTTTCTTTATAACTGAATATATTATGTAATAAAGCTGTACTACTCTATTTTTTATATGTAATAAATTTTCATTATCCAGTCATCTGTTGAAGGATAGCTAGGTTGGTTCCATTTCCTTTCTACAATGAATAAAGCAGCGATAAACATGGGAGTGTTCGTGTCCCTAGGGAAACATTCAAAGGTGACATAGCTGGGTCATACATTTGCTTATCTAAGTCACTTTGAAAGAGTCCTGAGTGACTGTGTATTTATGGGGGCGGGGCATGCGTATGCAGCACAGCACACCAACCACATGGAAGTCAGAAAGAACTTGTGTGATTCTCTCTTACAGGGTGAGGCTATGCTGGTCTGTCCGCCTCTCCTATCACTGGGCTTGGATTCTCAGCGGCAAAAATTCTCAGCTGAGCGTGAAAGCATAGGGGCCAGAACCCAGCCTCAAAAAGCAGGGGTTCAGACAATTTGAACCTCCATCACACGACATGATACCAACACAAGAAGTACCTTTGTCCTTTCATCAGTGAACCCAATTGCTGGAATTTTCTTCTGAGAGTTAGGCTTCACTCTATCCAGACTCACTGGAGATAGGCACCCCATTTCAAGCTGCTGCTATTGCTAGGTCTCTGATATCTAAGTCAGAGTCCCAAGCTATTCTCCAGGTGAATGTTTAGTCTTTGGAGGGCCACACAGTCTCTGTTGATACCAAAGGACTGTGCTCTAGAGGGGTGAGAGCAGTAGGGAGCACAGACATTGCCTGACAGTCTATTCTTGTCAGTCTGTACTTGGCTGCAGGCTACAGAAGGCTGTCTTCCTCTAGGAGGATGCATGAAGATAGGGGTCATGCTTTTCCTAAGTCAGAGAGAAGCCATTCCCTGGCTGTCACCCACCCTTTCTAACTCAAAAAGGACAGAGCAATTAGAACATTCTGACCTGAACATGAAGATGGGGTTGAGGGGTGCTTAGACTTAAACATAAAGTAAAGGCCGAGGCTTTGACCTTTGCTGAAGGGCCTGGAAACAGTTATATTAAAGACTAACAGGAAAGCTGTGACATGCTTGTGCCACTGCTCTTGAGGAGAAAAAGACCCCCATGCAGGGGCTGGATGTACTCACTGGTTAGGGACATATGCTTGTGGGAGCAGAAGATTCTTTGAAGAGATTGTCGTGAGAGTCTACTGTGTGCATGCTTCAGCATCTCATGAACTGGTTTGGAAGGCCAGACAAAGGGGCCATGGGAAGGCACTGAGTCATTGTTTGAAGGGGATATGCAGCTGAGAGCAGAGACTGGAAAAAGATAATAGATGATTCCTATTAGTAGAGTCATGGGACCATTCATTAAGTACCAGTATGGGGAAGGTGTGCTTTGGGAACTGGGGAGTTCTCTGTGGGTCAAGGAAGAGACTCAGTTATGCAAACTGACTTTGAGAAGGTCATAGATACTGGAGGAAGTGTCCGGGACCTAGGAGGTGAAGGTACAGCAGAAGATCAGGGTCAGAGGTAGGAGCTGAAATAAGAGGGTTTGGGAGCAGTGGAAGTAAAGTGATGAGAGGACTCACAGAAGGTCTCAGTCATGCAAAGGGTGAGCAGTTGTGGTTATAGCATCGACACCTAGTGTCTTAGTCACTGTTCTCTTGCTGTGAAGAAACACTATGACCATGGCAATTTCCTTTCCTAATAAAGGAAAACATTAAATTGGGGGTATGCTTACAATTTCAGAGGTTTAGTTCACCCCATCATCATGGTGGGGAGCATGGCCACTTGAGAGTTATATTCTGATCCAGAGAGAGAGAGAGAGAGAGAGAGAGAGAGAGAGAGAGAGAGAGAAAGAGAGAGAGAGAGAGAGGTTGAAACCTCAAGGTTCACTCCCAGTGACAGATTCAATGTCACCCATCCTAACCCTTGTGATCCTTTCAGTTTCACTTCCTGGTGACCAAACACTCAAATATATGAGCCCATGAGGGCCATTCTTATCCAAACCACCACATACCACTCCTTGGCCCCAAAAGACTTGTAGCTAAATCATGATGGAAAAAAAAATCATTCAGTCCAATTTCAAAAGTTCCCATTGTCTATCACAGTCTCAACACTGTTTAAAGGTACAAAGTTTAAAGTTCTTCTGAGACTCATGGCAATCTCTTAACTGTTACCACCTGTAAAATTAAAATTAAAAAGCAGATCACACAATTCCAATGGCACAGAATACACATTACCATTCCAAAAGGGGGGGGGAGCAGAGTGAGGAAATACTGGGCCCTAGCAAAACCAAAATCCAGCAAGACAAAGTTGAAATTCTGTATCTTCATTTCTGATGTCAAAGTGTTCTTCAGATCTCCATGTCTTTTCACGGGCTGGTTCCACCCCGTTATCAGCTTTCCTTGGCAGGTATCCTATGGCTCTGCCATCTCCAAGAGCTTGGGGTCGCCAACAAAACCTAGGCTTTACCTTTACAGCGTCACACAATGACCTCTCTGGGCCTCCATGCAGGGACACCCCTGACACACACCTGGCTTCAATGGCTTTCCTTAGCCTCGGATGGAGACTGCACAACCCCTTTTCTGTATCCTTGACTCTAAAGTCAGAACCTCTGGGCCAAAGTTGCCAAGTTCAGCTGCTTGATGGGGCTGGAACGTGGCCCCCTTCTCCAACTGCATTTGCATCAGTTTCTGTTGTTGATAGTTTCCTTCACTGCCTAAGTTTGTCTTTAATTACTTTTCACAAGTTGGAAGCTTAGTTGAGTGGGGTCTTGCCCTGAGATCATCACTTGGTCTATTCTATTTCGCATCAGGGTTTTCTTCAAACTTTTTTTTTTTATCTCCTTGAGCGCAGGACTTGGCTCCAACATTACCTTTCCTGGTACTCTTTTTTTTCCTCACACTGCACATTTTGTATTTCTTTTTATTTGACTTGCTCCTTTTAATTACAGATCTGTATAAGAATGATTACTAATAACCACAGAATATAGTTAATACTAGGCTTCCTTGAAATCTTCTCTGCCAATGTCATTATTCTAAAACTCTTCAATTTAGCTTCAAAGCTATTTTAAGACAAAAAGCTTTAGGGCAAAAACTAGCCACATTCTTTACCAAAATAGTACAAGAATTGTCTCTATGTCAGCTGCTAATATTCCTGCCCTCTAAAATCCCTCGAGTTGTGCCATCATAATTTACATTGCTCTCAGCACCACTGTCTTCCATGCTCCTACTAGTATGTCCCAATAACCCCCACTTAAAGCATTCAACTGCTTTCCTAATCCAACATCCATACATGTCAATAAGCAGCATGGCCAAGCCTGTCACAGCAGTACTCTGCTCCCTGGTACCAACTTCTGTCTTAGTGTTCTGTTGCTGTGAAGAGACACCATGACCAAGACAATTTTTATAAAAGAAAGCATTGAATTGGTGGCTTGCTTACAGTTTCAGAGATTTAATTCATTATCATGGCAAGAAGCATGGTGGTAAGCAGGCAGGCATGGTACTGGAAAAGTAGTTGGGAACTACATCCTGATACAGGGAGAGGGAGAGAGAGGGGGAGAGGGAGGGGGGAGAGCAGGGCCTAGCATGTGGCTTTTGTAACATCAAAGTCTATCCTTAGTGATATACTTTCTCTAACAATGTCATACTTACTCCAACAATGCCACACCTCCCAATTACTATAATTCTTTCAAAAAGTTCCAATCTCTGGTGACCAAGCATTCAAATATATGAGCCAGGGGGAGAGCATTTCTTATCCAAACTACCACACCCAGTTCTAACTGGTCACCAGGCCTCTCCTGAAATGTGGGCTCTCCCAACTGTTTCTACTTTGTATCTTGGTGTAGACTTTGCTGAGTTCAACAGACTGATGGCCTGGATGTGGGTTAATTGGTTGATTAGATAAAATTTAAAGGACTGCAAAGAAAAGCAAAATAAACAGCTGAACTAAAACTGAGAATCCAGATGCCAACCTCAAAACTTTCCAATGTGCAGCCTGCCACGACTACAGGGCCTTTGCACTTGTGATCCTTTCAGCCCAGAACACCAGGCAATGTTTATTCTCTGAACACCTTCGGAAGCCTCCACAAGCCCCTTATGACTTCATCTCCTTCCTCACTGTATCCCCTAGCCCACTGAGTTGTCAACTTCTGAGAATAGGACACTCTTCCTGCATTGTTCCCCACTTTGCAGGTTTCTGGAACCACACCGGGTGTGCTTGGAGTGAGTCGGAACTGTAGACCACACATAGGGGAGTGACAGCAGCTCTCCATACATACTTACTGAGTTTCCATTGGATGTGGTTACTGACTGGGCTGTGGGACACTGCACAGTGACCATGGCTGGCTATGGTGGTTTGAATGAGAATGGCCCAATATTTAACGCTTGGTCCCCAGTTGGTTGAATTGTTTGGGAAGGATTAGGAAATATGACCTTGTTGGAGGAGGTATGTCATGGGAAAGGAGGGAATATGAAGTTTCAAAAGACTTATGCCATCCCCAGCGACTCTCTCTTTGTGCCTTGTTGTGTCTCCAGAGGTGAGCTTTCAGCCATGCCTGCCTACCTGCTGCCATGCTCTGTGCCATGATGATCATGGACTTGAACCCTCTAAAACTCTTACCCCCGAATAAATTCTGTAAGTTGCCTTGGTCATGATGTTATCACAGCAACTGAAAAATAACTAGGACGTAGGTCATATGATCAGGGGCCAGCGTCACAAAGTAAGCTACTCCATGAACAGGAGGATGGCAAAAGGGCTTAACGGGCCAAAGCAAGAGTGCTGATGTTGAGAGAGATATGATAGTGATCTGGTGGTCCAGACCCCATAAAATCAGAAAAACAGAGAGGACTTGCTTTGGTGATATGAGAGCCATGGGTAGATGCTAAGCACAAGGGCATGGGAATGAATGTGAGGTGGGAAGTGGGGGATGAGGAGGGAGAATGACATTAGTAACGGGTCCTCACATGTGTTTATGGTTTCCTTCCTGTGCCCATACCAGACACTGCTTATTGTGGGGAAGCTGGTGATGGGAATTACCTGGCCTTGATCTCCTGACTCCCTTATCACCTACCCATCCCTCTTAAGAGGAATCCTCTTGGAGGTGCACTTTCTAAACACAAACCAATCTATCCAGTCCCCACCTTTGCCACACTGGGGCCACTCTCTCCTCGTCCCCTTCTTCTAAAGTAGCCTATACTACAGAGCTCAGAGAAGTCACTCAAACTAGCCTGTCCCCAGTCTGATCCCCTTCACCATTCCTTCCTCCAGGGCACAGTGAAAGCTCTCGCCCTAGGTACCCCATTATTTTACATAGACTCTGGGGCTTTGTGAGGTCCTATGAGGATGTTCTACCCCTTCCTGGAACTGTGAGTAGAAAACTACTCTCCAGGTCCCTTCCCTGTGTCATGCCTACATTCCTGCAACCATACACCATACCATCAAGCCTTTTGCAGACACTGGGGAGTGAACAGACAAGGAGCCAATGGACAGTATGCTGTCACCCATTTTCCATAGCACAATACAGTCCTATGTCACTGAGATTAGCGATTTCCCCCAGTACATTCTGCCACTACTATTCCCAAGCACCCACATGCTGAACTGAAGGACCAGCAAGAACTTTCAAGGGAAGATGGAACACTTGGAGGTCAAGAACACCATGTCCAAAGAGGGCAGCTCAGACGGGCCTGACTGAGAAGTAGCTCTGAATCTTTCCCTGAATGGAGCACAGTCAGTTTTCTAATGAAGTGTTTCAACTTGTCAGCTTAGCAGGGAGCATGGCAGTTCCAGAGGCTTCTCTCAAGCGGTAATCCAGTTATACTACGATATTGCAGCCTATCCCCCTCCCCCAGTTATTTAATTAGGAACTGCAGGTGTTAGCAGGAAAAGAAGCACTGTAGCTTATTTCAAAACAAGCTCCATCTCTGGGGGAGCCTGGGGTGCAGCACGGGAGGAGGAAGCAACTACTGCCCCAGAAGATGTTGGATGCCCTGTGCTGAAGGTGCTGTGTTACAGGCACTAGCGTTCACCAGTGAGCCTTCTGCAGAGCCAGGACAAGGTTGGGAAAGGATTTGGGTTCCATTGTCATCATCCCAGGCAGTGCAGTCCATAGAGTATCTCGTCCCAAGGGAAGGACAAAGAAAAGTCCCCAACAAGTCTTCCAGGACATTCAGGATGAGAAGAAAGCAATGAAAGAAAGTGAGCACTTCCCTAATGTCTATCCAGGGCAGACAGTTCCTCCCAGGCTGTGTCAGAAAATTCCTCTGCTTCATAGCCCTGCCCATCAGAAACTGTTCTCACTCCTACCAGATGCCACATCTGAGCCTCACCCCTCTTTCTAGCAACAACAACAACAGGCAAAGAGAAGATGGGGAACCAAAGGAAGACTAGAAGTAATACACATTGCCCATGGAGGGTATGTTTTTTCCCATTACAACTTGACTCGGGGTAGGAGGGCAGGCTGTCTTTGACACCTTTCTTTCCAGCTACAAGACAGCTGGGGAGGCGATGGCTTTCAATGGTTGGATCTAGAGTATTCTTCAAAGACCCATGTGTTAAAAGCTGGGTTGTGAGCCTCAAGTGCTGCTGGGATTGGTGGACACTAGAAAAGGCAAGGCCTGTTGAAAACAAATAACAGAGGTGCCCTTGGAGTAGGCACTGGACCCTAGCTCCTCATTTCCCTGTCTCCCAGGAGATGAGCAGTCTCCTAGATCACAGACTCACACCATGACACACTATGCTGCTCCAGGCTCAAAGCAACAGGGCCAGGTGATCTTGGACTGAGATCTCTGAAACCTTGAGCCACATTAAACCCTTCTTTTTAGGTTACTCACCCCAGGCATTTGCCACAGCCACAGAAAGCTGGCAAATGCAGTGATCTAAGAGAGAAACGGAGACTGCTAATGAGGATCGCCAGGTGTCCTTTCTCACTCCCAAATGCTTCCTGACAGAGCTCCTATTATGTGAGAGTCTATCATCCTGGTGGATTGTGTACATGATTCATCATTCCTGATCAGCTGAAAAACATAGGTCAGCAGGCACCACTCACTAGGTAATGCTGGCACAGGGCTGATGGGAATCCACAGGGGCCCTGGGGCTCTCTGGTGGGAGACAGTGGCAGGTCAGAGAAATGTAAGAATAAGAGCAGATTTCAGAATAGGAACAGCTGGTTCAGTATAGAGGTACAGGCAGCCTCAATGCCTATACTCACCCCCAAGATGATGCTGTGAGAAGAGTCCATGTATCCGTTGAGTTTCAAGACAAACTGTTAGCTGCAAGCCCTTGTAAAATCAAAAAGAAAATCATATATTTTCTAGATACAGTCAAACCTCACTGAGGTTAAAAATATCCCATCTCTGCTCCTCACCAGGCAGGCCCCACAAGGCGCTGTCCAATTTGGGTATAAGTAATATTGCCTGTATATCCTGCTAGCAAGGAATCAGAGCATTATCCAGAGTGCAGGGACAGAGGACAAAATGCGCTCAGGCTCATCTGCATGCCATGTAGATGCATACACCTTGAGCAACTTTGCTGAGGCCCATAGATATTCAGAAACCACACTATATGCAGTCCGTCCAGATCAGCCTCTCAGAGATGAGGACAGCCACTGTGTCCCAAGACTTCATTGCAGCATTACTTAAATGGCCTCAAATCACATTGTTTTCAATGCCCTATGCACAGGAATCAGCAGAGCAAAGCAAGAGCCCTCCAAGGAATATCACAGCAGAAGTTTTGAGGTCAAGGAAAAGAAGCTGGCCCTTGTCCAGACCAGCCTTGAACTCCAGATCCTGTTCCCTTCCGAGTTCTGGTGTTAGAAGCAGGAGCCACCATGTCGGACTTGCAGTGAGGTCTTCTATGAGTCTGAACAGACTTTCTGATTCTCAGGCATGGCTGCCCTTATTCCTACCTACTCAATGAAAAGCACGATGCTCACGCCATTCTTCAGATAAGAACGCTAACGGTCCCTGATCCTTTTTATTCCCTCCCCCAAGTCAGCACTTGGTCAGCTGCTCCTGTAGGGCCTGCCTTCCTTTGTAAGTCTCTAGAGTCACCTCTCCTTCAGTCTTCTAGGAGTTCCACAGTCCTACGATGCCAGCTGCTGACCACAGTAGGGCCAGATGCTGGAGTGAAGTGCGGCCTGAGGATGAGAATAGCTTTAATCACCTTTCAGGAGTACCAGCTTCATTATTATAAGAAAGGGAATTCATCAAGGACCACAACTACTGTCTCCACATTTCAGGAGGCCAGAGAAGAGGAAGTGTTCCAGTTCTATGACTTCTCATCTCCAGCAGACCCCATCTCAGGCGCCTTTCAGCTTGCGCTCTTGGCACGGGATGCTTTACAAGGTTGAGCACCGTCCCAATGCCCTCATGACTGGAATCCCACTATCTGCACACCTCTTTCCTGCACTAGATGAAAATTTCTGGTCCAGACATGCCATACACACCAAACTCTGGACTCCCTGCCTGGTTCATCCTGCAGTTGTTTGAATCTATGCCTGCTGATTCCCAACACTAGGATGTCAGGATCTTGGAAACTTAGCATTCTCTGTTTTGCGACTTAAAATGCAGGGGGCATGTAGAGTGGATTTTCTCAAGACTTTGAAACATGCAGGATATTATTCTGAACTGTGGTCACCCTACAGTGCCACAGCTTCGCAAGCTGATTCCTCCTATCTAAAACTCTGTGTCCTTTCATTAACTCCCCACTCTCTTGGTCCCCTCCTTCCCTAACCCAAAGCATCATTTTCCGCTGTTCACTTCTAGATCAGCCTCCTCAGGTTGAGCATAAGTGAGACAAGGCACAGGATTTCTTCCTAAAAGGATAGACATGTTGCACGACAGCCATCCCACACTATGCAGGCATATCTATACAACATGTGTATCCCATAAATCATTCAAATGACTGCCAATCAAAATGACCTTAAGTTGGGTGGTGGCAGTGCACACCTGTAAACCCAGCACTCGGAAAGCAGAGGCAGGCGGATCTCTGTGAGTTTGAGCCCAGCCTGGTCTGCAAAGCAAGTTCCAGGACCGCCAGAGCTGTTACATAGAGAAACCCTGCCTTGAAAAACCAAAAGAAAAAAAAACTTTAAAGACAGCACCCAGGAGACAGAGGCAGGCAACTCTGAATTTAAGGACAGCCTTGTCTACAGATTGAGTTCCAGGAGCCGGTTACACAGATAAACACTGACGACGACAACAACAACAACAACAAAAAAGACCTTAACAACACCACACCAGCTGCAGCACTCAGGACAGACCCTGTGCTTTGCCTAGGCGGCATAGTAGAGTTGACCCTGTGGACAGAAGAGGGGTGAGCCTGCCCTGACTGTGAGAGGTGCAAAGCTGGTACCACCTCTCTCGCCTGAAGTGTGGTAGTGGGAGCAAAAGAAAGATACCCTCTCCCTTCACTCCGCAACCTCCACCAGCTGGAGAAGGAGCTGACCCTTCCCTTTACCAGCCAAAACACTCGGGAAAGTGGGTCCAGCACCTCATCTGCTCAGCACAATGGAGCTGACCCTGTTGGTGAAGGTGCAGATGAGCTGGCCTTGAGGGTATGAGAGTGAGATAGCTGCCACACGACCCTTGTCTGCCATATGGTGGTGAGGGCAAGGAAAGATGCCCGCCTCCTCTTGTATCTGCCACCTGTGGTGTCCTGTTTTCCCAGAATACTCCCAGTCTCTTTGCTCCACCCCTACTTCCTGTCTGGCTTTCCCGCCTATATTGCCTGCCTGGCCAATCAGCGTTTTATTAAAATATGATTGACAGAATACAGACAATTCTCCCACATCACTGTGGTGGCAAGGGAGCTGCACTTAGGAAAGTGGGTCCCGCACCTCGCCTGGGCAACACGGTAGAGCTGACCCTACTGACAGGGGTATGGGTGAACTAGTCCTGAGAATGTAAGTGTGGCAAATCTGGCCCCTCATTTGCCACATGGTGCTGTGGGTGTGGGAAGATGGTCCCCACTACTACCTGTGATGAATGGGGGAGCTGGCTCTGGGGTCATAAGAGCAGGAGAGCTGTCCTTGCCCCTCACCAGCTAGCTGCAGTACTTGGGAGAGGGCCCCTGTATCTCACCTGGGCAACACAGTAGAGCTGGCCCTGATGGTCCAGGAGGGTGTGAAAGCAGGAGAACTGACCCCACCTCTTGCTCACTGCTATAAGGAATGAACTAGGAAGGCAGTACTGGAGAGCTCACCCTAGTGGTAAGGACAGGGGAGAGCTGGTGAGATGATCAACCCTGTGGAACAGAACCAGGGTTATGAGATGACCCACCCCAACATCCACCACATCTATGATATGCAGGAGCATGTGAAGGGTCAGTCCTGTAGACCCAATGTTAAGGAACCTCCACGACACAGGGCAACAGCAGAATATCCAAGAGGAGTCCCAGTGAAGACCCAGCATCAATAGTATAGCAGAAACCAGCAGCCTTAAACCAGACCAGTGACTTTGCAATGAACCCATGCAAGTAAAGATAAATGTACAAAAGGGCTTACTGCATTGTTCACTGTGTCACACTATAGCTTCCACGATGAGACTTTTCCTTTTTTTCCCCTTAAATTTTATTTTATTGGGGGGGGGTTTGCAAGGGCAGAGGGTAGATTCGAAGGAATGGAGAGATGAATGGGATCAAGACACATGATATGAAAGACACAGAGACTAAAAAGAAAGTTAAAAATTTAAAAGTGCAGTTACACGAGGTCATCTTGGTTCTGTGGCTGTCTCACTTGTCTTGAAGCTTACCGAAGCCATTTTGTTCCCTAGTCTGGGGTGCGACTTTCAGGCTAGAAGGCAGTAGCATATTCGTAGACCATGAGCAGCCGTCCTCATGGTCACCCCCTTTATCTCCAGTGAAGGCTATTCTAGCTACTCCCTGTGTGTCACGCCAGAGCATAAGGTATGTGGCTATTGCTTCATCCAATTTCCTGTTTTGTAGAGGTCCCTGGATCCTCCAGGGGGCATAACCATGTCAGTCATGACAACCATGATTATGGGTTTTGGGTGGCTGGAGAGCACCTTGATGGAGTGAGCTCTAGTGTCTATGACGTGCTATAACCATGGGGGCCTCTGCCTGGGGCCCAAGATTAAGAATTGATGGTACAGTTGGTGACATGTAGTGTTACACTCTGCACTGAGGACTTGTTGCTGATCCCTTGAAATTGGCTAGACTCTGTCACTATGAAGTAAAATGGAGGGTTCCTAGATACGTTCCTCAGTACCAGAGCAGCTTATACCTGGCTATACACTTGGTGTCCAGGCCAAAGTCGCTGGTCTTGGCATTGCCTCCAGTATTCAAGATTGTGTTGCTGGAATTCAGAACTATAGTAACTACTCACAATCTGCCTGCAGACCCTCCAGAAGCCTCCTGTAAACTTGTGTGGCCTCCCTAGCCTGTATGCTTCATCAACACTATCTACATTATCACTAACCACGCTATTGAGGTTAACTAAATAAGAGAGACAAAGGGAAAAACAATAAACAAATTAAAAGCTAAAAGAAAAAAATTAAGGAAAAAAACCTAAAAATAAAATCCAAAGTCCTAATCTAGCAAACAAGAAAGGTAGCTACAAGTCCCACTCTGTGGACTGAAATTCAGCCTGGCCTGGCTCTTACATATGTGGTTTATAATCCCATGGCTTTCTCCTTCTGGAGGCAAAGCAGAAAACAGACCAATCATAGCTTGGTATATCTTGCAGGGGTCATCTCCCCTTTTGGCCACAAGGAACCTTTCAACTATAATAACAATAATGATGATGATGATGATGATGGCCCATGGAAGCTTTCACATCAATGGATCATGGAGACTGGTATTTACTTGTTAAGTAAGAGGGAAGGATGGTGGTATACAAGAGCAGTGTTCTGTGTTTTTGAAGCTATACTGCAGAGTAGTGACTACTGAATGTTAAGTGTATCCTTGTAGGAACCACAAAGAAATAGCTATAAAACACACCTAAAATAAAAAGGGCAGGAACTGAATGTTCCATTACAAAAATGAACTGAACAAAGGAAATAAGCCAGAAAAAAGGGAGTAAAGACAAAGAAAACAAAAAATGAATGGCAGAAGTCTTACTTATCAGAAATTGATTTAAGTTGAAACAGATTTCACACTCTACTCAAAAGATGGCCATGTGCTAGAGAGATGGCTCACTGAATAAGAGCACATACTTATCTTGCAAGAGGACCTAGGTTTGGTTATCAGAACCCACAACCACCTATAACTCCAGCTCCAGTGAGATCCAATGTCTCTGGCACCTGAACATGTGTACATCTCTGCTTACACACACACACACACATAATTTTTTAAAAATTAAACCAACAATAAAAGATAGGCAGAATGAATAGGAAGAAGTATTTGGCTGACTGTTTAGAATACCTACCAAAGAATATCCAGCCTGAGTAGGATCTCAGGAAGCATGTCCCAGGCAAAGGGAATGACAAGGACAGAGGTCCTGGGAATCCCATGGGTTCAGAGCAGGAAGGTCAGAAGACCAAAGTATGATGACCAAAGGGATGGAACAAGAGTCAATGGAAGGCTCAAAGATACTCTGAGAATGTGACATTCTTTTTTCTATGTGAAGAGGGGGAAATTGAGACTCAGGGAAATGGAGCCCTTCCTTTATGGGCAATGTAGACCATACGCTCTCACCCATATGGTTCCAGAGTCCTCATGTGCTCAAACCTGATCCTGGGTCATCACCTTCTAAGTATGTACTCAATATGAAAACTACAAGAATTCTGAGACAGGCTTATTAGGCAGACTTAGTAACCCAGTCAAATCCCCACTGAGAAAATCAGTAGTCCTCCCACATCCTCAGACTCTCTAGACCATCTCCTAAACAGACACCTGCTTCTTCTAAACACATAGGCAGCTTTTTGCCTAATTTGAATTTGACTTGAATCTGATTCCTATACCATTTTTCTACTTGTGTAAGGAATGGAACAATGGCTGGCTCCAGAATCAAGCAGAACACATACTACACTGTGTTGTACTTCAGGGTTGGTGTTCCTGTAGCTATTTCTTACTAGTTGAAACATTCCCTCCTGGAGTGAGGACAGAGCCTACTCAGTACGGCTGTCTGCAAGTTGTACAGAGAGCTCCAGGGATATAGCTTTCATGAGCTGTCATCAACACTGGGGTGATTAAGCTGCCCAAGTATCACCCTGTAGGTAAAACTAGGAAACTCAATGGTTCGCTAAAATAGATCTGGATGGAAATTTGTTTGGCTGTCATTGGTGCCCTTTCTGGAGTGAACTGGTATTTTTGTTTGTTTTGTTTTTCATGTCTCTTCAGGAAAATTTGCAAAACACAGTTGGAGATCTACAATATCCTGGCCTTACATCACTCTAGCTACAGCTGAAAGAAGCATTAATGAACTGGAAGGCTATCCTGAGAAAATTGTCTAGAAGACAGAAAGCAAAAAGCTCTGAAATCAAGAATGTCCTCAGAAACCTCAATCAGAAATCCAGAGTAGGAGTAGGATGCATGGTGGATAGGCAAATAGAAACTCTCCAAGCTGTGATTCTAGCACTTTCTGTTCAAGACAACATGGGCTCCCTCAGAAACTGGACATTCAAAGAGTTGTGCCAGCAAAGACTAGTATGGAAAGGAGAAGAAAAGGAGAAAGTAACACAGTCACTGAACATGATGCATACTGTCTGCTTCCCACACCCCTACTTTTTTTTCCCCTTAAATTAGTCCTCTGGCTTTGAGGAAGAAACCCTTGATCCCATGCCCTCATGGAGCACACACACACTATATCTTCCATGGCCTTAGTGAGAATAAGGCATTTATACAGTATGTGCTCAATAAAGACATTTTACCCCAAGACAGAATTTCTCTGTAGCTTTGGAGCCTGTCCTGGAACTCCCTCTGTAGTCCAGGCTGGCCTCGAGCTTACAGAGATCTGCCTGTCTCTGCCTCCCGAGTGCTGGGATTAAAGGTGTGCGCCTCTACCACCTAGCCAATAAAGACTACTTAATGGGTGTGAACTGTGAGATTTGTTCAGTGTCAGACCCAAGCTGACAAAGAAGTTAGGAGGAGAAAAACAGATACAAATTCAGAATTGTCTGATCCCAGTTCATGTACTGATTCCACGACACTAAGCCATGTCTGTGCATACCATGTTTTAGTTTCTGTCTGAAATGCATCCTGAAAGCTTATGTTTCAGGTTTGGTCCCAACATAGCAGCCAGAGTTCAGAGACTTGGCCTTTGGAAGGTATGATGGACAGTTTTATATCAACTTGACACAAATTCATTTGAAAGGAGGGAACCTCAATTAAGAAAATGCCTCCACAAAACTGGGCTGTAAGTAAGCCTGTTGAGCATTTTCTTAATTAGTGATTGATAAGGGAAGGCCCAGCCCACTGTAGGTGGTCCCAGCCCTGGGCAATGGTCCTGGGTTCTTTAAGAAAGCAGGCTAACCAAGGCTTATGGAACAAATCAGTAAGCAGCACCCCTCCATGGCCTCTGCATCATCTCCTGCCTCCAGGTTCCTCTCCTGTTTGAGCTCCTGTGCTGACTTCCTTTGATGTTGAATAGGGACATATAAGTCAAATGACCTATTTCCTCCCCGAACTGTTTTTGGTCATGATGTTTTGCCACAGCAATAGTAATTGTAACTAAGAGAGAAGATGATTAGATAATAAGGGCTGTGGCCTCATCAATGGAGTAATCCATTTATGAATTCATAAGTTAATGGACTACTGAGAGGTGGTATAACCTTTAGGAGGTGGGGTCTAATTGAAGGAAGCATGTCACTCCAGGCTGCCCTTGAGTGGTGTGTTCTCCCCACCATGTGCACTGCCATAACAGTCTGTTTTGTCAGAGGCCCAAAGGGATGAGGTCATATACCACAAATTACAGTCTTTGAAACCACAAACCAAACCAAACCTTTCCTACTTCTTAATTACTTTTCTTGGGTATTTTGTCACAGTAGAAATGACTAAGCATACATCCCAAAGCCACTGGCTCAGGCTTCATTTGGGCACTATGGGCAAGATTGCAGGAAAATCCCCCGCCTCTCGCTCAGGTCTCCCAAGAAAAAAGGATGGCTCTGTTTGTCTGTCATGGCAAACACTCCTGAACAGTTTAGCTGTTCTCATATGTCCTCATGAGGAAAATAGATATACAGGGTTTGGAGAAAAGGGCTTAGATAATTTAAAAGTCCATCTTGTGTATGGATAGAGCAAGGGACATGTTCACCATACCCAGATCCATTGTGCCTAATTGCTTCAACTAATGCAAAGCCCAGATTCTCCAGGAATAGTCCACTCAGTCCCCAGCCGAGAAATTCCCCAGCCCAATCCCAACCTCGATTTGCTTGATGTTGACTTTGGAAAACATGTCACAGATCAGAGACCCAAAGAAGAGGAACAAGCTGCACGGAACCATTTTATTCAATATTTTCCTGTAAGAAGCAATTTTTTTCTACCCATTCATGAGCTCATACTTATGAAGTGGACATGTGGTCAGCCCTGGACAGTGTCTGTGATGGAATGATGCAGTCATCCCCTCACAAGGCTGTCTTTGCAAGGGTTTGTTAATACAAATTTCTGCATCCATTAGGCATCCCCAGCCTTGGGAGTCTGAATTTTCAGCAAGCACAATGGGCCCCACTGCTATGCAAAGAATTTACGGTGAGACATGCAGGTTCTGCAATTGATGGTTGTAGTATTTGAGATGAGCTGTGTGGCATTCATTGCCCTCAACTTCCCTGAGCTGAGGGAACAGAACCATCACAGATGTCTGAAGGGTGGGTTGGGCTGTGCAATAAGGTAGGTGGGTTGTGCAGATGAGGCACATCCCTCATTGAATGTTATTTAGTCCTCTTGCTGAGCACAGATAGCAAAGTTCATCTCAAGGGTTTGACAAGCAGACAGTAAAAGAAAAGGTGCAAGGTTGACCTGTGAAAAGTGTTTGCATTTTAAACAGCCTCGGCCTTCTTTCCCAGCCTGCCAGCATCTCTCCATTCCTCTAGAATCCAAATTCTACAAATCTCTTTCCTCTCAAGCCACCCTCCCTCCAATAAAAAAACATTAGAGGATTCAAATTCAGGGCCTCCAGAGCTCTCTCTAAATGGAATCATAAGTAGACACATGGTCCCAGGAACAATGACCAAAGTCCTGCGTTTGCAAAATTGTTCAGAAAAAAAATGAGTCATTTCATTTGTGGAAAATGAATACATCTGATCTTGCAACGTTTTTGCCTGGGGAAAAGCGGTGCACATGAATTCCCAAACATGCTCGTGCCCAAAACAGCTCCCTTTTAAAGAGGCTGAGAGAATCTGCCAGAAGGTGCGGTTTGCGTCACAGGAATTCAGGAAGAGTACCCCCACAGAGTAGGGCCCCAGAGAGGATGAGGTATTCTGGCTCAGGGTATGTGACCTTCACTCTGAGCAAAGACAGTTAGTTCTTCGCGTCCATTGCATCTGCCTTAAGCTACGGGCACCCTTAGCAGATAGTATGCAGCTTCTTACGGTCCATAGGAAAAGCCCACACCCCAGACATCAATCAGTTCCCAACTTCAAAGTCAAAAAATGCACTCACAGGGTTCTTTACCCCTTAGACTGTTCCTTATTTTTAGCTAATTATTTGAGTGAATAGTATAGAATATGGTTCATGCAGGAGGATTGTTATATACATGCCAAGGGGGCCCCTGCTCCTAGCTGCCAGTGAGGTCTCTTGCTAGTGTCCTTATTTCGTTCCACCTCTTTTATCATCTCACACCCACTCTTCCTTGTGGAAAAGGAGACACAGGTGCACGGGGTCCCTCACATGCCATCTCCTTTACTACTCACTCCTCCTAAACTTTTCTCCCCTCACTACAAGAGTTTCCTTGTTCTTCTCACAATAGGCCCACTTTAGCTGCTTCACTGACTGTTCCATCACGCTGTTCTAGACACCCATCTGATCCCTCCTTTCACCTCCTGGCCAGCCTCTGTCACCTAGGATATCAGCCCTCTTTGATGTCAGCTCCCTCTGCTGCCAGCCTGGATATCATGCTGTCTGTCCCAAGATAACCCACCCAGTACTGCACACAACCCTTTTAGAACTCTCCCTTTGGCCCTTTTTGGGGTACCTCTGCTTCCTAATGGATGGTTCAGGAGCTCTAGAACCAGGCCTTTCATTCCATGCAGACTCTCTTCCTAGCTGTTGGCCATCTGCCCAGGAGAGCCTGTCACTATGCCCTCCATGTCCCATCATCAGGGTGCCTGGAGAATCCTTCAACACTAACATCCCAGATCCACTAAGCTGGACCTAGAACTACACACAGCCATTTAGCCATTATCCAGAAACTTAGAAGTCTACCAGGGATCCAAAGAGTTCATAGCCCACAGGCTCTTAAGCTGCCTCTTTGCCTTTCCCTCCCTATTATGATGATCCCTATGACCCTCTTGCTTCCGATTCCTGTGCTAAAACCTGACAGAGGCAGAGGCACTGACATGATGCAGAGCTCCTGGCTCAGCTTGGCCCCTCCCTTTGGCCTGGTCATTGTTCCCATGCAGAGAGTACACCATGTCCATCTATATGCTCATTAGGTGGGGCAGGAGGGGACAGAATGTCCCCATGTTCCTTGCCCCATGGAGATGCACCTATGTGACAGTCAAGAGGTGAGTCTGTCCCACACCAAACACCTTAGAGATTTATCACATTGTGCCCTACCCAGTCCCAACAGCGACAGCACAAACTAGTCACAGATTAAGCACAGTATAACACTAGCAGCCTAATCAAGGAGAAACAACCAATACAGGTATTCCAGAACTTACCCTAAACCAGGAAAGGCCTACACCATAAACGCAAGTGTGTATGCTCCTACACAACATGCTGGGGCCCCTGAGACAGCAGTCCAGGGCAAGAGCAGAAGTCAGGGGGACAGAGAAACCCACAGGGAAGAGATCAAAGCACATGGCTTCTGAAGACCACTCCTGAGACAGACACATGGAAAAGGTAGATGAAACACATACCTGATACTGCGGGAGCTTTCTTCTTCAGACCTGCAATGAAAAGAACACACATTTAGATACCAAACCCTCCACTCAAGGGACCTGTAGGACACTACCTGCTGGGACACATAGGCTCCTTATCTATTCCCAAGTCCCATTCCCAGATAGCTGACTGCTAGCAAGCCCAGCCCCAGCACGATTTAGCTGTTCATTTCACCTGAGTCCACCTCATAAGCCATGCCCCCCAGAACTCTCGTGGTTTCATTCTCTTTATTACTCAGACCCATGCCATCCTAGGAGTTGGTGACAAACCCAGAAGATAATCTTGTTGCTCAGCACAGGGATCAAACCAGAAGCAACATAAGTGAATGAGTAAAGAAGGGGCTGAAGGCCTCCCTGTGTCCCCTGAAGGAGTCCCCAGAGTGATTCCCATTGCCACCTATACTTTCAAGAACCCAGAAATCAATGACGGCCACTTCTCAGAACAGATAAGACTAGATGTCAAGAAGGTGAACATCAGATTCTATTGCACAAGTCTCACACGGACTGAAAAGCACAAGGTGCCAACGAGCTATCTTCTTTCTCCACTCAAAGAAGGTGATTTGGGATTAAATCCCATACAGTTAATGACAGAAGACCTGTGTGAGCTTCCCATGTTAAGGAGAAAACACTATAGCGCATATTCAGGAATTTAATAGCTGGATGCTCCAATCTGGATTTTATCACCAGGAAGCAAAGAGAAATAAAAAGGTACTTAATCAAAATCAGACAGCTTATCCTTCTGCCCAAGGTCTGTGGCTAACTCTTCAGCACACACAGGACCAAGACACCTTCTCCAGCAACATGTCTTTCTGACCAGTCTCTGCCTCCTCCATGAACTATCCAGTAACTATAAGAGGGAGAGCAGGTACAGTGTCCCCTTTATCTATGGTGGATCTGTACTGAGGCCATAGAAGATGGCTGAAACCACAGCTGGTACCAACCCCTATATGATGGTTAATCTTGACTATAAAATGATTGATATGTGTCTCAGGTTACTAAAACACCCAGGGTGTCTATGAGGGTATCTCCGGATGTGATTAGATTCTGAAGGTTCTGACCTGATTCACGGTTTGACGGATACACTGATGAATTCAAATTTGGAAGGTGCTGTGACTGCAGAAGGTGGGGCCTGGTTAGAGGAAGTGGGTTGTTAGGGCTGTGTTTTTGAAGAGTATGTGTGGGTTCTGGCCCTGGTCTAGTACTCTGGTACTCCTCTTGGCTTCCTGGCCATCATGATGTGAACAGATTTGCTCCTCACACTCCTCAGCCACGATGATCCACCTCACCACAATCCAGCACAAGGCAGCCAGCTCGCTGTGGATGATGGAACCCTCTGAAACCATGAGCCAGAATAAACTTCCTTTCCTTTAAACTTTTTAGACATTTGTCAGGGGGACGAAAAGTCTAACACTTGCTGTAATTTAGTGACTTTTTCGTCTTTACAGAACACTCAGGCATCATGGTCATAAATTCTGAAGTTTCAAGTATGGCAGCAAACAAGATGATTTCTTTTTTTTTCTTTCCATGACTGCAAACAGATGATTGATTCCTACCACACTCAGCTACGATCTTCCTTAGTAGGTCAGGAACTTTTCACCTTTGCACTCAGAGCAAGTACATAACAGCTGTTCCTTAGTGCATCTCAGTTGCCCTTATCTCTACTCTCATGTTTTAGGATCACTGTTAATGAAATGAGGGTCACTTGAGTACAAGCACTGTGATATTGCCATAGAACTGGGACAGCCAATGAATGACCAACAAAAGTAACATATACAGCATGGATACACTGGACATGTCCTAGGGAAGATGGAACAGAAGGGCATAAGATTTTGTGATGTTATAAATTATAAACACAGCATGAGGGCTGAAGAGAGCCTAAATGAGTAAAAGCATTTGCTACTCTTCCAGAGGACCCAAGTCCAGTTCCCAGCACCCATACCAAGTGGCTCATACACTCCAGTAACTCCAACTTCAGGGGATCAATGTCTTGTTCTAGCCTATGTGGGTACCTCTTCATGTGGCACCCTCCCCTCCACACAAATAGAAATAAATATTTGAAAGGACAAGGAGAGTTTTGTTAATAAACAGCATAATTTTTTTTCTGGGATTTTCATCTAATATTTTTGGATTGTGATTGAGCATAGCTAACTGAATCACAGAAAGCACAATCTTAGATAGGAAGAACAACTGAGGTTCCCAGCAATAAATATTCCGGGTGCATAAGAACTGTTGAAAAGGCACTAGACTCCCTATGCAGCAATTCAGTGTGGTTATCAGAGCATGAAGGAAGGGTCACACCGCTCTGCACAGGCAGGGGGGTGGTCATGGGATGTGGAAACAGCCAAAAGGCCCAAATGATCTCCTGGACCCAGAGGGCTACAGATAAGGTCCCAATGAGTACCCAGGAGTTGTAGATTCCATGAAGCCATTTTCAACCACTACTACAGGAAAGGCAATCCTCAGGAGCAGAGACCAAGAATTCTTATGTTTTACTTTGTCATTTGATCTCATCTAGGAGAAAGGAGAAAGTATGCAGGGACCATAGAGGGAGAGCAGAGTGAGAATGAAAACAAATGCGTGTCATATACACATGTGTGTGCAGGCATACATCTCAATCCTAACCTCCTTCTAGGTTGTGCTGTCTTACACAACCATGACTGTCCTGCGAGCCTCTGGGGAGGACCCTCCGGGGAAGGACCAAGTAGTTTAGGTTGTTGTTGAAACACTGAGAAGCGCTAGATGTTGCCACATATAGAAACTAACTGACTCCTAGCAGTTCTACATGTCCTTCTGTGGTGGCTAATCTTGACTGTCAACATGTCTGGATCTGTGTGCTTCTTAGTTTTTATTGCCAGTTTGAGGCAACCGAAAGTCAACTGGAAAGAAGAAATCTCAGTTGATGAACTGCTCAGGTCAGACTGGCCTGAGCCTATGGCCAAATCGGAGAGGAAATGTCTTGACTGATGAATGATGTAGGAGGTCCCAGTCCATTGCAGGAAGGCCCTTCCCTAGGCAGGTGGATCTGGACTATATAAGAAAACTAGCCAAGTGTGAGCCAGTGAGTGAGTCAGTAAGCAGTATTCTTCCGTAGTCTCTGCTTCAGTTCTTGCTGACATCCCTTGATGATGGATTGTGACCAGGGATCTGTAAGCTAAAATAAACTTTTTCCTCCCGCAAGGTGCTTTTGATCAGAGTGCTTTATCATAGCAGCAGAAAGCAAACCAGAACACCTCCATAAACTGACCCCCCTTAGTGTTTGTGAGTCCCCCTGTGAATGCTTTGCATGGCTGCCAGGGCAACTGGCCACTCTCTTTGAAATCGCAACCAGTCTGATCTCCATAGGGAAGTCTTTTGTGTGAACTCTGCCACTGCTTTTAGCGTATCTCCAACTGTGGGTGCAATTCAACAAACATGGAGTCAGCAGGCATTTGCCAACAAGCCAACAAGGTTACATTTTTTTTTTTGCCTCCTGTCTGCTGGTAAGATGAAGACTATATGGTGCCCCAGACATGAGGCTGCTTTGTAGATGCTCTGAGGCTGACCATGACGCTTATAAGAATATTGGAGACTTTTGGAACAGCTGCAGCATTTGAAGAGCTGAGTCACACATGGACCTGGTATGGAGCAAGTCAAGACATGACTGTGGTGGGAAGCTATGACAAAACAGTTCATACCTCATCTCACATTCACAGGATGCTCCTGAACACTATCAAGTTGCATTGCCGGTTCAAGAGCAGAAGCAGCCAATTTGGAAAATAGAAGCAGAAAGCTGTAGAAATCCTGAGAAGATAAGGTCTCCATGATTTATGTGCAGGTGTGCACACACACGTACCCACAGAGGCATGCATCTATACACAGGGAAATTAATATGTGAGCTTGGGGTAGACATGTGTGCCTGCGTGGGTATGAGTATATGTATTCATTTTACATAAATATGTACATGTTGGCATACCTGCATGCTAATTCATGTGCACGTATGTGTGTGTTTGATGGCTGCATAGATATAAATCTATGTGTTGTGCCTGTGTGGCACGTGGTATGCGTACACTTGAATATGGCTCTGTCATCAGTAAGCATGGGAAGAGGCAGCAGAGGATCAAAAGTGTTCTCAAACCCTCTGATTCCTTCCAAGGAAGATGAGCACTCAGAATAGGATGGCTTTCTAAACCGAGGGGTACAGGTATGAGGTCACAAGGACACCCTTACACTTGCTGACAGGTCTTCAAAGCCAAGAAGATCCAGTCACTGTGCATATGCTGAGGTCTCAGATGCTGTAGTTTGTGTTGTTAGAGAATCCAGGAGATGAGCAGTGATTTGAAAGGGGAAGGACAAGGACATGGTGGAAGAGGTGAGTCAACCTGGTTGGTATCACATTGTCTCCATGCTTCACCTGCTACACAGGTAGCCAAGGGCTTCAGCAGCAGATAAGGGGAGGGGCTGGCAAAGGACCACTCAGGCTGGTGTGCACTGGCATGCCAAGTTCTACACATTGAAATCTTCATCATTAAGACACCTGGGGTCTGCAGGGGGCTCTGCCATTCTGGGAAAAAATGCCTCCCCAAACAAGAAGATCAACATGAGCAAACAGGGTAGCACAGAAGAGACTCTGGGTGGCGGGGGATAGAAATATCTGTTTCTCACACAGCAGCTGACACTAGGGTCCACGTTTGTGCGTCACAGACTGTGGGATTCCATGGCAACAGTCGGGTGGGTAAATTGTTCAGGCTGGGCTGCTCTCTGCTATGGGAGATCCAAACTTGGTCCCGAGTACTGGCATCTCAGTCCTAACACCCACAAATAAATCCCCCTAGGCAAGAAGGGATTCTGTCATCTGCTGTGAAGTGCCAGGATTAGTATAAATTCAAATCTGAAGGAAGCCACCACCAGTCTTGTATGATGACAAGCAGAAACGCCTAAGAAAAACAAGTAAAAATCAAGTGCAATCTGCCACATGAGGTCATTATTGCTACACTCTTCAAGTCTATGGTACACCAGCTTTCCTATGCATCTTTTGCTGTAGCTGAAGTGACGCAGCTGACAATGTTCTGTGCCAGCCTCATTCACTTGATGTGAATTAAAGCAACATTCCTGTCACCTTGACCTGGAGATCCTCGAGCTCTCAGACTAAGGCAGGCCCCTCTCCATCCACTCTGGAGTACTTTGCCATAAGGACTCAATTCAAATTATACACCCAATGCCCACAACCAGGAGACCCAGAACTGCCTTTTCTCTTTCCCAGTTTCTTAGGGGTCCTATATACATTTAGCTGCTTGCTTTAGCCACACACATTCCACTCCATGTCCCCTGCCCGCTGCCAGGCACCCCAGCTTGAGCACCTTAAAATTTGCTGTTCCCACTGTCTGGGAGCTGTTCCTGGCTCTTGAATTAAATGCTTACCTCCCATCATCACACTACACTTCAGATACTACTTCCTAGAAGACAGGACCTCCCTGTATCTTCCTCTCAATAGCCTGGACCAGCCAGCCATGACTCCCACCTCATTTACCCCACCTATCTTTACAGGGACACATCATGACCTGAAGCAAGCTGCCCTGGTTGTCTGTTTGCTGTCTTCTGCTCAGAGAGGGCAAGCAAGGTCTGTCTTACTTATCACGATGTTCTGTGTGGGTTCACTGTGGAATGCTTCAGAACATTTGCAGCAGCAACGTCATAGGGCAGTGGCCACATTCATGCCACCCTTTCTTGCTATTGTACAGGACTATCCTCTGAGCCAAACAGTCACCATCTTCATCAGATCACTAGGGCCTACTTTTTAAAGATCATTGCAGCTGGGTTTGTGGACATTCTCTCTGAGAAGAGGTGTGGGGATGGTCACTGAGCCCTTACCTGAGTAGTAAGCTACTCCTCGCCCCCTGCCAGCCAGTTGTGTGCAGTTCTACCTAAACTGTATGTGGCCTCAGGGAGTTGGGGAGAGGCTAGAATATAAAAAATGGAAAAGAATCAGGGAATAGGGCTTGATCTACAATGGGAAAGTCATCATCCCTGCTTGGTAAAGTCTTTCCAGTGTGGCCTTTCTTGGAGTGGGAGCACCCACAATCTTCTAAGTAACCCATTATCTATGCTCTGTAAGAAAGTCAAATAAACTCATTGGTTCCCCCAAAGTAAACTTGGGAGGAACTGTGCCCCAGTGTATCAGTCTCAGTTTGTGACTTAGAGAGGGGAAAAGATGTTATATATTGTTGTGGGAGGTCCTTCTGCATGTGATACTTTTATTGGTTAATGAATAAAGAATCTGCCTTGGCCTGTGAAAGGGTAGAATAGAGCTAGGCGGGGTCAGGGGGGATTGGGGGACTAAACTGAATGCTGGGAGAAAGAGATCCCATAAGCCTCCCCCCCCAAAAAGACACAAGCCACCAGTTGGAACCTTGCCAGTAGGCCACGAACCTCGTGGCAAAATATAAAATAATAAAAATGGGTTAATTTTGGCAGGGCTGATCTAATGGGAGCTCACCAAGGCCAGCTGGACTGGGACTGATGGAGCATGTGATCAAACTGGACACTCTGAATGTGGCTGATAATGAGAGCTGACTGAGAAACCAAGGACAATGGCACTGGGGTTTGATTCTACTGCACGAACTGACTTTGTGGGAGCCTAGTCTGTTTGGAAGCTCACCTTCCTAGACCTGGATGGAGGAGGGAGGACCTTGGACTTCCCACAGGGCAGGGAACCCTGACTGCTCTTTGGACTGGAGAGAAAGGGGGAAGGGGGTGGGAGAGGGGAAGGGAAATGGGAGGAGGTGGAAATTTTTAATAAAAAATAAAAAAATTTTAAGAAAAGGGATCTCACTATGTAGCCCTAGATAGCCTGCCACTCACTGTGTTGACCAGGCTTGGCCTTGACCACACAGAGTCATCTGCCAGCAGATGCTTAAGTTAAAGTTAAGCACCATCCTACCCAGCCATAGATACATTCTTCAATGGAGAAATCTTGTTTTCAAAAATAGACAGATGAAAACAATGAAAAAAAATGGGTTAATTTAGGAGATAAGAGTGAGCTAAAAAAATATGCATACGCTAATAGGCCAAGCAGCATTGTAATTAATATAGTTTCTGTGTGATTATTTCGGTTCTGGGTAGCCAGGAACAAACAAGCAGCCTCCATACCACAGTATATGATGTGCCCATTTGTAGATGCACCCCATTTTCTGACCACAAAGACAATGTAGAGAACATCTTCACGTCTGACAGTCTAGTGACGGTCTAGTCCCTGTCTCTAACAATGGCCTCAGCTCGTGGACTCAGAAGTACAGCTCAAATAGAGCAGCTGGGTGTTCACAGGCACCACCATGATACATCCCCAAGAGTCTGAAATAAATCCATGACGGTAGCCCCACCAGGCCTGGCCATGAGCAGACAGCATCTAGGTCAGCATTGCCCAGTCATCATCCAGAGATCAGACTCAGTTCTAGAGATCCTGGGTGGACCAGGTGTGCATTTCTAACAGGCTTCCAGAAGAGGCCTCAGGCAGCCCATCCTCACACTGCCTTCTGGTTCCATCAGGGTCAGTGCCATCAGGGCTACACACTCGCTCAGCTCCTTGCACTGGTCCACTGGTTACAGACCTAGCAGGAAGCACAAACTTGTCCCCACCTTGCTGCCCTAGGCAACTATCTTCATATGGCTGAGTGAGTGGGTTCATGTCTGTGTTTTTGCATAAATATGTACAAGAAAGTATTATGTGAATCATGTGTGTGTCGTGTGTGTGCGTTTGTGTGTATGCACGTGCATGAGCTCAGTGGCAAGATCCCCAACTATACCATATCTGTCACTCATTCCTTCTGTATCCTCACTTCATTCATGCTCTCCTGTTGCAGCCAGAGTTTCAAATCTACAGTCTATCCTTATGCCAACACACTTCAGGAGGCTCTCATTGTTATCCTCTCCATTAGGTTCAGTGACTTGCCCCAGGCCACACACCAGGCAAGGAAAAGAACAGGGACTATGTGTTTCCCAAGTCTCATGTGAAAGTATGTGACAGCAGCTGTAAGAGAAGGCAGAAACAACCACGCAACAAAAAGATGTCAGCATTTGGGGTATACCACATTTATCTTGTCTTTCCAACGCCAAAGCTCCTCCCCGACATGACAGCTGCAAGAACTGGTTTGCTCCTGAGGGACACCACAGGCTCAGGCCACAGATGGACATTAGTTATGTCAGCTATTTTCTCATAGTGATAGAAAGCTGGCTTGCACAGCCACAGTGACTCTTGCCTTGCTTTTCCCGAGGGGGACGGCCCTATGGGGAAGAACAGTTCCCTACACCCTCAGGCCGTGACTTTGAACCCAGTCTTGTGGTGGGTGCTTCCTGAGAGATGACAGGCACAGGAGGAATGGGAATCCATGTCAGAGTGCGCTGAAGTCACTCTGAAGTGACTGAATTGGCAGGAAGATTATGTGGCTTCTGTATCCTGGCCCTTTCTTGTGACACGGAGGACCTGGAGATGGTATCTGCATATCTCACCATTAGACTCTGGTTTGTAGCTTAACCATCTATCTTGAGATACATGTGGTTATCGCAGAGCTTGGGCTGAGGACCCGTTCAGCAGAAGGTAACATGCTTAGAACATGCAAGGCCCTGAGTTCCATCCCCAACACCCAGTATGAAGAGAAGGCTTTTGTTACTGAGCCAGTCTCTTCTCACTGGCTGTGGCTCCTCGGTGACTGCAACCTCACTGTGTGGGACAGTCATATGAGACTGAAGGCCGGGCTAGTTTCTCCTCGCTGCCTAGGCTGTATGTTGGACACAGCATGCCCCTACTGCCACCCGAAGTCTGACCAGTGTTCCCTTTCAGGCAGGTGAGGTCATTAATTCTGAGCAGGGCTCACAGTGGTGCCTGAAAAAAAATACTTTAGGTAAAAGAAGTTTCTGGAACTCAAGACCTCACTGATAATCCTGCCACTGCTAGTCAGTGACTAGAGGACACTCCCAGTGATTCGTACGCCAATTCGTACACTGTGTGTGAGGCCTCTGCCTGAAGACAGGATGTATGGACTGAATTCTCGTCTGTTCTGACTTTCTGAAAGTCAGCTGTCCTCACAAGCTTGTCTTTCTCATTAAGGAGGTTCCAGAGACAGCTATAGAGGAGACTTAAGATCATTCCTGGGGCTCCTGTTCTGTCTTTGGCCCTGATTGCCACCAATGTCTTTTATTCTGAAATTTGACAGCGGGAAACTAGGGACAGTCACTAGGGACAGAATCCTCAGTCACTGTGTGACAGCCATAGCCACCCCTGAGGGACACACTGCACAGTGCCCTTCACCCAGACACCAAACATGGCTTGGTTTTAAGGCAAAGGTTCTCAACCTGTGGGCTGTGACTCCTTTGGGGATCAAACAACTCTTTCACAGGGGTCACAAGTCAAATATTCTGCATATCAGATATTTACATAACAATTCACAACAGTAGCAAAATTACAGTTATGATGTATCAACTAAACAATTGTGGTTGGGGGTCACCACAATGTGAAGCACTGTATCAAAGGATCATAGCATTAGGAAGGCTGAGAATCACTGTTCTAGAGTCAGGGTGACTCGGGGGTGGGATATAGAACAGTCCTCCGCAAGGGAGTTCTAATCCCCATGGTCCTGGAGTCTCTTCTTTTTCCATATTGCAAGGAGGAAAAAGTGCAGTCATCTCTCTCATCCTTTTGCATTCAAAGGTGTATGTCTGACGAGAGACAGAGATGTGCTCAGTGGTAGGACTTGCTTAAAGTCACAGCAGGGAGTGGAGGCGAGATCAAGGGATATAAAACCTAACAGGCACTGCCAAAGCAGTCCCTAGCAGAGGCACAGCTAATGGCTCTGTGCTCAGTCTGTCCCCACACCAGCCTCCTGGGAAGCAGAAAGCAGCGTGGTCACTAGGCTGGTTCTGCTTTGAAAGTGACCTTTGTCACATCTGTGGGTTTGGGGTTACAAGGTCTGGTTCTTTACCAGGCCACAAATGCTGCGGTCATTCAGGCTCCCAGTTCCTTCCATGAACATATATATTCATGGACTCAGACTCTGTCACACTCCACACCTGTCACCAGTGAGTTCCTGGAGTCCGCACCTGTCGAGGCACCCGACCCTCTCCAGCAAACCTTTCTGTCTCTTCTCCCACATCGTCATCTTGGTTGAGCGGAGCCTTCCTTCCTGGTGTTTATTACATAATACTGGACGTCAGCTGGGCTCCTGGCCTCTAGAGTCCAGAAGAGTACTGACTTCCCCAGGGGTTCTGGGTGCTTAAAGAAACTTTACTGAGTCAGGGGAACTGAGGAAGAATAGGCCCCTCCAGGCCACATGAGCCTGAACGGTGAGGGCAGTCCTGCTGTGAAGGCTGAGGTGGCCAGTTTGAGACCCTGTAAGAAGCCCGTGTGACTTGAAAAAAGGACTATGGTCACTTGTACTTCTCCTGCCTCACCTTCTCCTGGGTTGACTTTGTTAGATGGCTTTGTGACACCATAGTTCAGTTTCAGAGAGTTCAGCCCTGGTTGCTAAGCCCTGCTGCTTTGGTCTGTGGGCAGTTCAGCACACTGCAGTGGAAACACACAGCAAAAAAGGCTCCTATAGAGGCCAGGAACTAAGGGCACACCATAGAGACCCCACTTCCTTCCACTAGGCTCCATCTCTTAAAGATTCAACTACCTTCCATTAGTGTCACATGCTAGGGACAAAGCTTATAACACATAGGCTTTTGAGGGATACATGCAAGTTCCAAACCATAACAGCTGCCTTAAAAGTTGCATGTATGAAGCTCCTGGAAGGGCCCCGGCAGAGGAAGTGTCCTGAGCCTCAGGATTAGGTTATAGTCTAAGAGGCTCCTGGAAAAATCACAAGAAGTCACTACCACCAGAACAGGAACATACTATACTATCTCCAGTTTCCAGAAGCCTGGACTGGGCTCCAGGTATAACAACTAGCCTGGGCCAGTCCTACACACCTCAGCATGGAGTAGGCAGAACCCTTCATACAAAAGTCATTTCTGCAGTTCATAACCTTCCTTACAAATGACACTGTGGGGAGAAGAAATATGGCCACTCCTTTCTTTCTTCCTTCCTTCCTTCCTTCCTTGCTTGCTTGCTTTCTTCCTTCCCTCCTTCCTTCCCCACTTTCTTCTCTCCCTCTCTCCATCCCTCCTTCCTTCCTACCTTAGTGAACTTTCTGAAGACAGTGGGCTCTCGTCATCCAGCTAGTGGTGGTAAAGGGTAAATCAAGGGCTGGGGGACAGGCACCATAGTGGCCAGGAGGTACCAGAGCAGGGCTGGCACACAGGGAAGTCTGTTCACGAGTTATTAAATGAAGGAAAGGGGTGAGAATGGCCATGTTGTATATGCCAATCTGGATCAAAGAACGATAGGAAAGAAAGGTATGAGGGACTTGGTGTGCACAAGCAACAGGAAGTCAAAGCGGGTTCCTGAACAAAGGTGATATAATAAAAGCAGTGGACCTGAAGGATAACATCCGCTACCTAGAGTGAACCGAGGTATAACCAGAGAGCAGAACAAAGCTGTGGTGACAGACCTCTGACTCAAAGCTGCTGATGTCTCTGAAGTGTCTAAGCCACTTGCCTCGTTTCCCCTACACAGGGTCGCTCTGAGAGGTGGGACTGCCACTGTCCCCTTTGTGTAGGTGAGGGGCCAGCAGGTGATGTCACAGGACCCCAAACCCAGGCAGTCTGCTCAAGCAGGTGATACTATAGAGGACATGGCAGTGGCATTGTGTCCCCTGTGCACACTAATCTGAGACCAAGGCCCTACCTCTAGCTTGCGGACAAAGCCTGGGAAGAATCCCTGCATCTGAGTTCTTGTAGTAGATAACTTCACTGGATGGCTCTGAAAGACCCAGTGTCTGCAAACGGCCTGCACTGGGACCTCTCTCTAGCTCTTTACTTTGATTTTAGTTCTTCAAGGAGTCACTGGTATTAAGGAAACTTGGAAAACTTCCAAGGCCTCCCCTTTCAGTCCTGGACCAGTCAGTCACCTTGAAACCCAACTCAATGCTCCCTTGAGATGGCCACATGGTTGACTACGTTTAGTGTGCCGTGACCACACTGAGTGGCCCAGCCCATGTCCCCTCCACTGGCTGGACAAGACCTTGCTTAGACAGAAGCAGACCTACCTAAGTTCAGCCCCTCACCACCACAGGACACCAGCAGTGGTTAATGTCCCAGAGGGAGGCAGCCCAGGGCCTGACTCAGCTCTAATACCTGCCACTGAGACCTGGCTTAGAGTAGCCTTATCCTGCTTGACAGAGGGGCCTTGGGCTCCTGGGAAAGATGGCTCCTGCAAGGGTAAATTTGTCGTCTCTGACAACAGAGGGCCTTGGAAAATGCTAGAAGCCTTGTTCAGGGACAGGTTCTTGGGTTAGACCTCACTATGAGGCTCCCTGACAACTCAAAGATTTTCTTGGTCATTGGGGTCTAAATATCAATAGGTCTGGACTTTGAGAGGATCATATTACTTGGAACCTTGGTTTCTCCAACTATCAACAATTATCAGGTTGGTATAGGCCGATGCTTCTTTTTTTTATTGCTTTATAAATAATACCATTCAAAATTTCCACTTCCTCCCCTCCTCCCATTTCCCTCCTGCTCCCCTACTCACCCTGCACCCTCCCCCTCCAGTCCTAAGAAAGAGCAGGGTACCCTGCGCTGTGGGAAGTCCAAGGCCATCTCCGCTCTATCCAGGCTTGGGAAGGTGAGCATCCAACAGACTAGGATCCCAAAAAAGCCTTTTTTACATGCAGTAAAGACAAATCCCTGTGCCATTATCATTGGCTTCTCAGTCTGCCCTAATTGTCAGCCATATTCAGAGGGTCCAGTTTGATCCCATGCTCGTTCAATCCCAGTCCAGCTGTAGGCCGATGCTTCTTAGTATGGTCTGGGAAACTGCAACAGTAGAATCGCCTGGGAACTCAGTGTAGACTCTCCAGCTCCACAGCCCTCCTGAATGTAGAACTTTGGGCAGCTGCTATGCCAGTACATGAGGCTCTCTCTGAGTGCAATTGAAGTATGGCCGCACTAGAGCCCAGGATCTCAGACCAAGTATCCTGTGGGTCCTCAGAGGAAGCTGCCTCTGCTCAGTGTCACAGACAAACAAGGACAGGGATATGTCTATTGGTACAGACTCTTAGGTAGATGGTCACCTGCATGACTCCCCAAATACTTTGCACCTCACCTGTTGGATGTCTAGGAAGGGCAGAGGGGATGGTACACGCTATGTGTCCAAGCACATACTAAGTGCCCATGACCCTGGGCCCTTACTATCAGTGTGCTATGTGTGATGTGTGCAGCAGACACCAGGCTTCTCCCATCTACAGACCTGAAGCCCATACTCCCAGTGGGCCCTAGGTGTTCTTGGACTAGTTAGCACCCACACTTGAATTGAACTTTTATATACATTGCTCTGAGAGCTAGGCAAGGGACCAAGATGTGTGACCAACACTGTGGCTGGACTGTGTGGTGTCCTGGGGGGCTCCTGGGTAGGCTTTGTCCTATGGGTCAGCCAGAAACTAGTGTTATCACCATGAGCTAACACTGCCTTCCCTGCACAGCCACACAGTCAACCCCCCCCCCCCCCACACTCTACTGTCCCATGACTCCACTAATAACTATACTGTCTCCCATATCTGCTCTGCACTCACAGGTGATGACTGCTTCTGGCTCTCCTTTGCTTAGCAACCTCATGGCTGCCCCTCATGTACTTGTAACCAAAACAGGACCCAATTGATCTATGACCCCCCCTCTGACCTCACCTTGGGCTGCCTACCTCCCTTAAACTCTGGGCCACTCTTGTCTCAAGGCCCTTTGTTCTTTCCATTCCTTCCTCCTGGTTCCTTCTGACAAGGATGTCTTTATGTCTTCAGGTTTCCAAAGACCCTTTTCAACAAGAGGCGTATACCTGAGTTGGGGGACTCTCCTTCTCACACTCAAACTTCCGACCCCTTCCCTCACTACCCATGTGATCTCTATTTGAACATGCACTTGTACTCAGCTACCCATAGGCCCCAGGAGCTGCCCACAATAACCAATGGTTTTAAATTCTGGTCGGACTACTTTAGCAGCTGGGTGACTCTACATAAGTTACTTAACCTCTCTATACCTCCATTTCTTCATTTGTAAAATGCACCCTTACTTCATTAAATGAGTACAAGCTGCCTGAATATAGCATGTGTCCAATCAGCTATTATTAGAATCATTATGTGCCATGGACCAAGGGCTCCTGGGCAGCAGCCCAGAGCTTGGGCTCTAGTCCAACCCCCATCCAGTATGACCTTGGGCAAGTCTTTTTCCTTAAATGTGCCCTCCAGCTGCAGAATCTGGTTGTTCTCAGGAAGGCTCTGAGACCAATGTAGATTAAAGCCTGCCCACAAAAATCTCCAACATTCCTCCTAAAAGGAGGGGCTAATCCTTCCATTCCCAGACCTTCTCCAGGCTACTGGCTCACTGTGCGTGTCTGTCCATTTGGGCTAACACGATGTATGCTGGATGGCTTACAAACGAGGGCAACTCTCTGTACCCAGTTCTGAAAGCTGCAAGTCTGAATCAAGTGGTCAGCAGATCCAGTGCGTGTCAAAAGCCTGCTTTCTGGTTCACAGACGGAGGTGGTGCACCAGGGCTCTCTGTGATGGTTTCTTTTACAAAGACACTTGTCCACACATCAGAGCTCTGCCCCAGTCCCTGCCCCACTCCCTGCATCCAAGCCTCCCAATACTTTGCTTTGAAATTAGATTTCTACATTGAACTTGGGGCTAGATACAATGTTCGGCCCACAACTCTGTTCTTCACCAATGAACAGAAGGGGGCACATGTCAGGTCACCACAGTCACTGATGGGCAGCCCTGCTCTCTGGGATTGCTCACCATGGGACCATTCATGTAGCCTTTAGCCAACTCCAGCACTAACTCCACAGTTCCCACCAGGTGATCCACATGCTATAGTTCCCCCATATGAATTTATCACTCAGTCTCAAGCCTCAAAACAGACTTTCTGCCCTCTATTTCCCTGTTTTTGCCCCATCTCCACCACAGCCAGGAAGACCAGGCTAGAGACACACTGCCATTCTAGCTTTCTCTGGATCTTTGCTTTCTCATGCCCCACTGAGATGTGGCCCGGCTCCTCTGAGGGAATACCTGGGTCCCACCTCACTACACTGAAGGATGGCCCTGGACAATGACAGAGTTTACTTTCCTAGAACATTCTCCACTCTTCTGGAAGGCAGCTGGTGCCTGCTGCTCTTTCAAGCCTCCACTCATAAGATGCCTCCTCAGAGAGCTTCCTGTGACCTCCTGACCTCTTATCACCTGGGTGTCAAATGCTTTCAGGAGCTGAGTTGCACCAAATCACATATGGAGGCACCTCACTGAACACTATTATGAAAGCACAAAGAATGATAATGGATGAAAGAAAAACTTGATGATGTCCACTACCAGAAAGATCATTACCTGCGTGAGACAGCCACCTCATGGTATAAGACGTAAGTAGTTACAGTCCATTTTCAGTATGAAGTATGTTTAGTATGTTCTTCATCAGTTACAGATAGCAGGAGGTGCTAGGTCCATCTCTCCCTTAGCAGGCAGCTGCTTGTCTCAGAACTCAGAGCTGGAGAGTTATAGGCAGTCTGATCAGAAAAGGAAACTCTTTCAAGTCCTGGGATACTCATTAGATAAGGCTGTCTCCTAAACCAATAAGATGGGGAGTTTGAGCAAGTCTGGGCCTATGGGAGAAGAGGACAGGAATTGCTCATAATCAGGGTATACCAGCTATTTTTGTTTCTCTTTAAGTTGCATCCTTTCTGCAGATGTTTATTAAAAACTGTTTCATTTTCACTGATCTCTTGTGTTTTTTTATATAAATTTTATTTCCAACAGTGGTTATTACATCCTACGACAAAGGCTGCAATCCTACAATCAGTAGGGAATCTATGTGGGGAAATGTACCCCCCAAGTGGAAGAGGTTACCTGAGGGCTCAGGAAAACAGAGGTGTCTCAGAGCAAACGTTCTATGTCCGAGTATCCTAACTGCTGGGTAGCATGCTGGCCTACCCGCAATCCATTCTCTAAGGAGAGACATCTGCAACTTCTGATGGGATTCCTCTTCAATGCCAACTCTCTGTCCGCTTCTCCAGGTATGTTTCCCTCCGTTCCTTTTCAGGGCAGATCTGCAGCAGGGCTCCTGCCCCAAGGTGGCAGCAGCCTCTTGTTGGTACCCTGCAGAGGAGTCAGTGAGCAATGCGCTCTCCCACCATTATTCAGTTCTGCCTCGTATATCTATCTCCTGGGCTGTTTCACACTGCTTAGCAGGTCTCATCTCACTACTGGCAGAGGGCTGTGCTTTGTCCCTGGCTGCCCCACAGGCACAGAGGATGGCCACAACTCCTCTAAGGCTCCCGGCAGCTGCTTTAACCAGCAGTCCAGCCCTGAGCACCAGGCAGCCACTAGGGGTCCTCCCCAAGTATGGAGAGTGGCACCCCAGGCAAAACTGCTTCTCCAGGCTAAGTTCACAGAGCCATTTCATTTCTGGGAACTGGGACTTGTTTGGGGAGGTTTTATTTTTTCCACAAGATTATTCCAATTTTGTCCTTAATGTGTCTTTAAGCAGCTGCCTATGCTCATGAATCATTCACTGGGGGAGCAAGCTCATCCTTTATTCTCAACCCTTCCTTGCTCCTTGATGGAAATGAAAGCAGCACTGCACTAGCTCCTGTCCAGGAGCTTTCAGGGGTGTGAGCTGCCCCGGGCTCAGTGGAGTCCCTGACAGGCAGTATGGTGGGGAAGGGAGTCTTGCTCAGCAGCTCCAAGGAGGGCCTCCTCCAGTTAGTGACCTAGCCCACATCTAAGCCAAGTCTTCCAGACACCAAATGTTCATGTACCCCAGCTGTCAAAGTCAATCCCACAGCCCAGGATCACAATACCTAGGCTAGAGATCTTCACATTTTGGGACAGAGCCTGGCTCCTGGGTATGTGTGAAGTGCTTTGATGAGAAGCAAGAACTGTTAGAATGACAAGTGTAGGCCAAGAAAGACAGATAGGGTACAGTCATGTTCAACACATCAGAGACCTGGATGAAGCCTTACTCGTAAGTGAGATCTTATCCTGGAAATTCAATCTCAGCTCTGTGAGCAAACACATCAGGCCACCCTCCCCACCTGGACAGGCACACTTTCCTTTGCTCTGCTGTCCTATATTCACCTCCTTGCACCTTCTGTCTACCTCCCCCATCTCAGAAACCCCTCCCTGTTGTCCTGATGCTTCTGGCAGATCTCTGAACAGAGCTTTGAATATACTGGACACATTCCTTACCAGGACCTCTGCACCTGCCTTTGCACCTGCTAGCTACTCTGCCAAGCTTTTGTGCATCTCCCCCTTTTCCTTCCTTTCTTCCATCTAAATTTGAGCCAAACCTGTTCTTCCATTCCATCAACTCCACTCCCAGACACTCCATGCCAAAGAATGTTTTACACTCAAAGCTTTCACTTCTGCAAATCTCCCTTAATTGCACTCAGCACCTCCTGAAATCCTGTTCTGTCCAGTAACATAAGCATCATCTTCCATGGCATGACATCCCGAGGGCAGGGTCAGCCAACTCCTTCTTCACTGGGCCTGATACCAGGCCTATCTCAGGATGCAAGCTCTGTAAATACCCCAAAGCTTGAGTGTGGAAGAGATCTTTTCATAGCCATGAATTGTGATCAAGGAAGGCTCAGTAGAATATCTGTACACAGACGATCATTACCAGAGATGAAAATCTGACAAAAGTGGCATTTACAGCAGCTGAAAATACCCAACACCTGGAAAGGAGTCATGCTGGCGGTAAGAAGGCTGGGAAAGTGGGCTCTTCGGCATTTCTGTAACTTGCCTACTTTGCAATTACTTTAAAAGCTGAATCTCCAGCTAGGACTGAGTGTCCTCCCACTCCTAAAGGATCCCCTATCCTCAGCCCAAACTAACAGTCCAAGTATGATGCAGAAGTCTGTATGGAAATCTGGGCAGGCCACTCTGATGGAGCATGAGTCACTATGGAAGGCCCCACAGAATGAGACTGGCCTGGCGCAGGTGACTACCACTGCCTAATGTCCAGCATACCAGCTTTGCCTGCAGGAGATCCATCAGGATGTAAAGTTCAGCTGAGATGGAATCTATCTGAAACTGAAAATCCCAACCACAAACCCTAGAGGAGACATCCAACAGGCAAGGAGATCCCAAATCCCCAACTGACTGAGAAGGATGAGCACTTCATAAGGATGAGCACTCCGCCAAATTGCCAGGGACCCACCTTCCCCTTCACATCTAAACATGTAGGTGGGAGAATGTGCTTGCTGAATTGAATGCATCCATGATGCATCCATTCATTCATTTGCTCATCTATCCCTCCCTCTTCCCACCAGTATCCATATATCCACACATCCACTCACTCAGGTACATGTCTATCTGCCCTTGCACTCACTTATCCACCTGTTAGTCATCTCTCCATCCCGATCACACAGGACCCAAAATAATCAGCTTGTAAAGAGTAAGGGTTTATTTGACTCATTGTTTGGGGGGCGCCACTGCAAGGACGGGCAGAATCACTGCCGCTGAGCCTGAGCACATCATGGTGGAGGGAAAAAACCTTCTCCTCTCCAGGAAAAAAAAAGAGAGGAGAAGTGTTGTGAGATCTTTCCTCAGCACACATAGCGCAGAGTCTCCACATCGCACATTAGGAAGTGATGACAGATCAAAGTCAAAGGACACAATATCTGTGTTCCAGATATTGGGAACTGATGACAGATCAAAGTAACACTTTTACCACAATTCAACTTAGTAAACCCTTGATTTCACTGGGGTTAATTACAGGAGCAAGAACAACTTAAATGCAGCTACATCACCAAAAGGCCACCTCAACACAGGTGAATTCACGGAAGCTGCGTCCCTGGAGCTCTGTGCATGCAGGCATGCATCTCCACAAGTCTGAGATTCTCCTCAAGATACTCTCAGCAGCAGTTTGCTGTGCTCTGGCCTTAGGGCAGGGGCCTCATGAATCTTGTGAGTTGTAGCTTTCCAAAATGCAGAAAACTGCTTACTTTTTAAATCTTGGGAGCCCCCCTCAAGGATGGAATGTTTTGACACGGAAGAAATTGCTACACAAGAAGAAACCAGAGTCCCACAGGCACCTTCAGTGACACACTTCCAATGTCTTAAGTACCTCTTACCAGGCTTCACCTCTTAAAGGTTCTACTACATGCATAAATAGCACCACCCTGGAGATGCACTTTAGTGCATGAGCCTATGTGTGGTAGACATTCAAGTTTCAAGCGACCCACAAAGGCCTCCAAGCCAGGGCACTGATTGCCTCAGTCCACTGAAGCCATCGCAACAGATCAGTCTGCAGAGCTTGCAAACAAGGCACTGGCCTATTTCATCTCCCATTTCAGCGACTCTCTTTGCCTAGGAACAAATCCACACTTCTCTGTACCTTTCTCTTCAGTGCTTCTGTGCAATCCACAACTGGAACCGCTTCCACTTCCCTCCATGCCTGCCTGGGATAACTTCCAGCAGCTACCCTCTGGCTCCTGATCATTCCCCACTGCCTTGCTCCCACCTGGATGTGCACATGGGGCTGAACCCCTCCTCTACTCTGGAAGACACTAAGTAACTGTAGCCCAGCTCTTGGAGCCTGGCACCTCTCTGTTAGAATTCAGCTGTTGTTCATAAGCAGCCTCCCTTCTCTCTTTCACAGACACCTATTGGACCCTACAGAGGCACTGCCTGTGAGTTTCTGGCTAACACACATGCTGGCGACAGGGTCTCTTCTCCAAGAAGTGAGTTAACATGGACTCTGGCTCTCTTCAGAGTCCCCACCATACTGTTGCCTCTCTGTCTGTTTATCTATGACGTTAATAACTCTTCCAATGAACTCCTTATTTCTCAGGTATCCATCTCAGTATCCTCTTGAACCCCACCCCCACATCCAAATCCTAACAAGGCTCAGTGTGATCACAGTGAGAGGAGCAGGTGACACTGGTAGTGTGTCCGTTGTAGTTTAAGAGTTCATTTATTGATGCCTTTCATCTTGGCAACAAAATCTTTCAAGTAAAAGCACTATCATTTGCCTCACTCCATAAGTGTGGAAACAGGCCCAGAAAGGTTGTGCGATTGCCCACAGTCACAGAAGACTTAGATGACAAAGCCAAGCTTTGAACCTGCCTCAAGCATTTACTGGACTTCAAAGCACATGCTCCAAACTGTCATGCCCTTTGAGGAAATGGTCAGTCATCCCAGAAGAGTCAGAGCAGACTTGGACTTAGTTTATGGACTTAGTTAAAGAGGAGGTCTCTTTCTACTACAAGACTGTAGCCATTGAAGCTGCTGAAAAGACAGGCTCTGGAGGATGGAGGTGAAGCAATCACAGAACCATTTGGAAGGAGCTGAAGATACTCTACAGAGACACCTGTGTCCCTCCCTTCCAGCTAACAGACTCTTCAGACAATGGGCCTCAGGAATTAGACTTCCCCCAGCAGTCACCCTAGAGCAACACTGCAAGTCTGAGATGGACTTTATCTCCAGGACAAAGTGTAGACAACTTGTCAGACCAACTTGCAGGAGACTGGAGCTCAATGATGGGTTAGCAATGGGTGAATCCATGCCTTGACCAGGGTTTCTTGACCATCTTGACCCTCTGCTTAAAACTAAACCTCATGTCAGGTCCCTGAAGATGGACTTGGGAGGAAGGGGGTTACTGGATCTCTTTGTCACCTGTCCCAGTATAGTCACATTTAAGAAACCCATTTTCTATGCTTTTCACTGTTTCTTGTTTCTCCTATAGAGAATGAGTGGCTCAACTCTTTTTTGGGTTGCCAAGCCTTGGCTCTGCCCCTAACAGCCCTGCTAGAAGGAAAGGTGAGTCTAGTGTTGCCTCTCCTACTTGCAAGACAAGTAAGGTTCCCTGGCTCTTGATCGAGTTTATTCAATCTTGAATCTGAGTGTTTGGACCCAGGGCTGACAGTTTCTAAGGTCACTGAGCTCATTCTCACCTTCCAGCTGCAATGTCCTTCTTGACTCAGATACTTTAGAAACTCAGTATTTGTGGGGCGGGGGTAGAAAAGCAAACTGAAAGCTGTGCTTCTGTGGAAACACCTTTATGCTTTTGGCCATGCAAATGCTAAGACCCCACTTACAGGAGTTGTTCCCCCTGAGAGGCCAGGTCCTGGCTGCCTATGTGCTGGCTGAGTGGCCATCACTCCCAGGCTACCTATTCTAGAACACAGAAAGTCCTGCCTTCACTTTATGTTCACACTGGCCTCTAATGTGGAGAGTCAGCCTGTCAGCCAAGTGAAAGAGAGGTTGAGCAAGTGGAGCAGGGATAAGTACTTCCATGACTTCTTCTGTGATCTCCCACTGATGACCCACACACCCCTTCATGATCTCCTATTGATGCCCTACACACCCTTCATGGCCTTCCACTAATGACACACATATATCCTCCATGACTTCCCATTGATGGCACATACACCCCTCTGTGACTTCCCGCAGATCTCACACACACACACACACACACACACACACACACACACACACACACCCATGACCTCCTACTGATGGCACACGCCTCCCTCCATTACCCACTACTGATGGCACACACACCCCTCGACGACCTCTTACTTAAGGCACACACACCCATCTGTAACCTCCCACTGATCTAGTGCATACATCCCCCCATGCTTCTGCCAGATCTTCCCCCCACCAATGACATACATGCTCTCTCCATGACCTCCTAATGACATACACACAACCCCTCCATAACTCCCACACTTCTCTTAGGTCCTTTACCTTTACTGATAAAGTGCAGAGCCCCCCTCCATGACCCGCATACCTTTGTCAGGTCGTCCTCCCACTGACAGTGTACATACTCCTTCCGTGACCTTGCCCCTCTCAGGTCCTTTCTCACTCAACACACATCCCAAACTACCATAGCACCAACAGGTTCTCCTTGTGCTAACTATGTGTACACACCCTCTGCCCTTGCTAAAACACTGCTAAACTCAAACCCTGTTCATTGCTACTTATCACAGTTGACACAAAGAAGGGTAAAGATAGGTGTGCCTGAGAGGTCAATGTTTAAGAACAGGAGTAGAAAGGAGGGCCTGTGTACAAGAAACTCCAAGGACGAATTTCAGTTTATGAACATCACCATAATGGGTTGAACAGAGCCTAATCTTCATTCTACACATTAGAATGGAACAGAGAAACAAAAAACTAGGCTCAGACACGAATCCAATTGTCTGTAATCAGCATCCATTTCTAACCAGCACGCAAGAGGCCCTTCAGGCAGACAGGAGCCCTATAAACAAACCACCAGCCTCCAGGAGTCCAAGATCATAAGGTAATTACTGCAACCATTCTTATCGCTAATAGAGACTTGCATTTTAATAGTGCCTTGTACTACACCCCAAACCTCACAGGCATGTAGTGAGAGCTTGCTTGTGTGCTGGCTGTGGAGATACCCAGGTGCAGCTCACTCTTGGAGAAATAGATAAATCCACAACTCTGAAATTCTGTGGTGGACCTAGTCACAGAGGAAGAAAATAAAAAGCTGATTCAGCCTCGAGGTAAAGCAGGAGGGTCTGAACCAGGTGACATCCTGATAAGCCTACAGAGGACAGTCAGACATTCTCAGGAACAGAGAACAGAAAGAGCTAAGACAGAGGCAGTAGGCTGTTTTGAGCAAATGACAAACTAGTCTGTGTGGCTGCCATGCAGAAGTAATTCCTAGGGACTAAGGAGCAGCACAGCCGGTGAGACGGCACAGAACAGACCACAGCATCTCGCAGGCCATGTGGACTTCCTCATGAGTCACGGGGCACCGTCCAAAGGCTATATATACCTCCTACACTCTCATCCGGTGTCCCTTCAACTCTCTACCATTCCATCAGAGTCACATCTGGAGCTTGGTGTCAGAGTTGCTTGCCCAACAATCCCAGGCCCCAGGCTGGTTTGTCATGTGTATATTCTTAATCCTTAGAAAGGGAAGAAACTCTTAGAAACAGACATACGCTAGGCCATTTTTGACTGATCCCCAGAACTCCATATTTAAATAACCTGTGGGAGTCCTACCATATTCAGACCACGGTTGTCACTTCTCTGATGGGATATACCCTTGGTATCTAAGAACTCTTAAATGCAAATCCAAAGTTTTTTCTATTTGTTTTTATAAAGTTTTATGTTATTTTATTTGAGACAGGGTTTCTCTGGGTAGCTCTGGTTGGCCTCTCAAACTCACAGAAATCTGCCTGTCTCTGCCTCCCTAGTGCTAAGATTAAAGGTGTACGCCACCATACCCAGCCTGTTTTTATGAAATTTTAAAGTTTTAAATATTTTACTTAATCTCATAATCTACTTCTTAATGAAAGATACTACAAAGAAGATGAAAACACAAAATTTGGCTGGGGAAAATATTTCCAAGCCACATATCTGACTATCTAAAGAAGTTGTATCTAAAACATAGAAAGAATACCTGAAACCCAACTGAGAAATGAGCAAAACGACATGAACAGGCAGTTTATGAGACACACAGATGCCAAATAAGCACACGAAATGCTCAGCATCGTTAGCCATTCCAGAAAAACCAAGGACCATGCAAGGATGTGCCACTGCAGTCTCAATGTGGTGGCTCAAATGAAAACCGGCATCACATAGAAAGCTAGCGAGGTTGCAGAGAAACCAGATCAGTCACACAAGCAAACACACTGACTGTTCTTTCTTGCCCTTCCCTAAACATGGCATAGCAAAACAAGTTTATCACATTTGTCACTACAGTTGTTTGAAAGAAAATGGCCCTCAAAGGAGGTGGCGCTATTAGGAGGTGTAGCCTTGCTGGAGTAAGTGTTGTCATGTTGGAGGAAGCGTGCCACTGTGGAGGCAGGCTTTGAGGTTTTATAAATGCTCAAGATACTGCCCAGTGTCTCAAACCACTTCCTATTGCCTGCAAGTCAAGATGTATAACACTCAACTACTTCTCCAGCCCCATGTCTGCTGCATGCCACCATGTTGCACCATGATGACAATGGACTAAACCTCTGAAACTGTAAGACACCCCAATTAAATGCTTTTCCTTTATCAGAGTTGCTGTGGTGATGGGTATCTCTTCACTGCAACAGAAATCTTAACTAAGACAGTCACTGCATTCTGAGTTATCTAGAGCTGACTTGAAGTAAGCAGGAGGCAACATGTAGGTTCTATACCAGGCCTATGAAATATATAAGGGACCTACATTTCCTCCAGTTTTGTAACCAAGGTGTATCTTAACTAATTTCCCACAGATACCAAAAATGAGTGTGGTGACACACACAATTCAGATGAGCCTGAGGACATCATGCACAGTAAGAGTCCAACACCACAAAGTACACATCACATAATCTCATCTAGGTATCATTTTTAAAATGACAACATTATAAAAAGGGGGGACAGATCAGCAGTTGCAGGATAGGGGGCAGGAAAGACACAAATACAGCTGTCAGAGGCAGTTTTGTGCTTCTGAAATGTTGTGTCGTGATGGTGGGGTGGCTATAATAAAGCTGCTCTGCATACTACACACACAAGGGAGGACAAGCAAAACTGGGGAGAGTGAAAGATGGCACCATAGTTCTGTAAGGTGTGACCACGGAGGGAATCAGAGTGCAGAGTGCATGGATCTCTCTGTATTATGTCTGAATGCACATGAATCTATAATGATCTCCAAATAAAAGGCTTATATTTTTAATTTTAGAGGTTTCTATTGTTTTCTTTTGTAAGGCAATACGAATACAGAATTACGTGTCTCATGCTTGCCTTCTCTCTCATTCTCCCCAATACTTCTTTCTGTCAGAATCCTCACCCTAGGAACCCAGTCATGATGCCTCAGGGAGCACAGGCCACATGAGGTGACCTAGGGTGGTAGATGTTCCAGTCCAGGTCACAGTTATGCACTAAGATCCCAGACCCCCAAAAAGTATATCAAGACACGTAATTGATGAAATGTTCATATGCCCTCAGGCCCTAGGAGCCATGGAGTCACTACCTACCTTCAAGTTTTCCAGTTGATGTCCCTGTAGTTCAAGGGCAAGCAGGCCTGACCCAGAGATCACAAAAGATGGCACAGGTGGTGTTACCTTCAAAGCCAGTAAGGTTTAAGACTCCAGTGCCTAGAGGAGAAATGATTCTTTTCCTCTTAAACCAGAGATAGAGGCTACCTCTACCCACCACCATCCTTTCTTGCTCCTTCCCTCCCCTAATCCTGTCTCTTCCTTCCTCCATCACCCCTTTTATATCCCCCTCCTTTCCTTCTCTCCTTACCCTTTCTCCCTCCTCTCTTCGCCCATTTCTCCCCTTCTCCTTCCCCCGCTTCTCTGAGTCAGGCCTCTGACCTTGCAATCTGCACATGCATGCAGCTGGCCCTGTATAATTACTTGTCTGCTGCCACTTGACCCATCAGCTGGTAAGCAAGCATATGACTGGTGAGCAGCTTGGCAAGCCTCCTTGTTTCCTTTCTAATGATAAGGCTTCCTCCCTACCCACTTTGAAAATCTGACATCTTTTCTATAACAAACCCTGTCCCTTGAGTGTGTCAAAAACCTGTCCAGAGAAAAAGGGCAGAGTTACTAAGGAGATCTCAGCTATGTGGGAGGATCTCTTTCACCACCCCTATGACCCCTCTGAGTCCTGTGAGTAGCTCCAAACTCTAACCTTTGAGTAAAAGGGCAAGAAAGTCAGGGCGGGTGGAGAGCTGAAAAATAGCAACCACAGGGTCCATTCACCCTATGTCCTGCCTATGTCCCAGGCAGACTTGCCCCATGTAAGGGGCAGCAGAAGTCAGGTGGGGGTGGCATGGGTCCCAAAGTTAGCTCACAATCAAGGAGAGTGCTCTCCTGGACAAAGACAGGTAGAGAGAGAAAGGGTTGTAGATGGGACACTCTCAAGAGTGTAGCCTCCACCAAGAGGGTCTGAGTGTCTTGGGATGAATGTGGCAAGAACATCAAAGGCCTCCTGGAAGCCTGGGGATTCACTTGCCTCTGTGGGGGACCTTGCAGAAGTCTTAGGGTTTCTTATAAATAAACTGACCTCTATACAAAGAAAGCCACAGCCTCCTTCATTATCTTGGAAAATCTGTGTTCCTATACACAAAGGACACTTTTAAAAAATCATATTCTCCAACCCACTACTCAGCTGTTCACAACCATCTTCAGGAAGGGCAAAAGACCAGTAATTGAGGGCACTGTCTAATTGCATGGCAGCCCATGGTCTGGGACTGTAGCAAGGTATTCAATTTCTGGTCAAGCCTGGCACACATGAAATTCTTCCACAATCTGCCAGCAGCCAGCATTTATCACCTACACGCCACTCTGTCACAACTGCAGGGAGAGGCAGCAGATGTGACTTAGAAACCCAATTTGAGGACTGGGGATGTAGCTCATTTGACAGAGCGCTTGACTAGCATGCACAAAGCCCTGGGATTCTATGCTTAGTACCACATAAAACTGGGTGAGGTTGTGATTACCTGTAACCTTAGCACTTGGGGATGGAGAAGTTGAAGGACCAGAAGTTGAAGGTCATCGTTATCTATGTAGCAAGTTGGAAGGCAGCCTGGGCTCCACGTGTTAGAGGACCAAACCCCCATAGCCATGCGGGTGGCTCTGTTCAATGACATCCAGATGCTGTTCATCACAGGCCCTGCTGGCCCCACAGCTGCAGGAGATACTAAGGTGAGTCCCATCTTACAATGAGGAAACTAGTTCTGAGAGTGCCAGCCATATGATAGGCATCAACATCCTGACCTAGAAGGAGCCCGTGTGCCCCTTTTACAGGTAAGTACCCTGAGGTTCAGAGAGGCCTAGGAAGACACATTGATGCTCCAAGTAGGAGTGTGAGGCAAGCTCCAAGTGGCCACCGTCCTATGCCTTCCAGATCAAGGCTATTAGGGATGATTTACTCTTGCCAGCACCCATCTCCCAACTGAATCCACTTGGGGATCCAGAAGTGAAGCAATGCCCTATCTTCTAACCTTATGCCAGTCCCAGAGAAAGCAAATTCATTAACTTTAGCACAAAGCCAGCCAACCAAGAGATCGCAGGTAGCAAGTTCCCTGATCCAGAGGAAAGGGAACCCAGTCTCACAGGATCCTAGTGACCTACCCAAGGCCCCAGGTGGGGACAGAGCATGGTGTTCCCAGCCTGGATATGTGGCTCAACGGCATGGCTTCTGAATTGTTACCACATACGATCTGAAATAAAGAATGATTTTTACACAGAAGAAAACCTGCTAAGAAGAGCTGAACTGGGGCCGAGGCAGATGAGGGAGGACTACCAGGCTTGAATGTCCTCTCTGACTCTGACAATTTCCGGCTCTTCACCCTAGAGGACCTCTGCAATTTAGTCCTGTGGCCAGCAAGCTCATCTGGACATTAAAAATTCATTTACTTGTTAGTCTCCTGTTTCTTACGGCCCATTTGTGGGCTCCCCCCCACTCACCCCACAGTATAAGCCTGCATCTTCATATGCATAAAACATTTAAACAGACATTCCGCAGCTAAAGTCGGCTGCACTCTGTTCCCCTAGAGGCAGTTCTATCCATGTGGCTCAACACAAGAAATCAGACTGAAGAGTAATTACACTCTTTGACTTACAGTGTGGAGTTACGTCCCAGTAAACCTGACAGAAACTGAATATACCACCAAGTAGTCCAATATGCATTTCATATCCACTCAGCCTAGCCCACCTTAAATATGCCAGCCTATGGGTAGCCAAACTATTAACACAAAGCCTGTTTTATAAGTAAGTGTTGATTGTCTCATGAAATTTACTGAATAGGACACCACAGTGAGAATCATCTGTATGAATGCTTCATGCCACTGTGAGTCAGATACACTCTGCAAACATGATGACGAAGGAGGCCATGGTACCAGGAATGTGATTTAGAGCACAAAAAACATTTTATGAAGTTCAGCCCCTGATGGTCTCGGTCCCCTGGAACACTGCAGGGTGTAATATCATGGGAGTGGGTCATTCTGGTTCATAAAATAAAAATGTTTATTTTCTTATGGTGACTCAATGGTAACTTAAAGCTGGGACCCAGACACAGACTTCGAATCCTGCTTGCTGTGCACAACTTATCTTCTGATAACCTTTGGCACAGCCTATCTGTCATAAGCCTCCATTCCTCAGCCATGACTCTACCTCGAAGCATTCTATCACACTGAAATATGTAAGCTCTAAGCCCAGTACTGCCAGAGTTAATGCCCTGGGATGGGGTGGTTTCTTCTGCGAAAGAAAAGCAGAAGCCCACATTTCCTGGTCCTGCAGAAAAATGGAGCAGCAGGGAGTGCACACTGTGACCACAGCTGTGCCTGGAAAGCTGATGGGTCATTTTTTACCCTCTCCCTTCCAGATTTCCTGTAATGCTCTCTCTTGCTTGGATAATAAAAACACATTTACATAAAAATAGTGTATTCAATCTTCCATGCATTCGACAGCCAAGAATCGCCTGCCTGGGGCACCAGGACAGAGATCTTTCTGAAAAGAAGGGGGCAAAAATAGACAGTGTCAAGAGTGAGATCAGGAACTGGGGAGATGGTAAAGTGCTTGCCTTGCAAAGATAAGAGGACCCGGAGTTTATCACAAAACAGCCCCACTACTCAGTACCAGTTTTCTTCCCCCTCTGCTTTCTGGTTTCCAGAGTCCTCATTTTAACACTTCAGTAGTAAGAAGCCATGTGGACTCACCTCTGGGGAACAGCCTAATATTTAGCTCATCAAATCTGCATGATAAGCATGGGAGATGAGGCTGACCATTCTGTTTATTGGAAGGTGGCTAATCCATAGAGAAGCTGCAAGGTCACAGGGATAGAGATCAAAGTGTTTTAAGATTAAACTTAAGCTCTTGGGCTTCCACTTCAGTACTGACTAGTCCTGAACTCTATGAGTCATTCTGGTGTACTGACTGGAAAAGGATCTGGGAGAGGAGATACTGGGATGCTGATGTAATAAGATGCCCTGGCTTGCCACAACCATAGCTTTCAGCACCCTGAAGTGAAGCAGCTCTCTCTCTCTCTCTCTCTCTCTCTCTCTGTGTGTGTGTGTGTTCGAGAGATGGCTTTAACTGAAGCTCTGTCAACAGGGTAGTATTTACATTTCCAAGATTCCATAGGGTGAACTGTGCTCTAGACATCAAAGCAAAGCATAGCCACCGATTCACTACTTGAGCCTCTACACCATGCATCCATGCTGCTAAGAACTTATCTGAGCTCTGATACAACAAAACCCTAGGGGCTGGTGAGATGCCTCAGTTGGTAAAGCACGTGCTCCACAAGTATGAGGACCTCAGTTCAAATCCCCAGAACCTGCATAAAAGCAGGGTGTGATGGCACACATCTGTAATACCAGTACCAGGAGGGGCAAAGACCAAGACAGGCACATGCCTGAAGCTCAGTGATTAGCTAGTCTAGCCAAATGATGAGGTCCAGGTTCAATTAGAGACCCAGTCTCAAAAAATAATGACATCTTGAATTTTGCATGCAAATGGATGGAAATAGAAAACGCTTTACTGAGTGAGGTAAGCCAGACCCAAAAAGAGGAACACGGTATGTATTCACTCATAAGTGGATTCTAACCATAATTAAAGGTCTTTGAGCCTATTATTCATGATCCTAGAGAAGCTAAATAAGAAGATGAACCTGATGAAGATTATTTAGCTATCCGCCAGGAGGTAGGAAATAGACAAGAGTCCCAGGTAACCTCGGGTGCATGGGGGGGGGGTGGGAGGGTTGTCGGAAAGGGAGAGGGTTAGAGAGAAGGGAGTAGGGGAGGATTGGGGAAAGATCGGTGGCCTGGGATGGGGGGGAGGGAGGAAGGATGGATATGGGATCAGGCAAGTATATACCTCAACTAAGGGAATCATTTTAGGGTTTACAAGAGACTTGATTATAAAGGGGATCCCCGGTCCAAGGAGAGATCCCCAGATGGTTCTCTGGACAGAGGAGAGGGTGCCTGAACCGTCCTTGGCCCACAACCATACTGATGAATATTTTGCATGTCACCATAGAACCCTCATCTGACGATGGATGGAGATGGAGGCGGAGAACCACGTTGGAACACTGGACCTAGCTCCCTAGGTCCAAATGAGAGGCAGAAGGAAAGAGAACGTGAGCAAAGAAGGCAAGGGCACAGGAAACCTTCATCCGACGTTGGATGGCGATACAGATGGAGACCCATATTGGAACACCGAACTGAGCACTCCACGGTCCAAATGAGGAGCAGAAGAATGAAGAAAATAAAAAAAGTAATCAGGACTGCGAGGGATGCGAGCATCCACTGATACAAGGGGACTGATATAATGAGAGTTCACCAAGGCCTGTTGGACTGGGACTGAACGAGGACGTGATCCAACCAGATTCTCTGAATGTGGCTGGCCCGGAGCCTTTTTGAAAAGCCATTGACAATGACACTGGGACTTGCTTCCTCTGCATATACTGGATTTTGGCGCTCCAGTCTGTTTGGACTCTCACCTTCCCTGGACCTGGAGGGAGGGGGGAGGACTTCCCACAGGGCAGGAAACCCTGACTGCTCTACGGGATGGAGAGGGAGGAGGAGAGGGAGTGGGGGGAGTGGGAGGGTGTTGGGAGGAGGGGCTGAAATGGAAACTTTTATAATTTAATAAAAAAAAAGAAAAAAAAAAGATGGAGAGTGACATTCAGCATTCACTTCTGGTCTCCACAAGCAAGTGTACACACATTCACACACATACCAGCAAACACAGACATGGAGGAGGGGAGGGAGGGAAAGAGGGAGGGAGGATGAGAGAGTGAAAGAGAGAGAGAGAGAGAGAGAGAATTTAAATATCCTGCTAATTAAAACAAATGGGGAAATTTTTATAAAGTATCTTAAAAGAAATACTCCATTATTTCTTAATGCATATTCCAACAACCAGTTTCCTGTAAAGAGGTGTGTCTCAGTTACTGTTCCAATGCTGTGAAGAAGCACCATGACCAAACCAACTCTTATTTTTTTTTTAAAAAAAAAAAAAAAAGCATTTACTTGGGAGCTTGCTTACAGTTTTTGGTTTTTTTGGGTTTTTTTGGTTTTTTGTTTTGTTTTGTTTGAGACAGGGTTTCTCTGTAGCTTTGGAGTCTGTCCTGGAACTAGCTCTTATAGACCAGGCTGGCTCGACCTTACAGAGATCCACCTGCTTCTGCCTTCTGGGTGCTGGGATTAAAGGTGTGCGTCACCACCACCCAGCTTGCTTACAGTTTTAAAAGTCAGTCCACTATCAACATGGTGAGAAGCAAGACAGGCATGGTGCTGGAGCAGCAGCTGCAAGCTTTGCATCCTGATCTATAAGCAGCAGGTAGAGAGAGAGAGAGAGAGAGAGAGAGGGAGAGAGAGAGAGAGAGAGAGAGAAACTAGGCCCAGTGTTGATTTTTTTTTTTAAATTTGAAAGTACACCCCCAATAACACACCTTCTCCAACAAGGCCACAGCAGTCCCAACCAGGTCACATCACTAATCTTTCCCAAACAGTCACACTAATTGGGGACCAATCATTCAAACATATGACCCTATGGCGGTCATCCTCATTTAAACCACTACAAGGAGTCTTGCTTTAATAAACAGACGTTGCTGTCATCCATCTATCCATCCATCCATCCAATCACTGTAGCTGATTGTTTTTTACTCTTACTCTTTTGGCTTTTTGGGGGGCCTGCCACCCAGCTCCCAAAGAAATCACATGGACAGAGGCTTATATTTTCTTATAAATGCCCAACCATAGCTTGGCTTATGTCTAGCCAGTTTTTCTGAAATTATCCCAACTACTTTTGCCTCTAGGCTTTTATCTTTCTTTTTTTTCTGCATACCTTTCTTCTTACTCTGTATAGCTGGGTGGCTGGTCCCTTGTGTCCTCCTTTCCTCCCTTTCTCATTCCTTGATAGCTCTCTCTCTCTCTCTCTCTCTCTCTCTCTCTCTCTCTCTCTCTCTCTCTCTCTCTCTCTCTCTCTCCATATTTCTCCTATTCATTTTCTCTGCCTGCCAGCCCTGCCGATCCTTCCTCCTACCTTGCTTCTGGCCATTCAGCTCCTTATTAAACTAATCCGGTGTTTTAGACAGGCAAGGTAACACAGCTTCACAAAGTTAAACAAATGCAACACAAAAGAATGTAACACATTTTTGGATCATTTTATACAAACATTCCACAGCATAAACAAATGTAACACATCTTAAAATAATATTCTACAACAAATCATGCACATAGTCATCCAGTCAACCATCCATCTACCTATCTATCCATCCATACACCATCCATTCATTTGTCCAATCATTCAATTACTCCTCTACTCATTCACCATCCATCATCTGTCCATCCATCTGTCCATCCATCCATCCATCCATCTATGCATATAACTACCCATCCATTCATTTTTATTACATTCAAAATTCTATGCTAGAACCTTCTAAATATTAGGATAGCTATGATCAAAAACAAACAGGGTACTGGAGAGATGGCTTAATAGTTAAGAACATTTTTTGCTCTTGCAGAGGATTTGGATTCAACTCTCAGCATCTATATAGTAGCTTACAACCATCCCTAATTCCAGTTCCAGAGAATCTTATGCCTTCTTCTGAGCTCTGCAAGCACTTGGCACATACATACATGTATGCAAATAACTTTAAAAATTATTTAAAGACATAAAAAATTTAAAAAAAAAACAGGTAGTAACAAGTATTAGCAAAGATGCAGAGAAGAGTTGATAGGAATAAATGGTACATGTTACACTATGAGTGTGAAGTTTCCAACAGGCTCCCATGTTTGAACACTTGATCTGCATCTGGTGGTGGTATGTTGAGATTGTGGAACATTTAAGAGGCGAGGCCTAGATGGAGGAAGAGGATTGATTGGCAAAGGACATTGTTCCAGTCCCACCTCTGTGGTTTCTGATTGATGATACAATGTACCCAATCACCTCACATTCTGCTGACACAGCTTTGAGTTACTCTGGCTTCCATGCCTTCTCCACCATGATGACCAGTATCCCCTAAAAAGATCCAAACTCAATATTTCCTCCCTTCAGTTGGTTAAATTTTAATACTTTGTTTGTTTAGTTAATTTTTTGTGTATGCACATGTACAGGCCTGAGGATAACTTCTTGGTCTGTTCTCTCCTTTTATTGTGTAGGTCCCAGGGATCAAACTCAGGTACTCAGGCTTGGTGGCGGGTGCCTTTACCAACTGAGTCATCTTGCCAGCCCCCTTAAATTATTTGCCAAGCATTTGGACACAGCAAAGAGAAAAAAATAATGAATAGAGTACAACTGTTACAGAAACTGAAGGAGTTCTAGCCAGCCCCAGAAAGGCAAATGTGGCTCTGGTAGGCTTGCCCTACTCCCCTCTTCCATCTGCCTTGTTAAAAACCATTAGATTTCATTCCTAAAGCTATTCCCCAGGGTCAGTTCCCTTATTTGGCCATTTCCTCCTCCTGAGGTTGATTACCAAGGTCCAGCAACCAAAAGCATCCTAACACAGAGTTCCCCTTTTACCTTTATAAACTGTCATTTGCCTCTGGGCCATGTCTGTTTCCTCTCTATCCAGAGGCAGTCCTTTGTCCTGCAGGACAAATATCACTTCCCCTTCTCCATTCTTCCTTTCCCCTTATCACTCATCCTTTATCTCTAGACTTTGTCTCTTATTCCCTGCTCTTTGTCCCTCTGGAGCAAATAAATCTTTTTTTGTGCAGAGAACCTGGTCTTGGAGTGTCTTGTGCCGACACTGCTTCCTTTAGAAACCCTCAAAACTTCCAGCACAGACGCACAACATGATCAATGGTTTCACTTCTCCTGTTATACCCACAGGGACTCAAAGCCAAGTGTCAAGGGTAATCAGCTATGTTCACACGGTATAAATCATAGTAACCATATGTCGTCAACAAATAAATTCAACGCAGCCTATCCACATATCAGCCTTAACAGAGGAAGAGGATTCTAGCTAAGTTAAATAAGCCAGAAACAAAGGACAATGTACTCCATAGAGACAACGTGCTCCTCAGACTGTTGGTCACTGGCAAGCACCTGAGAGAACCCACTGAAAGGAGGATAGGTTTATTTGCAGTCACAGTTTTAGAGGCTTCAGTCTGAGGTTAGCTGGATCTACGGTTTTGGGCCTGAGATGAGGCAGAGTGCTGTCACCTCATGGCAGCCAGGAAGTAAAGAAAGCATACCATTCTAGAACACACTACCATTTACCTACTTCACTCAAAGTAGGCCCCGCCTCCTAACTTACACCACCCAATAATTAATTTAATATTAATAATTAATAATAATTAAATTTTTCCCAATAATTAATCCATCACCTAATTAATGCATTGCTGAAGTCAGAGCATTTATAATGCAATTCAATCACTTGCTAAAAGTGCTTCTTCCAGAAGCAGGGGAGATGGCTCAACCACACAGTTCTTGTTACACAAGCATGAGGACCTGAGCCTCTGTTAAAAGCGAGGTGTGGCAATTCACTCTTGTAATCCCAGCACTGCAGCGGAGGTTACAAGAGTGTGGTGGTTTGAATGAGAATGGCCCGTAGTTCATGTATTTGAATGCTTGGTCCCTAGTAGGTGAACTATTTGGGGAAAGATTATGTGTGTTCTTGTAGGAGAAAGTATGTCACTGGGTATGGATTTGGAGGTTTCAAAAGCCCAGTCTTGTCCTTTGCCTCCAACTTCGTGGATCAAGATGTAAGCTCTCAGCTACTGCTCATCACCATGCCTGCTTGCCTGCTGCCATGCACTGTGCCATGATGGTCAAGGACTCACTCTCCAAAACTGTAAGGAAGCCCACAAATTAAATGCTCTCTCTTATAAGCTTCCTTGGCTATGCTGTCTATTTACAGCAATAGAAAAGTAGCTAAAACAATGAGGATCCTTGGGGATCACTGGCCAGCCAGCTAGCCTTGCCAAACCCATAAATCCCAGATCTTTGTGAGCACTGACTCGAAAAACAATGTTATTGTTTATTTGAAATGGTGGATGGTTCCCAAGGAAAGACACTTGAAGTTAACTTCTGACTTCCACACACATATATGCACTTATTCACTCCTACACAAACATGCCTACATATGTAGTTGCATTTTCCTTGGTCCACTAACCGGATCCCAAATAAAGACACAGAGTCTTATTATTAATTATGAATGCTTGGCCTTAGCTTAAGCTTGTCCCACTTACTTTAATTTAACTTGATTTAACCTGTTTCAATAATCTACATTTTGCCTCTGGGCTTTTAACCTTTCTTTCATTGCATAAGTTTTCTGCTTCCTCAGTGTCTATCTGGCCCCTGGCATCTCCCTGTTGTCTCCTTTTTCTTTTTTTTTCTTTTTTCTTTCTTTTTTTTTGGTTTTTTGAGACAGGGTTTTTGTAGCTTTGGAGTCTGTCCTGGAACTAGCTCTTGCAGACCAGGCTGGCCTTGACCTCACAGAGCTCCACCTGTCTCTGACTCTGGAGTGCTGGGCTTAAAGGTATGTGCCACCACCTCCCAACTCCTTTTTTTTTTCTTATTCAAACCTAAATTTCCTTCTACTACTTACTCCTCCTGCCTGGAAGTTCCGCCTATACCTCCTCCCTTGCTATTGGCTATTCAGCTTTTTATTAGACCAATCAGGTGCCTTAGGCAGGCAAGGTAAAACAGCACTGCATCTTAGCATAATTAAACAAATGCAACACATCTTTACATGTAGCAAGGCAGGCCGGCTTGTTGGGGTATCTGTCCCGCCTGGTACCCCACAGCCGGCAAATCCCAAAGAGAAATCACACACAGGACTCCATAAGGTTATAAACTAACTGGCCCATTAGGTCAGGCTTATTGTTAACTCTTATAACTTATGTTACCCCATTATCCTTATCTACATTAGCCACATGGCTACGTACCTTTCTCAGCTGGGCAAGTTACATGCTGCCTCTTCGGTGGTCTGCACAGGAGTGGCTGAGGAAGTTTCCTCCTCCCTAGCCTTCTCCTATTCTCATTGCCCTGCCTCCACTACCTGTCTGGTTGACCCACCTATACTTCCTGCCTGGCCAATCAGCGTTTTATTAAAATACATGATTGACAGAATACAGACAATTCTCCCACATCATTTACATACTTAAACAAATATTCTGCAACACACATACAAAATAAAAATAAATAAAAGCCTCACATTTGAACAATGGGAATGGAGGTTGTAGCACATAAGCCTTTTGGGCAGATACTTCCTATCTGTGGTGGTTTGAATAACAAAGGCCCCATAGGCTCATATACTCGAATTCTTAGTCACTAGGGAGTGACACTATTAGGAGGTATGTCTTTGTTGGCATAGGTGTGACCTTGTTGAAGAAAGTGTTTCACTGCAGGGGATGGGCTTTGGTGTTTCAAATGCTCAGGCCAGGCCCAGTCACTTTCTCTTCCTGCTGCCTGAGGACCCAGATGTAGAATTCTCAGTTACCTCTCCAGGACCATGTCTGCCTGCATGCTGTCATATTTCCTATCATAATGATAATGGACTAAACTTCTGAACTGTAAGCCAGTTAAATGTTTTCCTTTATAAGAGTTGCTGTGGTTACACTGACTCTTCACAGTAGAAATCCTAAGAGAATATCCAGACCATAAGAGCAGAATGGCAAATACCAGGGCTCAGAAGAAGGTTAGGACTTACTGAGGAAAGTTTCAGTTTAGGGAAATAGTGGTGGGGATGGTTACACAGCATTGTGAATGTACTTAAAGGCTGATTAAGTTGGGAAGTTTCATGGTTTAGATAAAAAAAAAAGTCTGTGATGGGCACCTACTGTGAGGGGCATAGAGGGACCCATAACAGTTGTAATGACTGTTTATGAAAGCCCTTGGTGAGCCTAACATTGCTGGGAGCACAGTGACCTCAGTTGCTCCCTCAGCCCTAAGCTCTGTACTCTCACTGCCCACTCTTCAAGTAAGTGTCTTTTCTGTTCAGTTATGTCTTAGAGTTAAAGGGGCCCACTTCCACCAAGTATATCACTCAGGATTTCCCTCTCCTGATTGAACTATGGCAGGTAAGACACAGTAGAAGGCAGTAAAGACAAAGGAGAGACAGGCAGGCCTATGTCAAGGAAGGAACTGTGCTCTTCTGCACACAGCCCCTGTCGAAAGTTCTTTCTTGTAGCTATGGTACTCAGGGTGGGTGTTTCTTTAACACCTCACCTCCATTACACCTTTTTCCTTCTGTTACTGATCCCTGAGAGCTGTACCAGCCCTGATTATTGTCCTTCTAGCACACAGCTCTGTAAACTGTCCCTTTATCAAACCTTCCTTTGAATATGCATCAGTTTCCCAAGGCTCCTGTGGCCCTTTTCTTTGCCTACATGAAAAGGCTATAGTTCAAATAGTAGGCATCCCAGATTCCAAGGATAACCTTAATCTATTTTCACAATGTCCCTATTCCATACTGTTATAAAAGAAGATGCCCATGGAGTGTTCTGGACACAGGGAATAAACACAGGACAAAGAATGGCTGTTCCAGGAACCTGGAAGCCACCTCCATAGTAACACCAAAATGAACTTGTCACACAAACTCATCCAATACTAACACAATTTTTAAAGTTTAAAATGAAGTTATGGAACCTAATTTTCCAAAGGTTCCATAGGGAGAGAGGGAGTGAAAAAATGAAAAGAAAAGTTGATAGGTAGTGTTTAATTATTCAATTTTAACCTGGGGCTGAGTAGGCAGAGACAGGCAAATGCCTGGGATTCCTTGGACAGTCAGTCTAGCCTACTTGATAAATTCCAGATCAGTGAGAAACCGAGGCAAGTGTATCTCTGTGAATTAGAGGCCAACCTTCTCCACATGAGTTCCAAGAATTAAAAGGCCAGCCAGGGCCCCAAAGTGAGACTTTGTCTTAAACTTTAAAAATAAATAAATAAAAACATGATGAATAGTGTTTGAGGCATAACATCTAGGATTGTCCCTGACCTCCAAGTGGGTATATACACACATGAACACATAACAACAACAGAAGGCCATCTCTATTTGGACTCACAGTTTTGGAGTTTTCAGTCAACAATCATTTGAACCGCTGCCTGGGGCCTGCAGTCATTTGCAGGAGTATATGTATGTGCTAAATGAGGTTGTTCACCTGTGGCAGACAGGAAGTAGAAAGTGAAGAGAGGAAGGGATCTGAGATCCCAATATCCTCTTCAATGGTACGCTCACAATGACCTTGGGAAGTCCCAAGAGCCCCACTTCCAAGAAAGGTTGTACAGTCTTCCAGCAGCACCTTTCTCCTGCATCTTATATTTACCAAGTACCTAAACATGCTGAGCTTGAATCAGGAATCAGGAATAAGCCAGTGGATAGCAGGGACATGAGCAGATGTCTGGGGGCACTGGGCAAGCTGCTGACCCTAGAATCAGCCTTTCTAGTTCTCTAGCCTGAGTCCAGGTTATGCTAAACATGGAACTGAGCTTAGAACATCTCTTCATCGCCTTTAAAGAAGTTTCAGTAAACTCTACCTATCGGCTCTGCCCATCTGTGAAACCCCTTCCAGGAAGGGTATTGTCTAGGGAAAGTGAGGAGGTCAGTATTTTCCATCTTCATGGGACACAGTGATAAGTCCTTGCTGGACAGGAAAATTACAGACCAAACAAAGCTCATATGTAACTGCAGGGCTTGGGGGCTACAGATGGTGCTCCGATCACCTGTGCATGTGACAGACATAAAGGAAAACCTCAGTAAGCAGTTCCAGCATCAGAACCATTGCATTATAGGGATATGACAGAGTCAACACTATATTGAAATGAGTAGCTGAGTGCACCAAAAGCACTGGAATCCCAAGTCCAGAAAGAACAACTGAGTCATGATTGACAGTGCACAGTGGACCACGGTTTACAAGCTTGTACAACAGGCCTTGTCTCACCTAGAGTAAGGTTTGGAGAGGGAAGTTCCTCAGGATTCCCACAGTGAGCAGGAGGGAAATAGCTACACTTCAGTTTCCTGGTGTCTGCAGAGGAATCATGAAGCAACCTTCTGGAGTTTTGCAGAGGTTGAACAGGACACCTAGGAGTGAAACCCTTTTTTGTGCTATGCTGGGTACTCAGTAGCAGCTTGGCAGGCCACTCTCTAGTCTTTTCCAAACTCCTAGATCCACCCTAGTCATAAATTTTCTGCAGAAATTATTTTCCTGCTCTTCCTAGTTACAGTCTCTCCCTTCCTCAGGGGACTAGCCCAGCACACACTTCTGGCACTGTCCTGAATAATAAAACAATAGCAGTAAGAAGACTTACTACTTATCTTAAAATCAGATCCTGTACAACACCAGGGAGCATTCTAAGGTAGCTTCAGCTGAGCTTGAGTACCATAGTCTAGTTCAGTCACTTGTCCCTATCACAGAATCATAAGTCTGCATTGCAAACTTTCAGAACCATGTCCCAATGCTATATATAAAGGGCACTCATGCAGCTTGAACATGTCTGTAATCTGTATGAAATGCTACCTGAATTTATTCTTGCCTTGAATAAATTCCATCCTCTCTCCCTCCACCTACACATCCATCCACTTATCCTTCCCTCCCTCCATTCATCCATCTAACTATCTTACTATCTATACACTCAGCATCCATCTATCCATCCAACTATCCCTCCATCTATACATTCATCCATCCAACTATTCCTCCATCTATCCACTCATACATTCCCTCTCTATACATCCATTCATCCAATTTTCCCTCCATCTATCCATTTACTCATTCAACTATCCTTTCATCCATCTATTCATTCCTTCATTCATTCATTCAACTAACTCTCCATCTCCATCCATATTTCTCCATCTGTGTATTCATCCATGTATCCCTGCCTTCTTCTACTGTGGTTTGGATGCACTTTGCCCCCAAATATTCATATGCTAGAAGCTTGGTCCTTAGTGTGGTAGTGTTAGAGGGAAGAAATTTGTGGAGTGGAGGCTACAGAGTGGGTATAAATGCCAAGCTTAAAAGGTGAGAACACAGGGACATTCGTGCTCCATCCACTTTGTAATTTTTTTCTTTTAAGAAATTTTATTTAGGTATATATGTATATAGGTGTTTTGACTGCATGCATGTCTGTGCACCACACATATTTAGTGTCCATGAAGGCCAAAAGAGTGTGTCTGATTCTATTTCTCTTCATCCATTTCAAGTTGAACTGGACAATGTGCTTAATCAAGCACAGTTCTTGATCAGTTTCTCCCATCCTGATCTTCATTTGGGTTTAGCTACAAACCAAGTGTATCTCGCTTTTAAGCTGACTTCTCAAGGAAGTTCCCTCTCCGCAAATCTCTGTGAAAGTGCTCGGCTGCTTTTATGCATAAATCAAATCTAGACTGTGGGAGTTGTTCTCAGGAATACCCCACCACCCACAGTCTTGCACACACTTCTCCATCATTCTCTGAAACTGTTGGCAGAGGTGAAACCAGTCTGCTCTATCTGCCATTGGCGTTGACAGGTATGATTCCTGCCTCCATTCTGCTTTCGGTGTGTCTTAGGTGGAGGATTTTATCCAGAAGGCAGGGGGCTTATCTGACCTGTTGATTCCATTCTTTCTTGGCTTTTTCTGGATCAGATCATCACTTCAGTCTCTAACAACTTCTCACATCAGTACCTGATGACCCTTGTGGAGGTCACTTTTGCCTTCTTTTGGAAGATGGGGACAGTTTTTCCCACCCCACTCCACCCTAGTTGCACTTACCGCACTGTCTTCCTTTCTGATCATTTCTTGCCTCCATCTGGGAGCACATGTTCTGTCTGTTGTTATTACTAATTTATGTCTGCACTCCTAAGAAGCATTGCTTTGACCTGCAGGTTTTTCCTTCATTTTTACTCTTTCTTTTCATTTTGTCCTGATTTTTATTTAAATCTTCTAATTCTGAATTACTCAATTGGAGTTCCTTTTAATTGTCTTAGAGTGTGAAACAGTTATGAGGAAATGCCTTCTGTTCTGTCAGGATTTTTTTTTCAACGTGGTGTTTTGTTTGATTACAATGATCCAGTTCCCCTCTCCTAGCATCAGGTTACAAACTATTACAGCAAAATATCTTTAAGGTGAATCATATCAGATTGGTCAACAATGTAACCTATTTTTAACTCATAAAGATATGCAAAATTACATATTTCAAGTTAATACGAAGAACACACTCAGCAAACAGTTATTTATACATTTTTGCTTTAAAAAATAAGTTACCAGAATTATGTTTCCTAAAAATTTTAGCATGCATTTCCTAAAAAGAAGCTGTCCTACATTCAAGATTCTATGTTTGACTCTTTATTTCTGTGCCTTCCTTCCCTCTGACTTTCTCCCTTTCTGTCTTGCTTTATTTTCTCCTCCAGTGTATTTGCATGGCCTATTCTGTCTCCCACGTGGTGAGGCAGATTTGTGCAGGTGTTCCATGTCTTGTGATGGGGTTGGCATGGCTTCTTTGCTCTTCTATCACCGCTAGAACAGGAAACAAGGCTCAGCATGAGGCTGAGTTTTAGGGACTATCGCCCAGACCTTCTCCCAGGCATGAAAGACAAGCAGCAAGAGGCACAATACTCAGGTGGACTACAGACCACCAGCAGAGGCCTCCTAAATCAGCCTGTTTACAAGTTTGAGATCCAAATTCCCCAATTTAACAAAGGGATCGAGTACAACAACCCCAAGCCTCATGATAAGATGCACCTAACCCATAATACATTATGTAGCTTTGGGGCTGGGTGAGGCATTCATTTGTATGACATCATCACAGGAAAACAGGGTCAGGTATAGACCACTGACAGGAGTGGCCCATCAACATACCCAAACTATCCCATGCCCCTGAGGTCCTGGATGGGCAAGTAGGTGAGTCATGTTATTTCTGTATCTAGCCTTCAATTAGGAAGCCCCACCAAGGATACTAGAAGTGGATATAGCTGTAGCAGCACCTGTCGTTACAATTTTAGCTACTGTGAGCCATGAGTGCCTGACTACTCCTCTGACCCCTTCCCTTAGCACCCTACAGGCACAAATCACACCCCAAACCAAACCCTGATCCCACCAACTAAGCCCATCTCAGAGTCGCTGTTTCTTTCTGTCCTGAGCCACATCCAACCTAATCAATTGGTCCTGATCCATCCATAAGACCCATCCATCATCCATGTTCCTCTTCTCCCCACAGCCACTACCTTGACCCAAGCCTACCTTCTCTATCTAGTCACAAGGATGCCCCACCCACAGCTGCCATTTCAACTCTGCTCCAAGATCCATCCCACAGAGCACTTGGATAATGTCACCGCCTACTTCCAACCTGCCAATGGATTCCCTTTGCACTCTGCATAAATTAAAGTTTGGCATAATCTGAGTCTATCCTCTCTACTTGCTCTGCCCACACCAGCCTCCCGGATGTTCCTCAAGCATTCCAACCCCAGCATTCACAGTGGCTGCGCCTTCTGCTGGAATTTCCTTCCTCAGCTCCCTTCCAAGCTTATTTCTGCCACTTGCTGTGCACACAATAGCTTTCCTAGCTTCCTCTCTGATCACTATACCTAAGCCATGATCTCGGGATACTCTTATGTGATCTCTGTACCTTGGCGACCTCCTCTCTTACCTTTTGAGTTGTTGCTTACTCCATTCATCTTGCCCTACCAAGGCAGGGAGAAGAGCGCTCTCACTACTCTATCCCAGAGTGACACACAGCAGTCGCTCAATAGATGAATAAATGAATAACCAAATATTCCTAATAAGGACATCATTCTATGACTTACCAATCAATTCATTTGCCAAACCTTTCAGATTTAAAGCCCAGGCAAATATTTATGGTAGATAGAAGCATATAAAATGTTTGTGGTAGATAAACAAAAGTAGAGAGAGGTGGGTGCAGCAGGATACAGCAATATAAAGAGTAAGCAGATGCTGCACACTGATCGGGGACATGACAGCGCTCAATGAGTAATTGAGCAACGATGGCTGGAGAATGGCTTGAGGGAGGAAGCCTCTCCAGTAGCCTTTCTGAAACCTCTGCAAGGGATAAGCAGGAGCTCTAACACCCGCAGAAACAATCTGGGATCTGGCCACAGTATTGTCTCCACCCCAGACCCTAGAACCCTTTGAACCCTCACTGCACCGTTTCCCCCACCACAGCTCTGCACATGATGCTCCTCTGCCCCTCACTATCTCCATCTGGAAAAACCTTGGCTCAGAACCCACTTGGGGACACTTTCTCTCATGTCTGAGCCTGAACTCAAACACAGCTCTTCCCCAGCCCCTCTAATACAGCTTTTGCTCAACTCCCAGTTCATGATTCCCTGCACAGAGCATTTTTGATCTTTTCCTAGGTCAGCTCAGGCTTAACCCCAGCCAGGGATGGCTAAAGTTCCTAAATTTTCAGAAGTGAGGTAGGTCATTGACCCAGGCTCTGACCCAGTCCATTATTGCTCTTCTCCCCTAACCCACTCCTCAGGCTGCTCACACAAACCAGCTCCATCTTATCTTGCTTTATATCTATGAGCAGTCAGTATCTATCTACTGAGTCTCACTGTCCTTCCCTTGGGGGAACCCACAGGCATCCTGGAATGAAAGGCCTCATCTCAAATCAGACAGGGCAACAAGACCAGGCCCACTATGGGGTCCTGCTTGACCAGTGGTTGGGGTGAAGACAAATGCTATCCAGGCTGGTGATCTCAACATTGCCCTGGCCAGAGTGTGAATCACCCATAAAATGCAGCTCCCCAGACTGGAGTGAGCAACACAAAGACCCAGTCACATGCCAGCTGCCTGGTGTCTTCAGGGTCATTTGTCCTTAGCGAGATGGCCACTGTCTCCGTTATGGAGCCTGGGAGAGGTAACAAGCTTGTGTTCAGGAGCCAAAACTTGTAGACCCTTGACTGTGACTCAAGTGGCTCCTGGCTCACACTGGGTAGCATGAGCTAAGAAGTGGAGGCAGATGGCTTCCACCATCACAGCTTCTCTCTCTCTCTCTCTCTCTCTCTCTCTCTCTCTCTCTCTCTCTCTCCCTCCCTCCCTCCCCTCCTCTCCCTCCCTTCCTCTCCCAATCTCATCCTCACCCTCTCCTTCCATTTCTCTAGCTAATATGGTTAAATTAGCAGAGATTAAACGTGCCTGTTCTGCAGTTCCCTGTGATGAATTTCTTCCCCTGGGCCCAAAGCACCAGTCAGCATTTGCTGGCCAGCTGCAGATCCATTCTCTGAGGCTTCTGCCGGCATCCTACCTCCTTAGTGTAGGCTGTGTTAGCCTCCCTTCTGAACACTTCAAGCTGCTGTTTCCAAGGTGGCATCACTTTAGTGATCCAGGTTTCCCGAGGTCCTTCTTGCCTTCCATTAGCCTAGGGTCTGGGTCTGCTAGAAGCCCACTGCTATTTCTGTTCCCTCTTAGGCATGCCCACCCCCTCAAAGGTCTCCCAGTATGCAGGACTTTGAACATTTCGTATCCTGGGGCTTTTTAAAGTCCTAGCCCACAGATCACTCCTCTTCTCCGATTGAGTACATGCAAGCTTCCTGCAGCCCAAGAGCACAGGCTAGTACTGGATGCTGCAGCTTTGCTCCAGTTCTCAGAGCTGGGTGCAGCCTGAGACCAGGTCTGGAGCTATTTCTTGCTCATGGTCCCTGCAGCTATGCCCACCTCCCTATCCCCTAATTTCCCTCATCAGAATGGAGCAAGACTATTACCCACATACTACTTAATATTCTGCAGTAGAAGTTCAGGCAGTGCAGCAACATCACACACCTGCTGTGTAGACTTGAAAGTCACTTCACCTCTGGGAGTCTCTGCCCCATGGAAGACAAGAAACCCTGCTGAGTGAATATCTGCCTCAGGGACCCACACCCTAGCCTCGAATCCCAGCTCCACTCAGTGCCACTGGTAGCTTCTGATCCCAGACTTGTTTCCCTGTGAGTAAAATGGAAGTTACAGTAACACCTCCAGCCATGAGGACTCAGTGAGACTGTTGGAAGATCAGGCACCAGCACACAGTAGGTTTTCAGATGTAGGTTGTCTTCATCTTTGATGCACTCTAGCTTTGCCTCTACTCTAAGATGGCACACATCCATATGTGGGCAGTTGTTTCAGCTCACTGGGCCACCCTGAGAAGGACAACCTTGATTTTCTACGCCTATCCACAGAGATACCAGATGTCAGGTCACCACACCCTTTTGTGCTGTGTGCCGTTCTTGGAGGGGATTCATTAGTATTTCAGGAAGTTAAGCCCAGGAGTCCCAATAACTACTCTAGAGAACTCCAGTTCACACGAAGAAACTGTAGCAGAAACAACACAGCACACAAAACCTTACAGGTAAGGGCCAGTGTCTCTCCCTGACTTCTCCAGTAATGTCTCTGTGAGGACCTCTGAGAAACCAAGTGGGCATTCAGTACCCTCAACTAAAGTGCAGTGTAGTCACCTTGCTTTGACCCAAATGGAGACATTCCATTCCATGGAAAGAGGGAGTCAGAAGCAATCCCCCAAACCTTGTTGTCTATGGGAATATGTTGTCTATGGGAATATGCAGAGGATGTAGCTGGCTGGGAACTGAAAGGTCTCCTGCTTGGCTAATGAGGGGGGAAAAGCCTCAAATCCATAAATACCATGAAAAGATCCCAGATACATCGCTCCTGATAAGAGTCACTCAACAAATATTACCACTTTCCTGAGTGCTGATGGGTATGATCTAAAGGGCTGTGCACTGGGAGAGAGACAAGAGTCCCCCAGAAAGCAGGGAACCTATAGCTCTGTTTCCCTATTGCCTGGCACTCAGTAGGTACATGGTAAAGCTTGCTGAATGACTCTGTGACCTCTAACTTCATGGAGATAATAGTTCCAGAAAGAAATGAAAGGAAAGAAAAGAGAGAGAGGAAAAAAGAAAGAAAGAAAGAAAGAAAGAAAGAAAGAAAGAAAGAAAGAAAGAAAGAAGGGAGGGAGGGAGGGACGGAGGGAGAGAGGAGAAATGAAAGGAGAGGCAGAATAGGGTACCCCAACTTGATTGCTGTGTTCTAGAAGCACACAGCCTGAGGGAATGGGGATCCAGCCTCTGCCTCTATATTGTAGTGACAGGGACCTCACTACCACCTCCACTGGGTAAAGAAGGCCTTTCTAGCGGTAAGCAGTTCTTATTGTTCCAGAGCCCAGAAGTCCCTGGAAAGTGTCCACGACACTTTTGCATGGGTGAGGAAAGCACTATCCTGCTGAGGTCCTCACTCTACTCACCAGGTTCCCTCAGACTTCATCTCTCCTGGCCCATGTCAGCCTTATGAGGACAAAGACTCAGAGTCCAGGGTCCTTCAGTACCTATCTCCTATCACCCATTTTAGGAGCAAGTCACACCCATCTCCCTAGATGAGTTCTCCTCCACCTCCAAGAAAAGTCACCAGGACCACAGTAAGTCACTCCTCTTAGTTTGCCATGACCCCCAGAAGAACTGACCCCAGAAGATCAGACCACTCCCCAGACTCTGCCACCACCTGGCTCAACTCAGTAGATCTGTTCAACACAAACCGAGGTACCCAGGCACCAGGCCTTGTCCTTGAGCATCCCTCCTCGGGGATGCCTTTCTCTCATCCTATCCCCTGGTGACAGATGTGGTCCTTAAAACTCCATACAAAGGCCACATTCTCTGGAAGCACTCGTGATACTGAAAGTTACCATCACACTGCTCTTGTTCCAAATGTTCATAGCCTACACTATGACCAGAGGACCTCCAACACCCACAGGACCTGCATTCTTCTGAGTACCTACAGGTTTGTGTACCAAAATGTACAGTGCCTTGGAGTCATACAGTACCCCCTGGCAGTGCTATACAACCTTAAATTCAGGCTCCTTAACCTCTCCCAGCTCCTTCTGCTTGTCTGTGTGGAAAAATAGCCACATTTTCTAGTCAAGAGTGCCACAGATTAAACAAGACCATAGTATTCACACTTCTGGGACACAACCTTACACAGAAGAGACCCTAACAAATCACAGCTATTAATGACAACAATGCTGGTGATGAGAACATTTCATATATACCTGTTAAATTTTAATTTTTTAAAAATTACTTTATGTATGTGGATGATTTGTCTGTATGTATGCATTTGTGTGCACTACATGTATGCTGTGTCTGAGAAGGCCAGAAGAGGGCATCAGATCCCCAGGAACTGTAGTTACAGATAGAGGCTGTGAGCTGTCATGTGGGTGCTACGAAATGAACCCAGGTCCTCTGGGAGAACAGTCAGTGCTTTTAACTGCTGAGTTATCTCTCCAGCCCCACCCTGGGCAAACTGCACTGGCAACAAGAGAACTTTGCAGCAGCCCAGACAAATCAGTTCCTCGGGGAGAAGTCTAGGTGGTCAAGGGAACCAGCAATGCTTACGCATTTCTAGATGGATCCTGGCAACTGCTAAGAATTTAAGAGGCAGAGACAATGAGGAACTCCATCCCTAGGGCCCCAGCTAGACTGAGAATAAGAGAACTATCCCACAAGTCTACTCCCCACTAGAGCATTTGCACAGGTCAGAGGCAGCCATGAAACCTGACCAAAGGGCTCTGGGATAGCTGTGACTTCCAGCTCCCAGAGTCTTTTGCTGTAACAGACGCCATAGGCCTGCTGGTCCTATGCCCCTGGCTTTGTGGGGGCAGGGAACAGAAGGTTTGGACTTTGCATAATCCAATTTAATTTATCTCTTCTTTGGTTGCTCATGCCTTTGATGTGATACCTAAATATTCTTTGCCAAGTGCCTTGTCATGAAACTTTTCATCTTTAGCTCTTTCACTTACAGAGCCGGGAGCATGGGGACCTTCGGGGAGGTTTGAAGGGGGAGGAAAGAGGAGGGAGGGGAGCAGAGAAATGTAGTGCTCAATAAAAATCAATTTTTTAAAAAAAGAGCCTAAATCTATTTGTTTCAAGTGGAGGGCCAAGTGTCCAGCACCATTTATTACAAGACTTCATGACTGTTCTTTCCCTCATAGATGGACCCAGGCTCCCTATCAAGAGGAGCCCAGAGATGGAGGCTCCCTTCTGGACATTCAGTCCTACCTTACTACCTCAATAGTCTTTACCTGGGTCCGCACTGCACCATCTCCGTTACCGTTACCGCACATCTCCATCACCATTGCTTTCTGTGAGCTTTGAAAGCAGGATTATGAGACCAACTCCATTCTCCTCCAGGAGTCCTTGTACTAATAATTCTAAATGAACCGTAGGGTCAGCTGACTACCCTCATTCTTGATCAATCTGATCCTATAGCCAGGTTTTATCCAGAGTTCCTTTAAACTTTTGTTTTAAGACAGGGTCTCACTATGCAGTCCTGGCTAGCCTGGAACTCACTATGTAGACAATAGTGGTCCTACACTCAGAGAAATATCCCTGCCTCCCGAGAGCTGGGACTCAGGTGTGCACCACTACATCAGGCCTCCTTTAACTATCCTTCACTTTGGGTTGTTTGGGGTGATAAAAAAAATCCTAATAAACAGAATCAAATTCTATCGCTCAGCAAATTAAACATGCCCAGACTATGAGCTAAAGCAGTTAAGGACCTGGAACACTGTGTCCTGATTTACAAGTGGTATGTATGACACACTGGTTCAGTAGTGGTCCAGAGTCCATTCTCACCTCTAAACCCACAGCCAGCACAGGAAGGGCACACAAGGACTGCAGTGAATTTGAGTTGAGGCCCTGGAGTTGGAGTAGGGGCCCCTTGACAAGTCTTCCATTTTCTAGGAACTAGAAAGAAACCCAAGCAACAGCTTAAGTGGCATTCATGTAGCAGGCCTCTCACTACCAGTCCTTGGCTGGAACTCTGTCAGAAGATTATAGAAACACCTATCTACACAGGGCAGATCTAAGGGCTCAGGTGAGCTTGTCTATGACTGTACACTGGCTTTCTAGGCTCCAAGATAAAGCACAGTCACTGGCATCTTAAGCAATGTTTGTCTCTGCTAGAACTAACAGGAATAGACTTATTGTCTATAACTAAGAATCCGGGTTCTATAAAACACTGGTTGACTGGACCTTTACACTCTAAATTGTCCCAAAGACATGTAATGTGGACTGGCTTTGGTTAGGCTGACGACGTCTCAGTGTACTGTAAGCCCCCAGTGTCTAACTGAGGGAAAGCTCTACTCCATGTTTGAGGACTGGCAGAATGAGTGAGCACCTACTTTTTATAACTGCTGATGCTGGCTGTGCTCCGCAAAGGCTGGGAGAGGAGAGATGCAGATGCATCTCTTCACCATCTGGCAAATAAAGAGAAGGTGACTCTTCAATCAGCTGTCACCTCCCCTTACACCAGCAGGGCAGGATGCATGGCCTCTGTGACAGAAAGTCCTAAAGATAGGATCCCACATCATACAAGAAAGGAACCTGAAGAGAGTAAAGATAAAACCCTTGATCTTGGGAAGGAAAGTTTCCCAAATAAACTACTGGTCAAGGTGTAGAATGGCTGCTGTGAGGATCTGCCAGAGGACAGAGCAAGTTGCATGCCAGTTGCCTGATGGAATCAAGAAGGACACGCCGATTAAATTAGTGGCAATCTTCAGCATGAGCAGAATAACCTCCTGGGGCCTGAGCTCCATGTACAGCAAAGTAGCAGTATCCACCTTCCAGGTCCCAGCTGATGTCCATCACATAGCTTTGTGACAACTGCAAAGGTCACCTTCAAACTCCTTCAGACAAGCAAAGGGTGACAGGGAGGCGAGAGATACGTGTGTGTGTGTGTGTGTGTGTGTGTGTGTGTGTGTGTGTGTACATACATGCATGTAGATCCTCCTCAAACAGGCTCAGCTCATATTAGAAACACAGGGTCTAATGTTTTCTCAACTAGGCTGGCTGGCTACAAACACCAACAATCCTCCTGTCCTACAACTACCTTGAGGTTAGAAAGCACGCATCCACATTCAGCTTTTTACAAGGCTGCTGAGGATCCCGACTCAAGTCCTCATGCTTGTGCAGCAAGCACTCGTACCCACAGAGCTACCTCTTGGCCCCTGAAGATCCCTGAGTTATAAAATATGGTGACCCCATATGGCTGCAGAGACATAATTAGCTAGATGATGCACTCTCTGGATTAGAGGAGTTAATAAACTCCTCTTTGGGGCCAGGGAGGCAAATGCACACAGATAATAAAGCACCGAGACATTATAAAACGTCCTCAGCATGGATGATTTATTGATGTGTCCATGGTGCATGGAGTAGGCAAGACAAGGCTGCTGTATTTCACCCCTGTGCAGACTAAGTGGTCTGTATGTTCAGACAATTTCAACCCATCCTGTGCCAGACCATGACAAACTGCTTGAGAATGGCAGACCACAGAGGACAATGAGATGGGCAAATGAAGAGGGACAGCGTTAGGATGCAACACGTGGCTCAAATATCTCACGTCTGACCAAGGTACTTGAGACACGGCCTGTTCAAGAGCTCAAAAAGAAGTATTGTCGGTTGTAGAGATGGCTTGGCAATTAAGAGCACTTGTTCTTGCACAGAACCTGAGTTAGGTTCCCAGGACTCACATGGCAGCTCATAATCAACTATAACTCAGCCCCAGAGGATATGACAGCCTCTAGCCTTTGTAGGTACCTGCACACAAATGGTGTACATTAACACAAACATACATAAATTTTAAAAAAAAAACATAGTCAGTGTTCTAGAAAGAAATTGATCATGGGGCCTCTAGATTAAACTGTCATCTTCGGCTCTCATAGCTAAAGGGTGTTTGTTTATACCCCACTAAAGATCCCTTGACACCAGAGGCAGTGCCATAGAGCTGCACATCTAAACCCCTGCCAGAGCTCTGTCCACTGTCTACTGGAAATCCATCTGACAGGGCAGGTCCTCTGGCCACCTATTTAAAGGACACCGTCATTGCACTGAGGCAAAGCAGTATTTCCCGTGGCTGGATGCTCAGTAGCCGGAGCTCTCCTGTTCATAATCAGGTCCCACACATGACGTGGGAAGTTACACCACTGCAGAAATGTTCCTGGAGAACGATGTCTTCCTGGATGGGTATCCCACAGGCCATTAGCTCCACGTAGCCTCTGTGACAAATACTGACCACATCATTTAGGACACACTGTCCAGCAGGGAACAGTAGTCCTGAAAACGTCTCTGGGGTGATTCAGCGGTATGGACTAGGTCAGGCAACCAAGCACCCAGCCTAGCACAGCAGGACAAACTCAGCCCTTCCCAGAGGACAGCGGAGGGAACATCTACTTGGACCAAGAAGGACTGCATGGAGACAACTGTGGCTGGGGACAGAGGGACAGCAGAAATGGGTCTGGAAGAAGGAAAAGCCAGCCCCATCCATTCGGCTCACTGGTTTCCTGCTGCACTTCTCTCCCATCTGTGGACTGGGACAGCATGAGCTCAGGTGAAAGAGGGCATTCCTCTAGGACACATGACATGCAAAGCAGGGAACAGGGGATGCTGAGGGACAGAGGACACAACACCCAATACACTCTCCCCCCTCCAGTTCATCAAAACACATTTCTATTAGCCTACATATACATAGCTAATTCTGCTTATGCCTGCTTATTCCCAAATTTATCAATCTTTTTTGCTGGTAACTTTGGGTTACACTGAAGAGTTAATAACAATGTAGGACATTGGGGCTGGGATCTATGGTACAGTGAGTGGTAAAGGACTGGCCTAGCATAATCAAGGCCCTGGGATTCCAACGATCAAAAAAAAAAAAAAGAAAAGAAAAGAAAAAAGAAAAATGTATAGGACATAACAAACAGCGAGCATATGAAAGAAACTACAAACCCTGATAGCATGACCTGATATATCTATATGTGGAGAAAATCCCAGAAGGAAATTCTCCACCCACCACAGATGACCAGGGATGGTTTTAATTTTATTCTTTGTGGTTAAAAATTATCTTCCAATAATTAGTGTGATGATGATTCAGGATATTTTCACTTTATTTTAAAATCTGCTGTGTGTGTGTCTATCTGTCTATGTCGTGTGTGTCTGTGTGTGTGTGTGTGTGTATCGTGCGCTAGGAATTACATCAGAGCTTCAAGAATGCTAGGCAGGTGCTCTACTGCTGAGCTGCCCCTTTTGAGGGTGACTACTACCATAAATCAACTTGAAAACATTTTCTTCCACAGATAAAACCCTTCAAGTCTTTTGACATACGATGCACTTTCCTTAATGATCCCTGACCCTGGGCAAGCAGCCACTCACTCCTGTCTCTAAGGACAGACCCTTCCATGATTCAGACCGGCTCTCTCACTCAGTACTGTGTCCAGTTTACCCACAATGCAGCTTTGCCCATCAGGACCTCCATAAGGAGCTCATTCTTTCTTAGAGCCAAGCAGTGTCCCACTGTATGGATGCACCTGTAGATCCAGTCAGTCATTTCCAGAATGTTCCTACCCAGAAACCAAGAGGAAAGAGCAGGAGTGGGGCACCTCCACACCCATTTGAAAGCCTTGTACCTGACCAACTCTGAGTTACCCCCAACTTGATTCATCATGCTCACTCCCCAGGCTTGTTCCCTGGCCGCAGGTAATCACTTCCTATTTGAGCTTCAGTACGCTCACCCTGGGACTGGAAAGGTAGTTTAGTGGCTAACAGTGCTGGCTGCTATTCCAGAGGACCCAGCTCAATTTCTATCACCTACATAGTGGTTCACAACTGGCTTTTAACTCCAGCTCCACGGGATTCAGTATCTTCATACATGCACACTCACAATTTCTCATGGAGCTGCTGTACCACTGATACAATGGATGTTAAAATCACCCATTTCCAAATGTACTAGAAGGGCCTAGACTCAGCGGATCGCATTGCTCAGTCACAGACAATGGCAGGGACATATACTGCCCAGGGACTGGAACTGCCTCAGGAGGTGCTCACAGTGACAGATTATCCTCACAGGCCTTCAGGGGACCTTCCCATAAAAATATTTCTGGGACCCTAGTGGCTGGAAGTTAGGATGAGCAGCCCCACCCTGATGGGGAGATCCATTAAGCAGACACACCTCCCAATGGCTCCATTAATATTCATTGCCACTTTACCAACTGCCCGCCCTGCCTTCCTGTGGGACCAGTAGAGGATGTGAAAAATGGACTCATTAAGATGTTAAATAATTCAACGACAAGCAGACCCTGCCATGCACCCTGCAGCTTTCTACTTGCTGGGCAGCAGTGTGATGCCTGCCCAAGGACTGGCCACCTCTACAGGACAGCACAGGGTGAGGGTGTATGATATGTGCTGACTTCTGGCCATGAGAAAGGGAGACAGTCTCCCTTCTTACATGGTCCTGGGCATGTGTACAGCTCACTTCACAAACACTGGTGCTGTTCATGGGCCCAGGGATTTACCTTCGGGATCTGCCTATTTCTGTTCTTTATCAGCTACTTGGTTCCAGCATGGTGACTCCCTCACTAGAAAAAAAGTAAAGACATTTTCAGGCCAACACAAAGAACTGAGGACCAGCAGTCACCTAAGTTCGGCCCTTACTCACTCCTGTTGGAACACAAGTCCTAAGCTGAAAACACACATTCATGCTCTGAGTACAGCTTAAAATCTTCAAGGACACCTGAGACTGGGGCTTGCCACTCATGTGCCTGCTAGGTGGAAGTCTTGGGAATGAGTGGGCTGGCTGAGGCTCCTGAAGAAGGACAGTCAACTCAGCTCGCCTGTATTTCTCAGTGTCCCAAATGTCAAACTTGGAAACACTGCTTATGAAAAGGGTGGCTTGTGACCAAGAATGTCACTTTAAAACTCAGGCCAGGAAAGGGCAACCCTTTGACAAAGCCTTGATCTCATGCAGCTCCTTTTCTCCACGTTTCTGCTGCTCGGCCCACACCGCAGGAGCTTCTACTGGGCTTCTCCCATTCTGTGACTATCATCTGTTGGTGGATCTGGACTTAGAATATCCCTAGAGCAGGGTTTCTTGACACTCAGGGTTTAGGAGGATGCCTGGTATTTGCTGAATTAAATAACTAGTAAATGAATGTTTTTCTGGTCAGAAGCAAGGTACTGTCTTCCAATTGCTGCTGGCTTACTCTGGTTTATAAAAACCTCAGGAGAAGCCCTAACACATACATATGCCACCCCCAGAAACCCTGAGGAGTGCTCCCACTACAGAGAAGGTCAAAAAGGTGGTACCTATTCAAATTCCTACATCCTAGGCCATGCTGACACCCAGCCTCATTCACAGTCAAACCTGGCACTGTTCTCAGAGCCACTTGCATCTACAGCCGCATGGACACAGTCCACTGCCAAACACTGCTTCTATTAATAGCTCCTGGCTCTGGGGACACTCTTCAGGCACGGATGCCACTTATTTCTCAAACTGGCTTCTCAAACTGCCCACTCCATCCTACAGTTGCATAAAGAATATCCTGGAGAGCAGCAGCAGCAACGGGGTCTCAGGCCTGAGAGCAGGGCAGCCAGGATGAACTTAGTGTATCTAACAATGATGTCATGGTTCATACCCACCCCCGGGCAGGAAAAACACTACAAAGTGGCAGCCTTGAACAAAGATGGCAGGAAGCTGGTGCAAAAGCAAACAGCCTTTCTATCTCTGAAGCTACGGCCCCAGACCCCTGGTCATGGTGAGATCACTCTGGTACTCTTTCCTGTGTGTGGACAGAAGGTTCCTCTGCCTGGCCACTGACTCTCAGGATACACCAGAGGAAGACACAGTTTCCCCAACAGGTCCAAAGGTCCTTCAGAAAGGACCAGAGCCAGGACGACGGTAAAGTTAAGATGGCCTCAGAACTGCTCTGTGACTGTCACACAGAGGCCACCTCCATGCTGCCATCATCTCCCTGGAGACCTGTGAAAAAACTGACAGATGAGGCCACATAGAAAGTCCACCTTCATGAATCTCCAACCAACTGCCTTCCTTTATTGGTGGCTTTGCCAATAAAGACCTTTCAAATACCATAGTTGATACCACAGCCCTGAGAATACATTCCTGAACTGACTCTGGGCCCTGTAAGTGGTACTCCAGCAGCTCCGGTAGGGTGGCATATGGTTTAATGGCTGCATGTAGCAGAGAGGCTAGACCTCCTCACAGAGGTGCTAGTGCCAGCATCTGCTAGAGACCCAAGGATCTCCTTGCAATTAGCAATCTGCAAAATGAGACTGAGTTCAAATGACCTGGGGCCAGATGGCTCGCTGAGCTAGACATTTATCTCATGTCCCAGGAAGCATGAGTTTCTTCAGCCAGGATGCGGCCCAGTCCAGAGGCAGAAGGCCCAGAGTGAAAAGGGCAGAAAGGAGAGAAGCACCCAATCCTACACCCTGCATCTCCAGGGAGGTGCCTTCCTTTTTACCAGTGAGGGGCATGTGGCTTATGCTGAACCTTAACCAAATTAAGTGTGAAACTTCTGGCATGAGACCATTCACACCTATCTCCAGACCTTTCCCATTTTCCAAACTGAAATTCTGTCCACACTAGATAGTGACTCATCCTCTCCCTTCCCAGTCCCTAGAACTTGCCATTCTCCATAAATCTGACTACAAGTAAAACCATTCAGAATTAGTAACCAGTTTACACTTCTTATACATATTGTCCTCAAAAATCCATGTTGCAGCATATGTTAGGATCTCCGTTTTTAAGACTGAGTAATATTCCACTGTCTTTCCTGATCAGGCCACAGGCACCTGATTCCTTTAATCTTTGGGCAATGTGGATAATGCTGCCTGTGTTGACTAGTTTTATGCAATCTTGATACAAGTTGGTGTCATCTCAGAGTAGGAAACTGCAAACTAGGAAATTGCCTTCATAGGACTGGGCTCTAGGTGAGCCTGTAGGACATTTTCTTAATTAGTGAATGATGGGAGGGTCCAGCCCATGGTAGGTAGTACCACCCCGGGCTAGTGTTTTAAGGTAGCAGGCTGAACAAGTCATGAGAAGCAAGTTAGTAAGCAGCATCCTTCACGGCCTCAGTATCAGCTCCTGCCTCCAGGTTCCTGCCCAGTTTGAGTTCCTGCTTGACTTCCCTCAATAGCCTATGATTCAGGACATGCAAGCCTAACAAACCCTTCTTTCTCAAGCTGTTTTTGGTCATGGTGTTTCATCACAGTGATGGTAACCCTATCTGAGACACTGCCATGAGCATGTTCTATGTAAACATTTGCTCTAGTTCTTTTGAGAATATAGTCAAAATCGAGTTTGCGACACAAAATGGCAAGTCCATATTAACTTTTGTAGAAACTACCACATTGTCTTGCACAGTGACTACAGCATTATTCACATTTCCCACCAGCTGCACCCACACTCTACAGTTTTCCCACCCTCACTACCCAAGAAAGTGTGCTACAAAACCCCAGAGCTTACCCCTCCTCTCTTCTATGACCACTTTCTTTTCCCTTCCCAGCCTCTGGTGATTCCATTCTAATCTCTGCTCTATGACATCAACTTTTTCAGCTTCCACGTATGGGGATGTCTGTGGTGCCCAGCTTGCAGTACATGTGCGAACTCCACAACATTCTGACATCCAAGGCATGATGTACTATTTTATGACAGGTTCAGTCATAGAGGACTGGGAATAACGAAACTTTCATCAGAAAAGGGTTAAGAATTCTCTAGAAGCCTGTGGCATAAGACAAGGCTGGGAAGTCCAGTTCCCCAATTCAAATCCTGCCCAAACTTTCCGGAAAGTTCAGTCTGGCAAAACCTCCATACAAGTCTCCAGGAAGCCAACACCATGGAGAGTCAGAGCTTCCTATACCATCCCAGCCCCTAGGTGGAGCCTGATACCAACAGAGGGCACTTTGGGAAGATAGTAGCTCAGAGACTCTAAGGGTTCAGGCCTCTTTACAGCAGCAGATAAATGATTGTCCTAGCTCTCTATCTGCCCGCCCCTCCACGTGGCACTGGCCCTTTTTGAGATGCCTCCTCAGAGGTAACAGCTACATTCTGTGCTCTGAGCAGAATCCTCCCTCAGCCAAGGGCCATCACAGAACTTAGAGCTAACACCCTTTTTGTATCAGGGAGATGGAGTGAATTGAGGTGGCAGTCCCAGCAGCTGTGCAGAAGGAGGAGAAACAGGCCCCCACCCCCACCTATGTTCTTAGCTGTCACACTGTATCTGAGGGTCCTGCACACTGAACTACTGGGAAACCAGAGCTGTCTGCAGAGGAAGTCAGAACAAAGGCATGAGAGGGAGAAGGAAGAGCTTATTAATTTGGGGCCCATTTTAGACGGTACACCTGGCCCAGTTCAGTGTCTCTGAACTGACAAGCTCAGGCAGAAGGAGAAAGAAGGGGACATCTTGTGCCCTAGAAATTCACTGCCCAGGGCCACCTCCTAGGGTGGCCATGATGTGGAATCACAGGATACTAATTAGCCCTAGAAGGGAACTGGAGGTCAGCACAATTCAGTGAGGCAGTGGGTTCCAGGGCCTGAGTCCTTCTTTGTCTACAGACCTTCTGGGTGACCTTGAAGAACTCACTTCACCTCTCTGAACCTCCAGCTCTGTTCCTGAGAAGTCGAGAGAAGAAAACTCCGGAGGCTGCTGGGAGGCTACTGGGCAAAGACAGCAAGGCCATGTAACCCAGTCTTTTACAGAGTGAAAGTCTGGCAGGACCATGTGGCTAACCCCAAACTGGCCAACAAGTCCTCTCTGCAGCCCAGTCCAGCCAGAGGAAGGGAGAAGAGGCCCTGACCAAGTCCCTTCCTTCAAAAGGAAGCAAGCTGCCTTGACCCAACTATCAGGCCCTGCGGAGGGCAAAAGGTGTCAGTCTGTGTTGAGACCACAGGTCCATAAGACCCTAGCTTCAGGATCAGTCAAGGTAAGGAACACCTCTTTGGCCATGAAAGAAAGGGCACTGTGCACCATGAGGAGGGAGTCTTTAGTCTTGAATGACCCCATGCACCCCATGGCCCTTACTCAATGTTCCTATGTGATATATCCACTATTTACTCTCCCTTCAATGCCAAGACAGCCTGGCATTGTGTCCCATTCCTGCTATGACCACCAGAGTATATTTGGGGTTCAGGATATGTTCAGAAATAAATGGCTACTCTGAGTCATCATCCACTTAGGCCAAGAGCATGTTGGCCAGCACGGTCATATGAAGGAAGGTCTTAAGAGTCTTCCACAGAGCTCACACAGCTATCTGGAAATGATCCCCACTGTCACTACTTTCCTTAATATAACCACACAGGCACAAGAAGAACCACTGTACACTATGCAGGGCTGGGAGCCACCCCGGCTAAAAGCCTCCTCCTAGAAGCCAGTATGTCCAGAAATAATCCCACCAGCCAAGTATCCAGGTACCTAGTAAAAGACATTCCAGTGTAGAGTTACTGTGTTCTGAGTCACCCAAATATGAGGTCACTGGTGTTCCCAGCTGCCAGTCACCAGCCAGAACTATTTACCATTGACAACAGTGGCCAGCAACAGATGACATAAGATTTCTGCTGGTCACAGAGAAACAGCAGGAGCAGACCTTGCAGGCAAGGTGGTTCCCACATTCATATGATGTTCCTCTATAGAGAAGTCTACATCTCATGACCAGGAGCTCTGTATTCCAGGGCCATGACTAGCCTAAATGGCCTAAGGGGACCCTCCTATGACCAGTTGGTTTTAGTCTCTGTCACATCTTTTGCTGCTAGAGACATCATATAACTGCACATCAGAGAGTATTAACTATTTTAAATCTTTCTGCACAGCCTTTTCCAGAGGTCTGGCCTCCCCAGCAATAGTGGGAAGCCTCAGCTAGATGTGGTTGTTTTCCATGGTTTAGATTTGGTCCCGTGTGTGCTCTTTGGAAGACATGAGCAGAATAAAAATGAGTACACATTGTGTAAACAGTGTCTGACACGCATAGCGTCACTTGGTAGCTGGTAAATGCCAGGAACACTGTAGTCTCTCACTCAACAAATATTTATTATGTACCCCACATGTGTTAGGCATAGGTTGGGAGAGACTAAGATGACAAATAGGCCCCTACCACCAAGAGACTCAAGGCCAGATGGGGATTCAAAAAGACAAGAACAATTTTTTTTGTTTGTTTCTGTTTTTGTTTCTTGAGACAGGGTTTCTCTGTAGCTTTGGAGCCTGTCCTGGAACTAGCTCTTGTAGATTAGCCTGGCCTCAAAATCACAAAGATCTGCCTGCCTCTGCCTCCAGGGTGCTGGGATTAAAGGCGTGGACCTGACAAGAAATAGATTTCAAGGACTATAACCAAGTCATATCTACAAAGTGGGAACAAAAAAGTGGGGAGTGGATAAATTCCCTGCTAGATGATCCATTCCAGTTCTTTTTTAATTATTGTAATTATTTTATTATTTTGTGTATATAGGTGTTTTGCTTACTTAAACATACTTATGCATGCAATACTAACCTTAGAGGCTACACCAGGATGTCCCATCCCCTGAACTGGAATTATAGTCGATTTTAAGTCCCCATGTGGGTCCTCAACAAGAGCAGCTATTGCTCAAGTCAAGTTCCCAGTTGGGTTTTAAAGAATAGGAGTTCTTTATGGAAAGGTCCCTAATCAAAGAGAACAGAAATGCAAATAAAGACAAATAAGAAAGAAAATCAAAAGTGTATAAAGAAAAAAACTTTATGATATAAGATTAAGAAATTAGAAAGTCTTTAGTTCATTCATTAGTTCATCAGTTTCAGGGGGCGGGTGTGCCTCATTATGTAGCCTGCCTGGGCTGGACCTCACAGAGATCTACCTACCTCTGCCTCCTGGGTGCTGGAATGGTGCGGGAGAATTATCTGTATTCTGTCAATCATGTATTTTAATAAAACGCTGATTGGCCAGGCAGGAAGTATAGGCAGGTCAACCAGACAGGAAGTAGAGGCGGAGTAATGAGAATAGGATAAGGCTAGGGAGGAGAGAAGTTCCTCAGCCACTCCTGCGCAGATCACTGAAGAGGCAGCATGTAACTTGCCCAGCTGAGAAAGGTACGGAGCCATTATGGCTAACATAGATGAGAATAATGGGTTAATATAAGTTATAAGAGTTAACAAGAAGCCTGACCTAATGGGCCAATCAGTTTATAACCTTATGGAGTCCTGTGTGTAATTTCTCTTTGGGATTTGCCGGCTGTTGGGGTACCGGGCGGGACGGAAACCCCAACAAGCCGGCCCTCATGCTACACTGGAATTAAAGGTATGTGCCACCATGCCCAACGAATTCACCTAATTTTAATTGGGAGGCAACATAGGAAGAACAAGAACATGGATTGTTTACTCATCTGCCTAGGTGTGAGTCCAGACCTGCCATTTGGCACTTGTGTAAACCTGAACATATATCTAACCTCTTTGGCTCAATTTATTCATGTTTATTCTGGTTATAGCCATACCATACAAGCAATTGCCAAATACCTCAGACTGACCAGAAACACAGGAGACAAAGAAAAGGCCCTTTCTCTCTTGCACTCCAAGTTGTCCTGGAGGAATCTGTGGGTTGGGGGGGGGGTGGAATGAGGGAGATTACAAGAGGAAGAGCAACATGCTATGACATCAGTGGGGTGGTATGGACAGATCTTACATGGATTTGGCAGTTCCTGAACAAGATGAGAGGCCAAGCAGAGAGGGTCATGAATGACTCCATCTAATCAATAGCCTGCTTATGTGCAGAAGACCAAGAAAGAACCAGGCAGAAGATAGGCATGGTGGAGGTGAGCTGAGGTTGGGAGTAGTCAAGGCTAAGAAGTTAATTTCCAAGATCCATAAACAGATGAAAGGTGCAGGAGGTGTGGGGAGCACTTGGGTCTTCAAAAGTCAGTACGTGATGAACAGGTGGAAGGCACACAGGGTGTGGAAGAACAATGTTATGATGTCAATACTCTAAGTAGGTGCTAAGGACTGGGGGTCCTAAGGACCCCTTCAGGAGCTGAGAGTATGTTTCTTGAGTAGACTTTTATGGGCACAAGGGACAGACTGAGAGAGGCCAGGCAGCAGGAAAGAACCATAAGACAGCATGGCACATCAAGGCTACACATTGAACAAGTGTACTGTCTAACTTCAAAGTGGTAAGGGCAGACAGATGCCAAGTCCTGAAGCTACTTCTCAGCCTTGGCTGCTCACCCAGAAGTCCCGTTTCCCTAGGAACCTCAGCAACCTAGTCTCAGTTTCTAAACCAGGCAAAGAGCAGGAGCCAATTGTTGTCTGCCATCTTGTACACATATCTGAAGCCTCCTTGTCTTCCTCATTGTCCTCCTTAAGCACAGTCACGCAGGAGCTGAGATCTCTTTCTTTCTCGCTCGCTCTCTCGCTCGCTCGCTCACACGCACGCACACACGCGCACACACACACACGAGCTGCAGCTTGCTCCATTAGCTGTTACCACCAACTGCATTGGCTTTCTTCCTGCCTGGAGCCAGGGGAGCATCAAGGATGCCTTAGTCTGGGAACAGCTGGGGTTCGAACGATGCTAAGTAACTCAGCGCTGCTCTTCCTTCACAAGGTTCATGGAATTCATCGAAGTAGCAAGTGCCAGACACTTTAGTTCTCTAAGGATCCTTAATGGAAGAGGCAGAAGCAACTGAATGTGTATGTAAAGACACACACATGATGATACAGGATACATACAAGTAGCTAAAAGATTAGAAGGTGAAACAAATTAATAGAGCCACCATTTCACAGGTGCACCCCCCTCCATCCAAAATCTTTCACCTGTTTTGTTTGTGGTGAGGGCAACTAAAATCTAGTCATTGTGAATCCCAAATGCGGTACAATTTAATGACCTATACTCATGGTGATGGCCCACTGAAGTATGGAATATTACATAGCTTTTAAAAAGGAGCTCTTGCCCTGTGCCAAAACAGTGATGAATCCCGGAGGATATTATGTTAAATTAAGTAAAATAAATGAGACACAGAAAGATAAACGTTACATAATATCACTTATATGTGAAAACAAACAAACAAAGTCAGTCCGCAGAAACAGAGCAAAACAGTACTGAACAGGGTGGAGTGGGAAAGTGGAGGTCAGAGGGTAAAAGGGGCAGAGGCAAGACAGTTTAGAAGGCAACGCTCCTGGGGGATCTGGGGGCTAGGCAGCCTTTGCATCCCTGACACTAGTGATCCAGGGTCCCAGCAGTGAACTAAAACTAACAATGGCCTCAGGTGAGGCAGAAACAAAGGCACCAAACACTTGGGGCAACAACAGACATTATAATCATTATTTTATGATCTTACATTGAAATTTTCTGTGAAGTTGAAGAAAAGCCAAACTCTTAATTTAGCTCACAAAGGACCTAATTTCTTTTTGAGAAAAAAAAAATTGAAATCTTTGGAAACCTTACTCAAGACCTTCATATGCCCTCTGAAGCACTGTGGAATATGAGCCCATTCGTTTCTCTCTTCTCCTCTGTTCTGGCCTTGCTGGCATCTTTTCGTTTTTATTATTTATTATTTTATTTTATATGTGTAGGTGTTTTGCCTGTGTATATGACTGTGCATGACCCACATGCCTGGTGCCCTCAAAGGCCAGAAGAGTGCATTGGATCCCCTGGAACTGGAGATACAGGCAGTTCCAACTGCCATGTGGTGCTGGGATTGGAAGCTGGGTCCTCTAGAAGAGCACCCATCTCTCCAGTCCCTTGTTGACATCTTAGTTTTTCAAATAAGTAAAGGTTTGCTAACTTTTAGGGCCCTTGCACATGATGCTCTCTCTGCTTGGAATACTGCTCACTCCATCCAGCACCTATTTTCCTCCTCAGGCTTCAGAGTAAATCACTCAGCAAGGCTCCAGGACTGTTCTGCCTCAGTTTAGTCTCTCTAATTTCAGCTCCTTTCCCCCTTCTGATGCTCAGGAGAGCCTCCAGCTATCTCTTTGAAAACTCTGAGAGTGCCTGTCTATGCCTCCATCACTAGAATCCATCGTGGAGCCTGGCACACAGTACATATCATGTAATCAGTGTATGGATCTGTGACATGATTTCGCACCACTGGTGTGCACACACTCTGATGTATGTGCTTTCACACAGTGAACCAGCACAGCAGTCTCAAATTCAAGTCCTGCCTATGCCTTCAAAAGGCTGAGATACCTTCTAACTTAAATAAGCTAGGCACAGAAACCCCATCACGGTGATCTGCCAAGGTCTTAGCATCAAGATCCCACGTCACAACTGTTGGTCATTGATATCATCTGACATTGTGGTGCCAGGAGCCTATCCCAGGCTGGCTGCTGAGAAAGGGTGATGATCACACAGCTGCTCTTTGCAGATGTTTACTGAGCATGCCCACCAGCTTCTTGATGCTGTAGTACGTACCAGAGACAATCACCTGATCAAAAGGAGAGGCTTACTGGAGCTCAGTTTATGGTCACTTGACCCTGAGTCACAGCTAGAACACCCCCTAAACCATTCCTCCTCTGGGTCTCCCCTCCCCAGGAGTGCAACCTGTCAGTTCACAATGGGTCAGATATCGCCATTACAGAACACTGAAGTGGAAGCCTTTATCTCTGGAGACCAGTGTGGTGACATCAACTTCAGGAGGCACAAACACATCATCGTTCTATAAAATGAAGTGCTATGTCTCACTATCATCCCTGTCAATGTGGTCACAAATGTGGGTATTTCAGTTACACATCAGTTACCTTAAAGAGGGGTCAGTTTTGATTTTCCCTTCCTTGTGTCTCTACCTTCTAGCACAGTGAGGAGCTGTGCAGGTTTGCTGTTGCTGTTGTTGTTGTTGTTGTTGTTTTAATAAGTTGGAGTAGATACTCTGATGCTCAGTGTAGAATCACTGTGGAGGCTACAAGGTATCTGACATCTCAGAAAGGTTGTCTAAACCCGTAATAGCCATTCTTGCCTGACTATGAGACACCTGAGGCAACTAACTTCTAGAAAGAGCATTTCCCTATCGTCTTAGAGGTCTGAAGTGCAAGACGGGTGAGGGCAGAACACAGGCTTAGCCTCTGTAAGGCAATAGGGAATGGCATACCATACCACATCAGGATCATGAAGTGGGGTAGAGGTTGAGGGAATGTCTGTAAGACTTGTTCTACAGGCATGCTCCCATGATCCACGCATGTTCCTCAAGGCTCCCAAAGGATCTACCATCTCCTAGCAGCACCATCTGGAAGACTGCGCCTTCACACACAATAGACCATGGAGGCACATTCACACCACAGCAGCCCTGCATTCAGCCTTAATCTCTCCACTTCCCCAACAGTGACAAAAACAAACGAAGACCCCGAGGGACAAAGAACAGGTTGGACTGCCCTTCCAGTGTCATTTTGCTGCTGTGTCCTCTGGTTGGGAGACAGGAGTCCAGCTGCACCATCTCCAACACCCTCATCCTCTCACAGGAAGGCTGCCTCAGAAAAGGCTGATGATGGGAATAGTCATTTCCAGGACAGGGGTCACCCATGTTCCTAAGGCAGCGAAGTGGCTGGGAGGCCTCTAAATATGGTGGTGACTGAGAGCAAGAAAACCCAGCCTGTCTACCTAAAGGTCTACAAAACAAGAGGGAAGTTGGGTGGAAAAAGACATGGAGGATGGACTAGGGTCAGGGCCTAGAAAGACTGTCAGAGAGAGAGAAAGAGACAGAGACAGAAAGAAAGCCCTTCACACACCAACTGTAATAACCATATGGACAGTCACATGTCCAGTATTTAATAATAAACAGAAGCTCACCCAAGAATCCCAGGACAGACTAGACATCCATCTACTGGAATCTTGCTTGGCCTGAAACAGAAAGGAACTCTGACATCTGCTGTAAGCAATCAGTCATGATGCTGCTGAGTGAAATCAGACATAAAAGGACAAAGAATGTAAGATCTCATATCTATGAAATCCCGAGAGAATCAATTCGTAGAGACAGAAAGTAGAGTGGCAGCTGCCAGGGACTGAGGGGGAGAAGGGAACCTCTGTTTAAAGGAAACAGAGTTTGTTTAGGAATCTGGGTGAATTCTAGAAATAGGTGGTAGCATGGCTTCATAGACTGTGCTTCATACTATATCGACTGGACATCAGGATCCATATCCACGATGTGAGTCAGCACAGCGTACCTCGCCCACTACTGTCCAGCCCCTAACTGTGGTCCAGATCCCTTACTTCTCCTCCACACTGTAGCCCTCACATTTCTTCCCTGGGCCCTCAGTGTCCTTTGTCCCTTCAAAGTATCTCACTAGATTTTCCATGTCTTCTTTGCCTCCACCTTTTGATCTAGAGATTTCTCATTCTTTCCTAAAGACATGAGTGAGGGTCACAGGGTAGCTTCCTAGTGTTTGCATCCTGGTTCCACACTTTTATAATGAATGAATTTAGGCAAGGCACTTTGTTTTGTGGTACCACCCCTGTAAAACTCAGTGCCAAGTGCCAAGTAACCAGTGCCAAGTAAGCATGTTTCCTTCCCCCAGCAGGTGACTAAGACAAGGTGTTAGTGCAGTGTTTGGAATAGAGGCTAAGTCAGGTGCTGCTTTATAACCGGCACCTGCTGTTGTTAGTAACAACACAAGGAAGTCCATCTTTAGGCCCATGCTGCTGAAATCTGGATGGTGTTTTCAAAACGACCCATCTGCTCTAGATCCTTTTTAAAAGATTATTTATTTCTATTTGACGTGTATGACTGTCTGTCCACTTGTTTTTATGTATGCCATTTGCATGCAGTACATGTGGGGGCCAGAAGAGGGTGTTGGATCCCTTGGAACTGGAGTAATAGATGTTATAAGCTACCATGTGGGTGCTTAGAAATGTACCTGGGTCCTCTGCAAGAATAGTGGGTGCCCTTAACCACTGAACCATCTCTCTAGTTCTTAAACGTGAATTTGTTTCATTTACATTTACATTTCTGAACTTGGACAGATTGTTCATTGCATGTCATCTACGTCATCTATGTGAGGCTGTGTGCACATGCATACCTGTCTCCAAGAGTAAGAGTTAGGTTTCTACAAACAGACACAACATCTGTCCCTAAGGGAGACAGCTCTGGGATGTACCTAGTACCTACAGATCAGAAACACGTGATGGTGGCTGGTCCTTGGTCCTCGAGGACCAATCATATTTTCCTTCCCATCTGTCTCCTGAAACCTCTACCCTAGAGCCCCAACCCCAAATGGACTGGCAAACTAGGCTTTTTCTACTATCATGGCCTCGAGTCTAATCACTTCCCCTCCCGTGAAAGACCCCCCCAAGTGTCCATGGAGATCACTCTCCCAAGACACTTCCCCTTCCCGAACCTCCTACAATGCCCTTCACTGCTGCCGAGCTTCCTCCATATACCCCGCCCTGTGTCCCTTTCTACAATAAAGGGTATCACTCAGCTGACTGGCAATATAGCACCTGTGCTGTGCTACAGAGCAGACAGGCAAAGAAGGTCCCATTGCAGTCCCAACCTACCTGCCCTCCACATCCAGGTGGAGCCTAAGCAAATCTTGTCTCACATTGCCTTGGACCACCTGGGACAGCAGCTCCCTGGGAAGGGACAGAAAGGAGAAGCAAGACAAGATGCAGGTCTCACCACAAGACCTTCCCCAGCTCTCCCTGTTAGCATCCTACTGCTGAAGACACCAATACACATTTTCAGGACTGGACCAGCTAGAAGACACGGGCTATATGTGGAGCAGAGAACTATGTGAAATTGCCTGGTTGTTGCCTGACCCCAAGTCCCACATGTGAGATCGTATTTCTTTTTCTTCCCTCCCCTGCACTTCACAACCCTCACGGTGCTTAGTTCAAGACAGAAAATATTAGTGTTCCTTTAATTCTTTTCCAGCGTTTACAACTAATGAGAAATGTATCCTATTATTCTGGTCCTTGCGGTCTCTCACCCCATGAAAGCTAATAAATCTCTCTTTTCCCCGACTGCTCTGCACGGTGTTTATTTTGAAATGTGATTTGAGCTCAACAGCAGTCGGCTATGAGAAGCGGATTATTGCTGAGGTCCTGGGAATAGACGAAAGTAGAGGGGGCAGCTGTGTTGAATGGGGCTTCCTAGGAGCTTACAGGTCTAGGGCAGGCTCCTTCTGATTTTTGTTGACCGAGGAGATCCATCAGTTTCCTCCGTGTGGTCTGAGACCCAGAAGAATGAACAGGAAGGGCCCCAGTGAGGAGGGCTGGACTAACTGACTCCTCACACAGGGGCTAGTGGGTTGCTTCCCAGGGGTTCCCCCTACCTGCCATGTCCCACTCAATGTTGGTATCTGAGAAGTGCAGCCATATCACTTACATCCCATTTGCTGGTACCTCTACCCTGCTCTCAGTGGTAGGAAAGTCTAGATCTATCTAGAAACATCCCTGCTTCCATCTGGGATCTGTAAACCCCACATTACACACCAATACAATCACTGGTACCTGAATCACTGGGGATGTAAGGCTATTGCTGCAGCAGGAAGGGACTTGGTCAAAGAGTCCTCACAAGGACTTGGGATGCAGGCATATTTACTGATGCCAAAGAGCCCTGCAAGGCCAGGCACATTCCTTAAGGCATCAAACTACTGGTCCCTGAGCAATGACATAGTAGGATGGGAGAAGTAAAGGAGGCAGCAGGGGCAAACAGGCACAGATCATGGAGCAAGGGCACATCCCAGGAGACTGTTTTCCCTTGTCCTTAGACCCCTTCATGGTTCCTCCCTAGTCACTGGCCCCATCTCATGCAGCATTCTGCAAGTGGAGAGAGTAGGGGAAAAGTCTATCTTTCTTACAAAGGCTGGTTCTAAGTGGGTTCTGCCACCTTTTAGGTATGGGACCATGAGCAAGAAATGCAATTTTCTTCTGTGTTTATTTCCTGGGAAGCAAGACAACCAGATCCTGGTGCTCCCAAAGAGGATGGATGGGAGCATACAGTCAGAGTCCTGGCACTGTGCTGGGACAGCTGATATTTTCTATGTTCCTGCCGCAAAGAAGTTCAAGGGAAAGAAAACAAGGTTGCAGTTTCTAGCTGAAGTGGAAAATAATGACTGACAGGGACAAGGTAGATGAGTGACTTACAATCTGCATGTATGCACACAGTCTCCCACATACCCACCAGTCAATGTCACTGTCTCCCAAGTCTGCACATGCTGATTAGAACGTTTTCTGACAACACTGAATCTTCTCAAATTTGTTTGTTTGGTTGGCAGTGCCTCAAACATACTAGGCAAGTACTGTCCTAAGCCACATTCCCAGCACTTTCCATATTCTAAATACAATCAGCCATCTTGCCAGCTCTATCAACATTTGGGGGCCTCTACCACATTTTAATTAGTACAAACACTATGGTTCCAGATGGTTCCAAGGTGCCTCAGACTTGCCCTCACATACTCCCATCCTTAGCAACATGCAGAATATCCAGGGGGGAACTTCAGGTTTTCTTCTCCCTACACTGGCTGTGAGTGAAGTCCTATCTTTCATTATCATTTGTCAGATAAAGAAGCTGTAGTTTCAAAGGTGCATGGTGATGGAATTGGCACCCGGGCATGCTGATTCCACGGTCCTGCTCAAAGTGGCCATAGTGTGTGGCCTCCCATGGTGTTAGACAGAGAAAGCAGAGGAGATCTGGGCAAGAAAGGCACATGGCTCCACAGATTCCCCTCTGACGAGGACAGGGGGCTCAGAACCTTATTTCAGGCATTTCTGATTCCCAGATTCTTCTCTACCTTTGCTGACAATCATTATCTTCCTAGGCAAAGGGAATGAGGGAGACTCTGATAGGACTGAGGAGGTAGCTGGAAGGGTAAGGCTATTGTTCCCCAGCGTTCTCACAGTATGCCTGCATGGTCTGCACCTGGTACTCTGGGCACCCCTGATGCAATGGAATCTGTCACATCCCTACCCTATCCAAGATGTTTTGAGCTAAACAAAGGCTGCCTTTGTAAAAGCAAAACATAGCCCTTGGCCAGGTTTTGGGAAGCCACTCTACTGACTGGAGGCAAGAGTGGTTTAGGGTATTCTTGGTGGCATCAGGTCTTACCGACAGCCCCTACATAGGGAACCATGGAAGGGACTCAACTGTTCCCAAGATGCTAGGTCCTGGAGGGCTGCATGAGAGGTCTTGCCTGACCCTCATGACGGGGTCTGCTTTCCCCACTTCCCAGAGCCTGGCTCCACAGAAAAGAGTTTGCTGGGAAATGGGATCTGTTGGTGAAATCTAAAACTTGCAAAAGGTCCAGACATCCCTGCCAGGAAAGCTCCCTTCCCTAAGGGCTGCACAAACAATTCAAGGGCCATCCAAGATGTCATGAGTTGGAATAAGACAACCCAAACATGACAACAGCCACATGAGGTAAGGGTCGCAGTGACAACACATGATTTCCCTTCTAGGTGCCAGACAGGGCTCCCATCGGCACAAAGCAGAGTAACAGGAACTTCTCGCTCAGGAAATGCAGAGTTTCCCATCAATCCTCAGTTTTCCCTGATGCTTGCTCCTTTGTTTTCTGCCACTGAATTATGTTTGAGTGAGTATATTCCATTAATAGAATGGAGCATGGAAAGCAAATGACTCAAGATGCTCTGGTGTGGTCACAGGACCCGGTCCACAGCACACAGCAGTACACAGCTATGCAGTCCATTCGCTGGGATAAAACTGCTCTGGGCTGGGGGACAAGGCTCAAGGGCAGAGCACATGAGTCATATGAGCACAGTATATGGTGGTTCAGCCTACCCTGGAGGTGAGTAAGCTAGGTAAGATTCAACTCTAAGATCAGTTCCCCCATCTGTAAAATGGGCTAGCGCCTACTCCCAAGTCTTTCTGTAGAAGTGAGGTCAGAAGCAGCACCTGCCATGGCTTTAAGTAGGAAGCAGACACAGCTCAGTTTTTAGGATGATATCAAGAACTCATCACACCCCTAATGTTGGAGTGGCCAAGTCCCAGATACATGGTTAACCAATGTCATGTCCTTCTGCTCACTAAATGTTTCACTGGTATCACCCCATGACCTGCTGTAGAGAAGTACTAAGGGGTGACCCTACTACACCACCATGGTATTTGTGATACATGCAGAGGGGGTGACCATGACGTATGGTCAGGCAAGGTTGAGTCACATTCTGGTCCCAGCTATGCCCTGAGCAGCCTAATGGACCTTTCTAAATCTCCACATGCTCATCTGACACTTAAATCTATGGGTGGGTCAGCCTGGGCAACAATGCCCACAACCTGAGCCAGTCAAAACACATAGGATCCCATTACTCTTCCACATACTGTTTCAGGGTTCCCAGATCTCAAACACACACAGCCTGGCCCCTTGCAAGCCTTTGTACACACCAGGTTCCTGCCTCTGGACCTCATACCTCTGCTCTTTCTGAGGTGCTCTCCTGAAATCCTCATGGTTTGCCCATCTCTTCCATTAGGCTTCCTCCCAGCCACAGTCTCCTCAGACATGGTCCCCATTTCTCAGGCCAATACTCTCTGAATTTGTCACTCTTACTAGATCTGTATTGTTCATCCTTCCCACAGGATAGTGGAGGTGGGTCTTGGCCTCCCTACACTCCAGAACCTGAAGTAATTATTTAATCAACATTTGCTTGATGAGATAAACATCCTTACTTAAGAGGCTGAGCCATCTTCTGTCCCTGCCTCAGATGTACTAGGTAAAGACCTCCATCGTGCCAAGTCTAATCCAAGTGGGATGGTCTCTCTCCCAAGGCTGACCCTACCATGTGGATCTGGACCACACCCAAGCCAAGAATAGACCCCCCAGGTCTCAGACAAAACTAGGTGTGGTGAAATACCCAATGTTCACTATCTCTAGTCCCAGAAGAAGAGAAGGAGGTTCTTATAGGGACATACCCTAACCACCTGTTTCTCTATCTGTCTGGCCCTAAGGATGTAGGGCTCTTGGGAAGAAGCCACAGCTCCCTGCAGATCTTCCCTGCTGGGGCAGAGACGGGCAACACAATTAGTGTCTCAAAGGAACAACGTTGGAGTAAGTTATGAATTTCCTGTGGTTACATTAAATTAAAACGGCGGAATTCCCTAGAAACCCTGCCACCCACTGGGAGGCTCTGGATCGTACCATAGATAGAAGCTCAGTCTTGCTCTGGTGTGCCTCCAGGCAGGCTCTAGCCCTCACCCAGGAACCAGCCCAGGGCTTGAAGTCTTTCCCCAGCCTGGTTGGGCGTGAAGGAGGCAGGAACATACAGGTTTGGCAAAGTTAAAAGAATTGTCCTGTTTCATAACCTCTCTATTCTCTCTGACACACAGGATTCAGGAGACAGGAATTCCACAAATCCTGAATCTTCCTGGCCATATGGTCTCTGAGAAGAGCAAGGCCACTGCCATTATACTTGGAACCTGATGGCATTGTGCAGGATAGCTGCAGAATACTGTATGATTCCCCTGAAGGAGGTCCCAAAGACACCAGTTCATAGATCCAGAGTAGTGTAACAGCTATCAGTCGCTGGGGTGGGAAGTCAGTGACCCACAGGGGCAGAGTTTCAGACTGGGATGATGGCAAAGTCTAGGAAAGGGGATGTAGGAATGGCTGCACAACACGTTAAGTGTGCATCATGTTGCTGAATTACACATGCATAAATGGTGAACATACTTAACTTTAGATTATTCATATTTTATGAAAAAGCCAAATATTATTTTTAAACAAACAAACAAAACGCCTGCATCACTGTTAGAGGTTCTCCATGGAAAGGACATTTAAAATACAGGGAACAAGGTAAGCTAGAACTCTCAAGCCTGTAGGGGCAGGGTGGGTCACAGATACAGAGCAATATGGGGGCAATTCAAATGCAGAAAGGCAGGAAGCCTGATAGAGAACCTGGAGCCCATTGCTGGGGTCTCATGGGCTACACCAACTTCAGACCACAAGCTGCCCAACCCATCCTCAGCATCAGCAGCATTCTCCCTCTGGAAGAACTGAGCTGTGAGCACCCAAAAGGCAAGGGCAGGCACAATCATTCTGCATTCTCCACTGCCCAAGCAGAAACCCAGTGCTGCATACAGGAGAAGCACTCACAACTGAACTGAATCAAGTACATCTGCCATAAATGACCGAGAGAAACACAATACTGATGGGCAAGTGAGAAACAAAGACCTTAAAAATACATATTTCCAACACACTGTGTAGATGCTCATTGAGTTACATGCCCTGACAAATCCATCATAAGTTAGAAATAGCATGAAATAAAATACATTTAACTGATCTAACCATGACATAATCCTAACTCAGACGACCCTACCTTGCATGTACTCAGAACACTTACATAGATGCCAGCTGGGGAAATCTACTAGCACAAGGTCAACTTCATGCTAAACATCTTGTGCAATTTATGGAATTCTATAATAAAAGTATAGAACATGCATAGAGAATTGGTATCATTTTGGCCTCGTAAAGCAAAATATGGGAAGTTACATAGCTGACATCATCTGTATATGGATGAACTTCATGTTCAAAGAATCTGGAACACCAGGCCCAAGGGGTACCAACTCCAGCAAACCAGTCGTTTACTGAGCTAGTCCTAGGTACGGTGTATTAGTTGTCTTCCTTCCCCTAAGAAGTCAACATCAAAGGTATTTCTCAATTTCTGCAGCAGCACATAAGTGGCTCCGGTGTGGGAGTCACTTTAAATGGACTACTTGATTGTCAGAAGACACCACAGCATGTTGCACAGACCAACGCTTACTTGTGGATTCTCCCTATCAGCCCATAAATGCTTCAAAAAGGCCACAGCACAAAAACTGATGGGCTCAGCAGTCCCTCAGCTTCACAGACATCAGGTTTGGGAAATATATAAAAGTTAGGCATGAGCAGGCTGGAGAAAGCACGTTTTACCAGCATTGGGAGTTTCCTGAGGTCTGCTTGAACTCCTTCGCTGCAATGCCTGGGTTGGGCTGTGTCACCTGAACACAGCTGACCTAGAGCAACTTCCTTTCTGTCCTTTATCAATGCCAGAGAACAGGTACATCAGCTCTGATGTCCTTCAGTAGGTACACTTGCCTGAGCCACCTTGCCCAGCCCCTTATGTCACAGCCTCTTCCCCCAGGCCAGCAAGCGCTCTGGCATTTGCCTTACTCATCTGAAGCAGCAAAGGGGTCGAACTGCGTCCTGAATGTCCTTGTTGCTTATGTGAAGCATGGGTCTGTGAGATTCAGGACAGGGTGACCCAATACATCCTGACCCAATTCTCATGGCTCCACATTTCAAAAGTGGAACAACGGCCCCTTAGCAGCTGGGACCATCAGAAGCAGTACCTGAGAGCAGGGGACCCCATCAGATCCCTCACTATACAAGTAAGCCATGGGAGCCTGAGGTGGCTACGTGTGGCACTTTTACCAATAATAGGCAGGGGAAGTTGGCTTGGTGGTAGAGAACAAGACCCCATGTGCAATCTTTAGTACTGAACCCATTAAAAAACTATAAATTAAGGTGAAAGAAAGGGTCAGCAAGATAGATGACTCAGCAGGTAAAGGCTCTTGCCACCAAGCCTAACAACCTGAGTTTGATCCCCAGGTCCCACCTAGAGTTAGAAGAAAGCTGACTTCTAAAAGTTGTCCTCTGACCTTTACCCACGTGTTGTGGCACAGACACATACAAATACATGCATGCATACGCACATGCACATACTAAATAAAGAAATAAACAAATGCTTTAAGATATTTTTAAAAGTGAACAAAACACAGAACTATAGGAGAAGAAAACAAAGTTCTGGGGTGGGGTGGGTGATAGTTACACCATGGTATGACTGGGCTTACTGCCTCTGAGCTGGATACCCCAAAACTGTCACAGTGTCAATTATATGTTGAATTTATTTTTGCTATGCATTAATGAAACAACCCACAGGAGCAAAAGGCAAGACTGTGCCATACCTAGTTCAAGAGCTTAAGGTCAATAGTGCTAGACATGGGGATAGCAGCAAATACCCAAGGAAGAAAGTAAGTCAGGAACTATGGGTGGCTGTGAGCTGGATAAACCTATAGACTATTGAGATATGACCAAACACAAGGTGGCGGTCCTTCAGATATAGAGGTTTCCTAACTGGCTCCTGGCTGCTGGATTACCCAGAGGAAAGACTGGCATGTGAGGATCCCCTCACACTTGAGAGCTTAACTAACTTGCACAAATTGGAAAGTCAGCAAGGTCAAACCAGGTTCTTCCACCCAACACGCCGCCTCTACCATGACCAAGCCCCTATCTACCCTTCTTCAGTGTCTTCTCTGATGGGGATGAGGAATGTCAGTCACACTCTGCTCCTTGTCTTGGACAGGATCGACTTTATCACAACCAAGTTGCCATACTTCTGAGACTGGTGCTCATGCTTATGGATGGATGCTTGACTAAAGAAAAAAAAAGTCTTCTCACCTTTACAAAACCCCAGGAGGGGGAAAAATCCCATACAAGGAGCCCTGGAAGTGTCTTACATTACAATAGGGCACGATACGTGGGCTTGGGAAGACAGTGCATAACTAAACCAAAGGACAGTGAGACCCACACAGCTGTGCAAATGGAGAGAGAAAAAGGAGTCAGAGGTGGGGAGGGAGGGAGGACAGCTCTTGGCAAGTTTTGAGGCCCCATATAAAACTCTAAAGCTTAGGAGAGACAGGAATAAGAACATTAGAGTCTACTAATCTTTAACCTATACAGCTCATTGCTGCTGTGTAAGCTGCTCTTGAAATTGTCTAAACACATTAGGAGCTAGTCCTACAACTTAAGAACACAAAAGAAAGCATACATGAGCCCCTAACCTAGTGCAGGCCTGGATACAAGAGGTAGGGAAGTGTTCCTAACTGGAACTTATATCTTGCAGGATCAAGCCCAATGGTACACCATCTTACCAGCCTTCCTCCACAGCAGTGCCTGTAAATTCTCAGCAAGGGAAATGTACTTCCTGAGGTGCCCAAGCTCTGCCCACTGTGTTACTCAATGTTTTAGGAATGTTCTTTCCTAAAGAACAGAACCAATGAGAGGTATATTTAATCAAGAAACTTCCATGTTCAGAAGCCGATAGTCCTACCTGGCTGCCTGCAAGCCACTCAGCATGTGAAGCAAGAAGGTTCAGAGCAAATTTGCCATGTGGTGCAGCTCCATCCCAAGACTGAAGAATCTTGAGTCTGATGTCATGAATGGTGGCAGCAGCAAAAGCACACCTGCTGGAGAAGAACCAAGTATGGCACCCAAGCAGCTTTGTATTCTGCTGATTGCTCCATCCAGGTCCCCAGCCTAGTGGATGCTGCCACCCACATTCGAGGAGTAGCTTCCCTACTAGGTCTCAGACACTCAGAGAAGTATGCTTTACCAGTTTCCTAGGAATCTCTCAATTCATATGGACACTTAAGTCTACCATCATACCACAAACAAGCCATGATGTATCACATATGGTGTGATCTGGACACTAGAAGTCTGCAAGGGTCCCTTGGCCACAAGCTGTCCCCCATTCCAGGAGAGAAAAGAAGTTGGAGATCATATTCCAGGCAAAGCTTTCTGGAATGAAAGCTTTCCTGAGGGTGGCTCTTCACTGCAGATGGCTGGAAGGAGGTGCTGCTGGCCTGAAGCCTGCTTTGCCTCTGCCTGCCTCCAGGCTGCTGCAGAAGCCAAAGTCGAGCAGGTATGCTCAGCTGGGAAACAGCTTCAGGCTCTAAGGGATTAAGATGAGGTGTACCCACAGCAGATCTGCCCAGCAAGAGATGTGACCCTCTTCATAGTCAAGGATAAAGGAATGGAGAAATTCTCTCAACCATCTATAGTCTTTATGGTAGCAACAACGGGATTTGCAGTTGTACTCAGGGGCAGTTGCCAAGAGTCCTGTTTCCACATCTTTGCTGGATGGCCCCTGGCAGCTCCACTGCCCCGTGGGGCCAGTGTCCCTTCAGCTTCAGAGTAGAGACAATGACTACACAGCACCTAGGAAGATCAGATGAGGTAGGTCATTCTTTTATTTGTTTGGTACATATTTGTGCTGAGCAAGGCACTGTTCCAGATACAAGAGACAGCCTCCCTTTATGACCAGAGCTTAAGACAAACGACCCGCCCTACTGACTCCTACTTGGTCTGACTCCACTGAACACTTTCTGAAGGAGCAGCAGATTTTAAAAAATGAAAGTCTAGATGTGGTGGCACATGCCTGCCATTCCAGCACTTGGGAGGCAGAAGCAGGAAGATGAGTGTTCCAGGCCACCCTGGACTACATAGAGAGACCCTGTCTCGAAAACAAAATAGAACTTCAAAAAGCAACTAGTAATTAAATACAACAATGTCTATTTTTTTAAACACTTAGAAATCCTCCTCTACAAAAAGTGCAAAGTACAGGAACATCTGAAAATGGCAACAATTATCTACAGATATGCTAGTAATTACCAGTAAATGCAATTCACCTGTCACTCACACAGGACACCCTGGGCTTGACAAACAGTGGTGTAAAATAAATGACTGATGAAAAGACAAACGGGGAGGTCTGCTATGCCCAGGAAGACCCCAGAGAATGGATTACTCAATTGACTCTACAAATGCTGTTCCAGACTTCTAGGCATGGTTATGAGCAACCTGCTCAGACATTCCTTATGAATCCCAGCCTCCAGTCTCAGGGGATTGGGCATGCAGTGGTTAGTGGCAAAAGGGATACCCTCCTTTAGCCAAGCCTGGTGGCTCTCACTTGTAATTTCAGCACTTAGGGTTCTAAAGCAAGAGGACTGTCGTGAGTTTAAGGCTAACCTAGACTACATAGTGAGTTCTAGGTCATGCAGGACTACAAAGTGAAACCCTGTTTCAAAATAAGCAAAGAAATATCTTAAAGTACTTGGGAGAAGGGCTAGAGAGATGGCTCAGTGGTTGAGAGCACTGGCTGCTCTTCCAGAGGTCATGAGTTCAATTCCCAGCAACCACATGGTGGCTCACAACCATCTGTAATGAGATCTGGTGCCCTCTTCTGGCGTGTGGGCATACATGGAGGCAGAATGTTGTATACGTAATAAATAAATAAAAATCTTAAAAAAAAAAAAAGTACTTGAGAGAGCAGGCAGAAGCAAGCAGATCTCTGTGAGTGTGAGGCCAGCCTGGACAAAAAGAAGGGGAAGCTGGAGGAATAGGTCTGAGGTTATGAGCACTGATTGCACCCACATAGTAGTTCACAACCATTGGTAACTTCAGTTCAAAGAAGTCCAAGGCCCTCTTCTGACATTTGTACATACCAGGCATGCATTTGGTACACATACATACGTTCAAACTAAACACTCAAATAAAAAAATAAATCCTTTTTTTAAAAAAAAAATAGATAAATAGTACCACACTAGGGGCCTGCCTATCTCTGGATGGGTAGATAAAACAAAATGCAGTACATATATAAGACACTACTGTTCAGCCCTACTAAGAAAATTCCGGTACGCAATACAGTAGAGGGGAATCTGGAAGGCATACAGTGAGGGAAACAAACCAGCCACAAGAGGAAAAATACTACAGGAGACACTCTCAGAGGCCCTAGTATACGCATTCATAGACAGACAGAAGGATGGTGATCACCAGACTGGATGGAGGTTGGGATGAGAAGTCAGCTTAAGAGGAGTAATACATCCAGGAGCGGGGCAGTAAATGTACTTTGTGCTACTGAACTGCACGCTTAAAGATGGTAAGAATGGTAGATTTCATGTTAGGCACATTACAGTTAAAACCAAGCAAAACCAAAGCAAAGGAAACAGGAATGCAACACTGCCAGCTGCACAGACACCTCTTGCTTCAGAGTCTATAGTCTACTTTCAAGCGTTCACCCTGAACAGTTCACCCTGCCCTGTGACAGGTGGCTAAAGCCACACTCTGCTGGCAGTCCCTCAGTCCTAACTGGGGAATCCCCAGGACAGCATGATCAACTGGCACACAATCAAAAGCCACCCTCCTTAGGTAGCTTATGCCTGTCATCCTGTTCTGAACTCCAGCTCTGGGTTCCCAGTCCAGTACACAGGCTGTAATAATTAGCATAATGTTAATTATATGAACAACATGTTCTCATGAAGGTGAGATATGGCTTGCCAATTACCATGACAGACATTATGGCTTCTAATTGGTCAGGTGGTGGTAGCCCACCCCCTCCCAATGGGTCCCCTCCCCTAGACAGAACAGGACAGCCAAAGAACCATGAGAGTGGGTCCTTTTGGGGTCCCAACTCCCATCTATAAACGGAGAAAATTCTTGCATTCCTGGTTCTCAGATCTGATCAGGGTATCAGGTCTCCAGAACTCTGATCCATCCTCCTTATGAAAGAGGTCTTAAGACACCCAAATGATACTTAGGGAGCAGCCAAGAGTTAGGGGGCTGAGGGCACTGCTTCCCAGAAGTTGTTTTACTCCAGGCACATCTGGGTCTGGCACCTACTTTTCTTAGAACATATTGGAAAAATCTATGGGGGATGTTTATTAACCCATTCATCATAACCCTTCTTTACTCCCCTGCCTAACACACTGCCAGCTGGCATGGCCTCAGGATAGGTCCCCACACCCGACTCCCCTCTCCCCCAGGAGGCACTGAGATTGCTCTGCTGCCATTCTACAGGAACGTCCTGAATGTTCACAAGCCTGTTTGTGTGACCTCTTAGGTTCCCACATCAGTCTAGGTAAGTCAACAAGTACATACAGCAGGCCCCTGGATAAGTACCTGGATGATAATTTGGTCTCCCACGGCCTCATCTCCTCTTCTGCACTGTGGAACACGCTCATTGAGGAAGTATGGGCCCTGCCTCTGTCATCTCCATTCCAGCCCTCCTTGTCCTCTCCTGGGACTTAGCTGCCTTATTCTTTTTTCTAGCGGCAAGCTGGAGTAGATATTTATCTCTAATAATTTTCACTCCGAGAGCCTTTGCCCAGCAGTGCGGGTGTCAACATCACTTACGATCTTGATTCCATCACATTAGCGGCCTTCTCACCCTCTCAGTTCCACATGAAGTGCAAATGTGATAAGTGAGCTGATCTGTAGGGGTTCCCAGAACTCCCTCTGGTGGCATGGCCATCTTCAGAGCTACATGCAGGTGCTACTGAGCCCAGCCCCTGCACCTTCCCTAGCCTCATGGGAATGCTCAGGGTCACTACATCCTGGAGGTCGCATGAAAAGCTTCCTGTGTCTGTAGGAGGATATCTCCTATTCCCCGGTATTTGCATTGACCCTGCAGCATTATGTACCAAGCCATAAGTCAAATGCTCAACAGTCCTTCCCAGTACTGTGCCTGAGGTCAAGTTCAAGTTTGTGAGGATGTAGGTTTTCATGTCATAATATTCCCCTGTACTGGATAGTTTTAGCCAACTTGATACAAACTAGAGTTACCTTGGAAGAGGGAACTTCAATTTGAAAATTGCCACTATCAGATATGGGGTGTGTGGAGAATTTTCTTGATTAAATATTGATTAAGAGAGCCCCGTCCACAATTGGTAGTACCACCCCTGGGCAGATGGGACAGGGTCCTGTGAAAAAGCAGTCTGAACAAGCCAGTAAGCAGCACTCCTCCATGTCTCTGCTTCAGTTCCTGCACCCAGGTTCCTGTTTGAATTTCTGCCTTGGCTTTCCTTGGTAATCTACTATTGCTTGTAAGGTAAATAAACTCTTTTCCTACATAAGTTGCTTTTGGTTAGTGTTTTAGCAATAAAAAGCAAACTAGGAAACCCTCCCATGTTTTTTAGATAGGAAGGAAGGAAGGAAGGAAGGAAGGAAGGAAGGAAGGAAGGAAGGAAGGAAGGAAGGAAGAAAGGAAGGACGGAAGATTAGATAGGAAGATTAGATAGATAGATAGATAGATAGATAGATAGATAGATAGATAGATAGATAGATAGATAGATAGATAGATAGGCAGGCAGGCAGGCAGGCAGGCAGGCAGGCAGGCAGGCAGGCAGGCAGGCAGGCAGGCAGGCAGGCAGGCAGGCAGGCAGATAGACAAGACAGGGTCTTGATAGGTACCAGGCCACAGGTCAATGCACAACATTCAGGATATTCCTGGCTCACCTTCCAAGCTCGGGGATACTCCACCATGCCCAGCTCCCTTTCATTGTACTTTAAAAGTCTTCTAATCATCATCAAGGTTGGAGAAATGAACCCCTTTTATAGTTTGAATGCCTCACCAAATGGTTACATGGAAACCTTAATCCCAAAGTCATATATTGACAACACCTGGGCAGGGTCTATGAGAAGTTAGATGATGTGGCTTTATAAAATGTGGAAGCTAGCACATTGCTTTGTCTTGCATGTAACACCTTCCATATTGTGATGCAGTATGAGGCCCTTTTCAGATACCAGTGCCACAGACTTCTTAGCTCCCAGAAATACAGGCATACTCTCATGTCCACCCTGTGAACCTGCTCCAAGTCTCTCCTCTATGGAAATACTATCTCCCCTCCATGCTCGGGTTCTCTCTACCCCATTCTCCAGGAGGCATTTCCTGAGAGCTGCAAACCACATGTGTTCTGCCTCCTCAGAGCCCTGAAGACTGGATGACGACCACTCAACACTATACACTTTGTATATATATGCATCTTACTTACAGACTTATTTACTTCACTAAGACTATATGAAGTGAGTAACATGTCAGGAATGAGAAAACTGAAGTACCACAGGTTAACTAATTTTCCTAAGATCACACAGCTGCACAGAGAGGGGGCTTTCCAAGGGCTTCCTAGCTGATGGGTCACTTTCCTAGTCAAAACACTGCAGCTCAGAGTCTGTGTTCCCAATCCATTTCACCCTATTAAAAGTTCTATTTCAGACTTACCCTGGGCAGCAGGCTCTGTTTCTCACTTATTGCTAACATTCTTTATTGAGTCTCTGAGGCTGTCTACTTCCCAAAGTGTGACACTACAACCACACAGTTCAGAAAGGAAATAAATTCCCTTTTGGATTTCCTTGTCGTTTCCTATTGGAACACAGTCCAAAAATGGAGTTGTGCAAAGAGAATTCTGAGTGCTTGTGAGAAAAGTCCAAGAAAACAAGGCAAGAGTTCTGTGCCCTCAGCTTCTTCAAAAACAGGCAATTGTTCTTGGAATGTGTTTTCCTGCCCCTTCCAGGTGTAGCAGATATGAGTGAGTTTACTTTGGACTACTCATTACAACTTGTTATTGTTATTTGTTGATATGCCTCTAAAAAACATGTTTTTGCCATATGTAGCTTGTCCTTGTGATTATATACATTACTCTGGAGACTTTTCTTAAGCCTCAGAGTATAAAATGTCGGATGCTCTGAATAAAGATGACATTCATTATATGAGACTTTAGCCTCATTTTTAGGACCCATTCTCCCATTCACACTGCCAATTAGAGTGGTAAGCAGCTTCCTAATGGCTTTACTACAGAGAGTGCTCAACCCACATGCCTCAGGAATTTTCTTCACCTCTGCTCAATGGCTCCAGCTAACTTCAGAAGCCAAAATGGACCAACGATGAGTGGGTGCCCTTGGGTTTTAACCCCAGGTTTTGCAGTGCCCATAGGCAAATCACCCCAATCTCTGATCTCAATTCCCTTTTGGAAAAACAGCAAGGAGGTCTGGGCCACATGGGTGGATGGAATGCGAAGAAATGAAAGGAGATGAGGCACAAGCCAGGAACACGATTCTGAGGAAATAATGAGGACAGATCATCACTGCCACCATCATCCTGTGGGACAAGGCTTGAGACTCCTGGGTGTCCTTAGCATTTCTATGGCTGACAAGTAGTATGAGTGCAAACAGGTACTCTAGGGTTCAGTTTCCCCATTGATATAATGAAGGCCCAGCTCTATCGCTCCTTAGGTGTTTAAAGTTCTAGGGCTCTGCTGCAGATGCTCGGTGGTATACGTTAGTCTATTTTACTGTGACCATATAAAGGAGAAAGTATTTATTTGGACTTGTGGTTTCAAAAAATACAGACAATGGTTGGCTGACTGTCATTTCTGGGCTGGGGTGAGGCAGGACCTGTTGGAAGACAGCCAGCTGGAGCAGCACTGTTCATTATACAGCAGCAGAGAACATGCCTTTGCTCATGCCTGCTTTCTTCCCCTTTTAGTCCCCAAACTATGGGATGGTGCTACCATAGTCAAGGAGCCTTAGCTAATCAGCTCTGAAAACACCCTCACAGACATACACAGAAGTGTGTTTTACTAATCTAGGTGTTTTTCCATCCAATTAAGTCGGCCATCAAGACTAACCAACATAGGCATCATCTCTGTTGCTGTCATGGTTACTGTTTCATAGCCCAGCTCACACTGCTGGCAGTACAATGCAGGTATGAATGTCCTTGTTGGCCTTTCTTGGGCTTGTTACAATCTTTCAGGGAATATAGCAAATAGCAAAAGATCTGGTAACTCAAGGAAAACAAGCCAGAGTTAGACCAACCATGAAAAGAAACCCATAGCGTATCAGGATTCAGGGGGCAATGAAGCAGCAAAATCAAGGCTCAGCTGAAGCACCACCTGACAGTGGATGAGGGCTGGAACAAATGCAAGCCTCATATAAATGGCAGCCACAGGAATGGCAATGTTACAGGAGACACTGAATGAAACCATCCTCAGCCAGGCATGTTGACACTGTCACATGATGTCAGTAATCCAGCCCCAAACTGTTGCCTCTGATGAAGCCACTGACATCTTTTTCCCAGATTTTTTTTCCTTTTTGAGACAGATTATCATTAGCCCAGGTTGGTCCAAAACTCTCCCCTTCTCACCAAGGATGATCTTGAACCTCTGATACTCCTGTCTCTACCTCCCAAGTGCTGGGAGCATAGGCATGTGCCACCATACCTATCAAACCCAGGGCTTTGTGCTTCCTAGGCAAGTTACCTACCAATTAAATCTCTTTTCCCTTAATTACTCCAGTGTACTCTCTAGTGGCCCCACATCCCTCAAGTCACCTCTGAAAGCAGCACTCACAAGGCTCCTGATCCAAGTGATATCCCTTCTATGCCCAGCAGAGAATCCTGCTATCCAGTGAGGGGAAAGCCAGAGTCTATCAGGAACCCATGTGAACTCTCCTCCCTCATCCTGTGCCTTGATAGGTAGGAGCTCTGCATGAATGTACACATTGCTCACCCCTTGCTTGCTTTCAGTGTTTGCTTTGACTTTAAAATCCTAACACTACTCATCCACCCCCAGTTCTCCCTGCCCCTGTTCTGTTTGTCTCCTAACCACATTTCTAATCAAATACAACAAATATTAGCCATATTCATCTCCATTATTGTCTACTTCTTCACACTGCCGTGCAAGTCCATGAAAACTGTTGTTTTGTTTTGTGCACAGCAGTAAGTAAGCTCTCAATAACTGGAAGATATCTGGCAGAGGTAAAAATGTAATAAGCACTTCCTGAGTGAGGAAATGAGTGGATGGTACTTGTCAAAAGAGCCTTCTCATGAGTATATTAGGGAGCTGAATTCCCCACCAGTAAGACACAGAGGAAAACCTCAGAAAGCCATCAGAGGACAGAAGAAGGGAACCACCATGTTTACATGTTTACATACAGTGTCTGAAAGACTAAACATGCACAAGGGAGAGGAGGGTGAAGAGACTGAAAAGGTACACACCTGAAAAGGCTGTGCCTCAATTCCCAGGCAGAGACCCTTGTCAGTCCTGCAGTACTCCAATGAGTCAAAGCACAAGAAAGGATTCCTGAACAAAGCCAAGGCAAGGCAACTGCACAAGCCCAGCAGGAGTGGACAGTACCCCCATTCCCCTCAAGACTAAAGACTTATCTACTGAGACCATTATGCACAAAGAAATGGACCTGGGGCATGTAGCCCACCGTGTATGAACAGCAGCAGCTAGAAAACCCACAAACCCAGCACTGTTGGAGAATACATACTATTTTCCAAGATTTTCAATTATAATAAAATACACATAACATAACATTGAGCATCATGACTTATTTTTGAATTCTTACCTCTTATTACTGTAGGTATGAACAATGTGTATGTGGGAAAGTGGTCATGGCACACGAGTGTAAGTCAGAGGACAACTTTGAAGAGCTGAGCTTTCTCTACCATATAATCTGGGTATATATTCATGCTATCAGACTTTCATGGCAAGTGTTTTCACCTGAAGAACATCTCATCAGCTGTGGTCTTTTGAATGAAAATGGCTAACATTGACCCATAGAGAGTGGCACTATTAAGAGGTGTGGCCTTATTGGACTAGGTTGAAGGAAGTATGTCACAGGGAGTGGGCTTTGAGATCTCAGATGCTCAAGCCAGACCCAGTATTTCACTCTCTTCCTGCTGCCTGCCAATCTGGATGTATAACTCTCAGCTACCTCTCCAGTACCATGTCTTCCTGTGTGTTGCCATGCTTCTAGTCATGATGATAATGAACTAAACCTCTGAACTGTAAGCTAGCCTCAATTAAACGTTTCCTCATAAGAGTTGCCATGGTCATGGTCTCTTCACAGCAATAGAAGCATTAGTTAAGGCACCAGCCCATTGTAGTCATTTTTAAGTGAGCAGCATTATGGCATCAAGAATGTATTACACTGTGCAGTTGTCACCACTACCCATGTCCACCACTTTCCCATCTTTCCAGTCTGAAATTCTGTACCCATTAAACACAGTCCATCTGATGTGGGACATCCTTCCGTATGCTGTGAATATGTTTTATTCACATTGGTTAATAAGGAAGCTGATTTGGTCAACAGCCAGGCAGAATAGAGGTAGGCAGGAAATTCAAGCAGAGAGACAGGAAGAAAGAAGGCAGAGTCAGGGAGAAACTAGCAGTCACAGGAGAAGCAAGATGTGAGGTAACAAGCCATAAGCCTTGTGATAAAATATACAATAATATAAATGTGTTAATTTCAGTTGTAAAAACTAGTTAATAAGAAGCCTAAGCTAATAGGCCAAACAGTTTATAATTAATATAAGTCTCAGAATGGTTATTTGGGAACTGGGAAGTGGGAGAGGAATTTCCAGATATATCCACCCCTCTCTAGGGCCTGGCAGCCACCATACTACTTACTTTCTTCACCTGTGAATGTCATCATTCGAGAGACCTCACCTAAGAGAAATGAGAAAACACATGTCTTTTATATGTGGCTGGTTTAATTCACCATAATGTCCTCAAGTTGCATCGATGTTATAACCTGTGTCAAAAGCTCCTTTTAAAGCTGAGCACTGTTCCACAGTGGCATACGTTTTGTTTACTCTTCATCTGCTAGTGAACATCTGGGAAGCATCTACCTTTCAGCCATTGCAAATGACACTGCTAGAAACCTAGTTCAAATTAACTCTCCAAGCACCCACATTCAACTACTCTGGGTGAATACTTACGTGTGGAATTGCTAGGTAGCATGTTCATTTCAGACTTAATTTTTGTTAGTTATGATGTGTAGGGGATTGATCCCAGAGCCTCACACACATGCTAGATAAGTGTCTATCACTGTAACACTTTCAACCCCTGTTTAAATTTTTGATGAACTACTGTGTTGTTTTCCAAAGCAGATGCATCATTTGTATTCCTACTAACAATGTACAAAGTTTCTGCTTTTTCCATGTCTTTATTGACAGACTTGTTTTCAGTGTTTTTTGTTTGTTTGGTTGGTTTGGTTGGTTGGTTTTGGTTTTTCAAGACAGGACTTCTCTGTTTAGCTCTAGCTGTCCTGGAACTCATTCTCTAGGCCTCAAACTCAGAGATCCTCCTGCCTCTGCCTACTGAGTACTGCCCAGTTTTCTCTCAGTGTTTTAGATAGTAGCTAATGCCTGAATGTTGGTACTACACTATGAGTTTGACTTGCATTTTCCTCACTCCGTAGAGCAGGACCAGATTCTACTTAAAATGATTCATAAATATTAATTCATTAAGGCTCAAACAGTATAATAGGATAGATACCATTGTCGTCTCATTTTGCAGGTATACACACTGAGGCACAGAGTCTTTTAGCAATTTGCCAAATAGTGCAGAAGCTAATGTTATGAGCCAGGATTTGAAACCAGAGTGTAAGACTCTACCAAGAGTGCAAGTTCTCCTCATAAAGGGGAATGACACCCACTAATCAGCTGATTTCCACCCCCCCCCAATTAAATCACCTCACTGAGGGCAGTATTAAAATGTGAATTTAGCCAGCTCAGCTTGGGTGGTACAGTAACAGTGAAGAAGGAGGTGGAAAAGCTCACAAGGTTCAACGAAGCCTCAGTAATTGTTATAAACCTGTCTTTATGCTACCTCAGAGAAAACAAAATGCAACACCATTTTCCTAAAAATTCCATCTATCATCAAAATATTAGATAAGAACAGTCAGCGTTTGCTTTCTAAACATGAAATGCAAGTGCACACAAGGGCGATAAATGTAATGATAGTCTTAAGCAACTCTATTTTTTGAAGTATCAATAGCCTCATTTTCTGGGGAGATTACTGCAGGTGGGAGAGACACAGATGCGTGGAGTTCCTTTGTACAACAAAAGTTCTACTAGGAGGGAATCAAAAGCCAGGGTTTACTGGACTAAAAGGCACTGCAGCACTGCATGTTTCCACTGAAGGCAGTGGTCAAAACAAATGGGCAGGGCTGACACTAGAAACTCCTAGGTAATGGTGCTTCATGCAGGCAGGAAACTGAAGGCAGGACACTGAAGACAGGGATCTATAGGGGGGTGTGCATACAGCTCAAGAGGCCACAAAGACCTGCCTGCCCTTCCTTCTTACTCACCTCTCCACTGGCAACTCCTGCACAGAGTCCTGCAGGCCTCCACCCAGTTCCCTGAGGATGGAGGGGCTGAATCTAACAGTAATCTCCATATGTGTGCACCTAGGGATTCAGCCAAACTTTCTGCTGTTGATTTCTTGTCTCACTTCATTTTCTTTCCTGGTTTTCCAAAATAGAAAGGAAACTCCACCCACATGAGAACACACCTCTGCCTCAGTGTAATTATTCACACAGTGGACATGAACTTGAGCCTATTCCCTTAGAATAAGTCAATATGGATAAGGGTTCCCAAAGCCTCTGTCTGCAGATGCTGGGGTGGAGCAAGTAAGTTTGACTGACAGCCATAAGGGTGTGGTGGGCAGATCCTATCTCTAGTCCCCAGTGACCCACCTCTTTCTTTGCTCCCTATACCTCCAGCTGGATACCTGACTCTGCCAGAAAACAAAGACCTCCCAAACATGTCTACCATGGTTCCGAGCACAAATGTAACCAAATCTCTCAGAAAATATAGTGGTAAGATGCCAGATAGCAAAACACGGGGGCTGGCATTCCCACAGTCCATATATGACTGGAAGCAAAACCAGCACAAGCAACAAAGCAGGAGAACAACACACACTCCGAGAGTAGTTACAATCACAAGGTGCCATATCGACAGAGCCTAACATTACAGTAGAGTTGACACTGTCCTCCTATCTAGACAGTAGCATTCTTCCCTTGCTGTGGTGTGGGCAGTCACTCTAACCTGCCACAGTGGCCACTGTACAGAAATTGTCACTTAGTACAGACAAGTACAGAGCATGCCTAAAAATTGATAACAACAACTGTGTTGTTGGCTCATGATTGACAGGTCTACACTTTGTATCTTTATTTTAATGTGCCTCCCTTCTGATTATAAAAACAAAGTCGGTGAAATGGTGAGATGGCTCAGTGAGTAAGGCATCTACAACACAAGCACAAGAACCTGAATCTGAACCCCCTAGAGCCCACATAAAGCTGGGAACAGTAGTGCATATCTGTAATCCCAGTGTTCCTACAGCATTCCTAAAGAAAGATGGGAAGGCAGAGACAAAAGAGTCCCTGGAAACTGCCATGCCAGCTAGCCTGGCATATCAAAGGGCAAACAAAAGACCGTGTTTTAAACAAGGCAAAAGGGAAAGACTAATACCTGAGGTTGTCTTCTGACCTCCATGAGGGCATTTGGTACAAACGTGTGCATGCGCTCACACACACATCACACACTTGGGGGGAGCTGCAAAGCCTGTGGTGTGCCTCTTATGCTTTGACCACATCAGCAAGTCACACTGTGTGACTTGCCCACACAACCTAGGTCTCTTTAAGCATTCACAGGGCAGAGCCACTTAATGATGTGTTTCTCAAAGCACAACCCTGCCATTAAGTGAAGAGAATTTTAAACTTGTTCCTACTCATTTTCCTCCCTCATCCTTCCATCCACTCCTGTAAAGGTGGTACTAACTTGTACTGCCTACACATGACAGAAAGAATGCTTTTGATGGCCCTGTTTGACGATCCTGTTTGACCCCTGTGTATATCTACCTTAGAGAGGTGTGTACATGAGTCCCAGACTGCTGAGTAAGCCACCTCTCTGTCATGGCTTGGTGCAGGCTACCTGGGTAGGAACTGTGGGCAGCCCTGTATGTCCACTACATACCCAATAGCCTTCTTCATATGATTCCTGATAAAGTCCCACAGTAAACTAGTCACATCCCTATAGCCTTCACTCTGATTTCACTCTTCACCAAATAGAGATACAGAGTCTGAGAGCAGACATGCTTTCAGAAGCATCCAGAAGGACTGTACTGAATATCTACATCCACACTAGACATTTTAGATGCTGGGATCTTATTTTAATCTGAGGACTGGCTTTCTGGTACTGAAGATATCACAAGAGACAGGGTTTTTTCCTTTTTTCACCAAATGCTTTGGACCAAACTGCTAGTCAACTTCCATCCTTATGACAAAATACCTGAGCTAATCAACTTAAGAGGAGAAAAAGTCTTGTTTGGGCTCAGTTCCATAACTGATTGATTCCACTGCCTCTGGAACTATGGTTAGGTAGCACAGTGTCTTAGTCACTGTTCTATACTGTGAAAAGACACCACAACTAAAGAAACTATACTAGAGAAAGAATTTAACTGGGGGCCTGCATATCGTTTCAGAAGTTTAGTCCATGATCAACATGGCAGGAAGCATGCAGGAAGACGCTGGAACAGTAGCTGAGAACTACATCCTGGTCCATAGGCATGCGCGCGCACACACACACACAGAGAGAGAGAGACAGAGACAGAGACAGAGACAGAGAGATGATATCTCTGTGTAGCCCTGGCTGTATTGGAACTCACTCTGCAGACCAGCCTGGCCTCAGACTCACAGAGATCCACCTGCCTCTGCCTCCTGAGTGCTGGGATTAAAGGTGTTCACCACCACTGCCTGCTTCTCAACTTTTGATACTTCAAGTTTATAATGGTGCACTCTACACTCAGCACAAGCTATGCTTAGAGTTTGGAATGTGGATACTTCCCTGGTTAGAGCTATGCAATATGATACTCCAGTTATAGTGCAGCGGCAACAAGCCATAGTTCCCAGACAGTCATGCAATCACAAAGGCAAGCAGCGAATACTCCAGAGAGAACTGAGCTGCTGTGTTACGATGCATGGAAGCTTGGATGCATTCAATGTTCTTTCCAAACTAACAATGTTTTCAATTCAATTAGATTTATCAAAAGGTGACCCATTGTAAGTCAAGGTGCAGCTAGAACACATAATGTCAAAGGTTTACTCTGTATCAACCACCATCACAATCCAGGACATCAATCCTATCATGGGCCCCATTGGGGTAAGAAAGAACCAATCATAGACACTTTCCATCAGGCAGCCCAAACAACTATGAGAAAAAGAAAAAAAACCCAGAGGACATCATATGAGGCATGTATGTCAGGTGGCAAACACAAAGGAATATAGGAGAGGGACAGGAACCAGAGGTGAGGGTCTCCATCAGACAGGCAAGGTAGGAGGAAGAGAGGGGTCCCTCCTCAAGGAGAGTGTGTGTCACCAGCAACAATTGGATCCTGCTCCCCAATCCAAGAATAGGCTTGGAGATCACCATACAGGACATCAGCCCACCTGCTGGGTATCTACAGGCACAATCTTCAACTTCTCTATGCCCAGTTCCACCCCATAAAAGGAGGTGAACAAAATCTACTTTTGGGTGCTGTCACAAGAATGAAGCAATATGTGCATACAGTGAGCACCATGGCTCCTAAAAGAGGTCACAGGTAAGACAAGTAAACATGGAAAGAATAGGTACGGTCACATAGACACACCCTACAGCACTGAGGACTTGAGACAAACATGCCCAGACGTATATATTCTTACACATAAAAAAGAAACACAAGCAGGCCAACACTCACCAGAAGGCTTGGTAGGCCATTTCTAAAGACATTCCCACTTTCTCAGACTATGCAGAGCCCCACAGTGCCAGGTTCACACTTTTGTTAATTCTGCTAACTCCATGAGACACAGCCTGTAGCTGAGCCAAATATGCTATCTCAGTTCCCAGACCACTAACCCCAGTCCAGCACACCTCCTGCCTGACCTGCACAGCCTGATGTCCAGGAAAGCTCAGAGACCCTTGAGGACATCTTTGTCTGTGTTCAGGTTCAGAGGGCTCTGTGTGCACCTCTGAGTCTGAGAAGGCTGGGGATAAGAGGGAGAGGCATTCAAACAGGTGAGATTCTGTGAACTTGGAGCCCCATAAAGCAGCCAACATTTAGAATATCGGGTACTGCCACTTCAGAAGACCTTTGGCAGCTCCTAACAAAATTGCACTTTCTCTTACCAACAATCACACATCATACTCTAGTGTTTACCCTAAGGAGCTAAGAATTTGGGTCCATATTGAAACCTGCACCTGGATATTTGCAGTAGCTTTCGTCATGATTGCCAAAGCAATCAAGAGAGATGAGAGATGTCCTGCAGCAGGCAAGTGGAGAAACAAACTACAGCAGACCCAGACAGGAGAATGGCATTTGCCACTAGAAAGAAAAGAGCAACCCAGCCACAGAGACATGCTGCAATTTAGGTCACATGACTAAGTGAAAGAAGCCACTCTGAAAAGTTACATCTGTCCTGCAAGCTGACAGTTCTGCAAAAGGGAAAACACAAGGATGGTATAAAGATCCATGGTGGCCAGCGCTCAGAAAAAGGGAGGGATAAGCAGTGGCACTGAGGATTTTAAGCGCAATGACACTCTTCTGTGTGAAGCAATGATGGTATACACACATCTCAATGCATCTACCCAATGCACAGCACATTTAGCACCACAGGTGAGCCCTCACATAAGCTGTAGACGGTGATAATGACACATCAATACAGAGTCGTCCATGTGACAAAGGTGCTGCACTGCTGCAAAAAACCCACACACAATTTTTCCATACATCTCAGAGGCTCTATAAAATGAAGTCTACTTTTTAAAAAAAATCTAGAAACCAGTTAATACGTCAGAATCAGAGGACACCTGTCAGTATGAAGTGTAATAATAAGGAACGATTAAGCACCACAAACTGAGTGTCCATTGTACTCCTGTCACCATCAACCCAGCAATTGTTGCCACCACTACTTTTTCAGTTACTCAAGCCAGAATCCTTGGAGTCCTCATGATGTCATCACATGAGCCCCACACCATCTGGGGACTTCTAAGTCTTGTCTCACATCTGGACTTCTGCCCAGTGCCACGCCTTCTCTCATGAGCTCCATCATATCACTCTAGACCTACCACAGCCTCCATTCACCTTCTATAACCAATATCACACGACAGCCAGAGGCAGCTACTAAACTGACAGGCTGGGCCATATTATCCAAGTCTAGTATTTCTAAGCACATACTGAAGCATACAAAACAAAATCCCAATTCCTATGGCCCTTGCTAGTCTTCCTCTTTACTCCACCCTCCACCAGACAGGACACCTATGATTTCCATTAGTATAGGACCTGGCACATGGTAAATACTTGGTGAGGACACTCCCAAATGAGCAATCCCAAACTGTGCTGAACAGATACAATCATGCGCAATTCTGAAAAGAGGTAACCAAGATACACACCCAACATCACAAGGCTCACAAGGAGCCCAGTGGCTAGCCTGCGTGAACTCCAACGTCACACACCCAGAAAGAGGCCACTGAGAAAGCACGATATTCACAGGGAACATCATCACTCCCAGAGGCCAGACATCTGAATGGGGGAGAGTGTGGAGGCAGGCTGATGGATGGAGTGCTTAAAGCCATAACTGTTTTCACTAAGCACATGTTAACTTGATGACTACAGATGATCCATCAGGTGGTCCTACTGCTGTTCAATGCTGATTGCTCTGAAACCATCTCTGTAGGTCCACAGCCCTGCCCCCATCCCTTTTGCTCCTGCCCTTCTATGTGAGACTCCGCTGGTCTCCACCTCTAATCATTAACAGATGCCAGGAGGGGCCAAGCAGGACACTCCCCCACCCCAGCAGGAAGATGCCACAGACGGTCAATAGGCCTGTTTGTTGTAGCTCTCAGTGGGAGAAGTTTCGGCATATACTGTTATTAATGACTTTATTTATATACCAATATTTAGAACTGCTTGCAATTAAGCAGATCTGCTTTCAAAATATGACTAATTAGAACAGTTGTGCTGGCAGGGAGACTTCTGTAGGAAGCCACATTGCTCTAGCAAAAGTTGCCCCTGCCAGAGGCTGACCAGGTGCAGGATCCCGGAATGCAGCTTCAAGCTCTCTGGGCCTGGAGAGTGAATGGGGCTGAGAGCAGGGAAGGGGGTTTCAGGAGAGTGGATGAGGCTGGGGAGCAGGGGACAGAGAGGTACAATCCTCAGACCCAGAGGCTTAATCTGTATAATGCTAGTTAACTACATTCTCTGGTCTGACATTTTCTGCTACATTCTTGGAAGGCAACCAGAAAGGTATGGAGTTCCCTAATTCCTGGGCTGACATTTCAAGGGGAGCTGGAAGAAGGGTATCTATGCAGCGATGTGGAAATCCCAATCGATAGCAATGAGCTGTGTGTTACACTTGACATTAATCACCAATGAGCTTCCGCCCCACCATCTCCTTGCTGATTTCCATCCAGTAAGAGGAAAGACTTTCTGCTCTTCACTGAATGGCTGATTTTATTCAAAGTGGGTTTATCTGGCTGGATGAACAGGCAGTCAAAGCCTACATCCCAGTAAATGAGAATTGCACATGACCTACATCCAAGGTCAAGGCTGACCCACCACTAAGTCTTCCCTGATTCCAGCTTAGATTGTTAGTCTATGCCTGGTATTGAACACAGGCTGAGAATACAGAGACACAAAGCCCCCATGACTCAGAGGCTGACACTGACCCCCAAGCCCTGCAGTTGAAGTGATATGGACTAGGAAAGAGTCAGCCACACTTCTTTTCAGTTAAGGGGACAAGGTCTAGCTTAGGAGGCTCAGCTGGACTTCTGAAGGAGCTACTCCGGGCCAAGGTCATGGTTTCCTCCCAGGGACACCCATGTTCAATGCCCAGTCATGAGGGACATAGGACCAACCCTCTACCTAGAGTAGGGATCACTCTGCAGAGCCATCCCAGTTGCAGAGCTTTGGGGACATGGGCTGAGGGGCCTCTATTGATACTGCCATGTTCCAATGTCTCCTTTCTCCAAAACAAGCCTTCCTTGTTCCTTCCTGTGCTATTCCCAAGAGCTTCTCAATGAACCCACTTTCTTTCTCAAGGCCCATCTCAGACACAACATACCCAGGTTATTAATCAGAACTCAGCCCTCTGCCCTCTGCTCCCATCGCCTTGCTATCACCTGGGCTGCAGTGATAGGTATTCATGCATCTGCCCCTGGAATTCTAGGACAGAGCTAGGGCAGAAAAGATAACCTAGTATCCTAACAACCTCACTCCATTATTCCTGATGAATCCTCTGGAATAACAAACCCCTGAAATTCACAGTTCAGCTCCCTCTGTAATCTTTGGCACCCTGTGCTATAAGCCTTATTAAGTATGACCCTTTGTAGCTATTTCTCAGGAAAGTCAGCCAGGACCCAGCATAAAACCATCTACCTTAGGCTTTATGGCTTTGTAGACTATCTGGCTAGTTTTGTCTCTGGCAAATTTCCTAAGTCAGAGTGTTTTATGTCTTGGGGAGAGCCACAGCTCTTGAGATTGCATGAAGCTACTTGTAGCTTCATGTAGCAGATACTCGGGTGTCAAGAACAAGACTTCCTTCCTGAGGCCATGCAGCAGAACCTCGAACAGGCCTGCCCCCTGGTGTGCTGTACACAATGGGCAATAGGCCTCCAAGTCTGAGTCCCACTTCCTTAGGTTCCTGGGGTCACAGGAGCAACCCATGTTAATGGTAGAGGTTATGGCAATAAGGATAGGCAATTACTGGCCACACTAAAATTCCAGGGTCTCTGAACTCAGCATCTTGGATATCCTCACCTTCAACGAGCTTGAGAAGGACTCTCATTATCACACTTTGCAGATGAAACCAAGGCACAGAAAGGCCCTGTGAAGTACAGAGGCTACACACCAAGTTGTAGACACACCCCACCCAGAGTTTATGGCAGAGCTCAGGCTGTTCAATCACTTAGTGCCACCCACAGCCTAACCACCCTGGGATGGGATGGAAAAGGATTCCCAGGGACTGCCACAAAACTGGGGCGGGGGGGGGGGGGGCAGGCCTTGCTGAGGAGGATGAGGAGCAAGAGCTGAGCTGGAGTAACAGGCACCTCCAGAGAACTTGAAAGTCAGAAAAGCCACACCTTTGCCTTGGAGGGTGTGAAAGTAGAGATGACAATGCCATACGTGGACATGGGCAGAAGCATCACCTGTAATGCTTTTCAAGAGGATGTTCCATTTCATGTGGCTCACTGGTGACCAGATGCGATACCCTCAGAGCTCCAAGGGCATTCTCACATCCTCCTACGGCACCCTACAGGAAGATGCCACGCTGAACACAACCCATACTAAAGGCAGCCTAGGCACCCATGCCTGGAGCAGTAGATAATAGAGTAGGGTGGCACCCTTCCCTGGGCTCTGATCAGGTAGCGGAACAAATGCTAGATGCAGAGCCAGGTTAGAAGGAACCTAATATACCTGAGCACACAGCACAAGCAGAAAATAGGAGAAACCTCAGGAAAAGGTTCCCTAAGGACTGACGGGTTTCATTCAAGTGTAGATAAGGGGGGGAAGGACTAATGAGAAAGTTCATCCAGGTCTGATCCCACAGGGATCAGAGAGTAAGCTTGCCAGAGATGTTCTACCTGTGGCCAGGCATTGAACTTCTATGGCCCCCATCATAGACCATTTGTACCTGGGATGAGGGTAAGAACTCCAGGCCTGACTGGGAGAGGTCTTCATCAGCCAATGGTATAGTCAAATAACAGCCAACTGAAACAACAGTGAATAAAGGGATTTAGCTTATGGCAAACCAAAATACAAACGGCAGTGTTCACTGAATGAGGAAACAACTGACAAGGACACTGCCCAGCAGAAAAGAAAGCTTAGGCATCAGGGGATAGAGCAGGTAGAGATGGTGATGGGGAATGAATGGCCACACGGGATAGAGAGACCTTGGCTGGACAGCAATGATGACTGTTTTGGCACCAGTCAGTGTGATTAGCTCGATCCTCTGCACTAGAGGTTAGGGAAAAGAAAGGATATGACTGCAGTTATCACTTGCTGTAGACAGTGGGAGATACCTGCAAACTGTAGCTAGGGCTACAGTGTCAACAAAGCAGCCACCACCAGCACAGAGAACTCTGCATCAGGAGCAGCCAGAGCACCAACAAGCCCAACTAATAAATACAGCAGCAAAGACTTCATCACTGTCAGTCCAGAGTATGGAACTAAGAATAAGGGAGTAAGAGGCTGCTACCAAGCTAGACTCCCCGTTGTGTAGGAGTCAAGACCAGGCCAATGTATCCTTCAGCTCCTAGGCTGCAGTATGAGGTCATGTAGAACCAGCAGGGAAGCGAGAGAATGCCAGCAATAAGTAAGCAGTCACCCAACGGCTGCTCTGAGGCCTACTATATCAACTGCTGAAGCGATGGGAGTAAGAAAGACAGACAAAAGTGTCCTCCAGTGGCACACATCCCTCAGAGAGACATCTAATAAGCAAACAAATTCACATGCAGCTCAGAGACTGGTACTGAGAGGGAAAGTAAGGGTGATAATGGAACTGCGATGAGAGATGGGACTAGGAAAGGCCTGGGAATAGTCACAAGCACATGGAAACCCCCAAGAGGAAGTCAAAGCAGAGAGAATAAATTCAAAAAGGTAAAATTCTGGTGATGGAGAAGCTGGGTGACAGTTCCATTGATCTCATTCTATTTTTGTACCTATTCAAAAGTAATTTGGTTTAAAAATTATAATTAGTTCCCTATTGAAGAGAGAAGTGAAGGAGTGAGAGGCACACCTCTCAGGGTAACCACCCATTCACTGACCAACCGAGTGGATGCCCTGAACCCACCCTTTTCCTTATCCATTACTAGATAACAATGCCTACCTAAAGGGTTACATGGGGATGAGTGACATCTGACATACCTGGCATGTTACCCCAAAACATACTCCCATTCTGGTACCTACCCTGTGTGCTGCAAGCCTGGCTTCAGAGAAGTGTCCCTACTTGCCTGCTAAGCTGCATCATGCCCAACAGCAGTGAGGTGGGAGTTACAAGGGTCCCTGACTCTGGAGAAGCAACTTCTGATAGAGGCACATCATGGAATCTTACTCCATTTCAAGAAGGATGACAACTGCTATGGTAGGGCAGATCTTGAGACTGTGATGCTCAATTGAATATGCCAATAACAAAGGACAGGTGCTGAGACTTCTGTTTACATGTCATCCCTAGGAAATCAGAATAGTGTGGCGAGTGTCAAGGGCAGGAAGGTATAAGGGTAGTGCTGAGTGAGTTTGGGAAGATGGGCGAGCTCTGGAGTTTGGTTGTCCTGAGGGCTATACAACGTGCGCATACTCAGTACAACTGAACCTACACATCTAAAGATAGTAAAAATTTATCACAACTTTTGTAACAGTGTTTGTGTGTATGCATGTGTGCGTGAATACAGAGGGGTTATATATGTGCCACTACATGCATGCGAAGGTTAGAGAATGGCCTCAGGTATTAGTCCTCGGTTTCTGCTGTTTGAAACAGGGTCTCTAGTATTTTTCTGTTGTGTATGCAGGCTAACTGGCCTATGAGCTTCTGGGAAGTTTCTTGTCTCGGCAACCAATTTTCCCCATAGGAACACTGGGATTAGACATTTTAGCTGAGCCTGGTTTTCACATGGATTCTGATTGACTCAAACTTGAGTTATCAGGGTTAAGGTGAAAGTGCTTTTACCCAATGAGTATTCTTCCCAGGTCCACAATTTTTAAAACTAAAGTAATCCTTTGAGGAAAAAAGTAAAGTACCTAAGACATAGTAGGTCTTCAACTAATGCCAGCTCTGAATAGTGTCCCCTGTCCTAAGGTCAGAGAAACACTGAAAAGATAGTGTCACACAGGGCTGGGTGCGAGCTGGCTGTCCAGACTGTAAGGTCCCAAGCTAAGGTGTGGGACAGGAGGCCTCCTAACCTTGCCACTCTCAGAATAGTGTTTTCTCCCTGCTCTTGTCAGTCTAGGGGGACAGCCTGCAAAAGCCAGCACCACAGAAGCTTTGCCCAGGATCATCAAGATCAAAAGATTTGCTGGAGTGGATATAAATAGCCCCAAAGCTCTGCTTCCGAGTAGGCTAGCAGCAGGGGCCACGTGGGGGGACCTTTGCAAGACCAGATGAAAACACACTTTCCTGCATGCCCAAGCTGCTTAGGTCCCAACAAGTAAGGGAAGCCAGCCACATTCTGCCTTTTTCCCAGTCTCAGGTTCAGGCTCACTGCCTGTCACTTCACTGCCTGTCACACTTCCTCTTTTGAAACACAAATTGGTTTTCAAATCCAAGCAGCAGCAGGCCCAGCCTGCCTGTGGAACGCTTCAGGCTTCTGAATAACCCACATAGAATGGGCACACCTAGGCAGCAGGGCAAATGATAGCTGTGAAGCACATGGGGAAAGCAGGCCCATTTCTTCTGTTCCCACCCGAGTCTCGCTCATTCTTGTACAGATTCCCACCAATGTCAAAACGAACGTGCTCAAGCATCACTTTCAAATGTGTGGCATTTTCTGCCACGTGCCTGGCACCCCTCCCCACTCACCCACCTCCTCCCTGCCCCATCAGCCTGGCACCCTGAGGACTGATGGAGCCTCACCCTGCAAGAAGGCTGGCACTTGAAGGTGCTCTGAGAGGGCTTGTTAGGTGAAGGAATACATGAATACATTAATGACGAATTCAGCATGGGGGAAGGAGGGTAAGGAAAGGGGGAAGGAAGGTTAACCCAGACACAGGGCCTGGTGCCTGTCAACCTCTGCCTCTATGAAGCCTGTCTCCCAGCTACATCCTTCTGTCACTGTTTCTTTGCTTTTCTGTCTTTCTCTCCAACTGAGATCTTTGTCCCTCCTCTCTCTTCCCTTCTCCTCTGCCCTCTCTCCTTGTTTCCCTCCCTATTTCTCTATTTCTTTGGGTCTCTTCTATTTCCCCTTCTCTACTTCTTCTGTCTCTCTAGCTTTCTCCATCTCTGCCTCTAATTTGATTCACGTCTGTCTCTTCTGCATACTTAGCACACTACAGACTCTGCCTGCTAGGGACTCACCACAGTCTTATACCCATGTTCCAAATGAAGAAACATTTCCTGGACTCTTCAGGATGGAGCCAGTCTGCAGGCACAGCTCTCTGCATGCCCACCCACCTCAGCAATTTGGTTTCAACTAAACTGCACTTGAAGATTAGGATCCAAGAAGTGACACTGTTCATTCTCAATGTCACAGACCCTGCACCTCAAAGTGGAATCAGAACCTGAGCCTCAGACATACCTGATGTCTCATAACTGGGAACTATCCAATGACCAATCACGCATGTAACTAACCAAGCACCTGACCTTTCATAGGCACAAGGCAGAACTCGGTCTACTAAGCAATCAGATGGGGTGAGCTTGCAGGCTTCTGAGATCCAGATCCTGATAGGGATGTGCTCTTTAAACAAGGAGACTCTAGAGACCTAACCAGGTTGTGTAGATCCAGCAGACCCAACATCCCCAGCTCTCCATGTGGGAGAGGTAGTGATTGGTGTGTTGTTTTCAATTATGCCTGTGACCGGTATAAAAATCAAGCTCCAGAGCAGAACCATTCAGGGGAGAAGAGTTATGAACTTAGTCAGAAAGTGCCACACCTAAAGAAGTAAAAAACCGACCCCTCTAAAGAGATCACACAAAGATCACACAGTTCAAGCTGACTGAATCCCCAAAGGACAGTACAGACATAGGGGCAGAGATTCTGGGGCTATCTCTCTCCACATCCCCTTGCCTCTACAGCCTACGTGGTTGTTCCAGCAAGTTCCTTTCCCAATCTTCACAGGTTCAAAGAAGCACCTGCTTCTCCACCATGTAGCAAGACCAAGGGACAGGAAGGCGGGGCCGCGGGCTGTATCCCAGCTGTCCCCACTCACATCTACAGTACTGGCAATTAGGTTGGGCTTTGTCATGGTCTGAGATTTTCCTACCCCAAAGTCCTATGCTGAAATCCTAACTTGCTAGGTAATGGAGTTAAGAATGGGGCCTATGGCTGGTGATAGGTCAAGAAAGCAAACCACCCACAAATAGAATTAGTGGCCTTAATCAAAAGGCTCTAGAGGCCTCCCTTGCCTCTTCTGACATGTGACAACAGGGAGAAGTTGCCATCTGTGAACTAGAGAGCAGAATCACCAGACACCCAATCTGTTAGTGCCTTAATCTAGTTTCTGGACTGCAAGAAACCAGCTACTGTGGTTCAGAAGTTACACAGTACAGGGTTGTTAGAACAGTAGAAAGGGCTAAGGCAACCCGAAGGGCCAGTCTAGGACAGGAATCAAAGAAATTACATTTCACAACAAAACATTCTATGTAAGGAAGACAGGCTGTCATCATGATGAAGGAACAACTATTTCTCCTTCTCCCTGGTCTCCAGTGGAAGAAGATAGAATTGCTGGCATGTGGTAAATAAGATCTGGGAAGAGGGTGGTGAACCAGTTACTCTAACAACCCATCCCTGTACCTGGATCAGCCTCTCAGTGGGATCTCCCAGACATAATCGTGACCTCTCCCGATCAGAGGTTCAGGCTACTGGGGGGGGGGGGTCTACTGGGGACAACCATGAGACCACTGACAGCAGGACTGTCCTCTAAAGAAATCAGAGCAATAGAAACCAGCTTCCACCAGCTACAAAGCAGAGCCCAAGAGCTCAACCACAGGTGTACAGTGGGCCCCAAGCAGGGCAAGAATGCAAACAGCACTAGGTTGCAGTTACCCAAACCACATCCAGCCCAGCCAGGAAGTAGGCTTCACCTCTTTGGGTCTCCATTTTCTCATCTATAAAATGGGACTGTGTGGATAACACTAATCAATTAACATAGGCGGTATTCAATGTGTGTTTGAGTCCATCTCCTAATGATACTTCAAGCCAGGAAAGCAGCTGCTATGAAGAGGATGAAAGCAGCTAAAACTTAGCTGTGATCAAGGTCAGAGACTCATCATCATCATCATCATCATCATCATCATCATCATTAGTAGTAGTAACATTCTGCAGTGCTGGGGGTAGAATATGAGATATAAGTTGAGGTCTTTTTCTTCTCTTTTCTTTTGTTTTTGTTTTAGAGACAGAATTCAACTATGTGGCCCCAACTGAACCTGGAACTCACTATGTAGACCAGTCTGGCCTAGAACTCACAAATAACTGCCTCCTGAGTGATGGGATTAAAGGCATGCACCACCATGCCTTGGTCAAATCACAGAATTGTTTATGAGATTCCCCAAACAGGAGAAATTTTTAGAAATATTGCCTGATAAATTAATTCATGTATCTACAAATGACATGAAGATGACTTCACTGACATCATACACATCACTGAGGAGCCCAGCAAGAACAAGCTGCAGAGTGAGACTAAGCCGCAGAGTGAGACTAAGCAATGTGCAGAAACAGAAGCTCCAGCCTGGCTTTATCCTGTTCCTCAACTACATATTCACACCAGGGGCAAGTGTGAACCACTTTGGAAACCTTTGGTCTTTTACACAAAGCAATCATAATACATTTGAAATATGTTGTATTAAACATAAGCAGCTGGGGGTAGGCACTCAAAGGTGAGCAGGGTGTTACTGGCTCCTACTCCCAGAGAGAGAAGAGGCAGTCAAATAGGAGTAAAGGAAGTTGGAATGTTGCCGGAGAGACCCAGGGCTATGAGAGTAAACTGGATATAAAGAGGAGATTTATTCTAATGTGTGTCAAACAGAAGAGGCTAAGATAGGGAGCCTGTCCTTTCAAGGTTCAGAAGGCAGGAACATGGGTGTGGGATGAGGTTTCTAGACAGAGAATGGCATGAGGCACAAAAATTGCACATGTCTGAGACAAGTGATGCCTGGGCATGTGAGAAAGCATAGAACAAATCAACCAACTTGGCCACCCTGCCTTGGGCATGTTTGTGGGCAAGAGAAAGCATGCCAGCAGCAAATATATATATATATATATATATATATATATATATATATATATATATATATATATATATATATATATATATATATATATATAAAATCTGTAACTGACTTGGTCCCTGTTCAGTTGCTATCAGCGGGCCTGAAACTGAATTGCTAATAAAGAATAGAGGTTTACTGGGATCATGTTCTGGAAGCTGGCATGACCAGAACATAATAATGAGAAACTTGTGAGGGTCAGGGCTGTACTGACACAGCAGAGCATACTACTTGTGAAACAGAGCAGCACTCTAACTTGGGTCTCCCCCACTTCTTACAAAGCCTCTAAAGCTGTCACGGGTCCCACTCTCAAGACCTCATCTAATCCTAATTACCTCCCGAAGGCTACTACTCCAAACACTATTAACACATAAGACCTTAGCGATGAGGTTTGCAACACAAGAACTTTCAGAAGATACAGTAAAAGGACAGCAATATCCAGTAGACATAAAGAAACAAATAGAGGGAAAGAGGGAGCAAGAAATAGAGAAATAGGAGAAACAGGAGGACACAACCTGGTGCCTATTTACATCTCAGAGGGCCCCAATTTGACATACCCCACAGCATGTCCCTAAAATCTCAAGACCCCACTATCACATGTGAGCACTCTCTCCAAAATGGGACCCACCCCCATGTTGGCAAGAGGTTTTAAAGATGTTCCCTGTGTCACTGGCAAGATGACAGCCCAGCAGGATGCTGCTGCTCATGATGAGTTAACAGGAGGGAAAAGGCAGGAATGAGAACTGGGACCCTCATGGCTGACGTTATCAACATTGTATCCATGAATATGATTTTCCCCAGACTCCCTCCTGGGTGTTTTGGCTGCTTCACCATATGGCAGGAGTTAAAAATACAGCTCTAAGTGTGGGAAATGAAGATGAGATGGGTAAGCACTCTCAGAGTGACTAGGTAGAGAGAGGATCCTGCCTGCCCTAGCCAGCCCTCAGCCAGAACACAGGCCAGATCCCAGACATGGGAAGCATCCTCAGCCCTGTGGGGACTGGCCTCTTCAGGCACACAACCAACCTCTCTGAGTGACTGTCGTATCCACATCTGGAATACACCCCCACAAAGGTCATGTGTTAAGAGCTTGGTTCCTAAGCCCATGAGGAAGATTTTCAGAGGTGAAGCCTAGTAGGAGATCCGTAGGCCACTGAGATATCCACAGGGGACACTGAAGAACTCTAGTCTCTACCCCTCTACGTACCTTGCCAGCTGTCACGGCACGTGGCACATGGCATATGGCACAGCTCCCTTTCTCATGTGCTGTAGCCATGGTGTTCTATCTCACCACAACCCCAAAAGCAATGGGGCCAAGCAACTATGGACTGAAACCGCAGAAAAACTGTGAGCCACAATAAACCTGTCTCTATTTAAGCTGATTATCCCAGGTAATTTGTTAGAGTAACAGAAAGCTAACACGGTGGCCCTACATGGGAAGTCCATACAGAAAATGCCTCCATAAGGTGATGTAGGCAAGGTAAGGCATTTTCTTAATTAGTGTTTAGTGGGGGAGGTCCCAGGCCACTGTGAGTAATGCCAACCCTGGACTGGTCCTGTATTCTATAAGAAAGCAGGTTGAGCAAGCCCTAAGGAAAAAGCCAGTAAGCAGCATCCCTCCATGACCTCTACATCAGCTCCTTCGTCAAAGCCTGCCCTGTTTGAGTACCTGTTCTTACCTCTTTCAGCGAAGAACAGTAATGTGGAAGTGTAAACCAAATAAACCCTTTGCTCCTCAAGTTGCTTTTGATCATAGTGTTCCAGCACAGCAACAGTAACCCCAACTAGAACAGGACCAAGTCCCATGTCCGAGAATCCATGCTGGCCTTTCCACCTGGTTGAATGACAAGACTGGCAGAGGTGACCTTCACTTTCAAGAGTATGTCAAAAGGAGTCTCACATCTCCCTCCCAGGCCTTTCAGGGCATTCTTTTCCTGGACTGACTCTCCAGAGTCTACCGTGCTGGAGAAGCTCATATGGACACTCCAGTCAGTGGTTCCAGTTAAGCTCAGCTGTCTAAACCCTTCCATGGGTGTCAGCCATGTGAGTAAAGGTATTTGGTTATCCTCCAAATAAGTCCATCTCCAGTTAAATACTAAAAACAACTTCCCTTGATGGTATAGGGAAGAGAATAGCCTACCCAGCCCTTGCCCAAACTTGAATTCAAAAATCTTGAAATAAAATAAAATTATGTGCAGGTTTAAGACTAAGTTTTCATTTCTTACACAGTAACAAATAGAACATTTAGAGTAAGTGGATGGCTGACTGGTTGACTCATTGGGTTATTGATTCTTTGATTCGCTAACTATTCATTAAAATCTAATGAGGGTCTAGAGAGATGGATCAGTCAGTAAAGTGCCTGCCATGCAAGCATGAGGATCTGAGTTCAAATCTACAGCACCCACGTTTAAAAGAAAAAAAAATAGTCAGAAGCAGTACCTGTGCCTGTAATCCCAGACTGGGGAGGTGGAAACAGCTGAAATGGTGGGCTCCTGGGTCAATGAAAGACCCAGTCCATTCTGCCCCCCCAAAATAAGGTGGAGAAGGGATTGGGGAAGACATGCAACATTGACCTATGGCCTGCACACACATATATATGCACACAAACACATACACCTATACACACATGCAAACACAGAGAGAGAGAGAGAGAGAGAGAGAGAGAGAGAGAGAGAGAGAGAACTAATAAGAACAGGGCCCAATTATATGAAGACCAAAGATGGCCCCGTTATATGAATAGTAAAGACGACTGTTCTCCTTGTTCCCACAGAGTTTCTGGGCTGGTTCCCTTGTGCCTACAGTGTTTGCCATAGATCTGCATCCATGTTTGTCAGCTTCTCCCCCAGGGTATGAGTCTCCCTGCCAACATCCTTGACTAGTTCCTGCCCCTGCCCTCATTCTCTATAGGTAAGGATGAAGCATGTGTTCTGTATCTGGTTCCATTCACTGTAGAAAGTCAGGAATTGATGTTCTTGCTTATGACTCTTGTGTTTCTTTTGTTTTTCAAGACAGGGTTTCTCTGGGTACCCTGACTGTCCTAGAACTCATTCTGTAAACCAGGCTGGCCTCATACTCACAAAGATCTGCCTGCCTCTGCCTCCCTGAGTGATGGGAGTAAACGCATGCACCACCACCCGGTGTCTATTATTCTTGAATTGTTTGTTTCTCCTTTATTTTCGTCAGTTTTGTTTCATGAATCTTGAGATTCTGTCACTTAGTACATGTCTGTTTGTTATGTCTTCTTGAGGGACTGCCCACTTTAGACTTTCCTTATTCACAGTAGCAAGCTTTTTCTTAAAATTTATTATGTTTTTGCTATTGGTGTATTTTTTAGTTTTTTGATAGGGTCTCACTATGTAGCCCTGGCTGGACTGGAGCTCATTTTGTTGGCTATGCTAGCCTCAAACTTACAGAAATCTGCTTGCCTCAGTCTCTTGAATGCTGAGATTAAAGATATTCGCCACCATACCTGGCTGGTGCTGCCATTGTAGTTTTCTTGCAGTTACTATTGCCTGCTACAAGTTTTATTAAGTCCTTTACAAATGAAGATAAACAACAGCCAGGCATGATGGTGCATGCCTTTAATCCCAGTACTTCTGAGGCAGAGACAGGTGGATCTCTGAATCTGAACTCAAGGCCAAGTTGGCCTCCTGGTCTACAGCACTAGTTCTAGGACAGCTGGACACACACACACACACACACACACTCACACACACACACACTCACACACACACACACACACACACACCTGTCTCAAAAAACATAACAATACAAAAAAATCACAGATAAAGATAAGCAAGAAAGATATTAAAATAATCCATTAAAAAGATACCAAATTAACACAAAAGGAAGTAATAAATAGAGATAAGAACAAAGAGTAACAGTATTGCATCTAACAAACCCTACTTTATAAATGATATATTAAGTCTAAGTGGATTAAATGTTACAATCAAAAGGCAAAGATTGGCAAAATGCATAAATCTACAAGATTCTTTAGGTCGAAGACACAAACAAGCTGAAAATAAAAGAATGGAAAGAGGTATACTAGACAGTAGTAACAAAAATAGAATTAGAATGACTCACCAGCCAGTATTGTGGTGAATACCTTTAATGCCAGCATTAGACATAGGCATAAAATCAACAAGAAAACAGAAAGCATAAATGACACCACAAATCAATTAGACCTAACAGACACAAATTCCTCCATCTGACAAGCAGAATACATATTATTCTCTAATGTAAATGAAGAATTTTCTTATGGAGACCATATTTTGGATTTCTAAAATGAGCCCCACTAATTAAAAAGAACTGAAATTACATGAAGTGTGTGGCTAAAACATAATGGACTAAAATCCAAAGAGGTCCCTAAAAGATGATACCTCTCAATTGATGTGCTTGGCTGATTCTCCTTCAAACCACCACCTCCTCCATCACCTTCGCCTCCCTGTGCTGTGCCCTCATTTGCACCACAACCAAGGTTCCTACCTAACAGAGTTGTAGTAAGTATTTACAATATGAACAGCCAATCATAATAGTGAATCGTGATTAATCATTATGACTAAGGGTGTGGGAACGATACATTCCATTCTTTAAAAATATTTATTTTGCCCCTCCAAGCCCCTCCAAGATGTTCTGTAGATTGCAAAGGCAAATGAGAAACGTGATTGACACAGAATTGCTCCATTAAACAAGATTCTTGAAAAAAAAAGATTTATTTTATGAGTAGATGTGTTTATCTGTAAGCGTGCATGCATGTGGGTATAAGTGTCCCTCACTGAATCCCCTGTAGCTAAAGTTAAACACAGTTATGACCCTCCCTAGGTGGGTGCTGGGAATTGAACTCTGATTCTCTGCAAGAGCAACAAATGCTCTTAGCTCTTAGCTCCAGCCCCCATTTTTGAGTAAGGAAATGTAGTCATACAGTGGTGTGGGCTCTAAGAATGCCTTTGCTCTTGTTATCTTAGCTGGTACTCCCTTCACCCCTGCTGAATCATCTAAACACTGTTGGTAAAGGCCAATTACAGTGGCATCTGTTGAGTCCTTAGCCCAGTGATTGGCTCACTGTAGGTGCCAGGGAGGTCAAGGAAGCTAGCCTATGGGTGAAAATCAACCAAGATATTCAAAGACTTCTACACACTGAAAAAGATAGGCTTTGAGGCCCTCAAAGTAAGAAATGGGTGAAAAGAAGACCTCAGAAAGGTTAACCAGAGATGTAAGCATGTGGTAGAGTGTGAAAGGAGGAGGCAGAGCATTCGAGATAGCTCTGCTTTGGGGAAAGGGTTAGGGAATCCATTTGGTTTTAATAACATTAAGTCTCTGATACTTTAAAACATGGCAAGAATCTGTAGCTAAAGGCTAACCAGATGAAGACAGTATGTCTTACAAAGAATTGGACTCAAACTCTGTTGTACTAAATATGCAGAATGGTAAGAAGTAGACAGATAACAGATGCATGCCAAAACTCTAATCATCTATTTCTAACCTTGTGGCTTACATTGCACACAAGCTTCTCAGCCCAGGAAGAACAACAGTGACACAACTTATCATGGGCCTCCTGTACACACATGTGCACTAACGATTTGCAACTAGGAGCTAGCTAAGTGATGTTCTGTAGTCTTGTTTTACAATAAATAAATTGGAAGCAGAGTAAGGCAAAAAACAGTGATCTGAGGAAACAGCCTGTTCATTGTAGAGGAAGTACTTGGTGACAGAGTCTATGTCTTGGACATAATGCTATCCATTCTTTGTATATGATCTCATCAGAGAGCCACCTCAAAGCCCCTGCCAGGTTAAGGAAAGCAAGCAACCCTGCTTGAACTACACCTCTCAAGAGGTGGGTAAATGATGCTCCTCTGGGTACTGAGAACTGGAAGTAGCTCCAGGGATGTCACCAGCCCACTCACTCACTATTCCAAAAGCCATTGCAGGCAACAAGGCCTCAAATGGCAACCTCCCATCTGGAGACGCTTCTCCTGGCTGAGTTGTTCTTTCTCCTTTCCATCTGGGAAGATGACTGTCGTGGGTGGAGAGATAGCAGGGAATCACATGCCTTTATCCAAAACATATGTACCCCTCCCACCCCTCCCAGAAGCACCAGGGCCACTCCTGTGTCCTGCTACACCTACTGTAGCCTGTCTCACTGCCCCTGTCTGCCCAGGAACCCAAGGTCCTCTCAATGTATAAGTTCATTTAAGGGCTCTTGTCTTCCTCAGATTAAAGCCAAAGTCTCTAATGGGTCTGCATGGTCCTACTCACTTTGTCCCACCATCCCATTCCCCCAACCCACCTGTTCTATCCCCCTCATACACTGGTCCCTTCCCTGTGCCTCAACCAAACCAGGAATATTTCCTGCTGAGAGGGGGATCCAATTATCACTGTCCCAGAGTAGAGATAAGGAAACTAAGGCTAAGAGAGATTCATTTCACAGGCCCAGGAGCAGAAAATAGTAGAGCTCAAGGCTTGGCCCTCTCTGGAATTTGTCCTTGGGTTTTCCACACTTGTTTTCCCACATAGTTCCCATTCTGTTATAGGCTGTTCATGGACCCATGCAGCCCATGCATAAATCTCATCCCCTTCAAGGTCCCTGAAGCTGCCTCCCCCAGTGCCACCAACATAGGTTTGTCATTTGGGCAATGAAACTGGTAAAAACAGCAGAATCTCACATAGCACTTTGATCATGCTGCAGAATATGCCACAAGCCAGCCACGGAACATGGAGAGGACCCCAAAAGGTTAGCAAACACACATATGTGGAAAAGCAATTCAAATTGGCTCAAAAAGTGTCCAGTATTGGCTGAGCAACTGGAGAACCCTTCCCATGTCTGTTCACAGATGCTTTCCAGCTGGGCACTGCCACTGAGGTTGTTTTGCCATGATGGGATAGGAGCTCTTAGAAGCAATTTTTTTTTTCTGCAAGGTGACCCAAGTAGCACCAAGACACTAAATCCGATGCTCAAATTTAAAGTGACTGCTGTCTCTGGGTAGATGACAAAGCTGGAGTTAATGCTAGCTCCTTAAGCCAAAGGTCTGGGTGACTGTACCACACCTAGAAGGGCCTCAGATGTTTCACACTGTAATGAATACACCTATGAGCAGCTCCAGAGCTACATAGTGCAGTGAGGCATACTGACCAGGTAGGCAGACAGACCTGGGTGCAGATCCTGCATCTGTCAGGATGGTGGGGAAACTGCTAAAAAGTCTGAGATTTCGTATCTACGAAATGGAATGATAAAGTCCAGGCCTGTCAAGAGGTTCCAGTGTCGATGCAGACAAAGAAAGGAATCTGGGGCTACAGACAGAGCTCAGTTTGGAGAGTCACCGCCTAGCTTGTACAGAGGCATGAGTTAGACCCACAGCACTGTACACCTGTAGTCTCAGCACTCAGGATGTGCAGGTAAGACAATCAGAAGTTCACGGCCATCCTTGGCTACATCGCAAATTAAAAGTCAGCCTAGCATACATAAGACCCTGCTTCAAGAAAGAAAGGAAAGGAGGAAGGAAGGAAGGAAGAAATAAGAAAATGAAAAGAAAAAGAAAAAAGTATACAGTACCCAGTATACAGAACCTAAAGTGTTCAATTAACTTAATAACATTAATTAACATTAACTGCTGTAATTGATGCATTCTAAGGTCAGAAGGCAAGACTTTCTCTCTTTTTCTTTTCTTTTCCTTTTAAAGACTTGGTTTTTTTTTAAATATGCCAGGTGTGGTGATGCATATCTTTTGTCCCAGCACTCGGGAGGAAGAGGCAGGCAGATCTCTGTGAGTTCAAGGCCAGCCTGTTCTACAAAGTGAGTACCAAGATAGCCAGGACTGTTATACAGAGAAACTCTGTTTCAAAGCTCCCCCCAAAAGAGTAGTTTCTTTTATTTTGTATGCATGAGTATTTTGCCTACATGCATGACTGATGCCCTCGGAGGTTAGAGAAGGGTGAAACTAGAGTTGCAGATGTTTGTGAACCACCATGTGGGTGTTGGGAACTGAACCCAAGTCCTCTGCAAGAGTAACAAGGGTTCTTAACTGCTAAACTATCTCTACAACCCCTCTCTCCTATTTCTCTGTACTTCTGGCTTCCCCCTGGTAGGAAAGACAAATGTTTCTAAATCAGGACATAGAAAAGGTACAACTTGGAAAGGGTTAACCTCGTTTTGTTCCCTACCCCCTGCCAGTCTGACATCTCGGTCCTGAACAAGGTAACTTTGTCAGACTCATCTGTGCCTGTCTGGCCTCTTCTGCCCAACTGTCCCCATTCATAGACATTCCACAGTCACTCAGTGCACTTGTCATCCCCACACACTCCATGGATACAAGTGTGGTATGTGTTTTGTCTCACCTACTTGCCAGTCTTTGCCTCCTTTCTTGCTTCGAAAGCCCTAGCTCAAGTAACACCTCCTGCATGAAGCCTGTTGATGCCCAAAGACAATCATTTACTTCACATACTCTAGGCCTGTACACTGCTTGGCCCCATTTCCTACTCCAAGCTTTACCCTGGTCATGTTTCCAAATGAAGGAAGTGAGGAAGCTGCCCTAACAGAGGACAAGAATCCTGCCTACCTGTGTGGCCCAGGAACAGGGTGAATAGAGGAAGTGGCAATCACATATCTGTTTCACTGATCCCCATCCCTGGGACACAGTAGGCTCTCTATAAATGTTCCCTCCCCATCCATGTGCTTCTAAGCACCCTCAAGGGTACAGAGGTATGCAATAAAGCAAATATTGAAAAACTTTAATTGCAGAACCTGGAGGGAAGGAACGAGAAGTGGTGTTCTGCTCTGCATGATTCTTTCTACTTTTCTATATGTTTGAAAATGCTGGGTCTAAACAATCCTTAAAAGCAATTTCAATGCCCTAGCTAACCCTGTTCCAAAGCTACCATCTACTGAGCCCTCGGTAACAAACACCACAGGAAGTACATAAGTCTGACCTCCTTCTATAGAAATGGTTACTCTCATTTGCACTGGGACTGACTTAGAGAGGCTGGGACTTACCAAGTTTTAGTCACTAGAAGATAGATACAGAAGGAACAGATCTTCTAACCCACTGTTAGAAGAGAGCTAACTGTCCAGGGACTAGCAATGAGAAACCCTTAAAGATTCCCCAGAGAAAGCCTAGGACAGTTAGAGTCACAGGGGGTATTGCAACAACAAAGCTGCCATGTTTTATTGATAAAAAAAAACAGAGGTCTTTTCCATATGTAATACTGGCCAGTGCACTCTACATAATTCTAAATTATCAGATCCACAGAGAAGACCTGCTACCCAGGAATTTTATCTGTGTCACTCAGTCCCACTTAGCCTACAGTTGGGGAGATCTGGGCTGCAGCCTGACCTGTGACTATAATGGGTCAGGGCCAGTAAGCAGGAAACTCACTGAATTCAGATGGTCTCAAGACCACATCAGTAGATCTTACCCCATTTCAGATAGGTCAGTTTCACCTTTTTGGATTGCAGTTCTTTCCAAACTCTCAGTTTGTCTATGTTTGTTTCTCTGGTGACTCAGTGGTAATTATTCCAGTTGACACTCTGACAAGCACAAAACAGTGTACTTCCCAAGTTAAGTCGAGTGTTGCTCTTCCATTAAAAAAAATAAAATAGCACGATCAGCTGTCAAAACAACATCATAGACAAAACAACTGACAAATAGCCATCCTGATAACAAAACATACGAATGTCCCCAAATGTCTGACTTCTGTGGCCAAGTGCTCACACTTTCCTCCCCACGGCAAAGCCCAGGGCTCTGAGGTCTCTGCAGGCACAGTGGCCTGGATCCAGTATGAACACTCACGTCGAAAACACCAACATCTCCTGACTGAGTTTCACACCCTGCACTGCTCACTGTTTTCCTCAGCTCCAGCAAGATAAAGAAGCATTCCCTGATTTATTTTTCTAGGTTGTAAAATAATAATTTGCTTAGCTTGTTAGACGACTGGGAGAGAGCTTCGGAGAAACACTCCCTCATCTTTCTGCGGACTCTACCATCTGCAGGAAAAATAAGAATGGCTCACCCTGCTCCCTTACAGTTTAATACATTTTGTCCAACTAGGACAAGTGTCCTAAAGTGTGGTGCAGCTTGTTCCTGACAGAGGGACATCTTCCCAGCACTGGATACAGGCTTTATCTCAGTTGGGAGAACAAGAATATTATTTAATAGAAACATAAGCACAGTGTCTCCTGCGACCAGTTTCTTAGACACAGTCACAGAAGAGGAGAAAAAGGCTCTCCCAGCCTCTCCCAGGCTCCTAGTCTTTGCTCAAAGGGAGACAGGAACCTGCACATAAGAGCACTCTGCTCCAGGGCCCCTAGACCCCAGCTTTGGTACTATTTCACTTTGAGGAATAACATAACTCAAAGTCTCCTTGCCAGGACCATCCTAAGTAGGGCTGTGTCATCTGCCTGCTGCCAATTAGGACAATCTAGTTTTCCCTTGCCGCCCCCTCTTCCATGGCCACCCTTGAGCATGCCCCTGAAATGAAGCACCATCATCATGGTTAATGTCACCACAAGCCCAGGAAGAGCACATTGTTTGGTAAGTCAACAGACACTGAATGCCACTGAAAACCTCCCCCAGAGTGAGTCACCAATTCAGAGCTTCAGAAAACGTCCTCTCGGAGTGATGTGTGATGTGACAGCCCTTGAGGGCCGGAGATGAGAAGGTGGAAGAGGCAGCTCCACTGGGTCTCTCCCCAGCCACTTAAGGCTGATGTGTCCTTCTGCCAAGAAAATTCAGAGGATCAAAAGCTAAAACAGGGTCACCTTCTTCCATCCTTGCCCCCTTTATACAACCACCACCAAAAACTCTGCCTTGGTGACTGAGATTCCAAAGGACAGAAGGAATCTACCCATGCTGGGCTCCCTCAAGCAATGGCCAGGAGCCAAAAAGAATCCTGAGAGCTGGTCTTATCATTCCACAGCCACATTTCACAGTAGGTGAGCAAGATCAGGACTCAGACAGTGTGAGATCCAACACTGACTTACAACAAGACGGTAGAGCTTAAATGAGGCATGTGATCACTCAGAGTCTAGGTCTCACAACAGTACCATGGGAGTTGCAACTGTCTCTGCCTGATAGGCATGACGACGCATGAGGTGTGAGCACACAGCAAAGCCTTAGGGAATATCGCCATGTGCTCCTAAACTTGGTTCAATACATCCATCAGTGTCTGCTGCATGATGGTTCCAATCACCTTTTTCCTCCCAGGCCCTCACCCATTCAAATAATATACTTTGAACACCCACGAGGTTGCCCAAACTCTAGTGAGGGGATTGTGGCTCTAGAAATGGATCATTAGAATGTAGCTGACTGAACACTGCATTTGAGTGCTGATGCCGGGGCGGGGGGGGGGGGGGGGGGATCAACATCAATAACAACAGAAACAGCTCCCAGCCTAGCAAAGGCACCATGAATGAATGACTGGATTACTTCCCTGTTTTAATCTTTTCCTCTAGTGCTGGGAATCAGTGATGGCCTAGTGGTCAAAGAATCTACCTCTGAGAAAGAACTTAAGGATTTCTGGGATTGAAAGCTTCTAGAACGTCTAGGCATCCTGGACCTGGTGAGATGATTATCAAGCTCACTCTTATCTCAGGACAAGCAATGGACCACTGAAGCTATCTATGTAGTGAGCAGGGAGCTTCTAACGAATGCTCTAGTGGCTAGCAGCTACTTAAAAAGGGTCAGTCAGTTCTTGCTCAGCCAGCATGTTTGGTAGACCCTCGTTTTGTTTTTGTTTTTGGAGACAGGGTTTTTGTTTTGTTTTGTTTTGTTTTGTTTTGTTTTTTGTAGCTTTGGAGACTGTTCTGGAACTAGCTCTTGTAGGAGATCCACCTGCCTCTGCTTCCTGAGTGCTGGGATTAAAGGCGTGAACCACCACCGCCTGGCTCAGACTCTGTCTTATAAGGGTCACTCTATGCGGACAGGGAAGTCTGTGAAAATGGCATCACAAATGCCCAAAGGTAGGGAGTAGTAGAGCCCAGTCCCCCAATTCCATTTCTCCAAAACTGTCACCCTGTACTTCTCTGTCACCTCTAGAAACTCAGGCTCAATAACGATTGTCAGCTTCAGCAATCCTTCCCCACAGTTACATATTCCCCATTTGTCATCTCTTGTACCTAGCCTTTAAGTTTCCACCTCCTGCCTGGGATCAGCTGATCCAAAGAAATGAGAAACTGGCAGACATGGGAAGAATGTAGCCTGCATGAAGTACCTACAGGGCGCCCATTTCCTCTCCCTGTTACCTTAGGGAAAAACAATGGAAGGCAGTTAGGCTGATTCCTGCTTTGTGTGCATTTAAGAAAAGCTGAGGTGGAGAAAGGTGGTGTGACCTGTCCCACAGTCACCAGCTGGGATGTGCAGAGCTGGGCCTTAGTCCCAAGCTCATCTACCCACATTATTTTCTTTATATAGCATTATTTCTCTCTTCTTTTCTGTGGTTCTTCCCATATCTCTCAATATTGTCTCTTATGGTTCTGCATACAACAGGTACTTAATAAAAGCTCTCGGGGGGGGGGGGGCATTAATCATCACACAGTCCTTCACATCCATCACTTTATTCGCAGAAACCCTGACACGGGTCCTAAGTACACAACACTTGAACTAGAGGATATGGGGTATCTCCTGCCAGAAGAGGAAGGATTGGCATCTCTTTCCCCAAAAGGCTAGGAATGGAGTTTCAGGCAGAAAAACAGGGCTAGAATGCTGTCTTGAAGGGTGCTCCTGTTCCTCACAGACACTCACTATCATTGGGTCTCCATGCCAGCAACAAACAATGTCACAGACCTTGTGAGGGAAGTAGATTCTCCACCCTGCCCAAGACTTACTGGGTCAGAGAACCCACAATCAGCAAAGAAGTACAGGCTCCTAGTGTGTATATTCAAGTTTGCAAGCTGCCTTGGTCCTAGAACGGTGAGCAAGAACTGTGCTGCCTCTTGCTTTCCTTAAAAGTGACACTATACTTTTTAGAGGTGATACAGTTTTTGTCCAAGCCTCTAGTAGGGAAAACACCAGATAGTCTCAAAGCTGAAACCTTCTGAAATAAAACTTCAGCATTTGCATCCCTTGACCTCCTCAGCCAAGACCACCGTCTGGATTGAAAACAGAGATTCCCTAAGGCAGGGAAAGAAATCGCTGCCCCTCTGAGGTCTCCTGTCTACATACTCCACTTGGTCAGTAGAGGTGACTTTGAAGGAAAAAAAGGACTATCTCTTCGGGGATAGTGTTGTGAGGCATCAGTCGGTCAACGTGTGTCACTGTTCCCTATCAAAACAGGAATATGTGTCCCTGCCCTGGTGCCACCTCCCTAAGCTTGAGGGACTTCATTTCAGCAGCCCAGACTTAGTTCTCCATTCTTGCATCTAGCATGAGCTGACCCACAGCTTCAGTGAAAGGGACTAATGGAAAGCCTCAGAGCTAAGAGCTCCTTCCCTCTCTGTGCTCTGGAGTGGCAAGAAGGCACTGTATCAGTGACACCAGTTAGGAGCTAGTCACAAATCCCCTACCTTCCAGATGAACTGAAAGAAGAGGTGGGTATAACATCTCAATCTGCCCCCTAAGGAGCCACAGAATCCAGTCACACTCTGCCTCTTCGGACCCCACCCACCCCACACACATCTCTCCTCTTTCAAAGAGTGGACCAACCCTTCCATAAATGCCTACAACTAGTGTTCCGAGCAGATTGTGGCAGGCCTTCTGTCCCATGTCCATAGCAGGGCACAGTCCGACCTGGGGTAGAGGAAATGCCATCTCCAGTGCCTGGATTCTCGCTCCAGGGGATTAGAGCCCCTATCTGGGGCCAGCAGAACTCCCTGCTCCAGCACTGCATGCCCTAAGTCTCTCGGGTCGCTTGTTCTAGAACTACTGACCACATAGCACTTTTTCTAGTCGACCCCTGACAGTTCCAAAGGCTGCCGCTGAAGGGGTGGGCAGAGAGCTCACCGCAAACGCGGCAAGTCCACCCCACCGTCACCTAAGCCCCTAGCCTGGAGCCCGAGCCGCGCCCAGATGGGCACCGAAGATTGCCAGCTTTGACACCAGCACCCAGAGGCAGCGAAGCTGCTGCAGGCTGAAACTCCCGGGACGCCAGGGGCCGGGGCGGCGGGGCTGTGCCTCCTCGGCGGCTCCTTAATCCTCGGTCCGAAATAGCCAGGGTAATCTCGGGTCGAGGCGGGGGAATTAGTGTCTTGGGGAAGGAGGACGAGCCCCAAAGCTGGACGGCGCAGGGTCCATGTGAAGAGCACTAAGCAAGAGTGGCCCAGGCGGCCCCGGGCGGGCGGGCGCTGCACGCGACAGCCGCCCGGCGAGGCCAGGCCGGATGGCAGCTCCGGGAGGTCCCGGGAGCGCCCGACTCCGGCCGAGGGACTCACTCCAAGGCCCCCTGAGAAGTTCGCGCGCCCCCGGCACGACTGCTCCGCCGCTCGACACTTACTTGTCGCGGCGACTGCCGAGCTCGGGGATGGCGCCGAGCGGCGGAGGGCCCGGGTCCGGGCGCCGAGCGCACGCGGCCAGGTGTCGCCGGTGCCGCTCCAGCAGGCCGGCGTTCTCACGGCTCAGCCGCGCCACTTGGCGCTCCAGCTCCTCGATGCGCCGCCGCCGTTGCGCCAGCAGCTCCTGCTGCGCCGCGACGATCCGGGTCAGCTCCTGCAGGTACTCGGCCGCCGTGCCCGGGGGCTCGGCGGCGCTCGCCATGGTCCCCGCGGCGGATGGCCGCGCCTCAGGCGATCGGGCAGCGGGGCGGCGGCGGCGCAGCCATGGCTGCGCGGCGGGGACGGAGGCGCGGCACGGCGCGGCGCGGCAGCGGGGCTCGGCCCGGGGGGCGCGGCGGCGCGGGGCTGGCGCGGCTCCGCCTCGGCTCCCGCCTCCGCCGGCGGACGCCCTGTGCCTCGGCGCCTCCCGCTCCCCCGCGCCGCCGCCACCCCGCTGCCCGCTGCCCCACCGACGCGCAGGGGTCGGCAGGGCGCGGAGCTGCGGCCGACGCGGGCAGGCGAGGAGTTTGCAAAGTGCCGGCTGCGACGCGAGAGGGAGCGGGAGCCTGGAGATCGTGGAGGGAGGAGGCGCATCTGAGGGAGGGCGCCGCCTGCCGGGTCCGCCTCTCCACCCCGTGCGCCCTATTCTTCAGCGCCTCAGCAACTCAGGGCCACAGCTCCGAAGCCCCTCGTCCTAGTCCAGGCCCCGCCCCCTAAATCCTTAAGTCCCGCCCCTCCATCCTCTTGACCCTCCGCGGGGTTTCCTCTGCCGCGGTCCTTAGCCTCAGCTCCGTCCAGTAAGTCCCTTAGCCCCGCCCCTCAGCTCTTCAGCCCCGCCCCCAGATGGTTCTCCCCCTAAACCCCGCCCCCCGTGTCCTTTAGCTCCGCCCTCTCGGCGCCTCAACCGCTCACTCTCAGGTCCAGACTTCTTCAACCCTTGCCCTTAAGCTCCGCCCCCTAAGCCGCTCAGTCCCGCCCCTTCTCTGCCAGGCTCCTTAGTCTCAGCCGTCTAAGCTATCGAAGCCTCTAAGCACCACCCTGGAGAGGCTCAACCTCGCCCCTTTCAGCGCCTCAACCCTTCACCCTCAGCAGGTCAGTAGCCCCCCTCCCTCAATACTGCCCCCTTATAGCCTCAGCCCCTTCCCCTCAGCGCACCCCACCCTTAGCCCCTCTCCTCAGTCCTCCAGCTTCTCCTCAGCCTTTTCCTCAGTTCCTCTTGGGACTTCCTTCCTCTAGCCTCAGTTCCTTAGCCCCAGGTACCTCGGCACTTCAAGCATTTCAGCCCCGCCCCTCAGCGAATCAGGCTGGTTTCTTTTTCAGAGTTGCTCAAACCTAAGTCGGTGTGCTTGAGCACCTTGGCCCCAAGCTCCTTAGCCCTCCAGCTTCTCCATTCTGGTCGCTCTACCCCCATCATCCAATCCCAGGACCCTTAACCTTAGACCCTCAGCTCTTCAGCCCTGAGACCCCCAACCCTGCATTTCCTGTCGACTCTTGTCAACCACTTTGATGTGTAAAGGTTAATTAAAAGAAATGAGGAAAACTGTATTTTCATGGTACTGACCCAAGATTTTAGGTCGTGTGAACAGAAAAACAAGTTAACTCATGAGACAGTTAGCATATTTTAATGCCTGAGTCTGCTAAAACACAAGATTTGTTTTGTGGCAGTAGACACTAGGCTCACAAACTGCCCCTTCACAAACTACAGTCAAAGGGTGGCCAGAGGACTGGGGAGATGGCTCAGTGGTTAAAAGCACCTATATGGCAGCTCACAACTATCTGTAACTCTAGTTCCAGGAAATCTGACACACTTACATACATGCAGGCAAAACACAAGCACATAAAAAATAAAATAAAATAAAAAGGTAGTCAGAAAGCACTGAGATCCTACAGCAATTTGCCTTGCATCTGAGTCTGTTTTCTCAGCCATAATACTTGATTGTTTGAGTCTTCATAATTTTCATATCCCAGATTTCATTGGACTAAATTTATCTATGTTTTGTCTTTCTGGTTTTAAGGAAGATTGCCACTGTTTCTTGTTTTCTAGCAAATATTTTTAAGGCTATTAATTTGCCTCTGGGTAAAGCCTTAACTGCATCTCCAAAGTTTCTCAAACGTTCTTACCTGCATTTTGAGGGCATGGCTCTTGTTAAGGCTGACATTACACTGGCATAACAATGGCTTCACTATTTCCTGTTTGTTGATATCCCTTCAAACCCTCCTTAGCAGTTCCCTGGGCATGCCTACAGAGCAGGAGAGGATGATAGTAGGGCCCTGCCTGGGGTCTTCAAAATCACCAAGGACTTTTCTCTCAGGATGAGGCTATGTACACGTCACTCTAAACAAAGACTTTAACGTTGTCCCTTGTTAGTAGGCTACTTGATATGCTCCAAAAAATTCTTGTTATCTTTGTAAATCTTTTAACTGTCTTGTGAAAAGCAATGTCATGCTACATCCATTTATATATCTAAAGTGTTTAATGTTTTGATTTTTAAATTTAAAATACACTAATACTTTTTGCAATTGTGTCCTAATATATCGAGTGTCTCCAAAAAATGGCCCAAGCTTGACTCCATCTCAAGGGAGACCTGACGTTGGAGTCATGCTTGTATCTCTACGAGTGTTTGGGATCAAAGGGAAATCAAACTCTAAATCCTGCACAGATCAGTGAGGAACAGCGGAGGAAGGAGCGGTGCACCCATGCCCAGTGCCCACATGGTTCCCCCACTCCTGTATGTGCCCACAGCAGTTCTGTTTGGAGCTGCCCTCATGTTTCTATCTCCACACTACCTGCTTGCCCTCTGAGACTTGCCCTGCTGTGCCACAGACATAGCGCAGACTGACAGATCTGGACGCTTAAAGGCATGGCCAGAGTAGTAGTTAACTGCTTTAGGGGGACTAAGGAGAGACAACCAGCCACACACCCTAGTTCTCTGTGGGATCCTGACCTCTAGATCCCCTGCACCAAGGTAAGAAGTACACAGGGAGACTGCCATCATCATGGGTTGCGCATATTCCATTATCCTAGCTCAACAGGAGCAAGCTCCCAGGAACAATGTCTGCCCAACCATGGAGGGGCCGCCTCTTCCTCATAGGTCATCAGCCAGTCATTTACCTAGCAAATGTTCCTTGGTAGCAACTCTGACTAGAATCTGGGGGTGCAGAGTAGGGCAGACATGGCCCCTGCATTCCTGGTGTTTTCTAGTGGAGACAGAGAAGGAACAAGTAAGTCAAGCAGTATGTAAAGGGGTGATCACATGGGGCCTGTCCTCAGAGAAGCTTTGGGTGGGAAGGTGTTCCACTGTTGCCTATCTAGATATTTTCATTATCAAGGGCATGTGACTTTCATTATGGACTAGGCTTTCAAATCGCAAGACCATCTTGGAGGAGAGCACTGACATTCTAGTGAGCATTTACTAGCCAAGCAACCACACACACACACACACACACACACACACACTAGCCAGACACATAATAGACAAACAAAAGCCCACCTCTGTTGTATAAATGTTCCCATTATGGCTGCCTTCAAGTTATGGACTGAGCTCAGGAACTATGGATGCATCTGGGATAAGGCCTCAGATAACATCCAGAGCAAGCCTGAGTCAACTTAACCCACCCAGCCATGTACAGTACAGACGACATACAGGGTGTTTTTGACAGCACTATACTATCATGAGATTCAACATGAACCTGGTTATAACAATAGCATGTGAGCAGAGAGCTTTCCTTTTGGGCAAGGAAGCCTGAACCAAGATTGGAGCTGTATAAATCGCCACTCCAGCTCCTGCTTTGCTCTAGGCTGGACAGTTCCCACCAGCCCCTCTCAAATCAAGAGGCCTAAATCATTTCTAACCCTGCCATGCAGGCCTTGCTTAGCAAGGTTGCCAAGCACAGCCCATTGCCTACCCTCTCCATTGCCACATCCTTTGATCCCCCTGGCTTTGATCTTCACTGCGGGACACCAAATGTGCTGAGTTCACAGAACTGTTTCTAGAATCTAGACTCAGCTACCAGCTCTCTCTGTGAGTTCCCCCAATGTCCTTGCCCTTGACCTAGGCAATTAGATGAACAGAACAACAGGTCAGATGGGTGAGGATAAAGCAGAGGGGGCTTTAATATGAAGAACCAAATAAAAACAGTGAGAGCTGTCAGTCAAACACAGTCCCTTACTTAAATCCAACACTGCACAGGAAAGAACAGAGCTTTTGGCTTCCTGCGAGCATGCTGGACTGGCTGCTGTGGCTGCCCAGTGGTGGACTGTACTTTAGGACACAGCCCTTGTCGTGGCACATGCTGGCAGCTGATGGCTCAAAACTCAGCTTCCCTTGGGAAATTGCTCTCCGATGACAGGTCTAACTTGGAATTGGCATGTTTCTATCTCTCCTTCCTAGGTGTCTCTCATCCCAGAACTAGTTCATACATAGTTCCACAGTTGGGCCCTCTTGCCTAAATATGGGCCATGCTGCAAGGTCATGCCAGCTCCAAAGCTTCAGGGAGGATCAGTAGAGGCCTCTGCAGTGTCCGCACCAGCTCATCAATCAGCAAAGCTCCCTCCTTTCTCAGCAGGTGCCACATCCAAGAGTACTCCCAGAAGAGCCTGGACAGTCAGCTCTGCCTCCGGATGTTCCTCCAGGAAGTCACCTGGGGCATCCATATTTACCCACTCTCCCATCTTTGTCTTCACATTTTCACTTTTTCTTGATAAGGTTTATCCACACTGTGATCCCAGTTAAGGTCCTGCTTTGAGCAGATTCTAAAATCTGAGACACCGATAATGTCATTTTTTTCAGTATTATAATTGAGTAAATTAAAGGCCAAGTCGTGTATACTGAACTGCAGAAAAAAAAAGCTATAAGAGGAGCTGTAAGCAAGCCAAAGTGGGGAGGGGGAAGGTAACAAGACTTTGGAGATGGCAAAGGGAATGGATTGTTCACAATAATTTATTAATTTTTATTCACACACAGCTCTTGAGAGACAGCATCCATTCTTTCAATATTATCACAAATTTCACCTTTAAGACCTTCTAGGAGCTCTCTGGATCACAGCTAGAACTTGAGCTGGCAGCTTCCTGGGCCTCTACATGGCTCACTGGGAATTTCTTGGCATTCTGCTTCTGGATTGGATCCACTGTTTCTTGGATCCTGTGTACTCTTTCTCGAATTCATTTTCTATTTTGCGGTGTACATCCTCAAGTAGCTCTCCCAGAAACAACCTATGAGAAGGTCTTTGAGTCCTTGTGTGTCTGAAAGTATTTATTTTGCATTTCCATTTGATTGATAGTTTGGCTAGGTATGGAATTCCAGATTAAAAATCTATTTCCTTGGACCTGGAAAGGCTGGCTCTGTTTTTGCCTCACTTAATGTAGCTGATGCTAACCTTCCTTTAAATAAGCGATTCTCTTTATGAGCAAGGTGCTATGGTTCCTAACCAGGACATTTGGAAATCTGGGGGGGAACATTTCTGGTTATCTCAATGACTGTGGATACTCTGTTGGTAGATAATGACATGGAGGGGACATGTCATTAATTTAAACTTGACGAATTTGTTTAAATTATTCTATTATTAATAAAAACTCAGGAGTCAATTGAAAAAAAAACAGATAAATCCAAAAAGCAGCAGAGAAAATGAACTGACCCTACTCTCCACATTTCTCAGATCTAAAACACCAGTCAATTTCTTAATCCCTTCCTATTATTTCTTGTGTATCTCTCTATCTGGCTCACTGGGTCCTCCAACATCTCTATGGTAAATTCTGGCCAGGTGACCATTGACTCTGTCCTCTGATTCAAGGTTTAATATTATTGTCAGTCTCAGAGTGAACAGATCTCCCATAACAAAAACTGCCCTCCCAAATTGCCAGAAGTAAAAAACAAAGTTAGAGGACTCACACTACCTGACTTTAGGACTTCTAAAAATCAATAATAATTATCAAGAGTGTGAAGATAAATGATAAATTAAGAACACAGAAACTCATTCAGAAGTAGATCTATGCATATCAGATCAAGCTCTGATAAAGAGGCATTCAGCTAACCAAGGGAGGGAATACTTTCATCAGATGTTGAGATTGGATGTCCATGTGCTGATGAATGACCCAGACATCCCACCTTCTCTAAAGTTTAACTTGGATTATATCATAGAACTGACTATATATGGCAAGCATATAAAACTTCTAGACAAAAATAAGAGAAAACCATAATGACCTTGAGTTTGGCAATGATAAACAGAGCATCCAAAGCACACACAAAAAGAAACACATTTTTAAAGGAAAAAAAATCAATAAGTTAAACTTTCACAAAATGAACTTTGTTATTTAAAAGATATTGCTAGAAAAAGGAAAGGGGCCTGGAGAGATAACTGATATAGATATGAATAATTTGCATTGGTATGGATCTTGGCTTATTGATACAAATTTAAGGACAATTTTGTTATATGTATTTATGATATTGATTATTGTGTTTGTGTAGCTCATTTAAAAATGTAATGTATACTTAAGAAATGTAAGTTAATAGATACTCATCTATAATAGTCAAGCTTGTAGTCATGTTAGTTAGATTTTCTAGTTGTATAGAGATAAATTTCAGGTAGATAGGTATCCTTCAAATCTTTCAGAGACCTTCAAAATATGGCATTTAAAATGTTTTAATAATTTAGGACTTTTCATGACAATGAAACACATCTGTTCCTGGCAGAACAAACTACTTCAAGAGGAAGATGGGCATCGAAAAGGCTCATTATGGAGTTGGTTAGCCATTGGGCAAGAAACTGCTCTTGCCTGAACTTCTTGATAAACTGGACGTGCAGGACCCGCAGAAAAATGACTACTGAACTTGCCTAAAGGTGAGATGGTCCTTCAGGGTTCCTGCTACATGAAAGAGTCTGCCAGATATTCTGCAGGACACAGAAGAAAGTGGCTGACAAACTGCCAATATAGGTGGAACTGTATTTGACTTCATAGAAAAGTCTACTGGATGCTATCTATGGGCCAGTAGGCTGAAGATGGATGCCCTACGGTACAGAAAAACGTTGGGTCCAGGCAGTGAGATGTCTCTGTCAATTCTAGAGTTTTAGAAGTTACTTATAGTGTACTTCCTGTTTACTTAGGTAATATTATATCCTTCTGGAGTCTTTGATGGAGTTGAAGAATTTATAGTTATAGTTTTCCTTAGTTATGATAAAAGATAAAGTAGATATAAATATTGTAAATGTAATTCTTGTTTGATACCTGTTTTGTTATATGTAATTTTACTATGTTAAAGTTAAAACCTTCCTTTTTATTTAAACAGAAAAGGGGAGGTGATGTGGAAGTCCCCTCTGTGTGCTGTGATAATCATTAATGAATAAAGAAACTGTTTTGGACCTATAGCAAGGCAGAATTTAGGTAGGAAGGAAAAACTAGGCTGAATGCTAGGAAAAAGAAGGGCAGAATCAGAGAGAAGCCGTGGAGCCACCGCCAGAGTCAGACATGCTGAAACTTTGCTGGTAAGCCACTGCCACGTGGCACTACACAGATTGATGGAGATGGGTTAAATTAATATGTAAGCATTAGCCATTAATAAGCTAGAGCTAATGAACCAAGCAGTGATATAATTAATACAGTTTCTGTGTGATTATTTTGGGGCTAAGCAACCGGGAACCAATGAGCAGTGCTCCCTGCAACAGACAACTCGGCTGTTAAGAGTGTGAACTACTCTTGCGGAGTCAGTTAGGTTCCTAGCACCCACATCAGGCAGATCACAGGGGATCTGAAACCTGCTTGGGCTGCCTCAGGCACCTGTACTCACATACTTAAACCCACCCACCCCAACACACACACACACACACACAAACACACACATACACTAAAAGAAGAAGAAGAAGAGGAAGAAGAAGAAGAAGAAGAAGAAGAAGAAGAAGAAGAAGAAGAAGAAGAAGAAGAAGAAGAAGAAAGAAAGAAAGAAAGAAAGAAAGAAAGAAAGAAAGAAAGAAAGAAAGAAAATTAGAGGAAAGGAAAAGGCAACCACGTCTGGTGGCACATACTTGTAATCCCAGCTACTCAGGAAGCTAATGATAGAAAAGCTAACATCCAAGCCTAGCCAGGACAATACAATGAAAGACCCCTAAAAGTAGATATGAGGAGAGAGAGAGAGAGAGAGAGAGAGAGAGAGAGAGAGAGAGAGAAAATGGCAAACCACAGCCTTGAAGAAAAAATACTTGTGAACTATAGACCTGACAGAGATCTTGGATGTAGACTATTTACAGAACCTTAATAACCTAATAGTAATATAAATAGCTTAATTAAAGAATAAGTAAAAGGGGACTAAAGTGACAGTTCACAGGTTAAGAACACTTGCTGTTCTTCCAGAGGACCCAAATTCAGTTCATAGCACTCATGCCCTGTGACTCCAGCTTCATGGGGTCTCAGGCCCTCTTCTGACCTTCTGAGTACCAGGAGTGCACATGGTACACATACATATACACATACATTCATATACATACGTACGTACATACATACATACATACATACATACATACATATATGACATAAATGCAGGCAACACTCACACATATAAAATAAAGGTAAGTAAATCTTTTTTTTTCAAGATAAGGTCACACTACATAGCTCTGGCTGTCCTGGAACTCATTATGTAGACCAGGCTGGCCTTTAGCTCACAGAGATCCACCTGCTTCTGCCTCCCTAGTGCTGGAATTAAAGGTTTGCCAATATACATAGCTAATAAACCCTTTTAGTAAAGAGACAACCCAATCTAAAACTGAGCAAAGTATCTGAAGAGATAATTCTCAAAGAAAGAGACAGTGGCATGGAAACATATACCATCGCTAGTACAAGCTAAATCACAAGATACCCATACACACTGTATGTTGACAAGGATTAAAACTATAGAAAATAGTAGGTGTTGACAAGGATGCAGAAGAATGGAAACCTTCACCCACTAGGGCACCAACAAGATCAAAGAAAGGACTCTGTCCAGGTCCAGCTGGTGAAGCAAAAAGTTCACTAGAGTTACTTCTAGAAGCATGAGTAACTGGAATGCAACTATGCCACCAGGAAGTCCCAAGGACAACTTCTGTGAGAGCTATCACCCTAGCCAACTGTTGACCATTGATATACTGTCAGGATGGAGAGCCTTGTGAGAGTCTCCTGAAGGCTCCTGGCCCCATGAGCCCCAAGAGCTCCAGGAGGGAAGTCTACAGTCAGATTTCCTGAGGGTCTTGTTGGGTGATCACAGCACCTCTGATTCAAGATGGCCAAAGAAATATATTCTAAATTCTTTGTGAGCGCTTCTCATTTTTACAAAATGACAATGAGCTAAGCCTTGAGCTTAGAAAGTCCTGACACTGTTTTTCCATGCTCACAGGTCACTTTTTCTAAGTAGGACCTGCTCCTGGGCTTGACACTCTGTGCTTGTCTCCCACTTCCTGCACTGCACTCTGGCAGCAAAGGCCATTCTGACTAATCTTGCACTCATAGTCCCCACCCACTGCTGCCAAGAGCTGCTTAATAGCAGATAAAGGACTGAACAAGCCAGGAATGACTGGGAAGCCTGTGAGATCGCCAGGCCATGGCACCCCTGAATTCCTGGTTGATATCTGAGTCAGTGAAGCCTATAGATAGGAAGGCCTCATGCAAGTCACCTGGAACACACACACACATGTGCACCTACACATATATGCATGCATATATAATACACACATAAATGCATTTGCATATACAAACATACATGCACACACATATGTATATATAGACATATGCATATACATACATGATGCACAATACATGCATAAATGCATATACACGTGCAAATATGCACACATATACACACGTATGCAAACATACACATGCACATATTACACAAATATACATGCATGAATATACATATGCACACAAAAATACATGCATGAATATACACGTAACACGCATATATGCACATAACCATATATACATACACACAAATAAACATACACATATATTCATACACACAGGAGTGGGGGTTGAAGGCATGACAGGACACAACATGGATGTTCCCTTCCCTTCACACTCTTGTTCTGCTGTGCAGTGTACCGGACTCTCCCTGAGGAAAACTGAAAATGTACCTAGTAGAAGATGGATAAGTCACATGCTGTGGCATCTGGCTTGGTCAGAGCAGTTGCTGAAAAGCCCTTAGATGGTTCAGCTCTTTGAGCTCCAGCATTTCCCCTTTGTAGATAAAACCTTGAATCCCACTCACCAGGCTTCTCTGAGGGTAAAGTGAAACCACATCTGGATACACAGAGCAAACACACTGTTTCTGCCTGGCCTAAAATTCATGGATTTTTCAGCACCCATCATACCCAAGTCAGAATACACATACTGCTATACCATCCACATGAGAAGAAAACTGTATATCTGTGTTGAAAGCTATAATAGTAACTACTAGAAGAGCAGAGATAGAAAACATCATTTCCAACATTTGACCAACTTAAAAACAATTAAAAGAAACTGTGATTAGTTGAAAATATAAAGTAAGATAGATGAGTAAGCCCAAACAGGCCAACAACTACAATAAATGTAAATGTCTCTACCTCACCAATGAAAAATAAAAGACTAACCACATAACATAGTGCTGCACACTTGTCATACCAACGATTTGGGAGGCTGACGAAGGAGGCTAACCAGTTCCAGGCCAGCCTGCCTACATAGTGAGAACTTGCATTTAAAAAAATTAAAAGATATTCAGGTGTGGTAGCTCATGTTTTTAATCCCAGCACTTGGTGGGCAAATGCAGGAGGATCTCCGCAAGTTGAGGCTACTCTGTTTTATGTAATGAGTTCCAGGCCAACCATGAATACATAGTAAGATCTTGCCTAAAAACTTAGTTAATTAATTAATTAAAAGGCAGAGACTTCGGATAAAGCTCAGCTAAACATGTGGAGAAGAGGAAAGTGGTTTAGGAGCTCCCCCGGGATTGGAATTCAGCTCCTACAGAATGATACCCTAAGTTGTCCTCTAGCCTCTATACATCTGCACATGTGCTCCCCCAAAAGACATACACATAAAATTAATTAACTAACAAACTTTTAAACCAATATGTACTTATACTATAGTGACAGTTAAAGTCACTTGCCACTAATTGAAGGTATTCTGTAAAACAGAATAGAGGGGAAATGCCATCAGTTTAGACTTTGATTTTGAGACCAGTTGCTTCTTTGTTGAAAATAGAGATTCTGGCCCGAGTCTGCAACCTCCGCTGGAGCAGGTCCAAGCAAGCGACCTCTGCAGGAGCAGGCCTGAGTCAGAGACCTCAAACCTCCTTGGGACCAGACCAGAACCAGCAACTTCTTCCAGAACAGGCCAGAGCCAGTGACTCCTCAGTAGCAGGACCCAGCCAGTGACCTCCATGGGAGCAGATCCAAGCCAACGATCTCCACCAGAGCAGGCCTGAAACAGCGACCTCTACAGGAGAAGGTACAAGCCAGTAACCTCCACAGGAGCAGGCCCAAGCAAGCAACCACCATCAGAGGAGGCCTAAATGATCTCCAGTATTGTAGAGCAACCTCCAAGAGTGCCAAGTGACCTCCAAGTGCCAAGTGACCACCAAGAACACCAAGCGACCTCCAGTGTGACTGGAACCATAGCTCTGACTCCACCACAAGGAGCAACCATCTGAGCCTTGGATCCACTGACACCTGGAAGAGTGATTACCAGAGACATGATACCAACTACATCAATAAGAGAAAAAAATGGGTAGACAAGGTAAGAACACACTCAACACCACAAAGAGCAACACAGCATCACCAAAAACTAGTGGCTCTACAACAGCAAGACTTAAACACCCCAGTACAGATGAAGCAGAAGAAAATGACCTAAAAAGTAATTTCAGGAGAGTGTTTGAAGCCCTTAAAGAGGAAATTAAAAATTCTCTCAAAGAAATGGAGGAAAAGACAAACAAAAAAAATGGAAGAAATCAACAAATCCTTTAAAGAAAATGAATAAAAAGCAATCAAACAGGTAAAAGAAACTATTCAAGACTTGAAAACTGAAATAGAGACAATAAAGAAAGCACAAACTGAGGAAATTCTGGAAATGGAAAATATAAGAAAACGAGCAGGAACCACAAATGAAAGCATAAACCACAGAATATAAGATACGGAAGAGAGAATCTCAAGCATTAAAGATACAATAGAGGAAATAGATTCATTGGTCAAAGAAAATGCTAAATCTAACAAAAGCTTAACATAAAATATCCAGGAAACATGGTACACCATGAGAAGACCAAACCTAAGAATAATAGGGATAGAATAAGGAGAAGAAGGCCAACTCAAAAGCACAGAAAATATATTCAACAAAATCATAGAAAAAAATTTTCCCAACCTAAAGAAAGATATGCATATGAAGATACAAGGAGATTACAGAACAACAAATAGACTGAACCAAAAAAAGTCTCTGTGCCACATAATAATCAAAGCACTAAACATACAAAACAAAGGAAGAATATTAAGAGCTGCAAAGGAAAAAGGCCAAGAAACATATAAAGGCAGACCAATCAGAATTAAACAAGATTTTCAAAGAACTAATACCAATACTCCTCAAATTGTTCCACACAATAGAAAAAGAAGAAACATTGCCAAACTCTTCATACGGGGCTTCAATTACCCTGATATCCAAAGCACACAAAGACATTACTATGAAAGAGAATTACAGACCAATGTCACTCAAGAATATTGATGCAAAAATACTCAGTAAAGGGCTGGAGAGATGGTTCAGTGGTTAAGAGCATTGCCTGCTCTTCCAAAGGTACTGAGTTCAATTCCCGGCAACCACATGGTGGCTCACAACCATCTGTAATGAGGTCTGGTGCCCTCTTCTGACCTGCAGACATACACACAGACAGAATATTGTATACATAATAAATAAATAAATAATTTTTAAAAATACTCAATAAAATACTGGCAAACCGAATCCAAGATCACATCAAAAAAAATCATGCACCATGAAGTAGGCTTCATCCCAGAGATGCAGGGATGGTTCAGCATACGAAAATCTTTCAATGTAATCCACCATATAAACAAACTAAAAAAAAAATTGTCATCTCATTAGATGCTGAAAAAGTCTTCAATAAAATACAACATTCCTTCATGATAAAGGTCTTGGAGAAAGCAGGGATACAAGGATTATACCTAAACATTATAATGGCAATACACAGCAAGTCAACAGCCAACATCAAACTAAATGGAGAGAAACTCAAAACGATCCCACTGAAATCAGGAACAAGACAAGGTTGTCCACTCTCTCCATATCTATTCAGTATAGTACTTGAGGTTCTAGCTAGAGCAATACAATAACGAAAAGAGGTCAAGGGGATACAAGTCTTAAAAGAAGGAGTCAAACTCTCACTATTTGCTGAGGATATGATAGTTTACATAAGTGACCCCAAATATTATACCAAGGAACTCCTACAACCCATACAGACCTTCAGTAAGGTATAAGATTAACTAAAAAACATTCAATAGCCCTCCTTTATACAGATGAGCAATGGGCTGAGAAAGAAATCAGAGAAACATCACCCTTAACGATAGCCACAAATAACATAAAATATCTTGGAGTAACTCTAACCAAACAAGTGGAAGATCTATATGACAAGAACTTTAAATCTCTGAAGAAAGAAGTTGAAGAAGACACCATAAAATGGAAAGATCTCTCATGCTCTTGTGTAGGTAGAATTATTATAATAAAAACGACAATCTTACCAAAGGCGATCTACAGATTCAATGCAATGCCCAGCAAAATTCTTCACAGACCTCAAAAGAATGGTACTCAACTTCATATGGAAAACAAAAAACCCAGGATAGTCAAAACAATTCTGTACAATAAAGGAATCTCTGGAACAATCACAATCCCTGACTTCAAACTCTACTACAGAGCTACAGTACGGAAAACAGCCTGGTATTGACATAAAAACAGAGAGGAGGACCAATGGAACCGAATCAAAGACCCAGATATCAATCCACACACCTACAAACGCCTGATTTTTGACAAAGAAGCACAAAACATAAAATGGAAAAAAGAAAAAATGTTCAACAAAAGTTGCTGGCATAACTGGATATCAACACGTAGAAGAATGAAAACTGATCTGTATCTATGGTCATGCACAAAACTCAAGTCCAAGTGAATCAAAGACCTCAACATAAAACCAACCACACTGAACCTCATAGAAGGGAAAGTGAGAAGTATGCTTGACCACATTGGCACAGGCAACCACTTCCTAAACATAACCCCAGTAGTGTAGACACTAAGAGAAACAATTAATAAATAGGAACTCCTGAAACTGAAGGAAAAGCTTCTGTAAAGCAAAAGACATAGTCAACAAGACAAAATTGCAGCCTACAGAATAGTAAAAGATCTTCACTAATCCCACATTGGACCGGGGGTTGATCTCCAAGATATACAAAGAACTCAAGAAATTGGTCATGAAAAGAACAAATAATCCAATAAAAAAATAGGGTACAGACCTAAACAGAGAACTCTCAACAGACGAATCTAAAGTGGCTGAAAGACACTTAAGGAAGTGCTCAATATCCTTAGCCATCAGAGAAATGCAAAACAAAACAACTCTGAGATTCCATCTTACACCTGGTAAGAATGACCAAGACAAAAACACTGATGACAACTTATGCTGGAGAGGATGTGGGGTAAAGGGAACACTCCTGCATTGCTGGTGGGAGTGCAAGCTGGTACAGCCCCTTTGGATGTCAGTGTGGTGATTTCTCAGAAAATTAGGAAACAACCTATCTCAAGACCCAGCAATTGGTATATATCCAATTGGGTATATATCCAAAGGATGTGCAATCATACCATAAAGGATATGTGTTTGTCAGCTATGTTCATAGCAGCTTTATTTATAATAGCCAGAACCTAGAAACAACTTAAATTCCCCTCTACCAAAGAATGGGTAAGGAAAATGTGGTACATTTACACAATAGAGCATTACACAGCAGAAAAAAAATGACATCTTGAAATTTGCTGGCAAATGGATGGATCTAGAAGACATCATATTGAGTGAGGTAACCCAGATCCATAAAGACAAATATAATAGGTACTCATCAGTGTCTTTTAGACATAAAGCAAAGATAAACCAACCTTCAATTCACAACCCCAAAGAACCTAGATAACAAAGAGGACCCTAAGAGAGACATACATGGGTCTAATCTACATGGGAAGTAGAAAAAGACAAGATCTCCTGAGAAAATTAGGAGCATGGGGATCATGTGAGGGGGTAGATGGGGAGGGTGGAAGAAGGGAGGGAAATGGAGAAAAATATATAGCTCAATAAAAGCAACAAAAAATGTAAAAATGAATTCTAAATGTTTCAATAAAACTAAGAAATATTCAGTTTAAAAAGAAAAGAGAGATTCAAGGGCTGGCAATGTAGCTGAAGTTGGTAGAATGCACATAGCATGCACAAATCCCTGAGTTCAATTCCCCAATATCATGTAAAACTGGGTGTGTGGTGGCACACATCTATAACCCCAATACTCAAAAGCTAGAGGTAAGGTGATCACCAACCACAGTTCAAGGCCAGCCTGATCTACATAGCAAGTTCCAGACCAACCAGGGCTACACATAAAGACCCTGTCTCAAACAAATAAAACCAGTTAGGTGTTCTGATGCTGGAGAGATGTTATAGGCTGGGGACCTGCTGAGACCTTTTCCACATAATCATAGGCTCTCCAGAGACCCAAAATAAGAGTGACTTGCCTCTCCCTGTCCCTCCATGCTATTTAAGGTATTTCTGTCTACATGTTTTCAAATAATTTCATGAACTTCAGCATGTCCTATATCAGCTCTCTGCTGGCACACCTGTAAATTGGGCATGAATATATCTACTGCCAGGGCAATGGAAGCCATGAAATTAAAGGGGATAACATATAGCCTTCCATTGCAATGTCATGCAGTGTGCCTTTTAGAGTCATCATAGATCTCTCCCGGCCTATGGGTCTGGCCACTCAGGCCAAGTGGTGGCGGCGGAGGGGGGGAGCCCTCTCACTGACTCCTTTGTATCCTGGCTCCATCAAACTAGGTGGGCAGACTTGCAGCCGCCACTCAGGCTCAGTCCAGGCTGCCTACTTCTGCAAGGTATTATGCTAATACCTTAGACTGCAGGTTCTTAAAAACCAGATGTGCCATTCACGGCTCTGAAGGCTGAGAGGTCAAGGATCCAAGTACTGGTTAGGCCTGTGTCTGGGAAGAGCTCCCTCTATATGTTCAGACAACAGGGTTACATATTCCATGTTAGAAGGTGGGAGGGATGAATTATATTTCCTTACTTGGAGGGAGGGTCAGACCTTACTTCCTGATAAGGGACAGTCTCTAAGGAGGAGTAGCCTCATAGCCCACTGCCAAAAGCTATGCCTCATGGTCCCATCAACTTGGTCTCTAAGGGAAGTACATCCTTTCAGCCACCACTCTGGACTGAGACAGCCCCCACTTCTCAGACAGTCACTAGCAGAACTCTGCTCCCAGGAGCCCACCCTGCAGGGAGGTGCCAGGCACAAGTCCAGGGCTATAGGCCTGCTGCTCACATCTAAGGCACAGCTGGGTACAACAAGGCCACAGACAGTGCCCCGCTCCCTTGGGCCTTGAGGCCTTGTCTCTCCACCAGGAGTCCATAGATGCATCTGAATTGGGGTACAGGGGGCGGAGGGAGAAAAATACCACTCTGACACGTCAAAATGAATAAATGTTTAATTAAATATCCACAGGACGTAACATTAGTCAACTAGTCAATTGCATTTCAACTCAACGCTTCTGTAGCTCTACATAAATTTTATTTAATGAGGCAAGTGGGTGCCTTTTTAATATGTTTGATATGGTGAGGTATGGAAATGCCAAGCAGGGCCTAGGCACAGGTCTTAAAATAGCTGTGCCATTCAAAAAGCAAGAGGTTTGCAGAAATCTCTCCGTCATGTGTCCATTCACCGGCCAGGCACTCATGAGTCTATCTGCCTGTGGAGAGGCCGCAGATTCTGGGAGGGACAGTACAGCCACCCCGCCTTAGCCCTTATCTTTCCTGACCCTGCTCTGGACTTGATTTCTCTTCCATCTTCCCCAAGACAGGGTTCCGTTTTGCTCTCATGGAGGAAACTGAGGCCCAGGGAGGTTAGCTCAGGCCTGAGGTTTGCCAATGGCAGCTAGGGAATCAGCACCACTCTCCTAGAAGCAGGGGGGGAAAAAGAGTCCCCAGGGGACCTTTTCCCAGCTCCCCATGAATATTCAAGCAGCTGACCTGGCTCCCCTTTGCAGTCCAGGAAGAAGTCCATTACCATTCACCAGCATCCACTGCATTTTTAATTAAGAGAACGCAGTTCTTCTAATTTTAATGCCACTCTCCTACTACCTGCCTTCATTTATAGAAGGGTTGTTCCGCCTCTGGAGCAGGATGCAGTGCTTTCAAGCCTGTTGCTTGGGATGACTCATCTTTTATGGGGCTGTTTTATATCCTGGGTGACAGAAACTGCTTACTGTGGGGTCCCCCACTGAGCCCCTCCTGGAGCTCCTGGCCCTGCTGGAAGCTGCAGGCTCTGTTCCTGGTAAGCGAAACCTTTAGAAGGACATCTAGCTGCATCCCCAGCTGCCTGGCTCTGCCTGGCTCTGCCTGGCTCTGCCTGGCTCTGCCTGGCTCTGCCTGGCTCTGCCTGGCTCTGCCTGGCTCTGCCTGGCTCTGCCTGGCTCTGCCTGGCTCTGCCTGGCTCTGCCTGGCTCTGCCTGGCTCTGCCTGGCTCTGCCTGGCTCTGCCTGGCTCTGCCTGGCTCTGCCTGGCTCTGCCTGGCTCTGCCTGGCTCTGCCTGGCTCTGCCTGGCTCTGCCTGGCTCTGCCTGGCTCTGCCTGGCTCTGCCTGGCTCTGCCTGGCTCTGCCTGGCTCTGCCTGGCTCTGCCTGGCTCTGCCTGGCTCTGCCTGGCTCTGCCTGGCTCTGCCTGGCTCTGCCTGGCTCTGCCTGGCTCTGCCTGGCTCTGCCTGGCTCTGCCTGGCTCTGCCTGGCTCTGCCTGGCTCTGCCTGGCTCTGCCTGGCTCTGCCTGGCTCTGCCTGGCTCTGCCTGGCTCTGCCTGGCTCTGCCTGGCTCTGCCTGGCTCTGCCTGGCTCTGCCTGGCTCTGCCTGCTGCTGATTCAGCCATGTCTCTCCCCTCCTCCTTCCAGCCTAGAGTTGTCAGATGAAATACAGTGTGCCCAACTAAATGGGAATGTCAAATAAACAACAAATGATTTCTTTTTAAACACACGAGTGTCTCAGAAGCATGGAATATACTTGTACTTTTTTTAAAAAAAAATTGCTTGGTTTTCCATCTATAATTTCAGTGTAACTGGATCCCCTGTTTTTATTTCCTCAACCTGGCTACCCTCCTCTAGCCACACTGCCCCCTGCTGGTCCATAACTTAACCACCTCAGGACCTTTGAACAGGATGTATGTTTCTTGTGGTACTGAGTGTACCCTCTCAAACAGTCTTTCTGCTATGTCTTTTCTGCACCTCACCTCCACTAACATGTCAGCTCTGGGGTAGAAGTTGAGTTTGTGAGTCTACCTAGCATTATTTGAGGTACTTAGCAGGTATTCAGCACACATGAGTGATGATTAATATTTAATAGGAGATGTACCCTTTTTCCCACTCTGCACTCAAGGAAAACGGGGCTTAGACACAGGCGAGTGGCTGGCCCATGTTCTCTGTGTGACCCTTCAAACAGCCCCCACACATTTGAGCAACTGTTCTCTGACATGGGGTACTGGCTCAGGCAAGCAGAGTAGGGGAGATATTTAACGGAAGGAAGTCCAGAGGAAAATGAAGGCGGTAGGGAAGAAACAGGGTTCCATCCATGGCCCTGGCACGGAGACAATCCACGGATGGCCCTGAATGTCACTTTTCTATCATTTAATGATTGCAGGTATGTTTCAATACAAAACAGAAAAAAAATACGTGACAAGTCACAAAATGTGTGGTTTCATGGATGCTTTTTCTTATGAAAAGGCCATGTTCAAAATAAGCTAACTGAGAGGAAAAATAATCCAAAGAACACAAATGTCCACGAAGCTGTGGAGGCAGAGAAAGCTTGACATCAGTGCTAACTTATTTTGGCTGATGGTCTCAGAGGGATCAGTCCACGGTCACTCAGACCTGCTGTTTCCGGTCTATGGTGACACATCACATTATGGTGGTAGTGATGGCAGAGAAGGTCTGTTTGTTCCATGGTAACTGGAAAGCAAAGCAAGAAAGGTGCTGGAGTCACATTATTTGCCATCAAGAGCAACCCCAATGTCCCGATTTCTTCCTTCGAGACCCTACCTTCTGAAGGTTTTTGTACCTTCACGGTACTAAGATTGGTGACCACGTTTTTAGCCCATATGCCTCCAGGGAACACTTAAGATTCAAAACTGAAGTCATTATTCTTTCTAGAATATTCTCTACATATCTGACACTCTCCTGTGAATTGACTCATATAGTGCTCAAATCCATGCATGTGATGGAGGCACTATTACTTAGATGAGGAAACAGGTATAAGGAGTCAGACAACTAACTTGCTCACAGTCACATAGCTTGTGAGAAGTGGAGCTAGGATCTGAACTTACAGACAGGAAGTAGCAGCCTGGCCCAGCATTCTTCTTACCTCTTTCTACTGTTTCTAAAAGGCCAGCAGAAGGCCTGGCCTATTTAATCACTCAGCTCCAGAACTCTCTTGGCCTTAGCCCTTCCTGCCACCACCCCAACCTAGGAACTGGCTTTGTCCTTTTTTCTGGAGAACTCCTAAGATAGCCCCTCCTATCCTTAGATAGGCCTGAGTTTTCTCAAGCCTGAGCTGAGTCTGGTCTGTATTTTCCCTGAGACTTCCTAGGTCCTTCCCAGGGAGCACCTTCTTCACCTACTCCCTGCCCCCATACACAGGGAAGCTCATTGCTTTCCACCATCTCAGTTTTCCAAGGAGCCTTGGTTCCCTCTAGGCTATACCTGGCTAACCCGAATCATTACTGTGCTGTAGACGAGCAGAGTCATGTGGCTGACTCAGGAAGGAGGGCCTTGCAAGGCCTTGAGGTAGGAACCACATAGAGGAGACCCTGTGCCCCGTCTGAAAGGTTGCCGGTGAGAAACAAGCAGAGAAGTGGAAACCGCCTTTGTGGGGCTAGGTGCTCGTGAACAGGGAATTGCTTGAGCTGCACCTGTGCCCTGCAATGGGTCTCTGCTGACACCTCAGCTTCACTGCCTGTGTTTTCCCTCACTCTGTGGTCAAGCACAGTGGTCAAACTCCCTCCAGCCAGGAAGCCCTGACCAAGCTCTTCCTACTGTCTATGGCTCCCTCCCCTCCCCTCTGTCTCTGCTTAATACCAGCCTGTCAGTCAAATCCAAGACTGGTCATTGCTTCTCTGGAGAGCTCTCCCTGAACAGGCAGGCCCCTAAACACATGATCTGGGAGCACAGCCTATTTGCAGGATCTTAGTAATGCTATGAGCCTTGATTTATCTTTCTCTCCACTTAGACTGTTGGCATTCTTAAGGTAGGAATAGATCATTTGCACTCTAGTGCAAACCGAGAGCCAAACAGAAACGCACATAGTAGGTATTAAATAAACATAAAGAATGGCTGAGGGATAAAGACACACACTATTGACACAGCAAATGTCCATGGGATATTAGCATGAAGAACATAGGCTACACTATTTCCAGAGCCAGCTGACATTTTTGTGTGAAGTGTATTGCTCTCTGTGAAGATATATATATATATATATATATATATATATATATATATATATATATATATAATCTTCACACAGGAAAAAAACCTTGGAAGAACAAATGTAAATTAGTACAGCCATTATGGAAAACAGTGTGGAAGTTCCTCAAAAATTAAAAATAGAAGCACCACATGACCCAGCAATCCTACTCCTGGGTATTCATCCAAGGACATGAAGCCAGCATGTGGCAGAGCCACCTGAATGCCAGGAGCATGGAAGCCCTGGTCACAACAGTCAAGATGTGGAGGTAATTTACACACTGACCAGCAAATGCACAGAAAAAGAAAATGTGGCCTATTTGTGCAGTGGAGTACAATTCCGCCATTAAAAAAAAAAAGGAAAAAAAAGAGAGAGGAATTCTGACAACATGGAAGAAGCTAGAGATCATGTGTTAAGTGAAATGAGCCAAGCACAGGCCAGGTACTAGGTGAACCATCTCACATATGGAATCTAGGAAGGATCAAGATATTGAGAGTAGAGGGGTCACCAGAGGGGGTAAGGGAAATGCTGTTGAGTAGGAATAAGATACAACCCAGTATGGTGGTTCACATCTGTAATTCTAGCATGTGAAATTCAAGGTCAGCTTGAGCTACATAGTGAGATCTGGGCTAGGCAGACTACAAGTAACCCTGTATCGATAAGTCTAAACCAAACAAATAGGACCAAGTTACAGTGTGTCAGGAAGAATACTCTACAGTGTTCTCTGCTTGAACAGACCACAGCCGACAGTAACATACTGTAGCCAAAGTAGCCAGAAGAGGGATCTTATATGCTGCCTTCTCACAGAAGTGATGGACGCTGAAAGTGACAGGTGTTGTAACTGCCATGATCTGCCCACTATTCAATGTATACATGTCATGAAATATCACACCCCATGAAGTTGTACAAGTAATATATCAACTAAAAATTCAACCACGCCAAGCAATGGAGTAGCCTGTGTCAGAGGTGCTGGGCACTCGGTTTTCTCCTTGTTTATGTTTTCTATTCCAGGTAGCTCTGACCACTGAGCCATGTGAGCCCATGATCAGAAGACCCCAGGTGGAACAGGGAGGGTACCGGCCCTGCGTGGAGGAGGGAGAAAGGAGACAGTGGAAGTCTCTGCTGCCTCACTTGATGGAGTAACTGGGCCAGTAGAGAAGGGAAGGACGCATAAAGAACAAGGCCTAGAGAAAGCCCCAGGCCACCATTGGAGGTGCGGTTGGAGGGAGAGTGTGTCAAGATGAGAACAATGGAAGGAAGGGTTGGGAGAGCCAGGCTGAGGTGCAGACAATAATTCCCTGGTGGGAGCCCCTTCTTTCCCAGCAACCAGAACCCCTGGTGCTGTCTCCTTCATCTCTCTCTGAGTCAGGCTGGGAAGGGACAATGGTTGGTTTTGTCACTCAGACCTCACCAGCAATCCTTCTGACTAAGGCAGTCAGTCAGTTTGGAGTTTGGAGAGGGGGTCAGACACCAGCTTTACTAGGGCTCTGAGGTCTGGACTCTCTGAGGCCACATGACAGCATCCCACTTGAGGGTGGCAGGTTCATTTCCTGAGGGTATGTGACTGCAGAGGTCACTAGGTCCCCTGTTAGAGTCTGAGCACAGAGTTCAGGGCCAAGGTGGAGGGTCTGATATTTCTATGGTGGAGGGAACACCACACCGGAAGCCTGGTCTCTTCCTTTTGCCCAGAGGGCACAGGGGAACCCAGTTAAGGAATACAGGGGCAAGGGCTGCAGATGGCTCAGCGGTCAAGAGCATTTGTCGCTTTGGGAAAGGATCAGGGTTCAATTCCCAGTACTTACATGGCTACTCACAATCATCTCTACTCCAGTTCCAGGGAATCAGAAGCCCTCTCCTAGCCTCCAAGGGAGCAGGCATGAAAGTGGTGCACAGACACACATGCAAACATTTAATACCCATAAAATAACAAAATAAAAATTTAAAAAAGAACAAAAGGGCAAAGGAGACAGCAACACAGATTTCCCCCAGCACAGTCCTGTCTCTCTTCCCAAGACTGACCAACCATGCTGTCCACTGAGGGAGTTCCATTCACACCTCCCCAAGAATAACCTTCCTTGTCTGTCACGAACACTTCACATGCTTGCTGCTCAAATACCGTTCCCTAGAGGCATGATTTAGCAACCTTTTGTTTGCTTTCTAAGAACTCTGGCAAAACTGTATCCCCCACAGCTTCTCTCTGTGGCGTCTGTAATTCTTCTTCCTGTGTTTAGTGGTATGTTTTTATTAATAGGAAATAGAAACTATTAAGCCATTGACAAGAAGAAACACAATGAGGATTAACTGCGATTAGATTATTTTATGACATGACTTGATAAAATAGGTTTTAATTATCACATTAAATAGCCTACTAAGTCTGACATCGTGTGCAATTTTATCAAGTGGGTCTTATCTGCCATGTATTCTGAGAACTGCACCAGCTCCCTCTTGAGCTGCCCTTGTCTGTGGGCGTGTTCGTTCTGGCCCATTCACATTGTCCTGTCACGACTATGCTGGTTACTGATTTACTTCTGTGTGTCTGGTAAGTGGCTCGGGGGACCACTCAAGTAACAAGTCCTGAAGAAGAGTATTGAGGCCTCAGAAACCAGGGGTGGTTGTCCTGGACCCCTGAGGGGAGGAAGGAGGAAAATCCATATTCAACACAGGCTCCTCTGTCAGCACATGGACAGCTGTAATGCACCAGCTTACAAGACGGGCACGGTTGTGTGGGCACATGCCGGTGGTCCAGGTCACCTGACCCACTGTGGGGCTCTGGGGTGAAGCAGGCTGTGAGAATACATGGTAGATCAAAGCAGCTCACCTCGTCGCAAGGGGAGGGCAAGTGGGGGGTGGGGAGTACAGAATCCCAGCAGTCCATTCAGAGCACACTGCCAGAGACCAACTTCCTTGCTCTGGACTCCACTCTCGTAGGTCCTCCCAGCACTGAGTGCCACAGGCTGGCCACTGTTTTTACCACATGGCTCTTGAGGGACATTTAAGATCCAAGAGACCCACACAGAAAGCTAATGCTGGAGGGAAACTAAGGTTGGGGAGGAAAGTACACAAGGACATTACCTGATAACTGGCAGAGACCGGACTGCTACCTGCACCTTGTTGCCTGGCCCACAGCTCTGGGCTCCGCCTCACCTGGCCTTCACTGAGGACGCCAGCGGCAAAGCTCCTGCGCTGGGAAACTGGGGAGCTGGTGGTCTTCAGGTTTTAGTTGCCTGAGTCTTATAATTTGCTTTCAGTGCACACTAAAATGCTCATTTCAGTAAATGACCATGGTCACCTGATGAGGCGACTGCTGAAATCCTCCACAGACTTTTATTTGCTAATTACATACAACATAAACTTAATAAAGTAATAGCCAGTCCCCAAGCCACTGCTGGGCTTTGCCTCCCCTTCTTCCTCACTCTGCAATGGTTTCATGTTAAAAACACAGCTTCCCATCAGTTCCTTGGGGATAACCCCCAGACAGAAAAGCATGGTGTCTATACCCCTGCCTTACATGCCTGTGGCAGCCCTAACACCCAGAAAAATACATAAAATAACACATTTTTTTGGAGACAAACTGCTTCACGAAAATATCAACATGCAAAGTACCAGTCTGCCAGCACCACGGGCTCACTGTGTGCCCCTGTCGAAGACTCCTAGCATCTGGTGTTCAGTGTGAACTTTTTTCCCCTTTTCTTGCTCGGGGTCAAGGATGGACCACAAACCGCTATCAATCAAGAAAAGATGGGGCAGACTGGAGAATGGCTCAGCAGTTAAAGAGTGAGCACTGCTCTTCATGAGACCTTGGATTCTGTTCTAAACATCCTGTCAGGAGGCTCACAACTGCTTGTAGTTCCAGCTCCAGGGATTCTGACCTCTGACCTCCACAGGCACCTGCAGTCTCATGCACCCCCACTCCACACACAATTAAAAATAATAAAAGTAGAAGCTGGAGAATTGGCTTAGTCATTAAAAGCTCTGGTTGCTTTTCCAGAGGAACTGAGTTCAATTCCCAGTTCTCACATGGCAGGTCACAACCATGCCAACTCCAGTTCCAGGGAATCCAATGCCCTTTTCTGGTCTCTGCGGGCACTAGGCACATATGTGGTCCACAGGCATACACGTGCAGGCAAAACACACACATAAAAAAATTAAAAACAGTAAAATGAATTTTAAAAAAAAAATAAATGCTGTTTTGGAAATTTTGGAACAAATTTATTAGTTAATGAGAAAATGAGACAGAAGGCAGATGCTAAATGAGATTTAAGTCATAGTTTCCTGTCTGCTTTTAGGGGAAAAAAACCCAAGAAAGTACCAACACAAAACCAAGCCTAACAAAGTTCAGAAACCCAAGGCTGTGCTACCAGCTAACTCTCTGCAGTGCACAGCGGGCATCAGGTCATCACTGTTCTTTGTGCTCTACTATCAAGTAGGGGTTTTGTTTTGTTTTTTAATGTAAAAGAATTTTGGGGCAGTGGTGGCGCACACCTTCAATCCAGCACTTGGGAGGCAGAGATAGGCGGCTCTCTGTGAGTTCGTGGCCACAGAGCCTGGTCTACAGGGCAAGCTCCAGGACAGGTTCCAAAGTTACAGAGAAACCCTGTTTCAAAAAACAAAAAACAAACAAACAAACAAATTTGCTTATTGGTGGTGTGCACCTTTATCGCCAGCATTCAGGTCTCTGTGTCTCTGTTAGTTTGAGGCCAGCCTCTATAGAATGAGTTCTAGGCTAACCAAGGCTACACACTGAGATCATGTCTCAGTAAAACAATCAAAGCCAAAGGGAATTTTAATGTGGAACTTTACTGAAAAAATTTTTAATTCTTTTATGAGTCATTTTCTTGTGAATTTTGTTCTCTACAGGCCAAGATGTCTCAGTGGCTAAAGGCACTCACCACTAAGACTTAGTGACCTGGGTTGGATCCCCAGGACTCACATAGTGGGAGGACAAAGCCAATGCCATACAAGTTGTCCTCTGACCGCCTCAAATAAATAAATGTAGCAATAGCGAACTGTTCTTATTTTCTTATGAAAATATTGGGTGAGCTGTTTCATAAATTAAAATTTCTTCCCTTCTGGGCACATGGCCTTCCTGACCTAACTACGAACCCTATACCAGGGGCCATGAGCAACCACCTTGTTTTCCCAGGCACTATCTGCAATTGGGCTCATCTGTGATGGGGAGGGAACACCTGAGACCCATATACCCATTCTTTCTTCCCGTCCATGGTAGAACCTTCAAACAGACTCTTGCTATGCTACCTACCATGTATGTTAGTGAAAGCCATGTGAGCAACATGTAATTTCTTTGGGTAGGAAGACCTTCAAACATTCTCTGGAGAGGCTGCCACACAGGGAGGCTAATAGGATGGAGAGAGGGATACAGTCTGCCACCTGCTTCTTGTTGAAGCCTCCTGCAAAAGGCCGCCTTGCTGGTAAAGTGGAAACCACGGTGAGACTGGCCTACACTCCTGTGCCATCTCCAGGTGCCAGGTATATTCTACGACTCAACCTGTGCCCACATTTCAGACTCAAGATGAAGGGTTTCCAGCCAGCTTGTGTGCTGTTTAGGTTTTGTATCAATGTAACACACACAAGTCAGTCACCTGGGAAGAGGAATCCTTGAGAACACGCCTCCATCAGACTGCCTGTAGGCAAAACTGTGGGGCCATTTTCTTGATCGATGATGCAGCCCATGGTGGAGGGAGCAATGTGAGCATGTGGTATGAGGCCGAATAAAGAAGCAGGCTGAGAAAGCCCTGGAACACAAGCCCAGTAAGCATCGTTCTTCCATGGTCTCTCCTCCAGGGTCCTGGCTCAAGTTCCTGCCCTGACATCTCTCCATGATGGACTCTTACCTAGAAACGAAATAAACCTTTTCCTCCTCATGATGGTTTTAGTCATGGTGTTTTATCACAGCAATGGGAAGCAAACTAAGAGCTCAAATCTGTCCAACAGGTGAGCAGGCAGACAAAGAACAAGACTGAGAGGGTTAATGCTCAAACTTAAGAATTCTAGAGAAAAACACCTTTCTGCGATTCTGTATTCTTGGTGCTAAAAGCATCTTCTGGCGCCTTCAGGCAGTGAGAGCTGCTCAGCTGAGAACCCAGTCAAGCTGTGTGGGTCCCTCTGGGTTGTCAGCATGCCCAGTCAGGTTTACTATCACAAAGATCTGGTTGTGTTCCCCCATGTGCTTTGAAAGGCTGCTGGCCCCTGGGGAAGAAGGAGCTTAATGGCCAGCTCTTATCAGGTGCCCAGCCTTTGGGTGGCAGAGAGAAAAAACAGTACCCTCAGGAACAAACCTGACTGGAAGACACTGCACTCTTTCCATTCTGTCTGGGAAGAGTCAGCGGTCAGTTTCCTGATAGCTAGAGGCCCTCAAGATATGATCATTCCACTGTTCTCAGCCATAGGCCAGGAGTGGCTCAGACCTTATCCATGGAGATGGTCAAACAGCCTGCTGGGCCCTGAAAAGAGTGTCTTCGGTCCTCAGGAGACAGGAGAGCTTCTTTCTGTTCTTCTGGACACTGCCATGTCTGGTTATGATGTGTTGTCTGTGCTCTGGGCATCATCTTGTGTTTCAGAGAGGTCTTACCTAAGCGCAACACCAACATCATGTGTGTTGCACCAGGCAAGCACATGTACAGTAAGTACAGCATCTACTTAGAATTTGATAATGCTGACCACATTCTAAATCTCGTGTACAGTGTCCTGGGGAGCTATGAGAACGACACCATTACTCACTCCCATAGAAGAAGAATATGGTAGGGCTAGTACCTGGCTAGGGCTGGGGAGAAGAGCAGCCAGGGTGGCAGAGAGTTGGCCCTTTGAGGAACAGGAGGCAGAGGTGGTCAAGGTCTTTGGAACAGCCCTGGGTGGACAGGATGGGGAAAGGCCATTTTAAGGCCCAAAGTCAGAAATTTAAGATGACGATGAAGGAAGGAAGGAGATGGTAGAGGAACTGATTCCCAAGAGGATGGCAGGATGGGGATGGAAGGGGGCTATGCTGTCCTGCAGATAAGGTCCTGCTGCCGCCTCTGGTCTCTGGGGTAGGAAGGGAGACTCCATAGCCAGAAAGGAAGGAAGGGCACCATTAGAAACTGGTCACCAGTGATAGTAGACACTCAGGCAGAGTCAGCATCCCAAGAACTACCAGACCCTTAAGAAACTACACAGTACTTTATTAAACAAACACAGGGAAGGCTCCATGACAGCTCCAGTGGGAGACTGAGTGGCAGGTTGGGCACAGATTCTCTTTCCCCAGCTCCAGAAAAGTTCATCGTGTGGCCCAGCCTCAAAGGATGCAGGATCGCACATGACCTTTCAAGGCCAACTGAACTCTTGGAGATGTGGTGCCCATATCCATCCATGTGGAGGCAAGTGTCTGGCTCTCTCTGACAGTGCCACAGCAGCTGGACCTGAGCAGAGTGGCCATGTCCCTGAGTTTAGACATGTTTTCCCATGGTATCCTCTTCTGTCCTGGGCCAGCTAGGGGAGTGCTGGTGGCAGAAAAGAAGGGGAGGAGGGCAGGTGGGTGATGGCTCAGATCTGCTGAGGTACTGTATCGGGTGTCTTCCATGACAGGAGAACAGGTCACACTGGGTCTCTGTGCTGCACAATTTACAGCAGTTTCTCAGAACAAACCCACAGATCAGAAGACCCTGCCAGTGGCTGCAGGGTACGGCCAAGATGCACTGGCTATTCCCAAGTCCCCAGAGAGAACCAGAGGCGCTCCAACATGCCAGGGACCAGAGCTCTCTTGCCACAAATCGAGACCGAAGCCCTCACAGAGGTCTGAAGTGAGGGCCACTCTGCTGAAGCTCAGCAATTCTCACAGTTAAGAAGGCTCAGATAGAACAGGGCTCTGGGCATAGTCCAGGGGACACCCTAGGGATACCCACACCTGCTTTCCCCCATATTTCCTAGCAGCAGTAGGACAAGGAGAAGAGTAAGTTTTCATGAAGCAAAAACCCTAAACAAACAAAACAACCCCCCACACACAACAGGGCTGCCACATGCGTGTATGAACATGTCTGCCTGCTTGTGTGTGAGAGTGACAGCGGAGAAGCGCTTGCCTAGCAGGCATGAGACCATGGGTTCCATGCCCAGCACCATACAAACCCAAGGAGTAATGAGAATACCCTTTCCCTGAGATTGCTACAGTGACATCATCTATAGACAATGTAGAAACAGCTTCCAGTTACTGAAAGCCATGTGCACAGAGTGGGCTCCCGTGAGCAGGACAAATGCCGGACTAAGCAGCACCCCAAATCCTGCAAGCCACATGGGAAGGAGGGAGCCAGGAAGCCCCAGCTCTCAAGACTGGGAAGGAGATTTAAAAGCAAACAAAGTAAAAACCCTTGCTTATGTGATTCAGGCAGTGGCTCCACAGCCAGGGCAGTGAGGATGGCCCAGGGCCCAGTGTGAACATGTCGGTGACCCTTCCATTGTGGTATCAGTTTAGCTGTGCAGCAACAACAGTCCGGAATACTGGCTAGTGAGAGGCATAGGCTGGGCTCCAGAGCCCCGAGGGAGGACTGGCTTTGCGACCAGGAGGCAATGTGTTGAAAGTGGCAGGCGATGAGGCAAGATCTAGGGAGAAAAGGAGAAGTGAGCTTGGAGGAGTAAGAGCCAATATTCCCACCACACTAGTCAGACAAAATAAAGACTGAAGTACTTGCAGCATGCCAGGGGCTTGTACTTGGGACAGCTGACCCATCGGACAGTAGAGAGAAACTGACAGGGGTAGGGGAGACATAGAAACAATACTGCTCAACCTGAGTTGAGAAGACCGTACCCAGCAGTCTTCTGTTTCCTGATTCCCACTTGAGGAAGTCTGACTCCAGTGAGGAATCTACGTGCTCGAGTGGGCCAATCCTGTGGGGGCTGTGGATGAGTTTTATAGGGGTGCGTGGGGTTTTTGAAAGTGGATAAAAATTATCCTTGGAACCAAGACTTAAACTCCATATATTTACTCAGCCTGGAGCATGACCCTGCCTTCCTGAGCTCAGAGTCTAGATGGGTCTCAGGATGCAGTGTTACCTCTCTAAGAGAATTGGAGGACCAGACTCTTGGGCACAATGCTGTAGTAACAAGGACCTGGAGGCAAGGGGAGGGTCCTTTGGGGGACAGTACGAAGACCCCACAGTGACTCCAAGGAATACTGGGAGAAAGGGTCAGAAAGGGCGAGAGATTGCAGCAGAACAGCTGTGTGGCAAGTCAGAGTCAGGACAGCCACTAACCAGCATGCTGGGACACTCAGGAGTCCTGTCTTAAAGACCAAGGCAGCAGCAAGAGGCTCTGATTCTGGGGCATGTTGGGAATTTTGTCTCCCAAGGTCAGGGCTCTTGGCCATAAAATTGTCCCCTGTCCAAAATCCTGTAACACTGAGATGAGCAGACACAGGCATCAGACTACAAAATGGGAATCAGGAGACAAAGGGCTTTTGGGTACAGCTGCATGAATAGGATACTGAACAGCTCCAGAAGACTCGTGGAGAGGCGCCCCAGGAGTTGCACAGGGTGACCAAGACCTTAGGCCACCAGAATCAAAGACTACTGAAAAGGGTGGGTTTAAGCCTTCTGAGTCAGGACTGGTATCTGAGTCCATGCGACACTCTCCTCCCCACCACATCTGTCGCTGGGTCTAGTCACCCCTTGTGCTCTGACAAGGCTGCTGAGACACGGTTCGGGGCCTGGATCCCACCCTCACTCCGGGAGGTGACTCTTTTGTGAAGGCTCTCCAGGCTGTGCCTGTGGCCAGAGTACTCACAGTGGGGGCTGTGCTGAGGGCTGGCACGGGGCGTGAGAGCCAGGGGTGAAGCAAGTTCCCGGGGTGCACACACTGTGTGGTAAGCTGCAAGAGCACAGGCTGGTGAGACTAGCAGGGTGAGAGGGTGCAGGGTATAAAAATGGATATGTGGTTGGCCTCACCTATGATGGTGACCGCTGTCCCTGCCAGCAGGGCAAAGAAGGTGAAGAACATGACTTGGTAGGAGTCCAGGAAATGTGACAGGATGCTGGCTCCATCTGCACCAGGGCAAAGACAGACATGAGACCACGCGGGCCATAGCTGGGTCCCACTAAGTTCCTTTGCTACTTAGATGTGTGTGTGGTCCATGCCACACTGCCTGGGATGAAGGGGGCAAGCCTGTCTTAGATATGAGGACGAGGTGTCCAGACAGAGGCAGCATCTTATTTTGTTCCTTGGGCCATCTGTCCAAACTAAGCTTCCTTCCAAGAAATGTTCTTAGATACCCGCTTGGCACATCAGGTTTTAATGTCTTTTCTGCCAGGGGCTAGGCTGCCCCAAAGCAAGAAAAGCAGTTCTGAAAAATGCTCCGTGGGTTAAGACCACGAGGAATTGTTGGGCCAGAAGCTACAGGGTAGGAACCCCTGACTCCTTGCCAAGAGCCCCGTGTGGGAGTAGGCGGCACTTCTTCTCCAAAGCCACCTACCTCTGTGGAGTGGCCTGGGTCCCAGATCCCTGACAACTATGTGTCAGTGTTACATTCTACTTGTCCCCAAGTACGCTCAGGAGGAGACCACCCTGACACCAGACTACAGGGTCCTCCCCTGGATACTGGCCCCTTTGATCTATACCATGTCCCAAAGGGTAGCGAGCTCTACCCTCTGCACGCCCTCAGGTGGCCAAAGTGCAGGATCTAAACCTCAATGACTATGGGACAAGTCTTGTACTCATCTGGGTAAGAAGTGAGTAGTTCCTGGCATCAGGAGGACCCTGAGCTAAGTGCCACCCTCATGCTGGACTTCTTGAGGAAGTCGGGCAAGAGTCCCAGTGGTGAATAACATTACTTCTACATAGGTCAACACATGATTGACATAGGAGTGAGATTCTAATCTGCGCCAATTAAGAAGTGATACCTGAAAGATAGCCTGCAACAGTTGAGGACATTGGTTAATGGGTTGTCTGAGGGAAATGGCATCGTCAGCAGAGGAAACAGAAATGCCAATGGCTCAGGTAGGGGGCCTTGTGTTCCAGAAACAGGCAGGAGGCTGCTAGTGTTATAGCAGGCAGCACAGGGGGACGCGAGTCACAAATGAACAGGAGAGACCAAATGGATCTCAGGGACCGCTGGGGAGATGGTGTCATGGTAGATGTCGAGCAAGCACCTTGCTGAGGACTGGGGATATGGAGGTAATGTGTGGTGTCTGTGACAGCAGAAGACTGCCACTCTGAGAGACACTGTGTGTTTGACTCCTCCAACGTTCACACTACAGGTGCCCGCCAACACCCAAGGCCTCTGGCCTGTTTCTCTCTGCCCAGGTCTGGGTTAGTTATGTCTCAGCCATGACTCACAGGGACCAGGCCCATGACGATCCATCACAAAGGCCACAGTGACTGGAATGGTGATGGCCTGGTTAGTGGCAGGGCTGGAGAAGGTCAGGGCAGTGGACAGAGGGCCCTGGCTGCCAGCCGTGGGATCTGAGACACCAACAGTGTAAGTGATGAAGCTGGGCAGTCCAAAAGACTTCTCTTTCACAAAGGCTAGCACAGCTGGGGATCCGGATTTCACCTGGAAAGAAAGCAGTGTTGAGGCTGGACCACAGGTGGGACTGCAGGTGCCCAGCTCATCTCTGGACGTACCCTTCTAACCACACGTGCTAGACTTCACTCCCAGGACCAGGTGGGCTCTGATACCTGGAAGCATGACCCACATTTGGGGTTTGGTAAGGAGGACATGATCAATATTACTGAATTCTAGTTAAGCATAAAAATGCTACACCAACTCAAAGTAGCACCTAACACCAAGTTGCCAAGAAGCAGCATCCGCAGTCAATTAGATTGTATACTTATATACAGTCGCTATATACACAGCAGCTATACACTTCTCCCTCATCTCTTGTGAGTAGTTAACCATGATAAGTCGAGCGAAGAAGGAAACAGGGCCCCTAAACTCCTCCATCTACACATCAGAGCTCTTCCTTGGGGCATTCTGGACTGAAACCTGAGACCAGTCATGCATCAGCCTGAAGGAGGAGGAAGATGATGATGATGAAGCAGCAGCAAGAGCAGCAAGGCACAGAGAGAAGAGGCCCATTCCCACATGGAGCAGGGTATCTATCCATGCTGATTGTAGATCAGTCTGGCCTCGAATGCACAAAGATCCACCTGCCTCTGTCTCCCTACTGCTGGAATTAAAGGTGTGCACCACCACCACCTGGCTCTAACTAGAACTTCTAACCTGACCCTAACACCAACATCTACCCTCCAATTACAACCTCAAACCATAACCCTATCCCTAGCTATGACCTCTGAATCCTAGACCCAGGTCCTACTTCTTAACTCTAAGCTCTAACCTAACTCCAGTATCTAACTCTGACCATAACCACTAACTCTAAAGTCTAAATCTAACTCAAATCACTGACTCTAACCTCTAACACATCTCATCTTCTTTAATCTAACCTTTAACACCAACCCCAGTCTGCAAACATATCTAACATAGTCCTAATTACAAGCCCCAATCCAATCCTAGTCCTAATCCTAACCTTAAACCTTAGCCCTCGCAATAACCCTAGACCCTAAACTCTAGACCTAACACTAAACCTTAACCATTACCCTAAATCCTAGTTTTAAGTCTAAAGCCTAGCTCTAACTCTAAATCCTAACCCTAATCTCAGCCTCTGGCTTCCCTGACCGGGAAGCCCCCACAGCTGCTTACCTCCAAGTTCTCCAGAATCTCCACAGCACCAAAGACCTTGACCTCGGAGCTGGTGTAGTGGTTGCTCAAAAGGATTTCTGCCTGGTTGGCATAGAGCCCTGGACTGAACGGAACCTCAGCTCCCACCTTCTCTAGAGCAGTACGGCTGCTGGGGATGGAGGCAGTGACCGCCAGTGACGTCTTCTTCATGTTCAAGTGCTTCAGTTGCTTATCTGTCAGCCTGTGCATAGTAACCGAGCAGAGGTACTGGCCTGTGGAGAGAAGATGTGTTCCTCTCCTGTGTGCACAGACTCGCCATTCTCTGATAGGGAAACTTCTAGGCATACTTGGGAATCAGCAAGACGTCACCTCCTCCAGGAGGCCTTCTAGGAATGCCCCTTCAGAGATGCTGGGCCAGCCTGGTCACCTGCTCAGTGAACAACAGTCCTCTCACTCTCTCAGAATCCTCTGTTCAAGAGGTTTCCATTGGAATAGTACTCTTGGGGCAGGGATCATTATGGGGCCAGCTCTGTAGCTCAAGCCCCAGCCAGCCTGGCTCAGAAGGAAGGCAAATAATGGAAAACAGACACATGCTCCAACCCTGGACTATGGGTCAAGAGAGAGCTGACTCCAAGTGTAGCAGGAGGCCTTGTGGACATTGGCTGTCTGGGTTCTATCCTGTCCTTAGTACCTGGCCCAGGGCAGATAAGCCAGGTGAAAAAAGCAGGGCCTCAGGCAGCTGAGCTGCACTCCATCAATGACAGCAACTATAGACTGCTGGAAGACTGTTAACCTCTGAGCTCAGTAAGGGCCTTCTCTGTGCTGAGTGAGACAGTGAGTGTGCCCTTGGGACACGTTTGCACTCTCTCGGCCAGCAGCAATCCCTGCCATGCAGTGGGGCCAGGCAGGCTCACGGCCAACAGTGCTGGTCGTCAGCCCATCCACTCTAGTGTCCTGAGCTGTGAAGCAGTTATGTTTCAGCATGCTCGAATACAGCCATGACTATCACCTCTCACCTGCTCTATGTAGGCAGTGGGGGCAGGGCAAGGCACTGTCATGCTCAGACTAAAGAGGAGAGTTTAGAAGGGCCAGTCTCTATCCAAAACTGAGTGGTGGGATTATGGAAAAAGATTCCAGCCTGGGTTTGATGCTGAGCTCTGCCAAAGGCTACTCCCTCTTGGAGCAGCAACAGAGTATGGTATGAGTCTTAGGCTATAACTACGGTGTGGTAACAGTCTTAGGCTGAACTCCCAGCAACCTCTGCCTGTCTGGACATATGGCATCATGAAGCACACTTATGACCAACCATAGACATCCAGCAGACTCACTGCATTTTCAATTCTTTGCAAATTTACCCAGGGTAGCATCAAATCCTGGCTCCACGGTGAAGACATCACGTGCAGGGAAATCAAAGACATCTTGCTTGAATTGGAGCTGACAACTGATGAGGGACTCTGGGTGTAAGGCTTCAATGACTTCTCGCTGGGCAGGGGAACACTCACCTAAAGGCACAGGGTGGGGGGCAATGATCAGGTGAGACGGGCTTGACCAAGCACATGGCCACCACACCCATAACAACTTAAAATGAAACACAGGTTCTGTGGAAGTCGAGCAGGCATGAATGGGACCAGTCCCATATTATTCCCATGCAGCGGGGAGCTCAGGAGTCTGTAAGCTTGGTGAACATAACATGCCTTTTATTAAAGATAAGGATCCTGATCAACAGGCTGGGCTACTCTGAATGCCAGGGCCACTTCAGGGGGAAATTCCAGTATGGGTGTCAAGTCCACACAGAGGGTGAGGTGACAGGCAACCTGCTGCTGTGTGGTCCCGTTACAGTCAGCAAGGAGAGTGGCCATTGGCCAATTGCTTCTGAACACTGAGAGGGCAGAGGCTCTCCATAAACACACACTGTACATAATTTTGGCAACAGCAGAGTATTTTCCCTAAATAAAGGGGGAAAACTGCATTTCCATGAAGTCGTGAGTGTGCCCCATTAATCACAATGAGAATGGTAGAACTTAATTCATCTGTTAAGTGGTTTAAAAAACTCTGTATCGATGTATTTGTTTCTGGCACTTGCTGTCCAGGGCTGTCATAGGCAAGAGTGAGATGGAATGTTCTATGCATGACTTGGGAGAGGTAATTATAAAGTAAAACCAGCCACCAGTCTGCGATGTCATTAGTTTCCACCACCAGCGATGGGTGAACTGCGGCTTGCTCTGCCTCATGCCCTAGGGCTGCAATCACAGCTCTGACTCAGCGCAGGCAGCGCCTTGGAGCTGAGCTCTGAAGGAAGGCGTCTTTACCACTTCAGCTCATGGAGGCCTCGAATCTCTTAAAAGCTGCAAGGAGTGGATGAGCTGGGGATAAATGGTCTCTCTCTGAGGTTAGGGGTGAGTCTGAGTAAGAAAAGTAGAGTTTGGGTTGTGGCTCAGTGTTACAGCATGTATCTGTGGTGTGTTAAGGCCCTGGGTTCAATTCCCATGAAACAATAAAAAACCCAAACAGATGAAACCATCCAAAGGGTACAGATTCTACTCCCCACTCTCCAAACCTGGCAAGGTAAGCCCAAACACCAGAGCCCACTCGTTCTATACCAAGCAGGTTAGAGCTCTTGTCTCCCACGCTGACAGTCACTCTGGAGGCCGTGGCTTCCTGGATACTGGTCTGAGCAGAGTGGAGGCGACGGGCCACAATCTTCTGAGGGGTGCTGACCACTATCTAGGGAAATGAGGCAGTTGTGCTGAGTGTTGATTGTATGCTGGCCTGTGCTGGGTATTTTTCATGACCTCACCTGCAGCTCAGATCACCTCTGCTCCTGATACCCCTTGGGCACATGCTATCCCCTCTGCAGACCTCCCTCCATGGAATATCCCTCTATCTCCCTCTGCAAGGCATGAAGGCCCACACCCCTCTGCAGCTAGAAAGCTGGCCACCCTTTCTGGGTGGGGGCAAGTATACTGGGAACTCTTCTTACGGGCCTTTCCTACAGCATAGGAAAGGGATGGCAGCAGGGAGGGAGGCCTCCCTTAGGTTGCAGCCCACAGCTCCACTGTATACAGGCCTTGGTCCCCTCTGACCTTAACAGCACTTCCAGCTGTGATTGTACTGTCTCCTCCCAGGAATCACTGCTGCCCAAAGGACCAACACAGGTAGGTACCCACCACTGCCCTCCCTGCCCCTGTCTCCCATTTCTGGAAATCTCCTCTCTTCTCTCTTCCTCCTGGCCACGCTGGGTCCTGCTCACACTTTCTCCTCCTCTGTCTGGTCTACTTCTGTTACACTCACACCCATACTCAGACATCTCCCAATGTAACATCCCTGTGCCAGACAACCACCCAGCTGACCCACTCACCAGCTCAGACACCCATCTCAAACCTTCCAGGACACACTTACTATCTACTTCCAGCACCCTCCCCTACTTCTGTTCCCTTCTAGGAGTAAAGAACCATTATCTACCAGGTTACTGGTGATAAACCCAAGGGAGTTACTCCAAGTTCTCCTCCATACCACCCCATCCAGTTCCCCGTCTGGACATCCTGCAGCAACTCCACCACTGTATGTCCTTGATCTGTATCATTCTGATCTAAAGCCAAAGTTCTATGTAGTATGAAGTAAGCTACCACTCTACTCCCTCCACAACCCCAATAGGAACAGCAGCAACTAACATGGGTGGAGCAAACACTTGTGAGACACAAAGTGCCATTTGATTTGCCCACTCCCCATGTTAGTTCATTATGCTAAATCACAGTGTGGTCTCCATCTCTTGGACACAGGGGGAACATGTCCAGTGGCTGATCTTGGATTTGAACATAGACAGACAGTGTTACTTGTGTGTCTAAGCTGTCCTAAAACTCCATAGGCTGCTCCAATTTCAGCCTGTCAAGGAAATGACATTGTAGGCATGTGCCCAGCTGAGACCACTCTTAAACTACTGCACCCAGCTTCCCAGCCTCTTGAGCATTTCCTGATCTGCCCATAAAGCCAAACCTTAAGTTCCTCCCACATGTACCCTATGATCCAGCTCACCTCAGGCTCTGTTCTCAAACCCTACATACCTTGGAGCCTGCTGGCCCCTCTCCTGACCATTCTTAGAGGCCGCTCTTGGAAAGCAGAGCTTTATTAACCAGAGTGCTTCTATCTGCAGCCACTGGCCTGAACCGCAGCAGCACTAAATATGCAAACTATCAGGTTAAACTGCCGGATTCGACAAAGCACACGCTGCCTCTAAAAATGAGACAGGTTTGGAACTCAGCCAGACTAGGCTCATTGATTCATTCTCAGCTGGAAAGAAAGGTTTTCTTTGCTTTCATAAAGACTCAAAGGTGACTTACTGGGGGAAGTTTAACTTTGCTGGTGACACCAAATCACTGGAGGGCCCATCCCATGACCTGACCTTCTTTCAGGGAAATGCCCACCCCTATGGCTGCATGGCTACACTGGGTGCCAGACAAGCGTGGGTGTTGGTGGGTGAGTAGGAGCAATCGATCAGATCTCTCTCCTCGTGCTGGTTTGGACATGAGAGGGATGTTTGGGATGAACGGGGACTGGTTCCCATCTCACACTTAGTGGGTGGTTGATTCTCCTAGATCTTGACAGCTGCAGACAGCTCTGGCAGGAGGCCTGGTTATTTGTTTCTTAAAGAAAAGGGAATCAGAGGTACAGCCAGCCTTTGTACCTGCTGCTTTGGCAGTTTAGATTTCAGTTGTATTCAACCAACAGAAGACCAAAAATATTTAGGGAAAAAGTGCATTTGTACTGAGCAGGGACAGGCTTTTACTAAACAACAGGCTAACAATCACTCACATGACTTAGCATCAGTCAGTTATTTTTAAGTCATCAGAGGTGATTTCACGCATATGGGAAGTGGCAAACACCTGGAACACAGGCACTTGGAAGATTCAGTTCAAGGCCAGCCTGGGCTACACAGTAAGACCATATCTCAAAACAGACACACAAACAAAAGACCACAAAACAAAACAAAATAAAATAAAAATAGACAGGAGGTGTGTAGGTCTTATGCCTTTGTGTAAAGAGACCTGATCATGAGCAGATTCTGGTACCAAGGGGCACAATACTGTGATGTGGTGGGGGTACAATGATGACCAGGATGGTCATCTTCCTGCCTCAGCCTCCCAAGCGCTAGGATTGCAAACACGTGTCTCCACGTCTAATTACAGACACACACCGAGGCTTTTAGTGCCTCCAGCAATGTTGGCCACAATTGCCTCTGCCTGCCCTCAAGTCCTACCTCCTTGAAGGTCTTTAGATGTCCAGCAATCTCATAGTAAACAGTCACAGATCCTGCATCTCGGGCCACAGCCACGCCAGTCTTGGGGTCAATGTAGAGGATGTTATTGGCTGTGGAGCTCCAGGTCCCTGAAATACCTGGGAGAATAAGCCCAGATATATTCATCTTGTTCACATTTGGACACCATAGCCCAAACCCACCTCCCCTGGCCCCTCTGCTTGTGAGGGTCTCCATCTTCATAGAGGAATCCACATAGGCTACTTCTGAAGTGGTCCTCCCACCTTCTTAGTTCTGGTCTCCTGCAGCTCTCCCTTTGCACCTGTTCTCAGGGAGCACTGACTCCCCCCCCCCCACCCATACCTTCTCATCTGGAATCTGTTTTTTTACATGAAGCTTTCCCAATTCCCTGTCCTGGGATGGGCTGCGTGCTATGTCTCTGGGTCCCTGTCACCCTCCAATATTTCCAGTTCCTCTTTAGAAACAGAGAGTAGACCTCACTGCTGGTGTGTTGATAAAGAAAAATATGGGCTGGAGAGATGGCTCAGTGGTTAAGAGTGCTTACTGCTCTTGCAGAGGACCCAGTCTCAGTACCCAGAGCAGGCAAAACACTCAAATACATAAAATAAACCTAAATAATAATAATAACACCAGCCCAAACTATCTGAATATTCACAAAATTGATACCTGGATAAAATAAGTCAAATTTACTATGTAAATATTTGATTTAGTAATAGTTTGATAATAGTATGCTAACATATTTTAAATGCATCTTTAGAAAAGTAGATCCTAGGTACTGTGTCACACAGCACTTTGTACCCAAGAAACAGCAAAAATTCAACAACCTCATTCTATCTATAGCAGTTATTTTTTTTCTTCCTTCCTCCCTCCAACCTTCTTCCTTCCTTCTTTTTGAGACAAGGTTTCACTGTAGGCTAAGCTAACCCACACTGAGATCACAAGTACGCACCACCACACTCAGCTACCATTTAATATCCTTTGGAAGTGAATTAATAAGACTAAAGAAAGGAAACCAGCCAGGAGAAAAGCAAGTGTCCATGCATGAGTTACATTGGTATGGGGACTCATTTTCTGCTCAGGTGTCCCAGAGCCATGCTATTTGTATGTAGCATTAGCCACTCAGTAAGCATGTCTTGTGGGGGCAACTGAGTAACAGTATACATACAGGACACATCCACACAAGAGTAAAAAATTCTACTGGGCAGTGCTATTCCAGGATAGGGGCTGGCAGACTTTGCTGCAAACCACCAGACAGTAAGCCCTGGAATACTATCTCCACTGCTACCTGGCCACAAATGAACAGGCATTGCCAAATGGCAGGTTGAATGTGTCCTTTAGGCAGCATCCTCTGAGCATCTTTTAGGTTCTACCTGCATACCTCCTGTGATGTGGTACCAAGCAATTCCTGGGGTGCCACACCCTAGCATGAACCAGTCACATCCCTCTTACCTCCCAGGCTAATGAGAACACTAGCCAGACAGAGGATGTCACCCACCACCACAGCTCCAGACAGCTCTGGGGTGATGGCCTGTAGGACGGGTAGTGGCACGAAGTCGGAGAGGCCCGGGTGTTCTACATCCCACACACGGAGCAGGGTCAAGCCCACACTGACTGTGCGGATGATGCAGGTGTTGTTGGTGGCACCCTTGCCAATCTGCACAAAGTCATCTCTAGGAACAAGGGAAAGGAGGGCTGACACTCAGGTGAGAAGCCAGAGGGGAAGTATAGAGAAATAAGCAGCCCTATCCCCTACTGAGCAACACCGGGCTGATTGAGGAACTAGATGGGATTCTACTGAAGGGGAAACAGACTTGATGCATCCTTCCTTGTCATTCTTGGGACACACCTCACAGCACCCAGTAAGGATCTGCCAGCATCATCACCCTCACACTTAGAATGGAAGCTGAGGTCCAAGAAAGAAAGTGACCCACGGAGGACAGGTTAAGGAGGTACAGGCTGCCTTTCACTGTGTGGCTGGCTCCAACACTCCTGCACTGTCTGCCTCCTCCTGTGAAGCAGGATCAAGGATGTACATGGCATCTGCTATGGGAATTTAAACAAGGCAGGCAGTGGGACGGCACTCCTAACACACCTGCTCAACCCTCATGGTGAAGGATGCCAGAGGTGAGATCGAGGTAGGTAGGAGTGAGTGCCCCTGATGCTGACCCCAAGCAGGTGTTCCTGCCACACAAAGCCAGAGTAACTTCTGTGGTATGGCCAAGGGCAGCAAGACCTGGGTTCTACCTCCCCCAGGGCAGACAGACAGATGGTACTACATGCAGAGCCCCATAGTCATCCAGAGGCACTCATGACCACTCTTTCATTGATGGGACGCGGTGGGAGAGCCTCACAGAGATGAGCTACATGGTCAGACTCAGGACAAACAAAGATCAAAGCCAGGTTTGCAAACAGGTTTCCTGCTCAGGCTCCTGCCATGCATGCCCCTTATACGTCTCCTTCAGGATTCTTAGCTAAAAGCAACACAGGTGTTTTCAGGCCCATGGGAAGCCCAAGTTGGAATAGTAACCAACACCTGGACAGCTCAAAAAGTTCCACCTTCAGCCAAAGTGTCCCCCTCGAACCTCTGTAATGCCTCAGGGCAGTGACCATCAAACTTTAAAACCATGGAGTTCTGAGCCCTGTGGAAATACATCTCTAACAATCCCAGAGGACGCTGATGCCAGACTAGGGACTACACTCTGAGAGTCACTGCTAGCTAGTAGACTCAGACATTGGGCAGGCCACATTGAAGCCTGGGTCCTCTTGTCACCTTCTCCATCCTCACAGCAGGACTGGGGCTGCAGCAAGGATTAGAAAGAGCCAGCCTAAGAAAATCATGCTTGGAGCTGGGTAAATATGGTATTCAAACCTCACTTCCTAGCAATGTAGTTCATGGTAAATGGTTTGATCTCACTGGGTGTCTATAACAGGGCTAGGAGAAGAACCAGAAAGATATGGCAGCTGGCCTGTGGGCAGATACTCAGTGACAATGGCTTCTTAATCATGTGCCCGTGCAGTGTGGGGCATGCACCTTGTTCTTCTCCATTCATTGAGGACAGGACCAGACTGACGGCAGCTGCTCACATTTCCTTGCACTTCGCTTCCACAAACACTCCCAGCTCAGCTCTCAGGAGGGGTGCTCTGCTTCCTGCCCATTAGGTACCATCATCACCTAACAGTTCATCTGGGGCCTTTCATTAGGGGCCTTTCTTTCCCCTCACTCCCTCTGCCTCTTGACTGGACCTGCTGCTTCCAGGCCTGGCCTGTGTAGTGCAGTATGCCAACCCTTCAACCATCGTTTTCACCACCTATCTGGACCTAATCTGAAATCCAGACACGACCAAGACCAGCCCCCTTGTGAGAAATGGGGAAATGCCCTACCTGTTAGTGGCAAAATTGAGGACTGAATTGTGAGCGTGGAAGATGTCTCCAGAGTTGTCATGGAAGTGGACAGTGAAGGTCACGGTCATCCCCAAAGGCAGAGCTGCCAGTGCCTCCTTATGCTGAGTATGCAGGACTGGGCTCATGGAGATCCTCAGGTATGAAACAGGAGACACCTGGAGGACATCATGCAGGTATAGTGATACCTGCCTGAGTGGTTCCTATCTCAGAGACACTTAAGAGGTGGGTTAATTTCAGGGTGTGGAGAAGAAAGACCTTTCTTCTTAGAGCCCCCACCTAGTGACACAGTTTTTATTACACAACTTCGAAAAGACCCAGATGAGCTAGGATCCATGACTGAAAACTTAGGTCATAGGTCATAATGGCAAGAACACCCACCCTCTGGGCTGTGGACTGTAAATGGTCAGAATCATGGGAGGAGCTGGCTCTCAGGGCATTTGAGGTAGAAGCAATGACCACTGGATGGAGAGGGGGTGTCACTTGCCTATAGGGGTGCTGATGAAGGCCAACAGTGGGTCTCTAGAGCCATCTCTGAACCACGTTCCCATAAAAAGTAGGTAAACATTTATCCTAACTCCAGACAAGAATCCCTTACCTGGCCAAAGTCCAAAGCCCACTAGGCAGGTTAACTGTTGTAGGGTCAGGATATGAAGAACAACCTAGTACTTTCTGTCACTTAAAAAGTAGGTAGGTGGTATCTGCCAGGCCCACTAAACAAAACAAGCTAAGGCCAGGTCAGAATCAAAGCATCCGGTGACTGAGTGCACTTTGTCTTCTAGGACTCAGAAGGTGGTGGCAATGAGACAGGGATGCCCAGGGAGTAGGTCTCTGTCCCTCGTAGGTACAGAATGTCAGAAGTGCTTGGGCATAGTGAACACAGTCCAGAGCTACTGTGTTGCCCTGAGGGAGTCACCCAGAGTCAATTTCCCTGCTGTAAAATGAGCTACTAGGTCCTCAGAGTTGATGCAATTATTTGCATGTCTGGTAATGAGCATACCTCATGCCAGAAAGAACTAAGCATGCTCAGGTACTGCACTGATCTGGGCAGCGGCTCAATAGTAAATGTGGGAATAATGTCAGCAGTCAGGTGCAATGGGAGAACAACAGCATGTTTGCCAAGACTGCAATTTTTCTGGCTATCTGTGGACTTCACAGGGCCTCAGTTTCCCCTTCTATGAAACAAGCTAGATGGAATCAATAACTCTTCAGAAAATTTGGCTCTAATGGCTCACAGTCTAGCCAGGGCCTCTGCCTGCAAGTGATTCTTGGAAATATTCCTGGGCAGAATTCCTCAGCTGCAGGGTGAATCACTTTTACACTGAGAGAGGGAGAGGAAAACGGGTGGGGTGGGGGTGGGGTGGCGGGGTGTGTGTGTGTGAGGGGGATCACCTCTGACCTACTGCTCTTTTACCTAGACAGGGTAAAAGGTGATCCTACCTTTACAGCGACAGTGATAGTCTGGTTGGTGCCAAAAGGTTCCTGTGCAATCACTTCGAGGGTAGATACCCCAATCCCAGGGCCGGACACCAGGAACCCCTTCTCATCAATGTGTACGATAGAAGTCTTCTCAGGTCCACCAAGGACTCGATAGCTCAGAATGGCTGCACCATCCCTTGGGAAGCAAGATGATCTGTTTTTACGACGCATGGAGGGGCCAGAGCATAGGTAGGAGTCCAGATCATTATCTCGAGATTTCACACCTGTGACTCCAGCTGCTTCCGACCTTGGTATCAAGGCTCATCAGTGCCTCATGCTGCTGCTGCTATGCAGCCTATCAGTCACCCACAGAAGCTAACATGGGAAACTCACAACTTTGAGAATGGCACATATCCCAGGGTGAAGCAACAGGATGGGAAACCATGACACCACAGTTTCATCAACCACACTTTGTAAAAAAGACCATGTCTGTGGCAAATCATTTTCTCTTACTGAAATGAGGCAGCCTGTAGCAAGAAATCTAGCACTAGAGAAATTCCCAGGAACCCACAAGGATGACCCCAGCTAAGGCCCTAAGCAATAGAGGAGAGGGTGCCTGAACTGGCCTTGTCCTGTAGTCGACTGATGACAATCTTAAATGTCACCATAGAACCTTCATCTAGCAACTGATGGAAACAGAGGTTGAGACCCGCACAGGAGCATTGGACTGAGCTCCCAAAGTCCAGCTGAAGAGTGGGAGGAGTAAGAATATAAGCAAAGAGTTCAAGACCATGATGGGGACACCCATTCAAACAGTTCACCTGAGCTAATGGGAGCTCCAGCCGAACGGAAAGGGACCAGCATAGGTCCAAACTAGACCTTCTGAATGTGGGTGACGGTTGTATGTATGGTTGGGGCAGACTGCTGGGCCACTGGCAGTGGGACCAGGATTTATCCCTACTGCTTGTACTGGCTTTTTGGAACCCATTATCTTTGAATGGATACCTTGCTCAGCCTAGATATAGTAGGGAGGGTCTTGGTCCTTCCTCAAAACAATTCACTCTCTGAGGAGTGGATGGGGGTAGGGTGGCAGGGGGAAGATGGAGGGAATGGGAGGATGGAAGGGAGTGGGAACTGAGATTGGAATATAAAAAGAATTTTTTTTTTTAAAGAAAGAAATGAGGAAGCCTGAAGTGGAGGACAGTGGGAGGGCGGTGAGTTGTATGGACCAAGGGCTAGCCTTTATTTGTGAGAACTGCTAAGGAAGGGTTCACAGCACTTTGTGTGCTTCTTAACATGATAATCAAGGAGAGACCTTCAGCCACCACTGCAAGCTCCTCACCTATGCTAGCACTACCAAACCACTCTAATGATTTTAAGTAAATGTTACAGCCTCTGACTGAACTTCTACCAGCTCCCTCCTTGTAATCTGAAGAAGTCTTATTCATCCTTTGAAGATGCCCCAGGTCAGGCATCTCCATCAATGACACTCCTCCCCTAAATCTCCAGAGAAGTCCTCTGGGCTCCACCTGAAGGTTACATACCATGTTCTCACCATCTTTCTGCTCTCTCTGAAGGCATTGTATGCCTTTCACCTCTGTGATCATAGAGCCTAGCATAGCATCTCCTCCTGAGCTACTTCTGGCTGAATTAGCTCTGAGTGCTTCATGCAAGATGGTTGTATGGCCCAGAGTCCCCCACTCACCAAGTGCCACTCAAGTCTCAGTCATGTTAGAAAAGGCTTCCTTGGTGAACCCAAGGAGGAGCCATGTTTGCAATCAGCTTTTAAATCAACACATCCCCAGCATTGGCATGTGCTCACACTGCTTGGGGACTTTGTTAAAGTGTAGCTTTTCCTTCAGTAGGGCTGAGGTGGAGCCCAAGCTTTGCATTTTATCCTGTTCCCCAGTGCCACTGCTATTGCTAATTCATGGGCTCTACTTTGAGCAGCAAGTCTTGAAAACACAGGGGCATTTGAAAAATTTAACACTTCTAAGTTGGTGCTTTTGTCCCTTTTAAAGACTGAGTTCAGCAGTGTTCATAAAAAATGAGTTTTGGCCACAGGGAACAGAAGAGGGATCCAGAAGAGCCACGAAGAAGCAGAAGTCGTCCACTGGAAGGGAAGGGGGATGCAGAAGCTGTCCCTGTTTGTGCACATCACCCAGGGCACCTGACACCTTTGACAAACGGCATGTAGGATGGGACGAGAGTAAGGCTTTTGTCCTCACAGAAAACAGGAGCCGAGCCACATACCTGTTCGTCTGCAGCTTTATAAGCGAGTTGGGTGACATCAGTATTTGTTCTGCTTCTATTTCAGGGTTCAGCAGCCGCAGTTTTTCAAATACCTAGAGAAGAGCGAGTCATATTCTCTACCCCAAGTAGACTCACATCCAGTCTAAGCATCTGCTCTTCCTCAGTGAAGACTGAGGAAAGACAGAAAGTTGCCCCTAGCACCTTCTAGGAGGTCTGGGATGTGAAAGGGAGGGCTGGCTTTTAGGGATGACAATGTCAGACCAAATCTGACACCATCACTCATAGATGCTCTGAGAGATTTCTCTATATAGCCTACTAGTACCTCAGTCCTTTTGCTCAGGCTGCTTCCAGCCTGGCTTAAGAGCACACACATTCTGACACTGTGTACGGAACTCCCAGTTTCTGACGAGACCAGACGGGCCTCCTGAGCGAGAGAGCAGTAGTTCTCTGAGGGGGAAACAGCTCAAGCTCCCTCTCAGGACCTCTGTGCTCATTCATCTTCTACAGCAGATCCACAATGTGGGTTCTGGCACCACTGTCTCCAGGAGCTGGACCTGAGGCAAATGGCAGCACATCCCAAAGGAAGAATGAAAAACAGCCTCAGGGAGATTCAGGGCACCTGAGGCAAAATCAGAGGCCATCTTTGCTCAGGCAGGTGGTCCTGAGCATGGAGTGGTATCACTGATTGACTGGAACCTGGGCTGCACAGTGGTGATATCCACAAGCAGGTTTCCTCCTGTTCCTTTGAAGCATGTATGTCCTCTTTTAGATGGAGGTGAACTCATTATACCATCAACTGTGAGGACATCAACAGTACTAGCACCTTGGGAAACGGCACCTGTCAGACAGGCATGGGGGATGGTGAGGCCTTGTGGTAAACTGGAGTAGAGCTCCAATAGCAGGAAGGCTGGGCTTCATTCATTTGCCGATTTACACTGTGTGTTAAAATCATACCGGCAACAAATAAAACACATCTTTGGGCTGGACTTCCCTGGTTTGACTTACTCCAACTCCAGTGGCTGTCATGAGGGGAAATAGACATGGAACCACTCAGACTCAAAACTACTACACTCTGCCTATAAGTCATGTATTCTGTTTAACCAGGAAGGTCCAGTGTCTGCATGAGGACCTGGGTGTGTGTGCCTCTGGACACACATGTGACTGTTACCTGCTGTGTCTTTGTGTAGACACATGTCTGTGTGACCCTGGGTAAGTATGTGTGCAGGTGTTGGCTTCTAGGTGCATGTGCACCTGTGTGGGAAGAGGTGAGAGTTGGAGAGAGAATAGCTGTCTCTGTCTTTGAAAACCTGCTTCTTCGTCCCTGAGCCTCGCATGCATGAGGAGGAAGCGGGGGTGTCTTTTCTTCTCTAGGAGGGGATGTGAACTTCTTTTTCTTTCTCTTGGTAATCAGGGGATACTTTAGTTTTTCTTTGCAGCTTACAAGGGTTCAGGGGTTACAGAATCCCAGATCATCAGCAGAATGCACTTGAAGCGAAAACATCTTCTAGGGAGGTAAGTTATCAACTCTTCTTGTGTGCATGTGTATGTGTGTGAACCCATCAGTATGTGTCTGTGTGGAGGCTCATGCAGAGGTCAGAGGTCATCTTCAGATATTATTTCTTAAGCAATATTAACTTCTTTTTTCTTTTTCTTTTCTTCTTTTTAAAGACAGAGACTCTCACTGCCCTGGGGCTTGCAGATTAGGTGAGGCTGGCTGGCCAGCAAGCCCTAGGGATCCCCCTAGCTTTACTTCCCCAGTGGTAGAATTACAACTACAGCTACCATACCAGGCTTTATTTTTAATGTGTTGTAGTAGTCTGCCTTCATGTATGTACGTATTACGTGTGCCTGGTACCCACAAAGGCCAGAAGAGGGTATCAGATCTCCTGTAATTGGAGTTACAAATGGTTATAAACCACCATGTAGGTACTGGGACTTAAACGTGGGTCTTCTGTAAGAGCAACAAGTGCTCTTAATCCGAGTCATCTCTCTAGGCCCACACCTAGCTATCTTTTTAAAATGGGTTCTAAGGATCAAGATCAGGTCCCCAGACTTGCATGGCAAGTCCTTCACTAACTATTTCTCCAGTCCAACTTCTCTGTCTCACAGGGCCTAGACGTAGGAGGGAAAGAGAGATAGGAGCAACAGGCTCTGGCAGGGGAATCTCTGGGCCAGACTGAGCTGATTTCAGTGTTGGCCAAAGGCCCTCCCTCTTTACGGCACAGAACACAGCTCTTCCAACCTGGTGTGGCCTTGACCCTTTGTCCCTTGGGCTTCTGGTTCAAACACAAGTGGTCTGCCTGGTATGTTCCATGTGAGCACTGGATATGTCAATGCCAGAAGTAGGGAGGAGCAAGCCTACCTCTATTAGGAAGCTTAGAAGTGATTGTTAAATGCAGGTGATTAAAAGAGCTCAGACATGTGAGCTCGTGTCCCTGTCCGCAGTCCCTAATACCAAGACACTCACGGACCTCAAACTAAGAGTAAGCTGCACTTCTGGAACACTTCAAGATACTGCCAACTTCCAGACCTCTGCACGGACTATCCACCGACTCCTCTCATGCTGCAAAGTCCCTCCTCTTTGGAGCGGTAGTCAGCTCCATCTCTGCCTCCCCTGGTACCTTCTACATATCCTACTCTCCATCCCCTCCCTCCCTGATCACACACAGGTGGATGTCTCCAATTCTTCAGTAGCCTAAGTGGTCCTCGAGGCTGGGACGGCACAAGGCCCCCATCCTAGAACTCAGGCCACTGGAACTCCCTCTCCCGTTCACGTGGCTCCCACCATCCTGCCCCTTACCTGAATTTGGATCTCATCTGAGAGCTCTTTGCCAAGGCCAAGCAGCTGCCCAGCTGTGGGGTCCAGAGCTTTGACCACCAACCGCAGTCCAGTCCGACCTTTCACCCGGCCATGCACATTCATGGCAAAGTTGTACTGAGGTGGGAGTCGGATAGAGGCCTGGGAAAGACATCAAGCATGTTTCCGTGAAAGAGGTCTAAGGCCCCAGCATTCCTAGAAGGGTGATAGATGGCCATACTGTCTTGCTGCCAGGGTCAGATGGCAAACTCAGAGTGGAACAGATGGTGTTCTTCCAGCACCACAGGCCACATTCCCCATGTGGGGGTGTTTAGACAATTCTGTGTTCACACAACAACCACTTTCTTTACAGCAGCATGTTCCCAAGCCTTCTGTATGCAGAGGTATGTCAGGAGTCACCCAGAGATATGCTGGGTCATGTAGGGTTTCTCACAGAGCCACTGATACAGGGTATGTAAACAATCACATTGCTAGTGTCCCATGCAAATAATCCAGGCAATACCCTGGCCCCGGGGTCAGGGCCCCAAGAAGTACTAGTCCTCTGTTACATAAACCTGAACAGTTAGGAAATCCTTAACCCGGCCTTGGCCTTCTGCTGCTAGCTCCACCATCCATGGCAAAGAACAGAAGGGGTCTTCTAAAGCAACCTCGCTCAGGACACTGTAACCAAAGCTGCTGTGACCTGAGCCTGGAGCCATAGGAGCTGGCACTGTACAATTTCCCCCTTGCTTGGTGAGCCCCTAGGCAAGTCCTTTCCTGTTCATGGGCTTTAATTCAAAGTCTGCCCTGTCTAGCCCCAAGATCTCAGAGGTGGCTGGGATCCTGGAGGAGAGTTGATGGCAAAGGTTTACCCTCTGAGATAAACCAGAGCAAAGACCCAGGGCTGCCTGGCACCATGACAAAAAGCAGATACAAAGCTACAGACCCTAACCCAGAACCTTCTGGAAGTCAGGCGACTTTCCTGCCAGCTCAATACTCTTGTTGCTGTCTGTTAGCAATCCCCTGTAATTGTAGTTTGGCTATGGTTTGCCTCCCCCAAAGGGTTCTCATATTATAGATTTGGGCACAAGCTGGGTAGTGGTGGTGCACACTTTTAATCCCAGCACTCGGGAGGCAGAGACAGGTAGATCTCTGTGAGTTTGAGGCCAACCTGGTCTACAGAGCAAGTTCCAGGACAGGTTCCAAAGCTACACCATGAAACCTTGTCTCAAAACAAACAAACAAACAAACAAAACAAAAAATACAACAACAAAACAAAACAAAACAACAACAAAAAAACTGGGCACAAGAGGTGAAGTGATGGAGTCCACGAGGAAGGGGTCCCAGCAAGGTAACTGCTGGAAAAGACACTATCCTCAGAAGGGATTATCATAGACTTTGACAGATTTCTGTTAATTCCTAAGAGAGCGTGTTGAGATGTATGTAGGGACACACACACACACACACACACACACACACACACACACACACACACACACACGAGGCAGGTGGTGAACACTTCTCTCTCCAAGCCCTGGCTTCCTGTTTCATGCCATTTCCCTCTACACATCTCATACCACGGTGCCAACTGCCATGCTGTGACATGACCAGCATGGTCCTCACTAGGCAGTGTGAATACTAGTGCCATGCTGTGAAACTCCCCACCCTGAGAACTAAATAACCTCCTTTTCGACATAGAGTATCCCACCTCTGGTATATTTTTATGGAAACAGAACAGGGGCAGATATACCCTAAATAGCAATAGGTAGACTCCCATGAGACAATGTGGTGGAACCCTCAACTAGTAAGGATGATGGTTCAGGCAGGGAGTTGGGATTTCTGGGTGATTACCTCATGGTGCCGCCCTCGAAGGTCCAGGACATCTCGCTTGGTGACAGACCAGTGGAAGGTCAGGCCTGGCACAGCATTGCCAAAGGAGAAAGGGCTCTGGTTGCTGGTGATTCCAGTGACGTAGACAGGCATCTGGGGGAAAGCCAGGCTTTGTAACTGCTGGTTCCAGCACTGGGTACCCTTTCTCCCACATCCCCATCCTTGCTGGCTCCAAAGCTTCCCTGCTTCCCTTATGCAGTGGGAACTGTGCCCTGGTCTTTCCTAACCTGACAAGGTCAAGGCAGAAGATCTGAGAGTTTGACACCATACAAATAACACATATGCAAGATTAAACCCCTGCCCTGTCACTGTCACAGTGGGTCTGTGCATGTAAAGTCCCTCTCTGGACTAAGTCCTGGAGCTCTAGGATACCCAAGTTTGCCTCACAATACCGCACAACTGCTCCAGGACCTCAGGCCTCTTTCCTGCTCCAGTAGGGAGCCTCTGTTCTTGAGGAAGGACATAATGGGGTGAATACTTCAACCTGCTTGTTCAGTGCACTGGTGAAAGTCATGTGACTGATGGCAAAAACAAACAAACAAACAAAAAAACAACAAAAAAACCCAAGTATGTTGTCTGGGCAATTCCTAGACCTCTCCAGTCCCAGGTTCCTCAGTCATGTACCAAAACAATGCAGAAAAGACTGGGCCCGTCAGGGACACTCATGGACTTTTCTTCATCTTTATTCTCTATGCAAAAGGTCTGACAGCCACACAGAAGTACTTACAGCATATTAGATGCTGTAAGTCACCCAGGTACAACTGAAAGCACACAGAGGAGATGGAAGAGAATGTTATTCCATTATATGTAGGAAACTTGCATGTCCTCTGATACAGAAGAACTACATCCAACTGGGTGACCTTGGGCAGAATGCCACCTTTCTGCTCATCTGTGATACAATCTAACCCCATCTCGAGTACTATTATGATCACCCAAAGGAACAAGTGTATGGAGCATATACTGTAGAGCAAGTACCACAGACCCATGATCTACTGTGCAGGCCAGGTGCCAGCCTAGCTGCTGAATGGCAGAAGCCTTAGGAACAAGAAGGTGCAAGTAAGGAAGGCTGCCAACATGGAGTTTGGGGATGAGTGTTGACACCCATGACACAATCTGAGCTCCACAGATCAACATGCTCCACAGATGACAGGTAAAGGTGGTGCCCTCACAAGGCATGGTGAACCAGCAACGACCTGTTAAGAGTCTGGGCCCAGAGCCTAAGGCCTCCTGACACATCAGGTTCCCACCTCACCTGGGTTCCGGTCCTCATTCGCGTGATTGGGGCACGAATCCTCACTGCCTGGAGCTGCAGCACTTCTACCTCCACATGGTCCTAGAAGAGAGTTGGGGCTCAGGCTACATGGGATGCTGAGAAACCTCTAGGGGAAGAAGGCATCTGTCCAGCTATGAAACACTATCAGTATACTCATTAGCTTGAGGAGGCCTTGCTTTGGGGATTGTTCACTCCATAAGACCAGTCTTTTCTTTCCCAACATAGTCCTGTAGCCCTACCCTATCTGATCCAGCTGCTACAGGTCAAAACAGTGGACAGGAAACCAGGACTATGATTTGCTCTTCTCTAGGCTGTGTGGGCCTCAGACACTCCCATACTTAGCCTATCTGCCTCTCTAACTCACCAGGATATAGGGAGGAGTAGAGGAACCAGGTCACGTCTGATGGCAGCAGGCCTTACATCTTCCTTTATCCTTAGCTCTATAAATCAACTAATCTGACCACTGACTGTACTGGCTTCTTCAGATGTTGCTAACTAATGGGGGAGTTGGGTTAATAAGCTTTTCAGTTCTTTAGACACTGCCCATGTGGAGTCTGTCTCTGCTGCGGTGGGTTGAAAGAGAATGGCTTCCAGAGACTCATTAATTTGAGTGCTTGGTCCCCTTTTGGTGGAACTGTTTGGGAAGGACTAAGAGCTATGGTCTTTTTGGAGGCAGTATGTCATTGGGAGTATGCTTTGAGATTTCAAAGGCCCATGCTATCCCCATTCTTCATTCTTGGCCTCATGGTTGTGGCTAAGATTTGAGTCTCAGCCACTGTTTCAGCACCATGCCTGCCTAACTCTGCCACGCCCCTGCCCTGATGGAGATGAACTCACACCCTGAAACTAAGCAAGCCCCCAATTAAGTATCTTCTTTTAAAAGATGCCTTGGTCATGGTGTTTTGTTATGGCAATAGAAGAAGTAACTAAGACATCCACCTAGCATCCTATTATTTAGGCAAGTGCTTGTTTTCCTAAGAGGGGCTCAGGAAGTCCTTCCTTCCCCTTATCTTTCTCACTTCTCAGTTCTAGCTGTTTCCGGACCACCCCGTGGCCTCGGATGCTGGTGTGTTCAGGACTGGACAGATGGAACCAGCAGCATCTGACAGAATCATATGCTCAGTGTGGATGTGGAAGCTACAGGCTGAGCCTCTCAGAATAGCTTCTAACAAAACCTCCTCACCCTGCCAAGGACCATGATGGGACACAGGTGAAGGAGAGGGCCAGGGCAAGAGTAGAGAGAAGGTCATGGGGATGGCCAGGGCTGTGCCTTCTGGATGATGGGAGGAGAAAACGAGCCTATTTCTGAAGCCATAGTTCTTTCTACCGAGGGGACAGAGCAGGGCATTCTGGGGTCTTTCATTTCACTCTCTGGGATGCCTGTGTGAACCCTGGGCACTGCCAGGATAGTTTTATATGCTCCCTGCTATCTCCACAAAATCGATACACAGAATTGGGATCGATACACAGAATTGGGACAGCTGCCTCTGCCATTCAAAAAGACTTTGTGGTTTAACCTGGATTCTTGGAGGCAGATACTGAAACTGCTAGATAAAGGAGCCAATCAATGAACTCAATGTCAGATCAAAGTCAGCCTCAGGGAGCCAGGACTATCAGGCCCAAGGGGGGTGGCCACTCATCTGGCCCCCAGGCATGTGCTTACATGCTCCCAGTATAGAGGGTTGCACAGGCTGCATACAAGGGACGTCCTAGAGGGATGGGGAGAGTGAGGCTTGAATAAACTACTTGTCACTGCATACCACATAAATTCTCCTGTGAGCACAACCACAGGAACATTCCAAGATGCCTGTGTGAGCCAGTGTGGAAAAGGAGGGTGTGTGTGTCTATGTGTGTTGGAGAGAGAGAGAGAGATCCAGATGCCCTTCTGGTTTTATCATAAGGCCCTCTTGGGAGTAAAAATGATCCTCCACTGCCTTCCAGAACGTGAAGCTGTCAGTCTTTGAAAATTGACTTTCACCTGTTGTCAGCAACCCCACTGGTGTGGGTCAGGGAACACCTCCAGAGGGAGATGGACTACTTCAGCTTCACTGCTGGACAAAAAAAAGCAACTGGAAAATAAGCCCACCAAAGAGCCTAGGCGGCTAGAGCCAGTGGGCCCACAGATAAAGAGGAGATGACTGAACTACAAATCTAGTCTGAAATTATTGGCTGCCATACGCCATGCCCCCACCACCCGTCTGTGGATCTAGGCACACACGGTTACACACAGAGCACCTCATCAGGACTGATTCCTACCATCCCATCACCACATGATCAGGACTCACTACAGACAGTGCACAAAAGGTCCCAGAGCTCTGACCTCAGGCAGTCCTGGGTCAAGGCTCAGAATCACCACAACAGCCATGGGCTACTAGCAGGGTTGTCACACAATTCATCTGCAAAGGGGAAACACAGCAAAACATATACCGAGGAATCCAAAGAACTAAGGTCAGCGGTCAGTGTTCCCCAACGCAAGCACCCTCATTATATACCACAGAACCTGTAAGGGCTGGGGATACTAGAGATCTTATCCCAGAGAGCAGCGGGAAGAACCTAGGAGGCTCAGTCTGGAGAAGAGCCATCTGAGATCTGGGTATCCTCAAGCAGCAGAGATCAAACCTGGCAGAAATCCAGGGGCAAAACCACCACTCCCAAGAACCAGTCGCCAGTGGCGTATGTGATACCTGCGAGACGATGACGACCTTGCCAGTCTCAGCATCCACCGCCTGCACGACCCCCAGAACAGAGCCATTGCCAACCATGAGCCCACGCACCAGCCCAGCACTGCTCACTGCCGCCACACTTTCATTGTTGATGGAGAAGAGGATGTTGGATTGAGGCTGGGGGCCACCCTCGGAGGTGATCTAAGAAGTGAGAAACAGTGGCTCTTGTCAGGACCTGCCACGCTGGAGAGCCCTCATCATCCCATGAGCGTCAGGATGCCAACCGTGAAGGCCTGTGCTGACCTGCAGTGGCTCCTACCTGCATCATGGCTCCAATGATCAGTGTCACCTTCCTGGGTATCAGCCTGAATGGAGGGAAGACCTAGATGTGGTGGGAGAAGAGAGAAGGAACTGGTACCTGCAAGCTGATACTGGCATTGACTACACATGATGTGCACTGCACATGGGGTATGGACATCCCTTAGCTGAGGGTAACTGGCAGTGCTGGGGAATCCCTATGATGACCTTTGATCTCTCAGTGCAGGTTTCAATATGTCGCCCCACTAGCAGCACTAGTATTTCCTGATGGCATTCTGTGGACCCATCAGGAGTCCTCTGGTCTAATCTACCTGAGACCTACGAAGCCTGAGGCAGGTCCCAGTGATTTGAGGCCTGACAAGTCCTATGGTAATTGAGGGTGTCTGCTGAAGTTGTGACTGGGGTCTCCAGAATCCTGACTCGTCTTTAGAGAGCTGCCTCTAGCACTACTGAAAGCAAACTGTCCTGGAAAAGGGCTCTGCTTCAACACTTGCACCATTTTTCTGCGGAAGAAAAGGCTCAGGAGCAGTCAAAGGCGATGTGGACAGCCCGTCTCTGCAGCAACCTTGCCCCACAGCCCCCACCAGTTCCTACTTGTCAACCATGTAAGAAGTGCTCCAAGGAGAGCGTGGAGACTGCTCTGGGCTAAGAATTAGTCTTGGTTTGGCTGTGCTATTTATAGGCAGAAACAAATTCTTCACCACCAGTAGGAGGAAGGCACACTTCCATCTGGAGGCACAAACCGCCTCCGCCTGCTTCTGACGGCAGATCAATGAAGCCTGCCACCCGTGTGGCCGAGGCCTGCAGAAGATGGTGCTATTCCTGTTGCTAGTGGGTACCTGGGGATTCTTGGGCAAGGTGGCCTGACCCTGGCTGCCCTGACCTCTGCCTACAGTGGGATACCTATGAAAAACTAGATGCAGGATAGCCTATACCACACTTAGAGGGTTTAGGGGCTTCAGAGTCAACTGATCCTGAACAACCTGTCCCAGGAATCCTCTGGCAGGTGCTCATGGCCCTCCTGGGCCTGGGCTAAGGCCCAGAACTGACTGGAGGAATTAGTTCTATACAAGCTAAATTCAGCCTATGGCTTCCACCTGGCCACTGCTTTTTGGAAAGAATATCTGCCTATCCTTTGTCATGGGACAAACCACAGGATTTCTCTGAACTGCCTAAACTCTTGTGCCACAGAAAGAAATCAATATCTCAAGCTCCCTTTGGTTCTGCATCTAATTTTTGTCACCCATATACCTGTGGCTGCTGGTGACTATGCTTCTGCTCAGACGACATGGTAAGATACAGACTTTAACAGGGCTTCTCCTTATAGCTGAAATCCTAGCCTGTCACTATAAAGACACGTCCAACCGAGATGAAGCCCATGCAGAGCAAAAGGAGCAGAGCTACCTCAATTTGTTGTGGGGTGGAGCTGACTCTCTGCCCAGATTTGTCCGTCACACTTGCAAACAGGCTGGTCTGGCCAATGGCCACGCCATGCACAAGGAATGTGGCTGTGTAGTTGTCCAGAGCTTCGTCGAGAGTCCTGAGACAGAAAGAAGCACTAGATTCCTCCTCCAAGGAAAAGCTGCTTGAGAAGCTACAAAGGAAATCAGTCCCATCTCCAGGATGCCCTTCCCAACTCCTATGAAGACTCACACCAGTGTGATTATCTGGGAGGCAGCTCGCAGCTTCAGATCCATGAAGGTGAAGTACTTGGCCAAGAAAGGCTTCTTGTAGAAGTCCAACACGCGAACATAGGCCTTGACTGCCTTCCCGATCTCCACCTAAGGCACAGACAGGTTCAGGAGTCATTCCCCAACATGTAGCACTCAAGGCTTTCAGAAACAGCACCACCAGCCTCCAGTTTAGAGCTTGGGAACTAGGGACAAGCCACCCAGAATAACGTCTGGGCTTAGCCAATCAATAAGTGAAAAATGATAAGTTTATAGTACGGGGAATAGGGAGGCTTGGCCATAGCATGAGGCATGGACTCCACGCTCTACTAGTGGGCTACCAATCAGATTAGAGAGACAGGACACTATAATGGTTTTATGTCTCTTTAAGAGACAAGCCACGCCCACTCCCTTCCCCATCTGCTGAAGCAGGCTGATCTTCAGCTTCTGGCCTGAGCTCACTCTCTTTTCTGTCTGCCTCTCTCCCCAATTCTCTGCTTCCCCCCTCTCTGTCTCTTTCTCTTCTTCCTCTCTCTCTCTCTCTCTCTCTCTCTCTCTCTCTCCCCCCTTCTCCCTTCCATAACCCCCTGAATAAATATTCAACCTCACTCTGCATTATCTATCCACATCTCTGTCTCCTGCCCGCCTGACATGTGTCTCCCTGCCCGGGACCAGCCATTGCTTGGGGACTGGCAGCCATCTCTGCCTAGGACTCCCAAAGCCTGCTGCCTGCTGCCTGCTGCCACATGGCCTGCCACCACCACTTGGGCTGCCGCTCTGGGACCAGCAGCTGTCTCTGCCTGGGACTGGCTGCTCCCAGGGCCCGCTGTCTGCCGCCACATGGCCCGCTACCACCATTTGGGACCTACAGCATTTCTGCTGCCTACTGTCACCGTGGATCTTGCAGCATTTTTAAAAAAGTCATAAAAGACACAGCTTAGAACAGGGGCCCAGGGGAGCTTAGTGTCTGAACAGCTCAAATCTATGCAGTGTATCAGCAGGCACAGTAGGAAAGGAGGGCCTGGAGGGCCTACTGAAGAGGGGTCTGGTGAGCAAGCCGGAGGGAAGCTGGCTGTGGTGGCACTCAGGAGGCTGAGGCAGAAGGATAGTGAGTTGAAGGTCAGCTTGAGATATACAGCCAACCTGTCTCCATAAGAAAATACTCAGTAGAGAATTTGAGTCAGGGCAATAGAATCTTAGCTTTAAGCTATGAAATCTAAGATGCCTGACCATCCCTCTTTCAATGACTAACCTTTTCACCAGCACAGGTAGCAGGGACTGGGCAACAAGCCCTGGAAGCCCAGTTTCAGTCACTTTAGATCTGAATCAGTTTCCCACTCACACAAAACGAAAATCTAGGTCTGTTGTTTATTCATGTCACAGGACACTTGGCAGTACTGAGTTTTACTCAACTGTCCCTGAAATTCACAAGAATCCTCATCCTACATTCTGGGTCAAAACTCTATGCTCAGCAGGGCATGTGCCAGGCTGGTGAATAACCTATGTGAGCCAGAAGACATGCATTCCCAAGTCAAGGCTAATTCAGTCAATCCAGCAGGCAGGATTTACTGCCAAGCTTTATCGATGACAACTGCGATAAAGAAATACAGCAGAGACATCAGCCTGCATTGTCCATGAGAAGCACAGAAGTCAGAGATGGCAATGAGTGTTCGGCCACTCTGGAGGGGACAGAAGTGGGCAGGATCCAGGAGGAAAAGTAAAGGACATAAGGAAACACTTCCCAGGACATACTGTCCCTGCTTTACATGCATCAGCAGAGAGGCGGCTGTGTGGAGAAGTGTCTACTAACCTTGTCCACCACTCGGACGTAGAGCTCCTGGATGTCTGAGACATGAATGACAGCTTTAGCTGGGGCTGGGAAGGCCAGGCATAAGTCATGGACCATGACAGTTGATGAGCCTGGGAGCAGAGGGTGCACCTGCAAAGCAGAGGAGGACAGGGTCATAAAGCCATAGGGCCCACTTCTGCTCAAGGGGTGGAGTCATTAGCAGCTTGCCTTCTGAGATGCCAGCAGCACTCAGGAACTATCTGGCTAGAAGTGGACACAGAAAATCTTCTTTCACCCCAGCAGCCAGGGCATGAACTGAAGATAGGGTGTTACCGTGCCAGAGGGATCTAAAGCAGCATTCATTTCAATTTTATGCATTTTATAACAATGGGAGATAAAAGTTGATCAAAGTGTGATGGAAGAGAACATAGACAATAATCTGGAGGCAGAAGATTCAAACCCAAGATTCAAACCTAGATAATAGCACCACACCCCTTGGAGTCTCATATGAAGCTGCAAGTTAGGAACTGATAGATAGCAGCAGCTTCCAAGAGTTCTTGTCTGAATCCACAACACAATAGACCGGATGACAGACCACCCAGGTCACCCATACTTGGGTTCCTGCGGGCCTATCCATCTCTGCAACCCAGCTTTGCTTGAAGTCATGACCAACGAAGAGGTTTCAAGTGAATAAATAAACACAAGCTTGAATTTCCAACTCTTCTGGTTCTCATAGCACCCCTTTATCCTTCCTTAACCATGCAGCCCTAGAGAGCTCCCTAAGCAACCACAGCTCCAAGTACTGGCTCAGCTACAGTAGCTCCTTGCAGGGGACATCTGTTTATCAAACTTGTCACATGTCCTTTAGGCACGTGCTTCAGCTGGGTGACTTCTAAGGCTGGGCAGGCAGGGGCAAGGCGAGTGACTGACTTTTCCAGTTAGATTCTGTCACAGTGGGGCTTGGGGGTATAAATGCATTCTACAAGCAGTTCAGCATTTATAAACCTAGTTCCAATACCAAGTTTTTGTGGGGTGGGGTTGGGAGATGGGAACAGGTTCTCCATCAGTGGGAAATAACCAACTTTCTGCCTCTTCCCCCAGTCCTCAGCTGCTGGCTTCAATTTCAAGCCTCACTTCTCTCACCAGATAGGCATGCTCTTCCTCCACTGGGCTGGCTTCCCCTCATCAATGTTTGGAATTTTTTAGCTTGCCTTTCTCCTTCATGCTGACCTCCACCTTCCCAAAGTCTCCACAGAGCCTGGTATCTGGCACTAGTGGCCTGCACCCAACCTCCAAACCTTGATCAGACCCAGGCCTGCGGCTTTGAAGGAGTTGATAAGGCACTGAAACCAGGTGCTTAAGCTTGCATAGCTTTGCTGAGCAGAACTGGCTTGGTTAAGAATGGGAAGTTCTGAGGAACTCTACAGAGAACACAGAACCTATGAATTCTGATGCAGCAGCTTTAAGATACAAAAGAGCAAACCATGCCTCAAAGGCAGGGTGGAAATAGCCTGAAGGGGAGCTAAAGATCCAACCCAGTGGCTCAGTTCTCCATTCAGGGGCAGTGCCTCCTTTGCAGGGAAACAGAGCCTTCAGCATCCAGAACAGGAGTGGAGAAGGCCAGTAGGGAGAGTCTGAGCTAAGAAAGGCCGAAGCCCATAGGTAGCTGGGGTAGACAAAATTGGAAAGCTGGGCCAAGCTGCTACATGCAGGTGTAACTGAGCTCCAGGGCACATCCAAGCAGATGAGGTGTGCCTGGCTTATTTAATACGATGGCTTAAAGTAGATTAACAAAGATCCCAGGGTGGGAATCACACTTACATTCCAGAATGATGGCTGTGGGATCTGAGCTGTTGCTGCTAGCCAGCCTGGCATTAACTATGGGTGGAGAAGCCACCAGACATCAGGCTTTGCTGTGGATGGTTATTACATTTCCCCTAAAGAAAGCTCATGCAAAATTGCATGGAGGAATGAGCACTTCTGAGAACATGACCCGAGCCTCCGGTCTGACGCGCATGCAGGAGCTGCTGCTGTCAGAAGCTGGCATGTCCTTTATAACCCGAGGAAATTACACAGTGCACCCGCTGCTGACAGACCCAATGGGCAAGCAGGCGTGGGTGGGCTTTTTCTGTTTTCCCTCCGTCCTTCAAAAAAAAAAAAACCACTTTGCACATTTTAAATAAAAGCATAAAATGGCAGCGGGAAATCAATTCCTCTTCCACTTGGCTTCCCAGAAGATGGACATTCGGCCACCCTCCAGATGACAGAGGGGGAAGACAGCACCAGGCTGCATGTCGGGAAGCAGCGAAGTCTGGCCTCCTCCACTCCTGGACTCACTTCAGCTTGCTTTATTCTGTAACAAAGTGTTGAGTCCAGTGTGTGAGGTCTTTTAGGAGACAAAGAAACAGCATGGAAGGAAGTAGAGAGCTGACCACTAGCTAGTAGCCACATGGAGACCCCGGACCACTCCTCACTAGACAGTGTAGGTGGCTCATACTTCCAAAGAGTCTGTCACCACATGCTTCTTGATGGACATTCAAGAACATTGAGAAAAGGCGGGGGGGGGGGGTGTCTGGAATGAGTTCTCATTTCTAAGTGTCGACAGTGCCACCTGAGGATGTCATCAAGTACTGAGCCCAAGGGAAAGTCCTGTCATCAGTTTGGAGATGATGAATTCATTACTCCTCATTAAGAAACTCTATGGCCCATGAGCTCACCAGCCCCGCCTTTCTGGGCCCCCGTTCACACTTCAGACTTGTGGCATGTGACATTTTCAGATGCATAAATATCTTGGTAATATTTCTGACCATCACTGGGACCATTAGCTTTGCTTTCTTCTGAGGTGCTCATCAATGCCAGGAAGTAAGCCAAGTTACCGTGCAAGAGGACTGAGACCTATGTCTACAGAGATGACCAGAGTTCACATGAGAACCACAATTATCCAGGAATCTCAGCCTGGATAAAACTTTATACAGTGGTCAGCTCTGCCAGTTCCCCAAGAGTGAGAGTAGGGGCTAGGCACCACACCATCCACAACCAGCCTCACAGAAGCAGCACACACCTGAGTTCAAGTCCTACAACCTTCACCTCCTACCAACTCATCCCTGGTGTGCTTCTGCTACATCCCAGGGCATCATGGCTGGCCACACACTGCAGTACTGAGTGGTAAGGACACTATTATGGCTCACCAGAGCAGAGCCGGCAAGCCTTCTTCCTTGTTATCGGCATACTCTGCTAGAGCTCTGTCAAATGAACACAGAAGGAAGTGTCAAGTGCTCAGGGCACATCAAGCTCTCAGTGACAGGCTAAGCTCAGAGGACTCAGGAAATATGAGGAATGGTTTGAGAAGGAAGAAATCCTGAGTTTAAATCAGGTAAACACTCTTCTGTTCAGTCCAGCCAAAAATAAAATAAAGGCCCCTTGCAGAGGGTTCTGGGAGCTGTGTGAGCAAAACTAATCAGCCTTGCTCAGCCTGGGGTTCATTGTGTGGGCATGAAAACTTCCACCACAGCCTGCTGTGTGCATCATGCACTCACTTCTCTTCCAAAGACACTGAGAAGTCAACTACACACATACAGGAGCCATTGTGAAGCCTCAACTCCTATCAATAAGGAAGAACGAAGCATTGTCTAGGAGCTCCGTGAGAACGGCTGTGCGCTTTCTTGTCTGTGAAGAAGAGAAACGAGAATGCTGCTAATTAGCAGCTGCAAAATGCCAAAGAAATGTGCAAATGTGTCCTTCAGAGACAGCCCTCTGAAGGAAGCTGGGAGCACCCGTCACAGCCCATCAACACTCTGAAAGATACTGCAGGTTCGGAAGAGGGAGAAGGAAATAGGACCCGATTTCCCCTTGAAGCAGTTGGAGGAGAAAGCGGAGACCCAAGGTCAGTGTTCCAAGGAAGCTGCTGAGACAGAAACCATACTCAAGGTGTGCCTCCAAGGTGCTGTTCCCCAGGGTGCCAGACTTGCCATGGCTGCAGCCCACTGTGACTCTGTGAAGATGGGGGCACTGATACCCATACAGTGGTAACCCCAAAATGGCAGTATCTGAAGGAGCTCAGATGTCTTCCACGGGAAGCTGTAGTGCTGGAATCCTCAAGTCTTTCAAAGAAAGGTTCTAGTTGAATACCTCCAGATATGGTGTACTCACTACCTACACACAGAGCCAAGCTCAAAATTGACTCTGAAGAGCACTCACTCCTGGATGAAAAGTCTTTCTTCTGGCCATAAGTTCACCCTCAGCTTACTTAGGAAAGGCAACCTGACTAAGATGGCTGTAGTTGGTTGCCATGGCAACAGACATACCTCTCCTGATTTCAAATTCCCCTTTTCTTGATAGGGGAAGTTATTTTTAATCTCTAGATAAGGTATGTTTCCAGATGTGTGGATGAATTTCTACTGAAGCTTTTCCTACTCGTGTCAAGCTTTGACAAGACACACTCACACACAGGACTGTGCAATTAGTCCCTTTTTTATAAGGGAACAAAGGAAATGCTTGGGAAAGTATGAGCATCACACCTACAGTTCCAGCTACTCAGAAGGCTGAGGTAGGAGGAACACTTGAGCTGAGGAGCTCAAGATCAGCCAGGAAATGAGGGAGACCCCAGGGTCTTAAAATAAAAAGACTAGAGAGCTGGCTCAGTGATTAAGAGCCCTGGCTGCTCTTCCAGAGACAGGGGTTCTATTCCCATACTCTGACTTCCACAGGCACTGCATACATGTGGTACACACATACATGCAGGCAAAATACTCATACACTAAAATAAAAAAAAACTTTTAAAAAGGAAATTAAAACAGATTAGAAAATACAGACTAAAGCATAAGAGGATAGCAAAGGAGGAACAAAAAAATAAATGATCCCAATCCATGAACAGAGTCAGTGCCTCTTACAATGCAGACAGTCACATCAGAGCTTGGGAAAAGGAACATCCTAGGTGCCTTGGAATCTTCCAGCAGTATGTATATGTGTCCCTCTCATAGCTACTCTGACCGATTTCCATGACCCCTAAATTAGCTACATTTGATGGTTCCCTGCAGGTGGACAGAGTGTTTGCTGACCACTAATCTCACCAGTATTATAAGTAAGTTAGTCAAGATGACCTGAATGGTGGAAGCAGAGGCTTACTATATGGTCACGGGAACAGTGCCATTGTCTAGCACCCTGCACCCTTCTCTCACAAGGACAAGGGAAAAGTCCTGAGCAGGGGCAGGACAGGGCAGGCAGCCTCAGGAAGATGTCCATTCTTTGCCTGCTGGGAACTCTGGGACTCAAACGAAACCTTGGAGGAACTGAGTCTGTTTCCTACCAGAGGCCCAAGCTGCGTAGGCAGGGTAGGATGAGGGTGGGAGTGAGGAATGTTAGTTGTTCTTTTCCTCACAAACGCACTTAAAAACACTTTCAGTCTAGCCTAGAATCCCCTGGGACAGTACCCCATCTGGGGCATCCATAAAATGCCCACGTCATGCTTGGTGGTGGAAGGATGCAAACTTTCTCCCCATAATCTAGAATAAGACAATGGTGGATGTTTTCATCACTTCTATTCAACACTGTACTAGAGACTGCAGCCAGAACAAAAAGGCAAGACCTGTATTCACATATGACATGATTACACACACATACACAAAGACACACAGACACACACACACAAAATACAAAAACAAACAAACAAACAAAACAAACCTAGGGGATTTGCTAAAAACCCCAAGAGTTTAGCAAGGTTACACAATATGAGACCAACATGCTAAAAAAAAATGCTAGAAAAATAAAATTTAATAAAACAACTCCATTTATAATTATCACCATGAATAAGAATACTTAGAAATAAATTGAACAAAACTAGTATAAAATGTAACACTCCCAAATGGAAACACTACCAAAAGACATCAAAGGAGGTAGAGGTAACAGGGCAACACCTCACACTCATGGACAGAGGCTGTGCATATGGTTAAGGGGCCAACCAAAGTCCTGGCATAACCCTAGCTGGCTTCACAAATACGTTAACATGTTTACTCTGGTATTTATATGGAATTTTAAGGGACCCAAAATAAGTCAAAGTAGACTTGGAAGAGCCAGAAGACTTACACTACGGATGTTCAGACTTGCTATGAAGCAATGGTAATCTACACTTGTAGTCGACACAAGGAAAGACAAGCAGGTCAATACAGAGCCGAAGCAAGGGGGCCTCAGAACTAAGCTCATGTCTCTGACGGCTTTTGATATCGATGCCAAAATCATCCAATGCAGAAAAAAGAGAACAATGGCTGCTGGGACAGCTGGGAAGCCACACACACCAAGAAAGTCCTGGGTTCCCACCACAGGACCACCGTTAACTCAGGTTAGACAAAACACAGACGACAACAGGGAAATCTTCAGGAGCCCCAGTTGCCATAGACTCTCAGGGTGACAGAAATGCAGAAAGAGCAAGAAGACCGCTTACTGCCAAGGCTCATAACCTGAGTTCAATCCCCAGAGCCTACATGGTGGAAACAGAGAACCAATTCCTGCAAGCTGCCCTCTGTCCTTCACAAGCATGCTGTGGCATTCATGTTCCTCCCACGCCCAACAAAATAAACATATACATAAATGTAACTTTAAAAAGCTTAAAGAGATATTGTACTTTATAAAAAATTTAAAATTCTATTTATTATTTTTATTTTAACCAAAATTAAAAATATAAGCTTGAAAGCATGCCACCAAGAAAGTAAAAAGGCAAGTTTGAATGAAAAATATATGTACATCACATCTCATGAATGACTTATATCTATAATATAATACGATATTCTACAACTTAATAAAGAATAACAAGCAAAGAATCTAAATGGACATTTGTCCAAGAAGATACAAGAATGAAACACAAAGAAGCTGAATGGCTTTACTCATCAGGGAATACAAATCTGTCTCACAAGGAGAAATCACCCGCACCTACTGGAGTGGCTGGAATATCAAGGTCTGATAATTAAAAATGTTGACAAGGATGACGCTCATCCAGTGTTGGTGGGATGGGACATGGGAAACAGTGGTTGCTCAAAACATGAAGAGTTCCCATTCCTGGATAAACAGAGATGAAATATGTATCCACACAAAAACACACACAGGGCTGGAGAGATGGTTCAGCAGTGAAGAGCACTGGGTACTCATCCAGAAGAGCTGGTTTCAAATTCCAGAACCCACAAGGCAGCTCATAACCATCTGTAACCCAAGTTCCAGGGGATTGACACTTTCTTCTGGCCCTCCATGCATGTACATGCTGTGCATTACATACATGCAGATAAACACTGGCACATATAAAAAAATCTTTCAAAAATTCTCCTATGTACAAATGTTCACAGCAGTATTATTCTCAATAGTAAGACAGACAGTATGGCTGGGGATGTAGCTCAGGTAGTGGAGTGTCCACCTGGCACACAGGAATCACTGGGTTGGATTCCCAGCACCGCACAGAAACAGGTGTGGTGGTGCACACCTGCAATCCCAGAAGTGGTGAGGTAAGAGCATCTGAAGGTCAATTATCCTTTGCTAAAGTACATCCTTAGCTTCAGATTGAGTTCCAGGACAATCTGGGCTATATGAAGTCCTGGTTTTGAAGGGGGAAAAGAGGACAGATGTTCCCAAATATCAACTAATGGATGAATGAACAAACAAAAGGTGGCATAGCCATTCTCAGTCATAAAAAGGAACGAGCTTCTAGGACATTCTACAATACGGAAACATGCTAGGCAAGGGCCACATGCTGTTTGATTCAATTTACTTGAACTCTGCAGAATGGGAAAATCTATAGGGTTAGGAAATAAATTAGTAGTTACCGAAAGCTGGGACAGGGTGTGAGTTTGAAAGAACTCAAAGGAGACAGGTAGCTGGAGGGTTTCCTTTCCAGGCATGCACTCTTAGCATGATGCCGGTGACGACTGCTCACATCTGTGAACCTGCTAAGAACCTCTACACAGTATACGGAGTTGATGAGATGCAGGGGAATCACCCTCTAGGCCCAGCATCAAAGGAATCAATAGAGGACACACTGCCACCCCTCTCCCACCCTGTAAGGCCTGTGGTTACCTTTGCCCCCACTATCTCCTGATGTCCAGTACCACAGTTAACCCTTGAGTCCAACACTTATAGGCACATTTCTCACACTCAGTTGGTTCTTCCTACTTTATACCTGTCTAGCTCAGGACCATTGACTTTGTGTTCTCTAAGCTAAGATAGCATGGTGGAGGCAAAAATGAGGAGAAACAGAAATGTGGGGAGCTAAACCCACAAACACCAGCACCTGATTGGAGCCATGCCACCAACCCCTGTGTACTAATGGGTAATGTGCCAGTGTTTCTGAAAACAGGGGCTAGGCCTAGGTTATTGCCTAGGTCATGGCCCTCCTTGGAATACTGGTGCCCCCCTAGGCTGTGACTGGTCTGCAAGGGCTCAGGTGCAGAAACAAGGCAAGGCCAAAAGTAAAGAGCCTGGGGAAACACAGTCAGTCAACCAGACTTCCTGAGTTGAAGTCACACTCCCTCCATTGCAGCACCATGTCAGCTCAGGTCTCCATGGAGTCCAGGGGAGCCTTGACTCTTTGGGAATGAGGCAGACACATTTTCACCAGAGGAAGCAGAGTTGGGCTCAGATATGCCTGGTGGCAATGCTCTAGCTGACAAGTGCTGACACTGTGTGGGTGGGTGTCATTCTGGACTTCCTTCCAGGAGGAACTTTCCATTTAACGACTACACAAGTCCCCCATCAGACATGTGAGACATTCAGGACAGTTCTTTGTTTTCACTCTTTGGCTCTATTAAGAAACGAAGGTTAGGGGCTGGAGAGATGGCTCAGCGGTTAAGAACATTAGCTGGCTGCTCTTCCAGAAGGTCGGGGTTTGATTCCCATTACCCACATGATCTTTCATAACCAGTTATAACTTCAGTTTCAGGTGATCTAGCATCCTCTTGTGGCCTCCGAGGGCACTGCATGTACTTGGTACACATATATGCACGAATGCAAATGCTCATACACATAAAATAAAACTAAATCATTGAAAAGAAAAAAAGGAGTTTAAAGAACTCAGATTCTGTATACTAAAACAAGGGCTAAAAGTGCAAGTAAGATAACCACGGGCTACACCACAAGAAGAGAAGCAATTCGGGACATGAGGAAAGCAGCATGCTCCGTTCCTCCATGCCAGAGGTCCAATCAGCCCTTGTCTGTAAGAGTGGGAGAGGGTGAAGTGGGCACTATGGAGAGCTAGGAGAGAGTTAACGGTGGAGCTTGAAAAGAAAGTTTCTTAGGGTTACCATGAAGCCGTTTATGTAATAAAGGAATAATTAAAAGATGAATCGGAAGATTGACTGAAAGGAAAGAATTAGGTAATTAACAGTGCGAGTAATTGTAGATAGAGAAAAGAAAGTGCAGAGGTGGCATGGGAATGACGGGGCTTCAAGCGACTTCAAATCTCAAGGCCCTGCATGGTGGGTGTTATTAAGTGCCAGCTTTCTGGAATAATCTGTCAACCTGACTAGACAGCTGGGATCCCGATGCGCAAGCTTACCAGAGCCACGCCCCGAGTGTCCTGGTAGGCCACCTTGATGATGTCTGGGGTGCTTGTGTTGAGGAAGAAGTAGCCAGAGCCTTCTGTGATGTGCAATTCTACCTGGAGGGAGATGTGGGGATGGGAAGAGATCAGGCTGGGTAGCACGGAGTACAGGGTGCCTTGTTCAAAAGGGTGGTGGGGGCAAAGGGCCATACCTGGACACCAGGATGGTTATAGATGGTCACTTCTTCCGGACTGACCCTCACGTCCTCTACGAGAACAAGCTCGATGGAGGCCGACACAGGCGCTATAGGGTCGTGCTGAAAAATAAGGCCAACACTGTCAGACCCAGAAGGCAAGGGCCTCATCAGCTACCTCCGAGAAGAGCAGGGCTAGATGCCCCAGGTAGCGGCCTCATTCCAGGAACAGAAGCTTCAAGCAGTGTCAGTACCCAGGGGAGGCCTGGGAGGTAGAGAGAGCCCCGAAGAGGTCAGAAGTGTATGTGAAGGTCTTAAAAGTGCGTCTGTGGGGTGTGAGGCTCCAGTGTGGGAACCCAGTGAGGCACTCAGAAGCTAACCGATGACTGGAACAGTTGAAGACATCTGGGGTAGGGATAGGGAGCATCTGCACCTCCTTCCAAACGGGGACAGCTTTCTCTAAGAGGACGCTTCCTCATCTCAGCATCTGGGCTCCTTAGGGCGCAGGCCCCCAGGTATCTACTGTCTCCACACCATTTCAGTAACAGCTTTCAGGGTGGCCTAAGAGGATGGATATCATCCAAACAGGCCAATTCTTGGGGGACCCTTCCAGTTCCTCAAATGTACCCCTCACTACCACACACATACCCTGAAGCAGCATATCTGCCTGAAGCCTGCAAGAGATGCTGGGAAGAGAAGACTCAAGCAGGTATTGCTCCCTAGCAAGGGAGGTCAGGGCCTCCGACACCAGACAGAATCTACACAGAAACAGGAGACATCCTGGTGTTGCCCAAGGTCCTACCCACTCATGTCCCCTGGGACATACCGGCTGCTTCACTCTGGCTGCACTCAGGTGGGACTGCTGGTAGCCAGTCACTGTGGCAGAGATGGCTGTGGTTCCTGATGCCTCATGAACTGAAACTGCTTGCAAACCTGAGGGCGCAGAGGGGAAACAAATGCTGGTCACCACCCCTTGGGTCCCTTGGGGCCACATTCTGCTGCCAATTCAGTTTCAAGTTTAAAAGTAGGTAACTGAGTTTACTGAGGCTTTTAGTCCTGTAAGGGTTAACAGCCCAGAACAGAGTTGCTGAGGTAAGCTGAGAGGACAGGCTCAACACTGGGCTGCTGAGGAAGTTTGCCACTGTCACAGCATGGCCAAGGAACCTGGGACAGGAGCCCTTTCTGCTCTGGGTCCTATCTCATATACCTAGACAGAAGTAAAGGAACACAGTGAAGCTGGTTGTACTGGTGCAGGCCTACAATCCCAGCACTCAAGAAAGGGATGGGGTGGGAGATGAGCTCTCTCGACATTCCATGCTTTAGCTCTAAATGAAGGGAAGCCCCAGATACCCGAGGTCCTAGGCATGAGCAATGCAGGACCTTCCTGTGTGTCCAGGGTTCCACCGCCCTCTGGCTCAAGACCTGGCTCACCATGTAGCTTCTTTTGGCCTTTTCCATCATCCTGGGATACCAGCTGCATAGGCTGGTCAGGCTCGGTGCTCGCCAGCAATGGCCGGGAGGACTCCCACTGGATGCTAAGAGAGCTGAAGTTATCAAACCGCCGGCCTTGCTGGTCATAGGCACCCAGGTCTAACAGGGGATTTCGGTGACTGGATACTGGAACCTAAAAGAAACATAGATGAGATGCCGTGACCACACAGACACTGCCACAGGTATGATATAAAGCCAGCTGTTTCCCTTACGGGCTCAGATAGCTCTGATGAAGGGGTGGGGGTGAACTGCAATCTAATGCTAAGGAATGATACCACTAAGGTACCCAAAAGCCTTGTCCAAATGGCTCCTGCTTCTCCATGGGGGATAATGGCACAGAGAGTGTACAGCAAGGAGGCAGCCAAGAAGAGGAGGAGTATCTTCCCAAGCCTGATCAACTCTTGGCTCCAGCTCTTCCTGCCAGGAAGGTACAAAGACCTCCATCCTTAGTTTCTCCCATCAAGATAGGAAGCAAACCAATCTTTTGGGACTTTCTTTAAAAAAAGTTTTTTAGATTTATTTATTTTATGTGTATGAGTTTATCTGCTTGTACATATGTACTCCTCATGCCTACAGAGGTCAGAAGAAGATTCCTTGGAACTGGAGTTATAGATGGTTGTGAACCACGTGGGTGCTGGGAACTGAACCTAGCAAGTATAAGAGCAGCAAGTACTCTTAACCATTGAGCCATCTCTCCAGTCCTGGAACTTTCTTTCAAATATGCCTCCTGTGTGGTTAATTTGAGAGACAAATTCACATTGTAGTTCACACTAACGTAGCAAAATGGGGTGGCCTTTAGCATAGATTACTATTTACCAATGACCTAATCCATTCAGGCATGGTCCAGAAGGAAGAACTGTCCTCTCTCACCTAAGGGCAACAGTATTACTGAGTCTGGTGAGTGAGATATGACAGTGATTTGTGATAATTCTGGAGGAACCTCTAAGACCTAAGCACAGTGCCTCCTAGTGATGCACAAGCCAAGGCTCAAGCAGCACATGGGCAGGAGCTAAACTTGTACTATGTATTTAAGATGTGGAGCTAAGGGGGTGGGGGCTGTTACTGTGACACAGAGAAGTCCATCCTGACCGATGTTGCCACCAAGCTCCCTGCCTCTACCTTCAGGATCCCTCTCCAACTTCTTGTAGCTGGTTCTAGACAACGCCTGACCAAACATTCTGCATTTTAAATGTGCTCCCTCATGCCAACAACTCAGCTCATCACTTGGGCACACCAAAGGTTTTAATGACTAGGCAGGGCACAAGCTGTGAATGTGGACAGGAACCACAGAGGCCTGCCCCCAGACACGTCATCCCTTCTCCCAGATTCAACCTCTGGTAGAAAGTCAGTGCTTTTCTGCAGAAGACATCAGCTCTATGCAAGCATGCCTGCAGGCTGCCTCCAACTTTTCCACCTCACAAATTGGAAGGCTGTGGCTCAGAGATTGAGCTTGCTCAGTCTCCCAGGCTTAGGGTAGAGCACAGCAGGTCGGATTCTCCAAGGACTTCCTATGATATGGGTTTCTCCTTAGGCACCATCTTAACCCAATCCTGGACTAATTAGTCCCCTGGAACACAAGTAACACCCATGCTTGGTGAGAGGAACACTGGCTGACCCGACTGGAGAACCAAGTACGCCTGCAGTCTGTTATTCCTGCTGGTTGACTCCACTCTGGTAGTTCACCTTGCCAATAATTTACTCTGCAAACACGTCCTAGGTGGCCTCTGGATTTGGAGAGCTATAAAATTAAATTGATACTGCACCCAGATGCACCTTGGGGATATATCTTCTTCAAGGTCCCCTAATGAGACCATAAATCGCAGGGGCCATGCCTGAATGGCCGGCTCATGGCTCGGGAGCACTAGGACTGATGGATCACATGGCAGTTCTGTGTCCAAGGTCCATTACTTCTTGCTGACACCAACAACACACAGTCCATTCTAAGTCAAGCTCTGCAGTCACGCCATTACCTTTCAGTCCAGAGGCAGCTCACCCAGTCTAGCTGCAGACAGACCAGGAACACCATGCTCAGCTCTTCATTAATGCTTAAAGACGGGGAAAACATATCTAGATCTGACTTGGTTTTGCCCTGCTGCAGCTCAGCAGCACGCACTGTCAATCTGAAGGCCCTTGATCTCCAGGTAGCACACACTCCCCATGCCTTTGTGGCCTTAGTGTCCCTCAGTCTGCACAAGGGTGCCTCCTAGAGGTATTCAGGGACAGTGCGCTCCTTGGTTTGCTCACTTGCCCAAGGTGTTTGTTGAGCTCTGGACAGGAACCAAGCTCTGTTCTGGTGACAGGCAGAGAATAAAGTAGGCAAGCAAATTCTATAGTGATAGGTCACTGTGGGTACTTGGAGGTGGGAGAAGCGGGAGAGGGATCAGGTGTGCTGAGGCAGGTGTACTTTTAAGTGAAGTCAAAGACAAAGGAGAATCTGGATAGAGAAATGAGGGAGGCATGGGGCCAGGGATGGGAAAGCTGCAAGCCCCAGGACTCAGCCTAGCTAAGCCCCGAACACTGACAGAAGGTACAAGGAGTAACAAGGCCTTCAACCATAAAAGGCACAGACTCAGAGATAAAAGCAGCCAGAGACTAGGAACCCAGGGTCCCACAGGCCACTGAAGGGACTTGGCTTTCTCACTGGGCTCAACAGAAAACAGAATAATTTATAATGGCTACTCTCTGGACTCTGCATCCAGTCAGATAACCCCATTATTGGCCTCTATCACCATCAAGGGATGTCCCCTCGTGCTGGGTTCATGGTCGAACTTCTGCATTGACTCTGGTTCTTTACCTCTGGCAGGGGACCCAGCAGCAGGCAGATGTTTCCTGAAGATCCAAACTTAGCACAGTGTTGTTCCCTCTACCAAGGATAACTACACAAAACAGATGTGATTACAGGTAAAACTTGAAGACAAACCAGGCAGGGGAGGGGGGTGATGTGGGCTCTCACATACGTGTGATAGCTAAAACAGTAGGAGCAAGCAGGAGTCACTGGAGACTGGGAAGAGGACAGGGGCAGGAAGAGGATGGGAAGCAGGCACTGAATACAGAGAGCAGTGAGCTCTGGGGTTCTGCAGCACAGAGAGGCAACTAAATGCCAAAATAATATATAAAGAACAACAAGAGAACAATCTGAAGCTTCCCAATACAATGGGACCATCAATGTTTGAGGGGAAGAACTCCCCATCCTGATTTGACAGTTCACATTACAAGCATGCATGGAATTAATCACAGTGTACCCCCATAAATGTGCAATAACACAGTGACCAAAAGCTAAAAAGGCTTGAGGCAGGAAACGAGTTCAAGATTTCTTCTCAAATGGTCTCCAAGTCAAGACAGAGAAGTCTTCTCCTGAGCACCCCACTCAGAAAAAGATAATCATTCACTCTGCAGTAGATACTGGGGCTGAGCCACCTGCAGATTCTGAGCCTGCAACACCCTGCACCTTGATGAGAGAGCAAGGTACAAGAGTCCCTGTGGGGTCAGAGGAGAGCGTATAGAAGCGATACATCTTACTCTAAACCACCATTTCCGGCCCAGGTAAAGCAAGTGGAGGAGATACGTGCAGGTTTGTGGTGTGTTCATTCTTAGCTCCAGTGACGAGCAAGGGCCAGAAGGCAGAATCACAGATCCACACCAGAGCAGCAAGGGAAACAGCCTTGCTTGACTCCAACAGGAAAGATGAAGGCTGGTCCTCAAGTCCCAGGCATTACAGCTGTGCAGCTCCCTTAATGAAGCTTTGAACAGAAGAGTGTGGACCACAGGCAAAATTGTCCTTCACCTGCCAGGGACCCAGTTCTCACAGCACCTGCCCCACAGCTGGATAGGCTGTGGACACCTTCATCATCATTAGGTTCACTCAGGTGTGCAGGAGGGCCGGGCACCCAGAGGTGAGCAGTATCTGCTCTGAGATGGCTTCGGGGAGGAAACACAGAGCCCAGGGGCCACAGGAGGAACTGTTATGTTTGGAGATGGATAAAGTTGGTTCTGCATTTTCAACTCTGCCCACCTCAAAGATGGCCATGGTGTTGGGGGAAATGAGGATAAAAGGTAATGGTTAAAGCACACAGAACTATTCTGGCCACCACATGGATAGGTGGGATACTAGAGACCATGACCCAACCTCAGAGTCTTTGTTCTTGCTGTCTTACCTCCCTGGGGCCTTTCCCTCTGCTCTACTAGGTTGGCATCTCATTATCCTATTCTCCCTGCAACCACCTCTGTGACCCTCCTGCCTCCCTGGCATCAATGGCTCCTCCCAGCTATACTCTCTGTGGCATTTCTGCAGTGGCCTGTCTGTCTCCCAGTGGCTCCTCATCCTCCTCAACACTCTCTTATTCCAGAGTCTGGTGCCAGGAGAACCTGCTAGACAAGGATGTGCTGGAGGGATGAGGAAACCAGGACTTCCTTCCTCCAAAGAGGGTCGAAGTTAGCTTATCCCTAATCCCTGAGCAGGATGCACCCAGGGCCCTGGGCTATGATGTTCCAGAGCTGTGGGGAAGTCAACCAGTAGGTTTTACCCCCACAGCTGCTGTTTGAAGGCCCATGCACTTTCTTCCCCTCTCAACACTTTACTTTGGAATGTCCTGACCCATGACAAAACAATTCTGTAGATGCCCCTCTCCTCACAGCTCCCAATCCCACTCTGAACACACTCTGTACACAGAGAACACCCCACCTGAACAACTGAAACCATAGAACACTTCACAAAAGGATTCTAGAGCTCCTTATATGCCCAGCAGAGGGCGACAGTAAATTTGGATTCAGAAAGTTGGGTAGGGAGGGGTTGCATCCTACATGGTCACTGCAGGAGCTCCCAGACTTAGGGTGAGGCCACACCCCAATGAGCCCATCATGAGTTAACCATTTCATAGTCAGCCTATTGTGACACTCTACTTAACTGACATCAGTCAACAGTTGGGTACATGGCCCAACACAAAGACTACACTCTAACACGGGACCAGGTGCTCCATGAGCCATATATGGACTCCAGGGCTCCATAGAGCATCAGCCCCGCCTCCGTCTGGTAGTGAACCCAACTGTGTGCTGTGACTGGTTTACTCTGCACAGCATTAAGGGGAAATGGGCTACTTATTACTAGCCTAGGAAAAGATCAAAACTCCAAGTATAACAAATGCTTGTCACCTTCCCACCCCTATAAACTGGAAAATCAGAAGTTAAGTCTCTCTCTATAAGTAGGGGACCAACTATGCAGCTGGACTTTGAGAAGTCTCCCAGCTCTGCAGGCTCTGGATTCCCCCATGCAAAGAACAAATGGAAATACCTTGCACAGCTCTGGCTGTTGAGATCCGGGTGTCTGTGTGTGGAGCCCCAGCTATCAGAATACTCAAGACCATGGGTGAAGTGGGTCAAATTCCTCTTGCCCATGTTTCCTCCCTCCCCAGGAGGGGCCATACTCACCACCTGCTTGTTCTGTTGCAGCAGTGGACAGGATAGGTCCAGCTGCGGGAGGGCATAGACGGGCATGAGGGTGAGCCTGGAAGGTGGGGCACAGACGGACTTCACCACAGTGGGTTCCACGGCAGGGAAGGGGTTATAGAGGCTGGGCCGGTTCCCCACAGACAGGGCGATGACCTAGAGGAGCAGGAGAAACAGCAGGCACCTGAGCACAGTCCCTTCCTCTCTGAGCGGAGACTTAACTTCTATACAACGTGCGATGATACCTATGCCCCAAGTATGGTCTACAAACATCTCAGAAGAGGCAGGTTAAGGGATACCTTGTGGTTCCCCAGGACACGAGGAAAGCCTCAGAGACGAATCTGCAAATCCATGAAGTCTTGGATATTTCAAAAAAAGAGTCTGCACTGACTTCAACCCATCATGTTGAGGCACAGATATGGGAATCTGCACACTGAAGGGTAAGAAACCTTAACTGTGGAGGAATGGATCAGAGAAGAGTCTGTGCAGGACAACACCAGTGGAGAGGCCAGAGTCACAGACAGAACCATCCCACTCCATGCCTGTTTGCTCCTCTGAGAGAAAAGAGGCCACACTCACTACCTACATGGACAGGATGGGGAGGAACTGTCAGACGAACAGAAAAGCCTTTTTTGCTTCTAGAGTGGGGTCTCTGAAGTCAAGTTCAGCCCCTGGTTTTACATGCAATACAGTTAGCAGCTGTGCCTGAGGGAGCATTCCAGCCTCCTCAGAGACAGACAACTGCTGAGGATACAAAAGTCTGCTCCAGCACACCTTATCTTTCCTGACCATGAGGTGGGAGGAGGGAGTGGACTCTTGACTTTCAGGCTGCCTGCCCATGATACAGGTGAGGGCGCCTAGAGATCCAGAAGTGTGGAAGGCTTAGATCAGGCCTTGCTGAGAGCCCAACTTCTACAGGCCAAGGCAGGAAGCCCAATGACCTAGCTAAGCCATGATTCACTGCTACCCTTAGTCTTACTACTTATTTAGTAGTATGCATGTCTTGTTCTTAATATTGTCCTATATTACTAGCACCTCTAGTGGGGCCTTTTTCAAAATGCACTCCTTTGACCATGGCAGCCAGCTTTGGACTAGGGAAGCCAGACACACCTGCCAGGGTGTGAGTGTGCATCTTCAGCTGAATCTGTACTACACACTTGCTGGTGTACGAGTGCATCATCTTCAGCTGACTCTGCTACACACCTGCCAGGGTGTGCAAGTGCATCATCTTCAGCTGAATCCATATTCTTTTTACTTGTAGACAGGCAGGAATGACTCTCACTTTTCAGCTCATGGCTCTGCCTACTTCTGTTCCTGTCTGAGGGCTCCCAGAAACACATCTGTCAGAAGCCAGAAGAGCACAAGGCCTTGGCCTGGCCTGGAAAAGGGTGCTGTCCCAGCCAAGCAGGCCCCGTAGTAACTAAGGATATACTTGGCTTAGTCAGCTTAACCTTCCAATATTTTTTTGGTTCTCAGAACGAAAAACAAAGCTGAAAACAAACCCTTAACAACATCATAGTTGAGCATAATAACTTATGCCTAGAATTCCACCACTCGGAAGGTTGAAGCAAGATGAGTTCAAGGTCAGCCTGTGCTACATAACTATAGAGTGAATTTCATTCAAGCTAGCCTTGGCTGCATAGGGAGAATCTATCTCAAAACAAGAAGTTCACACACATAGGCAATGCCACATCCACCCCATCCAGAAAGAACAAGTTGGAAAGAACCCAGGTCAAGGGTCTCAATCCTTTTGACAGTGCCCTAACCTTAAAACATGGGGCTTTATGATTCCTGATTTCAAACCTCTACTCCTACTTATAGCCCCAAGAAAGAGGAGGCCACCTACAGGCTGGCTTTAAGAAAGCTGGTATGTGCTGTGGAATCTAATAGGTCACTTTGGACTGTCTTGTCTGTAAAATGGATACAACAGAAACAACACTCTCAGGGCTCTCTGAGAACTGAGTAGATTTCCTAGCTCCCCGTAGGCAAGATAGGACTGAGGGCAGCTGTTCACTTACCTGTTCACCCAAGGCCTGGCAGGTCACAAGGACCCAGTGCTGCTGGTAATTTCGGGAGGCTGGAGTACCCAAGAGAGCCAGGCTGATGCTGCCTGTGTCTTCAGAAGTAACATTCCGAAAAAATTTGGAAGGTTCCAGTACCCATGGCCTGGGGCCTCCTTCAAACAGCATCTCCTTTGAGGAGCCCAGGGTTACCACAGCAACAGAAGAGGGATCCACAGCCTGGAGGAAGAAGGGGAGGCTTAGTATTGTTTTGGGAGGAGGTGACCAGACAATGCTGAGCATCCAGAAGGCAGGTCCTCACCCTTCTTGGGTGGGCCTGCCAGGCAAACCCTGTAACCTCTTTGAAATTTAGTCTCTATGCAGGCAGTATGCACTGGGTTGCCATGAACAAGGAATTATGGAAAGAATTGGGTCCTCACTGGAGTAGGGAGAACACTGGAATGCCGAGCATGGTGATATATAGTTTAAATCCAGCATTCAGGAGGCAGAGGAAGAGGCAAGTGGGTTTCTATGAGTTCAAGGCCAGACTGGTCATGAGTCAGCAAGGGTTACAAAAAGAGACCTTGTCAAAATAAAAGGTAAAGTCCAAGAAATTCTTACCTGGGATTTATCCTAACACAGACTAAATGGGAGAGAAACAACTTCAAGAACAAATCATGTTCTTCATGATCATTTCTCATATCTAAGAGCCGGAAATACACTGATATCCACAGAGATGGTGCTTGGAAGCCAGGATGACACCTTGCATAGGTCCCAACACAGTACTGACCAAATATTGAATGCAGGGCATAATACTGAACACATACGTTCATCTCTACCACACTGCTATCATTATATTCTATGAGTATTTTACCTGCATGTATGTCTATGCACTACATGTGTTTACAGAGGACAAGGAGGGCTCTGATGCCCTAGGACTGTATTTATAGGTAGTTGTGAGCCACCATGTGGATGCTGGGAATTGAACCTGGGTCTTCTGCAAGAACAGAGAATCCATAGCTTTAACCACTGAGACAATTCTCCAGTTCCTGCTTTAACCATGGAACCTTCTCTTCAGCTTCCTTCTACCCCCACCCCATACTGTGCTTTAAAAACAGAAACCAGCCAGTGTGGAGGCATAGGGCTGTAATTACCGCTATTAGGAAGTAGAGGTAGGAAGGAGGATTTTGAATCTGAGTCCAGCCTGGGCTTTATAGCAAAAGCAGTCCAAAATAAAACTAAGAAGGTCTGAGGATGTGGTTGAGTGCTTGCCCGGCATGCTCTTCAGTGAGGAACCTGGCAGGGTGTGGGGCAGAAGATAGCGCTCACGGGAACAGCTGCAGACAGGCTCCTGACCAGCTCGGTCAGGGCCGGCTCGCTGCCCTTCATGCTCCATGGAGCTCTCCCCGCTTTCCTTTTGTCTTCCTGTTTATTTGGGCTGTTTTATTTATTTATTTTTTTTTTGAAATGGGTCTCATTACTGAGACCAGGTCCAGGCTGCCTGGAACTCAAGATCCTCCTGCTTTAGGCACCTGAGAGCTGGGCTTACAGGTGGGCATCACCACACCTGGCTTTATGGTTTTACCTCTCTCATCAGTGTGTAGAGGCATCCAGGGCCAGTTCCTGGGTCTGTTTTGTATTTGGCAAAGAACAATGCCTAGCACACACTTCAGGTTCTTAACATTCACTGAAATAAATGGTGAATTGGCCAGTAAAACCATGAGGTCCTCAAAGTCTCCAGTAAGCAAAGGAAAAACTCACATAGCTTTGGGTAGAAAGGCCCCTACTGTTCTTATGGACCAGGGTGGCTGTGGTGCTAAGGAACTCACAGCTTCCCACGGGCAGAAATGATAGCAGTTGGCATCTGTTCTGATTTGCTTTCTATTACTGTGGTAAACGCCATGACCAAAAGCAACTTGGGAGGAAAGGGTTTATTTGGCTTACTCCCAATCAATCCATCATGAAGAAGTCAGAATAGGAACTCAAGGCAGGAACCTGGAATCAGGAACTGAAGCAGAGACCTTGAAAGAACTCTTTTTCGTTTGCTTACCCTGCTTTTTATACAACCCAGGACTACCCACATCCATAACCTAAGCCCCAGGAACACTTAAGAGAAGTGGAGGACAGGGCAGATGACAAAGGACAAGCACAGCTCACCTTGAGGGGCAGGTAGGCGGCGAGAGTGATCTTCGCACCCAAGTGTACGTGACCATGTGTGTAGCTCACAAGGAGGGTAGTAGATCCCTGGGCATCAGCTCTCACCTTCACCCCACTGCAGTGCTCAGGCCCCGGCGGCAGTCTCCCTGCATAAAGAAAACCAAAAGTAAACACAAACTTGTTCTTCAAGGGGAAGACACGGCAGGCCCATGGCCCCTTTCCATTCTGGACTTCATATACAACTTGATTAGGTTATAATTTAAATTTTCTAGAGGGTAGGAGCTGTAGCTCAGTGGCAAAACAGTTACCTAGTACAAAAAAATGCTCTAGATTTTATTACTGGCACCCCAAAACACAAACAAACAAAAGCAAATTCAAGTATAATCCATGTATATTACATACAGGACTGGTATACATACAACTGGCAATGATTTCCTATCTTCCCCCATATGCTCAACATACCCTGTGTCCAGGATCCACATCAAGAGAGAGCTTACCAGCAACTTAGCGTCCCCTAGAGGCCTCTTCTGGTCTCCAATCCCTCCTAACTTTCATCAGAACAGCCTCGCTGTGCTGTGTCTATGGCAGGCTACCTGGTCTGCCTTCCTCTGCGGAGTTCTCAGAGTCTTCAGTCAAGGAGCCTTTACTCACATTTCTGTACACCGTTCTACTGTGGGATGAGGAAGCACAGCAAGACTTCCTCACGCCACCGTGAACACTCCAGGCAGTTCTAGTTTGGGTTGTGCTACACAGTACCAAAGTGGACATATACGGGTCTATCTCTAGACGGCATACCCCAGCATTTCTGCTGGCTGTGTCCAGAGAAGGTGGACCAGTGGCAGGCATGCACGTGTGCAGTTACGTGTCTCTCCCAATTTACCTCGCTGGCAGCTGCTTTTCATCTGTGCTATCACTTTCCATCAAATTTTAATTAAGTTTGTAAGAATCGTATTGATGTTAGGCTGGTTTGTTTTTGTCAGTATGACACAAATGAGTAACTCTGGGAAGAGGGACACTCAAGTGAAGGAACTGCCCCCATCAGATTGACTGTGGACAAGCTGAGCAAGTCCGGGGGGCATCTCCTTGATTAATTACGGCCACTGTGAGTGGTGCCATCCCTGGGCAAGTGGTCCCAAGCTGTATAAGAAAGCAGGCTGAGCAAGTTCAAGCTGTGTTCCTCCACAGCCTCTGCTTCAGTTCCTGCCTCCAGGTTCCTCCTCGGGATTCCCTGAAGAATGGACTGTAACCTGTAAGCCGAAGAAACCTTTTCCTTCCCCAAGATGTTTTTGGCAATGGTATTTATCACAGTCACAGAAACCAAACTAAAACAAATTTGGATTATGATGAAGTACACAACATATGAACTTTTCACTGTATACAAAAAGGGGTAGGGACGACCAGTCATGGTGCTGCAGACCCTTAATCCCACACTCTGGAGGTAGAGGCAGCAGGCAGATCTCTATGAGTTCGAGGCCTACCTCTCTATATAGTGACTTCTGGGCTGGTCAGTGATTAATAGTGAGACCTAGTCTCAAGGTAAAAAAAATCCCACCTCAATATTCTTATATATAGCCACTTGCTACTTGCCACAGAATTGTGCAGGTCCCATCACCAGTGCCACCCAGACCCTTTGACTTGCAAAACTGAAATGTCTAGCACTAACTGCTCTACCCTGGCATTCACTATTATCTGTTTCTTGTCACCTAAGTGGAATCACAAAGTATTTATCTTCCTGTGACTGGCTTCACTCACTTGGCAAAATGTCCTCAAGGCTTCTCAGGGCTGGGCCACATCAGAGCTTCCTTCCTTCTTAGGACGGAACCTGCCCCGAGCCCAGTCCTCTACTGAAGGCACCTGATGCCCGCATGAGTGAATAATGCCGCTCTGGGTTGACACAGATGTCTTTGCATTTGTACTTTCAAAAACCTTAGGTCTACGTCTAGAAATGGAACTTCCTGGATCATACAGTAATTCCACTTAAACTTCTGAGAATCCACCACAATGTTTTCCACAGTAGGTGCCTTTTAACATCTTCCCAAAGAGCACGGATTCCAGTTTCCTCACAACCTTGATGTTTTCTGTTGCTGTAATAGTAGCTGCCTCAATGGGAGAAGTTTTCTTTATGTTTCTTCTTTCAGATTTATTTTACTTTTAATTATGCATGTGTAATGCACATACATGCATGCAATAGCCATGAAGGCCAGTAGAGGATGCTGGATCCCTGGAACTGGAGTTAGGCAGTTATAAGGTACCTAATGTGGGTACTAGGAAACAAACATAGATCCTCCGGAAGAGCAACATGTGCTCTTAACCACTGAGCCATCTCTACAGCCCTGTCCTTGTTTTGCTTTGAATTTCTGTGATGACTGATGAGGGTGGGCATCTTTTCCTACAATAGTGACTACTACATGCAACATTCACAGAAATACGTGCTCAAGTTCTTTGTGTGCTATTAGATCAGTTATCTGTTTTATTGTTGACACACAGAAGTTCTTTTCATAGAAAGATCTTAACCCCTTACCAGAAATATGATCTGCAAATACTTGCCCCACTCCATATTGCTTTTGCCCAATAGGGAACCTGAGTTCCTTTCTCAGACAGTCCTGTGGCATGTACCCTGCCTTGTAGGGGTAGACACGAGGAACCTATCCTGAGGACCATATGTGCCCCATGGGTCATGTGTGCTCTAGGGTGGCCCTCACACATACGGCTCCGTGAGCACCCTGTGCCCTGACCAAGAGTTCAAGTTTCCTAGGTAAGTTCTACACCCTCTACACTGAGGGAGATTCCAGCGCTTTCTGAGGGAAATTCTGACCACAAAGTGTTTGTTTTGGCTACTATCTATTGAATCAAGACTCCTTGAAAAATCCTCAAGATGTCCAGAGGGAACATCTTGTAACTCTCATACCTGTTTTCCCGTAACCTGTGGAGACACTGAGACTCAGAGAGGTTGAACAGAATGCCAGTAAGTGAAGGGGCTTATCAGCCCTGGGACTGCTGAATTACAGGCACCGGAGTCTACCTGTGTCCTAGCCCCAGAAGCCTGAGTGGCATCCTACTGACACCCTGTGGGATGGGCGTGAGGGCAGTGCAGGGGACAGTCCATCTCTGGCCGCCAGCAGTTTCTCCCCCTCATAATGCCACCTCTTCCATTCAAAATAGCTAACATGTGGAAACATCAGATTTTCTAAGGCCACCAGTCTGTGACTTTGCTTGGGCACTTTTCAGAGATGTCCTCTTCCCCTGTGCAACTCTGGATGTCATCACAACTACAGGGGACACACAATCACCTGGAGAACATCTGTGCATTTGAGACTTACATCCCTTTCTGCTCAAATACCTTCAGTAGGCACAAGTCCCCTGTGATGGAATAGGCCCTGATGTTCTAGGCTCACCATGTGATAAGTCCTGCCAGAGCCCCACCTTTGGGGCATGGCACGGGCACATTCACTCACCAAATGCTGTCCTGGTTCTCGCCAACACCCTGGCCATAGCCTGCTTCTACTCATAACTCAAGTATCCTACCGATTTCCTAACCTGTAAATCAGAGCTAATCCTCACCTTGCCTGGATCCATGCCTCTGGGAGGCCACAGCTCACAGAAACTGGAGCTGCAGGTCTGTGTCCCGTCCCTGCACAGGCCCTGTGTGACTACTGGAGCAACCAAGCTGCCCCCGTGCCTTCACTGGACACACGGCCCACCAGCAGCTCCTGTTACAGGTGCACAGCCTCAATGAGGCCAGCCAGGAAAACCGCTTGCCCCACAGATGCAGGGCTGACACTGTCAGCCACCACCAATACTACCCCCAAGACAAGAGGCTGAGAAGAATGTACTCAGGGTGGCCTGGGCCTGTCACAGGCATTATGATTGAACTAATCCAAACCCCAAGTACACATCATAGTCTGGGCACCTGTTCCACTTCATGAACTGAAATAGGAACACGGACAGGAACCTCCTTTCAGACATCAAAGAGATACAGAGCATACAAGCTTGTCAAGGGTAACACATCAGGCAGGATTCAGAATGGACAGGAGCAGGGGCAAGAGCCATCTCTTAGGTTGTGGCCCCTCTGGTGCCCACAGAGAACCCACACCGTCTTGGCTCCCGCTCTGCTACTAGCTTACCTGGCAATGGCTGGAACACACCCTGGTTCTCCACTTCTACCACCAGGTCAAAGTGGGAGCAGTCGCTTAAGGTAACCACCTCACTGGCCCCTCCAGGCATGAAACCACTGATTGTCAGGGGCAGCTCCAGGGTGTGGCCCACTCGAGCCTCCACCTGGCACGGGGCGAACTCCATGCTGCTGGGCTCAATCACATACACCTAGAGAAAGAGAAGAGCCCAGGCCCATCAGGAAGAAGACTACAAGTACAAGGTGAAGGGCTGGGCCAATGTCTGGAAAGGATGGGGGTGGCGGCAAGGATTCGCTCCCAGCCCCTTCCTCCCCGTAAGGAAGGCTATCCCAGTCTCCCTCTCCTGACTGGCAACAAAGCCTGAGGTGGGACCTGAGTGGCTGGAGCACAGCTAGTGGGAACCACCCATCAAGTTCTGAGTAGCCACGCGGTCAGATCTATGGGGCCTGACTGCTTGAGATCAGGGCTGGGATGGGCCCATCAATCCCCCACACACCTACAACTATAGGCAGAGGAATAAGAGCTCCGAAGGAGGCCTGAGGGGCGGCTGGAGCCTCTACCTTGAACCTCTCCACTCTCCCGTCATCATCTTACCTTCATCTCACCAAAATGGAGAGGGTTCTGAACATCATGAGCCTGGATGACACTGAGTCCAGTGTCACTGCCCGTGGTCATGACGCCCTTGACAGTGACTGTGGCAACTGTGTAGCTTGACGAAGACCAGCTGAAGTTCCCACTGCCCCCTTGGGCCTAGGGAGGAAAATGACATGGGATCCATCCATCAGCCCCTTGCCCTTCCCTGCCTGGGAAAATACAGGGTGGGGGCAAGTATGCACTCTTGTTCATTATCACACAAACATGCTCATTTATTTATACTCAGATTGAACTGTGAGCATGCACACACACACACACACACACACACACACCTGCTCACAAATGCCTACTGCCATACATTCACACACCTGTTCACACTCACCATTCACATGTCTCCTTACACTCAGTCACATCTGATACCTACATTCACACTCACTTATGTTGACACCATAAATAAACACCACATGCACATATGCACACACACTCATGAGCTCATTCTCAAACACACACATAGCATACCAAGTACACACATGTTCACACATTCAAAAAAATCATACCTATACACACAGCCAAAGGCCTGCCTATAGAAATGTGGTACAAGCCAACATTTCCTCAGATGTTCCCTTTGGCCCTCCCTTCCTCCATCCTCTCTCATTTCCAGTCTTCCAGTCCTCCTGTTCTGAGGATCTGGCAACAGACATACAAACACACAGTTATGACAGTGTCACCTCCCAGAGCTCAGACCTGGGTAGAAACCACCCTGGTCATGGACCCACTTGCAGAATTCACAAGCACACCCAGCACACAGCTCTGCCTGTTCCTAACTCTCTTCAGGGAGTTAATGACAGGTCTTCTTCTAGGTCAGAGATCAAACTGAAACCCTAAGTAAAGTGACAGACTTTAGTGTACAGATGCCAATGCAGACAGGATAGCTGCCATCATTTCTGCAGGTGGACCACAGGAGTGATGGGACCTAGCTGACTACTGGGTCTTGAGCCCTAGCTGAGAGCACCCCTGACAATTAGTACCACATGGGATTGGGAGCATCAATGGGCAATAAGGCTAGGCATGTGGTAGGGAGGGTGATAGCTGCACTAGATTTCAGTAATATAAATTACATTTATATTACTATATAAATGGACTATACTCCATTTCTGTGTTTTAATTACAGCCTTTGTTTACTTTCTGTGGCTGTGATAAACACCAAGACCAAAAGCATTCACCTTATACTTCCAGGCAGTCAGTCACTGAGGGAAGTCAGGGCACCTGGAGGCAGGAACTGAAGCAGAGGCCACGGAGGACGCTGCTCACTGACGTGCTCATCTTGCTGCTCTTTTCTTTTTCCTTTCTTTCCCTTCCTTCCTATGTATTTATTTGCTTTTTGTTTATTTGAGTCAGGGTCTCTCTGTGTAACCCCTGGATGTCTTGGAACTCCCAATATAGACCAGACTGGCCTTGAATTCTGAGATGTGCCTGCCTTTGCCTCCTGAGTGTTGGAATTAAAGGTGTGCATCACCATGCCCCACTCAGTTTGCTTATACACCTCAGGACCACCTGTCCAGCAGCTCAATAACCAATCAAGAAAATACACCAAAGGCTTACACAGGCCAACCTGGTTACCTCTTCTCAGATGACTCTAGCTTAACTTGACAACAAGCAAACTAACAAAACCAACCAGGACAGTTACTGTGTTTTTGTTTTTGTTTTTTTAATCTTGTTACATTGCTACGATGGATACCTGAGGAATCAAAAAAAAAAAATCATAAGGCCTGTCGCATTTAAAGTTGTCTCCTATCTCTCGAGAGTAAAACTGAAGGCAAAAGGACAGCCAGATGTGAGATAGTCCTGTCTCAGCACTAGACAGTCTGAGACAGTTCATTCTAAGCCAACCTAGTGAGATCTACATAGTTCAGATCTTGTCTCAATAAATGAATATAGAAAAGGATGAAAACAGAGTCATCATCCCAAGGAAACGCCTCAAAGAAAATACCTAAAGCAGTCTCTCACTCACCTTTATGGTGTACTGATAGGCTCCTGTCTTTGGTTGCCATGGAAATGTCAGGATGCTGGGATAGAGTGTGATGGGGATATGAATGTCCACTTCCTGCTGGTTCCACACAGGTACCTGAAGCACATGGACCCCTCCATCCTGCAAGATGAGATTGCTGCATGTCACCATGGCAACCACATCATCACTAGTTATTTTCCTGTCACCTAGACCCTGCCCCTCCTTGAGGACCAGTCCATAAAAGGTAGCTGTGTTCCTAAGGATATAGTGTAAGACAGTGGACTTGGCAGGGAGGCTTGCTGTCGATCTTTAATGGTCACTCGTGTACATTCTACTTATTTGAGTCCTCAGGTATTCCTCACAGGATGGATGTGGCTGTCCAAGTTCAGATAAAGAAACTGAGGCCTGGAGCATCTCACCCAAACACAGAGCTGCAGTGATGAGACATCACTGTCTAGGGTATAGACCCTTCCTACCTCTCCACACGCTGCCTTTCTCAGGTCTGGAGGGCTTGTATGAGGCAGGGGAGAGGAATACCCTTAACAAAGTTCTGACTGGTAAAATACTGCTCCCCCAAGGGCTGATGAGGCTTTTCAGTACAAGACAAAAACAAAGGGTGAAGGACTCAAGTGGACAAAACAGATGATGGGGGAAAGCGGGCCTACTGCCCATGCTATCCCCCAAACAAAATCTGTATTCGATCTTAGAAGGTGTAGACCACTTTAATAGGATGGGTGCAGGGTGGAGGAAGAGCAAGCTTATGGCAACAGGAAGATCCCCATCAAGCTATGGACAGCCAAGGGCATCTGGAGCTCAAGTCCAAAGTGGGAAAGTCTGCTTAGGGTTTGTCCACTGCAAAGTACGTACCAATTGACACTTCTACCCTCAGAGTTGGGTTACGGGTGCCCAGGGCCTAGGACATCAACTCACCTGGTCAACCACAGAGGTGAGGGTAGCGCTGATGGTCGTCTGGCCACTCTGGATCGCCCTGACGTGATGATAAGACCCATTCTGGGAAGAGGACAGAACCTCAAAGAACTCAGCAGGAAGCACAGCTTCAATTCGGATGTTCTGGAAAGGCAAGCAGGATGGGTAAGGGTAGCTTCTGAAAGATGAGTGTGACATCACGAGACTGGGAGAGCTCCAAAACAGCAGCCAGGCCAGGCTGAGAGCCTCCGTGGTCCCCAAGCCTCTTAAACAAAGCAGGCAGAAGGAAGGAATGAGGCCCCAGTGCTCTGAGCCCTCCCAGCAACCCTCCCTGCCTAGCATTGGGCTCCAAGACCCAGCACCACAGTTCTAGCTGGATGTGTGATCCTCAAGGTAGCTGACAGCCTACTGTCACTCTCCCAGATCCCGGAGTTGCAATGAACCAATGACAGTAGGGGCTTCAAACATAGCCATTGTTTAGTCATTGTTCAGCAGGGGACAGAAGGACCTCTGCCAGAAGAAAAAGGAGACTGGCCTCCTAAAATCCCAAACACCACAGCTAGAGACTGTGTGATCTATGTGAGGGCACTGGGAGGCTTTCCTTGGTGACAGAAGGATGACCACCACTCCCCAACTCATCTTCATGCATTCCCAGATGTTAACATGGTGGCCTTGAACACTTGAGAGCTTCTGGAAGGCAGTAGGTATATCCAGACTCCAAAGCAAAATGAACTGTCACCTCAGGACCCCATGTAAGAAATAGGAACACACAGAACTATCACCACTACCACTATCCTCAGGCCCTGCTGCCTGAGCTATCTACCCCCAGTCCTGCATGAGGGGATGACACCAACTCACAGTCTAACAGCGACCCCATGATAGCCCATGATAGCCCTAAAAGCACCACAGGAAGCTCTGATCTGCGTATGTGGGGACCCTGTGGCATTCACTGCTCCTTAGACATTTGATCCCTCAGCATCCCTCCATCAGAACCCCAGCAGGCACTCACGTCAGATGGGTAGACCTTGTTGCTGGACCTATCAAATACTTCGATGGTGATTGCATACAGACGCCCAGTCTCAAGCACCCATCTGTCACCAGGGTGGACTGTGAACCCTAGAACAGGAAGTAGGGAGTTCAACACTCAGGCTACAAGGGCAGCAGGACTGAGAAAGAACCTGAGGCTAAGCACTATATACCCACCCATGTAGAAGGCCCCAGAGCGTTGAATTGGCATGGCTGCTGGGGATGTAGAGGTATGGGACCTGATGGCCACCATTACTCCTGACTTAAGAGAACCAAAGTCGATCTTTCTGATCCCTAGGACCAACACTGAATACACACACTCTAAACACTAATGGGCTCATCAGCCTGAACCTGACCCTCAGTAGGTTTAAGCTCTGAGGCTGTGGCAATCAAGGTTCTGACTTCCAAGAAGGTCCGAGGCTCCAGTGGATTTAGCCTGAGGCCACAACCCATCTAGACTCTGAATCCTCAGCTAGTCTATTCACTGGCCAATATAAGTCAATCCCATGGCCACACAGTTCGGGCCAAGACCATGGCCGTCTAGACTCTGAGGCTGAAGGATGTGTACACTGTGGTGATACTGTGTCTCACCTGTAGTGACAGGAGGTCCAAGCTCTCAGGCACAGCAGGTCTAGCTTAAAGCTAGGACAGGTTTTGTATCCCAGGCTAGAGCACTTGAGAGCTCTGGACAAAGTGTATCTGGGTCTGGGCTCTGAGGGTACTGAGCTAGTATGTCATACTAGCTATTTCTATTCCCACGATACTGTTTGCTTTCTCATCTGCACACCGCCAGCCAAGCTGCTCACTCTCTTCACCCTTCCCACCACAGAAGTTCAGTCTGACACAGCACCTGTCATACACAGAATCTCCAGAAGTCTTTCCTCTGCCCTGGTGTTTATTCCTACCACAATCTTGCCACCTGTCTGTAACGGCCTCTGTTGTGAAGCTAAGTCTCATCACAGACCAATCAGGTAAAGGATGCTGCTGAGACACAAATGGTCACCCTCCCTGGGGTTGCTACTTGTCAACTGGATTCTGCATCACAAGGGGGCTCACAAGCTCTCTGACAAGAGGTTCTTAAGGGTTTTGCTGCCCATCTGGCCATCCTTCTTCTGACTGAACTTTGGCAGTGTACTCCACAGGTGAGTTGCCTCAGACCCCAGGAAATGTTGCCAAGGTGACACCCATGACACATATATCCCAAAGGCCTTGGTGCTGGCTATCACTGAAGCTCTCAGGCCCTAGTGGGCCTCAGAGTCTTTTACTGCTACAGATGGTTTCCTCCTCTCTCTAGTGCCTCCTTCTTCCTGGCCAAGGCACTGCCAACTGTTATGTCAACCTAAGGATGCTCTGTAGCTCAGCTGAGCACCAGGGTCGCCAACTTTGTCAGGCACATAGCAATAGTCAGGTCTGCATGATGTTGGGCTGAGGACTGATGCCCCTGAATCTGGCAGACAGTGGTCAGGTTCATGTTAACTAAGATACATACTGCCAAGCTGAACTGCAGTTCTTGTTTGTACTTTTCAATTTCTTGAACTGATGACGTCACAAGCTATCAATGTCTCCCCAGGGGGCCACACTTACCTAGGTACCCGGCTTCAACCACATAGATGGTGCTGTTGGGCAGCCTAGAAGCTCCTTGCATGCGGATACCTGAATTCTTCATTAAGGTACAAAACTTAAGAGACAAAATTTAAAAAAGGCAGCTTGGGTTCCAGCCTGACTCACGTGGCTTGAGCACATGCAGACACCATGTACACTGAGAGGTGGGTTCAGAACCTCTAGCTTAGGCCAATTAGAGCAAAGGTGTGGGAGAGTCAAGACCCTTGCTGTACTGTCTACCCTAAAAACCAGGGTCTTTGCAAGGAACCTCCGGGACCACATGGCATACAATCAATCTTGGATTCTCAACAAGCTATATGCCAGTATTCACACAGCCCCCGCCAGGTCCCCTATGAGGGGGCTGTGGTTCCTGAGAAGCTTCCAGAGGCCTGGAATGATGTGTGCCTCTGCCACAGACTCCCGTCTCTGGGAGTCTCTCTGAGTCACCCACAGAGGTGAGCAATTCCACTCAGCGGGTTGCTATTTAGGTTCTTTCTGATTTTCAGGCAGATGGGGAAAACAGTGCTATTTTTAGTTTTGGCTGGCTTTAAAGGAGAAAAACAACTTGGCTTCAAAGTAGTAGGCAGGACACAGTGCCAGAGTAGAGGATATTCCTGTGGCCCAGGACCAGGCTGCTCTGTCCCATCTGCATGGCAGTGACCCTTGATGTTTCCTGTGTCAGGACCGCCACAGGCCGGCCAGGGTCTCCTTGAGGATCTGGGATGCTGTTCTGAAGCTGCAGCTCATACTGATCAGAAGGCATTGAGAGTTCTGGATGTGAAAAAGAGACAAGAAAAGCCGGGAAGGTAAAGATGTGAAATGCTGGGTACCAATACAGACTTCTCCAGGCCTGACTCTTGGCACCTGCCGTCAAGACAGCTGCCTGGAGTGCTAACAGGGGTGGGCATCTGACCATGCCCTGAATTGAGCAAGCTTTCTTCTACATCCGGGTTCCAGTGGGGTTCTCACTGGTATTACCAAAAAGGTTGTAGCCGATGGTTTCCTCCTGAGTTTCAGATGCTCAGCTTACCATCATGAAGAATGACTCTTGTTCTGACCATTCTCTGTCCATCCCTGTATCTATTTTGTATAAAAATACCTTTCCCAACAATAGTCCAGGACATAGAACAATTCCCCAGGAAATCACAGATTCTGGGAAAACCAACATCTGGGCAGAGAACATAAGCACTTTTGATCTGAATGACAACTGCTGACAAGAATTCAGTTCCCAGGAAAGAGAAAGTGAGAGCTGACTTCAAGGTCAAGATGTCCTGGACTTGTTTAGATGTCTCATGACCAATTTCTCTTATCTCATCCCTAGGAACAAGGACTACTGATACTCCAACTTTAGACAGTGCTGAGCAGGAGCTAGCTCACGGTCTGCCATGACTTCCACTATGTTGAAAACCCAAACTTCATATGCTAGAAGACTGGTCCTCAGCTTGGTAAACACTTCAAAGGGTGTGGCCTGGGGCTGGAGACGTGGCTCAGTTGATAAAGTACTTGCTCAGTAAGGATGAGAATGGGCGTTCAAATCCCAAAGCAAGATCAGTAGCTTGTGCCTGCAATCCCAGTATTCCTGTGGCTAGATGGGAGACAGAAGAATCCCCAGAAGCTTGCACGTAAGCTAGCCTGGTATAAACAGCAGTGAATAACAAGAACCTCTGTTTCAACCAAAGTAGACATTTAGGACCAACATTGAGGTTGTTCTCAGACCAGTGGCAGGTATACCCCCCATGCGTATATAGCCTACCCCCAGAGAGAAATTATTGATTGAGGGCTGGAGAGATGACTCAGTGAATAAGAGTGCAGAGGACCCATTTGGGAAACTCATGACTGCATGTAATTCTAGTTCCAGGGGATCGAATACCTATAATACCATAGGCACCTGCACCTTCATGTATATACTCACAAAAACACAGACACTTAATTTAAAAAACTTAACCTTAAAAAATTAAGAAATTAAAAACAAAACATGTAGCCTAGGAGAAGGTGGCTAGGTCACTAGAGGCATGGCCTTGAAAGGAATAAAGGCAGGTCTAGGACCCTAGTTAGCTCCTGTTATGGAAGAGCAAGCCTGGCTTCCTCTCTTACCAATGCGGCACATGGTGCCATCGTGATCCACCTGCCTCGGGGAGAAACAGTCAAGGGTCTGCAAACAAAAGGCAGAGATGAACAAAAGCCAGTGCTCTTGGATCTCCAGATTGTGAGTTATAACAAGGACCAGCCTTGAGTATTCCATCTAACAGAATATCGACTAGGACATAGTCCTATAGCTAGTCAGGAACAGATGAGCACCCCTGCCTCCAAGTCTAACCACTTTAGCATTCTCTCCCCTGCATCCTTGGCGTGTCCTAACCAGTCACTCACTCACAGTCAGTAGAGCTGTAGCCATGTACCACTTCTTGACCTGGAATGGAATATGGCCAGTGAAGGAACCTAAGGGGATTTGGGAAAAGAAGCAACTTGCCTACCTTCTGTACCTCTTGTGTGCTCGAAAAAGTGCTCAGTGACTTGCTTCTGAATCATAGGTCCTCAGAGTACAACCCCTAGACTATCAGCATCACCTGGAACCTCATGTGGATGAGGGATGCAGGTGCTGAGGGTATGTCTGAGAACCTGCTGCATCAGGGGTGGGGCTCAATAACATATGTTCACAGAAGACGTCCAGGTGTGTTACTACATGGCCATGAAGCATCCTAGCAAAATGTTTTCCCATGATTTCTTTCACTGTCCTCTACTGCCTAGATCCTCAAAGGCCACAGAAGCTGAGGCCAAGTCAGTCCAGTTACTGCTGGAGCTGGTAGCAGACCACGGTACCATACCATGATGGAGGTTTAGCAAACCTGCAGAATGTAAGAGTTAAGGAATCATATAGAATTCTGCCTAGATTCAGTGGAAAGCTATAGAGACCCGAGAAAACAATGCATGGATGGGGCTGTAAGGATGCAGCCCAAGTTGTCATGGATACTCAATGTTGGAAGATGCTAGGAGCATGAAAGTTGCAGGCAACAGTAGAGTCAGCCCTAAAGACAGGCTATGTGGGTTATAAATGGGAAGGCAGCAGGTGCAGGACTGCTCAAGTCCACTAGAGCTCAATTATACCATCGCCATGCAAGGGACGCTGGAACCGAACTATAGGGCTGAGTGTTGACCCTGCTGGGCTTGGACTTGCTTCAGTTCCATCCTTGCTTTCTGTATCCCCATTCCTGTCTTTTGGACTAGAAAAGGTCATTTGAGGACTTCTGAGAGATAATCCTTTCCTATGCTGACAATATGTAATCCTCTTGTTGGTTAATAATAAAGCTGAATAGGCCCATAGGTAGGCAGAATAAGGCTAGACAGGAAAGTCAAACAGAGATACAGGGAGAAATAAGGGTGGAGTCATGGAAAAGATGAGTCAGCCCCTGGGGAGGCAAAATGCCAGAGAACAGGTAAAGCTATAAGGTCCCATGGCAAAATGTAGATTAATAAAAACGGATTAATTTAAGTTATAGGAGCTAGTTAATAAAAGCCTGAGCTATAGGCCAAACATTCTATAATTAATATAAGCTTTCATATATTTATCTGGGACCAGGTAAGCAGGACAAAAGAAAAGCTCTGCCTCCATTTACAGAAGACTGTTTTGTTTTCTGTTGTTGTGATAAACACCATAATCAAAAGCAAGTAGAAGAAAAGGTTTATTTCAACTTATAACTTTAATTTTATTCTTAATGTGTCTGGGTGTTTTGTCTACATGTATGTCTGTGCACCAGTGTGATGCCTGGTGCCCACGGAGGCCAAAAGAAAGAGTAAATCCCCTGGAAACGGAGTTACAGATGGATGTGAGCTACTACATAGGCTCTAGGGATCAAACCTGGCCCTCTGGGAGAGCAGCCAGTGCTCTTAATCTCTGAGCCATCTCTCCAGCCACTGCGTACACACACACACACACACACACACACACACACACACACACACACTTATAGTGCATAGTCCGTTATAAGAAAGTCAGGGCAGGACCTTGGAAGCCGAAACTGAGCACATGGAGAAATGCTGCATACCAGTTTCTTCTCATAGCTCTCTCAGCCTGCTTTCTTACACCATCCAGGAACATCTGCTCAGGAAAGGCACCATCCACTAGGCTGGGCCTCCACTAGGCTGGGGCCTCCCACATCCACTATTAATCCAGAAAATGCTCTATAGACTTGCCTACAGGCCAGTCTGAAGATGTCTTCTCAATTGAGAGTCCTTCTTCCCAGATGACTGTAGCTTCTGCCAAGTAGACAAAACACTAGCCAGGACAATGACAAAGCTGTGGACTTCCCTTGAGGAGTGGTAGGACCTGGCTATCATTTGGGGACCCTTTACAGGATATGATGTTGCAGAAGTGCAGCAGCCTGGTGTCCCCTGGGTGCTACACAAACAAACTTGAGAGAATTTGTAAGCTATCGTATGGATTTGAGTTACAGTGTACAGCAGAATCCTGTGGGATAATGCTCTTGGACACTGTAAAGATTTGTCACTCATATTGGTTTAATAAATAAAACACTGATTTGCCAATAGCCAGGGAGGAAGTATAGGCTGGGTGACCAGACGAGGAGACTTCTGGGAAGAGGAAGGCAGAGATGCAGTCACCAGCCAGACTTAGAGGAAGCAAGATGAGAATGTCTCACTGATAAAAGGTACCAAGGCCAAATGGTTTATAATTAATATGAGCCTTTGTGTGTTTCCTTGGGACTGAATGGCTGCAGGATTGGGCAGAACAGAAACTTCCATCTACAGCAAAGGACTCCAGAACCCAAGGGAGGAGCCCAGTGGAGACCAGCCAGGAAGATGAGGAGAGATATTTTTGGAATGCTGTAATCACTAGGAGCAACACATCAAATGAAGAGATGGTTAGGTTTAGTGGGACTCAGGATCAAGTCCAATCTGAGCAACAGAACAAGACTCCTACAACACACACACACACACACACACACAATTTCTCTTATAAGCCTCATGACAGGAGCAGCCATGGAACCATAAGAAAAGAATGTCAAGGACTTTCAACAGAACTTCAAACTCTTCTGGCATTAGAAATCCCCTAAGTGTGCTGAACATGGGACACAATGTAGGGAGACACACGGCCATAGCTCACATGGGTCTGCATCAAGTGCTCACACAGAAGCAAGACAAAAATATACGGTGCAGAAAAGGCATTCCGCCACCCGTGACACATACACATATTCACCAGCACAGCCCTTGTGGGGAGAGTGCATCAGAATTTTAAGAATGAGTTGGTCTGGAGATGTACCTCAGAGGCGCTCTGCTAGCTAAGCCTGTGTTCCTGTTTTGTGTTAGAAGATCCTTACAGGCTGGAGCACCAGACACCAGGCACACAGTGGTGCTTAGATAAACATGCAAGAAACACCCATACACATTATATATCTAATAATATAAATATGCATACATATATACATATACACATACATTTTAATTAGAAGGTTCTGGGGCAAGAGAAGTCACTCAATGGTTAAGAGCACTTGTTTGATTTACTCCCAGCACCTACATGGAAGCTCATAAATCATCCGTAATGCCAGTTCCAAGGGATCCAATGTCCTCTTCTGCCCTCTGCAGGAACACAATGGAGCACATACATGCAGGCAAAGCATCCATACACATAACTAACAGGTTTCTGCAGCTCATCTAAACTGTCAACATCTATACTCAAGCCAAAGCAGTCATCTTGAGAAGTGGCTGTAAATTCAGAATCTGTGACTGGGAAGGGGTACCTCTTTGATCACTTTCAATGAATCTTCATACTTTTCTATTTGAGACAAGGCCTTGATCCATAGCCCAGGCTGACTTTAATAGTGTATTCTACCCCAGGATCATCTATATTCATGATCCGTCTGCATCATCCTCCTGAGGACATGATCAGAGACACTATCATGACCAGCCACGGATTTCTTTAATGTGAAAGTCTCAGTGAAATTTCCAATTTCTAGACTTCATAAATTTATGAAAGAAAATGTCAATTAATATAAGTTGGATATTAATTTTCAAACAGAATGATTAAATCCAGCTCTGGAAGTTAAAAGATATGCCAACAACAAAACATGTTGAAAACACTCAAAAAACAGTGATGGGGGAAAAAAGTCCATATGACGAAAATGGCGGAGTCTCCGCCTGCTTACTCTGCCCCTGGTAAATCAATGCCGGCAGGCTGTTTCCCAGGGCATCCTTCCAGAAGCCTCTCCAAGCCTGGCCAACGTCATCAACCATCACATAGGCATGTGGCCAACTGATGGGAGCAGGGGACTCGCCTCTTTCTGGCTCTGGAATCTCTCTCCTGGGCTGTTACCCTCAATTTCTACGGTAGATGAGTCACCAAATCTCCAAAGTTTCTGAACCTTTGGTAGGTCTAATTCTCTGAGCCATGAACCACTATGTTATCTACTTACCAAAAGGCCTCACAATAGAAATTTGAGGAAGAAAAGGGCTTTGGGCTCACGGACTGAAAGGCACAATAGGGGAAGTATGAGGTGGCTGGTCACACATATCCACAGTCAGGAAGCAGAGCCGGGTGAACTTGGGTACTGATTTATGATAAGCTCCTTAAAATACCAGCCCAGTGCCTCCCAGCCATGCTGGCTCCCCCTCTTCTCCCAACCTGGGCAGTGTCATCTCTTATGGACCCTGTGTAGTAGACCATCTCCACCTTATTGCTAGAAGAAATACAAAGCCCAGACACTATCCTTAGTATGTTTTCCTGACTTTCTTCTGAGGGGACAGTGGCAAAAAGATAATCCTCAGTTGGACTCTATAGCTCTGTGGCTTTCAGGCTTTCCTCTGTGTCCCTGCCTATACCAGGAGATCTTCAAGAGGCTTACTTCCCAGGGCTGCCGAGTCCTAAAAGGAAGAGTTCTCAGAACTATGCTGAACTTCAGAGGTGCTCAGTCCTGGTGAAACACTTTCGGCAATGTCCACCTGTAGCTAAAATTTCTTCTGTGGGGGAATGTAAGCAAAAGCCACCTTCCCTCCAAAGAGTCCAATGAAAAGCCGAGGCACAATTCCACCAAAGTTCACTCTGGGGAACCAAAGAGTTTATTGGACTTCCTTACAGAGCATAGGTGAGAAGTTGCTTACAGGGATGTGGGTACTCCTCCCACAACCAGCTCAAGCATTACCCAGCAGAGATGCTGGCTTTCCTATAGGCCCATGCAATTAAAGCAGCCAGGTGGCAGGGAACAGCTGGATAGTCAGGTGAGACGTCAATGTGCCTTTCCTCCTCTCTATGTAGGATGTAAACTGTAAGAGAACCTAGCTGGGATGATATTTTGCAAGGAGCACACGTCAATGTCCCAAGATGCCAGTTGCTTAGCTCAGAAGATAACCACAACGCTACCCTTTCCAAGTCCTCATCTTTCAAGGCAATGCCATTCCTGGCCTGTATCCTTGCAGAATTTTATACAAGCCTGCTTGTGTTCTCTGGCCTTTCACTCTCCCAGCCATGTTCCTTCTTAGGATGTCACACTGGTGACCAGAGAACTCCACTTAAAACTGCTTCACCAAGGTCCCAGAAAACCTTGCCACAGTCTTAGAACCGTCCTTGCCCTTCCATAACTTCTTTCCCCAGTCAAAGCTGACACCAGGATTTGTCAGGACCCTTGGGCTGGGCTCCCTGCACATCCTCTCGTACAGTATCCTTATTCTGACTGGATACCACGCAGAAGGCTGATCCACCTGCTCAACATGCAGCAGACGCTCACAAAACACAACCTTGCTTCCCTCCATCTTTGTTCTCAGAGAACTGGGTATAGAAGCAGGAGGTAGAGTCCTTCAAATGGACCAAGCAATACCTACTCCAGGATGACTAACCAGACACTGCTGGTGGCTAATAGACATGGTACCTCTCAGGTTCCCATCCATGAACTGCCATGCAACCTAGAATTCAATGTAGGAAACTGTAGGCCTTGTAGTTTCTTGTAGGTATCAGCATCTACCGGCCTCTTAAATGTCACCTGCCACTCTGGTGGTCACCTAGGGAGACATGTGCTGAAGCCCTTAGATGAACGACCCTGAAGGTAGCACACTTGTCTTGAGGTCCTCTGAGCACCATGTTCTGACACCATACTCCTGCATCTATGAACTAGATAGTCAAGATTCCTAGGAGGACCAGCTCATCCACCCTCACCTTCTAAAATACAGTACCCAGTACCATAGAATTTCCAGAATAGCTCCACTCTTGTCAATCATGTTTTTTTTCACATCCTGAGTAGAAATGGTCTACCCAAGACAAAGCTCAACTTTGCTAATCAGTCAGAGGCAGGCCATGGGCACAACCTGGTCCAATGTGAGCCAAGAGCTCTGGAGTTACTCTAAATGAAGCCAGAAGAATTGAAAGCAGGGACTCAGCTATAAGCACACACATGTTCACAACACTCTTCATGACAAACAAAAGATGGAGCCATGCCAACTGTCAAAGAACTGACAGATGAATAGTGGTCTGATGCATTCTAGATGGCAACGGATCTTGAGGGCACAGTCAATGGAAGCCCAATCGCAGAACGAGTATACAGGATTGCATGTAACTGAGGTCCCCAGAGCAGTCAACTTTATAAGACAATGGTTAGTGGGTGTTGGCTGTGAAGGAGAGGAATGGGGTGTGTTTAATGAGGACCTTGGAAAAGCTCTGGAGATGGATGGGGGTGACAGTGCTATGAGGGAATGTAATGCCGCTGATCTGTACACACAAAAGCTTTACGGCGGTGAACTTCCTGTTTCGTGTATTTTATCACAGTAAGAAGAAGGAAGTGGCTAAAGAGAGAATTCAGTGGTTAAGATCACCAGATTCTTTCACAGAGGACCCAGGGTCAGTTCGCAGTACCCACGCAGTAGCTCACTACCATAGTGGCTAACTCCAGTTCTAGGGGATCCACTGCCCTCTTCTGGCTTCCTCAGGTACTGTGTACACAGAGCTCCCTCCCCCCATATTCAGGCAAGACACCATATACATAAAAAATAAATAAAATATTTTTTTTAAAAGAGGGAAACATCTAACATGACTTCTCAGTCACGAATGTACCTGTAATTTTCCCTTGCCTGATCTTCTGAACCTTGTAGCGAATGGACGTCCCCACCAGCAGGTAGACATCATAGGCTGGATTCAGAAGGATATTCTCCAAAATCAGCAGCCTGACTTCCGCAGGGCGAACATTCTTAGCACAGAGAAAAGGAGAAAGAAGGTGAGGTGGGGTAAGGAACGGGAGCAGAGGAATTGTGGGTAAGAAAGGTTTAAGGCATTTTTCTTTTTGGGGTGATGGTGATATGATGTGTGTGTGTACGTGTGTGTGCGTGCGTGTGTGTGCGTGCGTGTGTGTGTGTTTTAATGAGTATGGATGTGGTGTTTAGACTGCATGTGTGTCTGTGCACCACATGCATTCCTCATTCCCACTAAGGCCAGAAGAGGGTGTTGGATCCTCTGGAAATGGAGTTATAGACGGTTATGAGCTACCATGTGAGTAATGGAACCAAACCCAGGTCCTCTGGAAAAGTAGCAAGTGCTTTTAACTGCTGAATCATCTCTTCAACCGACAGTTGCTTTGTGTTGTTGTTTAGATTTTTTTAACATTTATATTCTCTTATGTGTATACATGTGTGTCTCTGTGTGTATATGCTACATGTGTGAGTGTGCCTACGGAGACCAGGGGATACCCTATATCTAGATTCTGAGCCACCTGACGTAGTTATTGGGAAATGAACTTGAGCTCTTTGTAAGATCAGCAAGCACAATTAACTACTAAGCCATCTCTACAGCCCAATTCATTATACTTTTATGCAGAGCTGAGGAGTGATATGAGGACTGGCCCATACTAGGTACACAGCTCAGGTACAGCTAAAGCCCCAGAACTGTTTAATTTTTTGACATCTGAGTATGTCCTTACTGAGACATGGAGAAATAGGATATCACTTGTATCTCCTAGACCCCAGGGGAATCCCATGGGTATGGTGCCACGATGCATTCAAAACGGTCACTGCCAAAAACATATGACTGTTTCTTTCCCACGTCCTATCTTGATTTAAAATGACAGTAACTACACAGAAAGGAACCAGAGGAGCCAAGAGCAATGTCTACAGATGCTGTGGCTACCAGTGCTCAGGCTCTCGCTCTCACTCCACAAATGCTCAGAGGTCCAGCATGACCGGAAAGGGGGAGGACTGTGTGTACTCAGTTCCTACTCCCTGGTCTCTTCCCCAGCTCACCCCTCAGGTCCAGTCTAGACCTCAGGAAACAACCTGAGAGACTGAGCAGAAGGATGATGGTCTCCTGTCCAGCGTACCCTGGGTGCCAGATTCCCCAGGAGCTGTGGCTTTCACTGTCGGAGAAAACTAATGGCAGAAATGATGCTTGTTGACAGAAATGACAGTAGACCTGGAATTTTCTGGGTGGATTTATGGTCATTTTCCATCTCCATAGATTTGCTTCAGCACCCCAATGGCCTACACAGGTCTGGACACAGGGCAGGTGCTGCCTAGCAAGGCCAGCAGGAAAAGCCTTTTACTAACTGGGGAAAGGTAGGGAGAAGCAACCACCCACAAATCGCCACAGAGCCAGTCTCAGATGGTGTGCCCCTGCGTCAGGATGGGAAGCACTTCCTGGAAATGAGGTATCTCCTTCAAAACTGGGGAGCAGATGCTGTGACATTTGTGACACTGACTCCTGGAGCTTCGGCCTCCTTTCCCTATGCCATGGCTCACACATCAAACAAATGGAAAGACACAGAAGTCCTAAGTCCCTCGAGTTTGTTCTGTAGTCCAGTGTCAACCTTACCCCACGGTGGGGACAGCACAGTGAACTCAGGCCCACCTTGTAGACAGCCTCCTGAATGCGAGCCTTGAGCCTGGAGCTTCCAGTCTTCATCCCAGACACTAGGATGGTATCGCCCTGCTTGGCTGCCTTCTCCATCTCTGAGATGTAGGAAGGCGGGATATACGTAGATTCCAAGAAGGTGAGGATTCTGAAAGGAGAATGCATCATGAGACCTGAGCATAGAATTTCTCAGAACCCAGTGTGGCATTCATCATCATCAGGGTCGCCTCCTGATAGACCCCTGAATAAGGGGTGCTGATGTCACAAATCATACGGCCTGAAAACATTAGAAACACATCTTTGCTACTGCCTGAGTCAGAGCAGCAATGTGTCTGTGGAATACACCTGGTCTTGGGAATGGACACTCTATCAACACCCATACGTGATGACGCACACTGGAATTTGAGACAATCAGCTGAGTCCACAAGGAAAACTCACATTAAAAGGCAAACCCAAGGCCCCAACTTAAAGAGAGTCAGTAATGCTGATCAGCTCAGCAAAAAGATCACGTAGTGAACCCTTCTGGCTTATGTGTCCCTACCTTGTCTTTCTTTCATCCAGCAATTCACAACAAGCCCCCTGCTCTGCCAAAAAGGAACAGCTTGCAGGACAAGCTTACTGTCTCCCCAGGATCAATCCTGAGCTGTGCTAAGCTGCGGTTAATCATCCAATAGCTCAGTGACAGAGTGCGACCTACTGTGCTTGTGAAGGTCAGAAGAAGGTGCTGGATTCCCTGGAACCAAAGCTACAGACAGCTATGAGCTACAAGGGTGCTGGGAATCAAACCTGAGTCCTCTGCAAGAGTAGCCAATGTTTTTAGCCGCTGAGCCATCTCTCCAGCCCCATTTCCTGGTCTTGATAACTGTATTGTAGATACTCAAGAAAATATCCTAATGGTATTGCAAACACAGTAAAATGAGCAAAGGTGATAAGACTTCTCCTAGGCATCAGGCCCTCAGTAATTCAGGAAAAAGTTTTCTACGCTACATTGGCATTTTCTGTAGGTTTTAAATTGAATCACTCCACTACCACTCCAGCCAACAGACAAAGCCTTTAAATGTAAGAAGTATGTCTTAGGAAAGAAACTTAAAAAGAAAAAATTTCTTTTACATTTATTACCACCCCACCCTGCACGTGCATGTGTGTGTGTGTGTGTGTGTGTGTGTGTGTGTGTGTGTGTGTGTGTCTCAAGTAAGAAGGTCAGAGGACAATTTGCAGGGGTCAATTCTCCTTCTTCCATGTGGCATGACCTGGGGACTTACATCATCTTGGTAATAAGACCCTTTGCCTGCCAAGCCATCTTGTTGACTCAGAAAGAACTTTTCATTCTGTCAAACATACATTTGACTCATCACAGGCTCAGCAGCTTCCATGCTGGATAAAAGAGATCTACAGAGGTCTGAGTAAAAGTGTCAACTGAGCCACTTACCAACAGGCCCACTCTCTCCAAACCTCAGTTTCCCTGGCTGGAAAGTAGAAAGGTCAGAGGTAGCATGGGCCAGACAGATGCTGGGGGAGGGGTCCAGATGCACTGACACCCTCTCTTTATGAGTCTGTCTGTACTCTATGTTGGAGACCCAGCCTGTCCTAAAAACTGTTTTTGTTGCTGGCCTTTCCTCTTAGCCAGAACTTGCCTCCCTTTAACTTTCTCTCCAGGGAAGCACTTCCCTCTAGGGTCACCCACATGTCCCTTGTACGCCAATTCCAGAGTTCTGTGTCTTCCTTGTTCAGCTAGATATCCCAATCTCTCTGACAAGTTCCCATAGAATATATCACAATGCACCACAGAGGCTGCTTGCATGATTGGGAAGCACTAAACTCTTCCCAATCAGTTATTGTAAGCACCAAGCATCCTGGGAGGTGCCCTAGCCTCTTCATTGACAGGAGAAAGCCTAAGGACCTCCAATTTCTGCAGCCACTCAATGGTAGCCAGGGCTTGTTGCAAAGCCTCTTACCGTAGTGCATTGTGGGAGTCTGAGAATCCGTTGGCCTCTGTATCCTTCACAATTGTCCAATCAAAGACCAGCCCTGCCAGGGTGCTGAAGGTATTTCCTGTAAAAGAATTTAGAGGCAGAAACGCATGAGTTTGCTCCCTAGGGTACAGGGACAGGGAGATGACAATTCTGACTCCATGCAGACACAGTGCTCAGCACCACACCCCTGCAAGGTACACACCATGACCTCCTTTTCAGAAAGGGGAAACTGAGGCTCAAAGGAATGGTAGTACTTGCTTCTTACCATAAAAGGCTCAGCCAAGATTTGAACTCAGGCCTGTCCCTCCCCACTTAACCTTGAACCCTCTGTAGGTATAGATACTTTAGGAGGTCACTGACACCTAAGCTATTAATTCTCCTCCTTGTCATCTCCTGAAGAAAGAATGCTTCCCTTCAAGGTACAGGAGCATGGGAATGCATCTCACCAGCAGGGGCCACCAGCAGGGAGAGCAAGGCAAAGCTTCTCACCTTACTGGAGTCAAGAATTAAGGACAGAGGAAAGAAATGGAGACAAGATACAGAACCCAAGGGCATGATCTCAATGGCTGTTCAGCCTGGTACCATCTCCTGAGTTTGCACCCTGACGAAAGCTCATGAAGCCATCAACTGACAAGGTCAAATCCTTCATGACCATTCTCGGAACACTCCTGCACCTGTGTCCAAGTCAACAAGAGCCTATGAGAGACAGTTCAGACCCAAATCATAAAATAGGATCTTTACTTAGTCAGACCACCCTGATCTCTACCCAAGATCTCAAAGGCCAAATCAGAGGCTAGAGGGCTGACTCAGGGGTTAAGAGTGTTGACTGCTCTCCCAGGAGACTCAGGTTTGGGCCCCAAAATCCACATCAGGAGGCTCATAACTGCCTGTCACTCCAGTTCCGGGGAATCTGACGCCCTCTGGATTGTCTGGGCACCTGCATGCAGGTGGTATAGCATGTGAACTCAGGAACATACATACACATAAATACAGATTAAAGTAAAAAGTTTTTGTTTTTAAAGCCCAAATCAAATCACACTTAGCAAAAAGACCAGACAAAGATGGTCTTTACCTTTACTTCCAGGGGAGACTAGAGGAAGGGGGCCCTCTTCTTAAAGTTCCTTGGACATCTTTCCACATCTGGACAGGTAAGCCTCATCCAGAAAGGGTGAGGGTACAGAGAAGTGTTGAACAGACAAAAAGTTATGGTTATAAAACACTAAGGAAATCCTTGGACCAAAGAAGCTTGTTTCCCTAACACCACGAGGCAGATACTGAAATCCACACCTTGAACATGCATGGCAAGGACGTCAGAGGTGCTCTCATCAACCCAGCTGCTTTCATTGCATGGGGACTAAGCCCTTTCTACACCTCAGAGACAAGGTGCACACTACCTCACAGCCCCTTTCTGGGACACAGCTAGGACCACAGGAACCTCTTTTTTCCCCCCATGGAAAGCCCACACAGCCCTAGGCTAGTCCTTTCCTAGCTCCTCACGGCAGAACCAAACAGGCTGACCCCGTAGGATGCTGATGGAAACAAGAGAATACCTTGTGATCCATTTAGGTTATACAATCACTACTAGCCATTCAATATGATAACCTAATGGGTGGTCTACTTCCTTGACCATGGCCATTTGCATTATCAAGAGTACTCTAGGAGTTCCTCCTGCTTCACTCCAGACCCCTTCTTTCTATTATAAAATGGGACCAAAAACTCCACCCTATGGATCTACTGGAACAATTCAAGAAAGTGTCTCCAGTGGGCCACAGAGATGGCTTAGTGATTAAGAGTCACTTAGAGAGGTTATGCATTTAGAGAGGATATGAGTTTGGTTCCCAGCACCCACATTGGTAAACAGTCACCAGTAATTCCAGGTTCTGACCTCCAAGAGTACCTGCACTCCTGTGCACAAATCCACACATACACATAATTCAAAATAAATCTTGCAGGAGGGAGAAAGTGTCTCCAATAAGCAGGAGGGAGGCACCCCACAAGAGGCCTGTCTCATAGAATGGGGCAGCACTATGGCTCCTGGGGTGAATTGTTAGCACCTCTCTCACCCTACCCTGTTTCCCACATTCACAAGATTAGAGGAGACAGATGTGGTGACTCCCAGAGTAGGAAGAACATCTTAAATTTCACCAAATCGGAAGGATGTGCATGGGGAACTGACTAGAATTTTCCAGGCCCTTTGTATTTGCAGATGTGGGTTTTTTATTCAAGGCAGTAGAAAGTGCCAGAAGGTTAGAAGAAAAAAAAACCAAACAAACAAAAAACAGGAGACCCTTCCCAAGGTAGGGAACCAGCTGAGGGCATGCTTCCTCAGGGTGTGAGCTAGCTCAAAGGGTCTTAAAACCCTGCCCTATAACTTGGGGCACAAATGGGCCAGGAACAGCCAACTACTGGTTTTTCCCGCTAGCCATTCCACCACCAAATGGCATCCCACCTGGGTTGGGATGTAGAGAACTCAAGCCACATCCTTCCTTCCTAAATGGGTGGTCCTAGCTACACATGCACCCAACGCACCCCACCAAGATTCCTACAGGTAGAGGGTGTAAATGGTTAAGAATGAGGAAAGGGAACAGAAGGAAAGTGGCATAGAAGCCATTCCAGGATGCATGAAGGTGGCAAGAATGCAGCACCCAGAATTGCGAAGGCTCCATGTCACCAGCACACATTCCACTGTTCAGAGTCCACAATTATGGACTTCCAGAGAGCAGAATTTGAGCATGAAGTATGAAGCCTAGCTGGCCCCTTCTGAGCATAGGACCCTGCAGGAACCTGTCCTGTGTGCAGCGTGGACACTGATTACTCCTAACAAAATAAAACCACAGGAAGCCATACAATGGCTCCCTTGCTGTGGCCCACAGCACTTCAAGAAGGGAAAGTGAGGGAGGGACCACCAAGTAAGCCTTCCCCAAGAGTGACATGGAGGTAGAGTGGGGTTATGTGTTTATAGGATGCAAAAGGCAAAATGGCCTCACAGATCAGGCCCAAAATCATGCTTCTCCACTTGAGAAGTAGTTATGAGCACCATGTAACCCACAGAACCCTTGACCCCAAAGCCTCCCAGTCAAGAGATATAAACAAGGAGACTCAGGAGCTCAGAAGTCAGAGGACATATCTCTTCTCTCTTCTGTCCTAGTCCATAGCACAGAAGGGAGGAGAGCCACAGAAAAACATTATGCAACTCAAATGAACAAACACATGTCCGATGCTCACTGGCTCCAAAGTCCAGAAGTAGTGGGAAGAATAAAGCCAAGAGCTAAGCTCAACAAAGTAAAACAAGCCCTGAACACCAAGGCCAGAAAGGCCTGAGAGAAGTCAGCGGGAAAGAGCAAACTGCGCCTGGGAAGCCAGGGAAGCCAGGGCAGACAGGGAGGAAGAACACTTCAGCAGAAAGGCCTGGAGGATGTAAGGCTCTGACAGCAAAGACTTGGGCCCAGAACCCCCATCTCAAAGGCACAGCACGAGCACAGGAATGAGGGTATCTCTGGGGACCTGGAGCATCACTCTGGAGACACACTGCAAACAACATCATGTCAAAGGGCAGTGTATTCGTTCCCAGCTCTTAAACCGTGGCTTGTTTCCGTGACTAAATGTGGGGTCCACAAAAAAACATTTCTACATAGGGGCAATGACCAGAAAATAATCAAAGCTCAAATGTGTAATGTTGTACCACATAACTTTACTGCAATCTTGGTTCTGAACATGCAACATGTGCACTTTGGTAGGCATTTTGTTCTGTTTTGTTTTTACTGAAACAGGGTCCCACTGTGTTGACCAGGCAAGTGTTGAACGCACAGAAGTCCACCTGCCTCTGCTTTCTTAGGGATAGAATTAAAGGCATGGGCAACCACATCTGGCTAACATGAACACTTTACATGGGGCATTCCACTGTGCTCAGATTTGTAAGCACCATGTATTACAAATGCAATGTTTTAATATATGTACAAAGTTCTCTGTTCTTAAAAATATCATAATTGGGTCAAAAGAAACAACTCAGTGTTTAAGAACACTGGCTGCTTTTCCAGAGGACCAGGGTTCAATGCCCAGTACCCACATGGCAGCTCACAACTGTTTGTACCTCCTGACCAGGGGATCCCACACCTTCACACAGACATACATGCAGGCAAAACATCAAAGTACAAATAAATAAATAAATAAATATCATAATTGTTTAAGAAAAACAAGGATTTTTTTCCATATTTTCCTGACATTCCTCGACACATATCAAATTGGTTTATCTCCGGTGTTATATCTTGTTATAATTTTGATTTTAAAAATTGTTCCATGAGGCTAGCCCAGTGGGACATGCCTGGAATCCCAGCACTTGTGCAGTAGAGACAGGAAGAACAGGGGTACAAGACATCCTCAGCTATAGCAAGTTTGAGGCCAGCCTAAACTGGCCCTGTCTCAATCCTTCTCTCACCTCAAAATATTGCTATTTGAGTTGCCAACTAAAGCTGCATAGAAAATTGGTATCTGAATTTTGGCTTGGGATTTCTGAAATGGCCCTAAAAGCATTTCTCCCATCTTGCACTATTTATGCAAAGCAGCATTTCCAGCACTTAGAACTCAAAAAACCAAAACATCCATCAGCTCTGAAAGGCATAGTAGACACTCTGTCACTCTGTGTCCTACAGAATCAAATACCCAGATGGGATTTATTTCTTTATGGAAAAGCAAGCAAGTACATCTTGTTGGTCTGCAAATTTGCTTTCAGCTCTGATAAATGATAAAAGTATACAAACACAAAAGCATTGTTTCAAAATAAATGCATTATTTATTATGAGTAAAAAATTGACTTAATGCTTACTTTGAGTGTTTTTTTAAAAGATTTATTTATTATGTATACGATATTCTGCCTGCAAGTATGCCTGCAGACCAGAAGAGGGCACCAGATCGCATTACAGATGGTTGTAAGCCGCCACGTGGCTTACACGTGAATTGAACTCAGAACCTCTGGAACAGCAGTGTTCTGAACCTTTGAGCCACCTCTCCAACCCTACTCTGAGTTCTTATACACCTGAGACTACATGAAAATTGCTCAGGCAAAAAAAAAAAAAAAAAAAAAGGGGGGGGGCTGCAAGAGGAGAATGTTTAAGGGGTCCTGTGACAGTCCAGTTCCAGTTTCTAAAACAGAACACATCTATGACAGAGCAATACAGTTTGGATCTTGAAGGCCCCCAAAGACTTGGTCACCAGCCTGTGGCACCATTGAGAGTGGGGGCATGCCATTGCAGGAGATACTGGAAAGCAATAGGGTCAAACAACCATGGACTAAAACTTCTTAACTCATGAGCCAAAGTAAACCTTTCTTTGTTCTAAGTTGATTCTTCAAGTATTTAGTCAGAGTAGAATGCTAACACAGGTAATGTATAAAGTTTGCTTTAGCTCATGATTCAAGAGAATGGATATGCAAAATTGGTTGTCACATCCAGTGAAGACCTCATGTCAAGATATCTCATGAGGGACCAGGGACATGGCTAACAGATACAGTACTTTCCTAGCATGCATGAAGCCCTTGGTTTGAATCCCAGCACAACAGAAAACTAGCTGTGGTAGAACATGCCTATAATTCTGTTGACAGAGGTTTCTGTCCCCTCTGGTTCTGCAGCCATTTAGTCCCAAAGAAACACACAGAGGTCTACATTAATTATAAACTGGTTGGCCTAGTAGCTCAGGCTTCTTATTAACTCATATCTTATATTGGCCCATAATTCTTATCTGTGTTAGCCATGTGCCTTGGTACCTTTATCAGTGAGTGAGGTGTTCTCATCTTGCTTCTTCTGCATCTGGGTCATGACTGCAGACCTTTCCTCTTCCCAAAATTCTCCTGTTCTCATCACCCCGCCTATACTTCCTGCTTGGCTACTGGCCAATCAGTGTTTTATTAAATTAAATTATATTAAACCAATACAACTGACAAATCTTTAAAAGGTATAAATAAGATCATTGTTCCATAGCACATCCCTTCCCTGTTTTTTTCCAAACAACAATTCTGAATCTAATCTCCTTTGTTTAGCTTTCTTCCTGATCATTATCTATAACAACTTGTAACCAACAAACTAAATAAAGAAAAACATCAATAATCCATTTTTTGGGAATGCAGGCATAGTTTTCTAGGCTACTTCTTGCTGATTAGGGGTGCTGATAATCTTATGGGGACATAAAGAAAATTTAGAATTATGATCAAGTCCTGACTGGAGTATACTGTGAGGCTTGATCATCTCAGCCAGCAGTCTTGAAACTGTTCTGGATGTAGAACTCATAAATCTGGGCCATCTGCGCCTATCAGAGATTTCTCAGCGGGTCTTCCTTGATCAAATCTGATTTTTCTTAGCCCAGAATGCATCCACAGCCTTTCATTTCCTGTGGAAACAGAAACAAAACCTCTTCTTCAAAGTAACATATGTTTTGATTTAAATTTTGAAGTCAAGAAATTTTCAAAATATATGTTGAATTAATCCAGCAGCATTTATAATCAAATGTCTTTTAGCAGCTGTTGCTCCTTCCTCAGCACTCAAAGATAACACAATAACATACAGTATCCAGACCTTCTCTGTATTTTCCATTTTTATGTGGCTTTATTTTAAACTTTATTTATTTTTTTTCTTTTTAGTTTTTTTGAGACTAGGTTTCTCTGTGTATCTTTGGCTGTCCTGGCACTCACTTTGTAGACCAGGTTGTCCTTGAACTCAGAGATCTGCCTGCCTCTGTCTCACAAGTGTTGGGATTAAAGGTGTGTACCATCAGACCCAACTACTCTTCTCTTTCTTTTTTATTTTAAGGACTTTATCCTTTTTCTTTTCTCTCCCAAGCCTAGATATATTTTTAAACACACTGTAAACCATTCAGAGGTTTTCTTCGTCTTTGTCTATCTTTACTGTATATCTCTTTTTTATCTGACCACATGAGTCTTTAATTTGCTAAGTGATATGGCTAGGATTAAAGCTGTGGTTTTGACAGCTGGATCCACCCCATTCCTTAGCTTTCTGAGAGTCTAGTCTCATGGCATAGGTACTGGCTGGAGCCATGTTTATTACCACAACTCTATGGCATTTCTGTAGGCCCATATTTCATACAAGACATTTGCAGCCAGGTTCTCTGGCCATGCTTGGTTTCCAGGTCAATGCTGTCCTGCCAGAAAGCTGTAGCCATCTAACAAAGGCTCAGGATGTATTGGTCCCTCTCTTTTGCTACTCTGTAGATTGCCTGGGGAGAGGTATGGATTCCAAGCTGGTGACTGAGTTGTAGGAGTGATTGTACTCCTAGTGTCCCCCAGAAAGAGAATATTAATGAGTTTCCACCTTGGTTTACCTGGGGGAATAAAAGGTGTTTGAATAATAAACATGGGGGATCTTCAGGAATGAATGAAGCCTGAAATGCCCTTCCGATATTGCTGTGTGAACTGTGTCTCAATTTTTCCCGTGCCTCAGCACAAGGCCAGTCAGAGAAAAGTAGTTTTTATGTTGGAGCATCGGACCCTGACACATTTCAAGGTCCCTACCACCACCAAGAAGCATGCTGCCAGCTATTCATAAACACCATTTAAGTGTTTGCTGGTGGGTCCTCTTAAAACAGCTGGAAAGTTTTTGAAGCTAAAGCTGAGTCAGAAAGCCTATCTTAAATGAGATGCACTTGCCTACAGCAAACAGAGCACACCCAAGAAAATGCTGCTACCAAGAAGTCTTGCTTAACTCTGTTCTTTTGTGTCTAGAATTACTTCCCAGCTCTCTCAGATTTTAAGTGGATTCAGCTGTCCACACTGGTGCCATTTTTTTGACAGAGATTTCTGTCCCCTCTGGTCCTATAGCTGTTCAGTCCCAAAGAAACACACAGAGGTCTGTTGTATAAACTGTATAAACTGGTTGGCCTAGTAGCTCGGGCTTCTTATTAACTCTTATAACTTACATTAGCACACAATTCTTGTCTATGTTAGCCTTGGTACCTTTATCAGTGATGTGTTCTCATCTTGCGTCCTCTGCATCTGGGTCACGACTGCAAACTGACCTTTCCTCTTCCCAGAATTCTTCTGTTCTTATCGCCCCACCTATACTTCCTGCCTGGCTACTGGCCAATCAGCGTTTTATTAAATTAAATTATATTAAACCAATACAACTGACAAATCTTTAAAAGCTATAAGATCATTGTCCCACAGCATAATTCCATCACTCTAGATGCAAAAGCAAGGGGATCTGAAATTCAAGGTCATCCTCAGCTACATAGTGAATTTGAAGTCAGCCTGGGCTACATAAGAGCCTGTTTCATAACAAACACGTTGCTTCAATGTGGTGAAAATAAAGGTTAGACAGGCAGATGGCAGATTTGCCTAGGTGTCAAATGAACAAAACAAAGCTAACTAGGCTGATCCAGCAAGAACTGCATTGGTCCCTCTTATGACCGAATCAGCTCTTAAAGGGGCCACCACTCCTGAGCTCTCATACTCTGAGGACAGAACATTAACTTGAGTTTCAGGCAGGCAAATCACATTCAGACCGCAGCAGGCAGATGGTCGATGCAGAGTGCAGAGAGCTGCCAACAGCCAGGAAAAGTACTGCAGCAGGAGAGAATCAGAGCAACAGCGGCATACTCTGCCACCCATGGGCCATGTGACCTGGGTCAGTTACCACAGCTTCCTTGTCTATGCAATGGGCATTACCAAACTTGCTTGCAGCCTAGCATAAGGACTGGCATCCACAGGCTCTCACACATCTGATAAGTTGCAGAGCTAGTGTTGAGTAACACCAGGGACCTAGAGAAGACACTTACAAGGTCAAGGTCACTCACAGAAGAGTTGTAGACCAAAACAGACGACAAAGGTCAAAGCATGTCTGGCTGAGGAAAGTCAATCAGAAAGCATATCACTCAGCTGCTTCTTTTGTTTTTTTTTTTTAATCTTCATGGATCATCTTTATTAAATGACAAAGATTAAAAAACCCACATCCAACTTATATAATAATTTATACACACTTCTCACCAAAAAGAAATACACGGTTAAGTAAAACATTTTCTTTCCTGAAGAGCTGAGAGAAGCCTGAGAGATCTTAGCGTGGAAGGTCAGACATTTCATCAAGTGACCGATAGAACCAGACAGACACAGAGCAAGGAGAAACACCCTGATATCACCGATCATTCAGTCCGGCAGACACAACACCAGAGGACCACGACTGCAAAGCTGTCCCAGGCTCTGGCAGCCTAAGAGCTAACATTGGTTGGAGGCTGCTGAGTTGCCAGCAGCTCTGATAGATATGACCATTTGTGTTTCCCTTCACCTGGCAAGAGCACACGGGCATCAGCTAGGGTAGAGGAAAGATTAGTGTGAGCAGGGCAGAAGTCAGTTAGTTTATCAGTATACTTCATCTGTTTCAAATATGAAAATAAAAAAGAAATATGATTCATGTGACAGCATTTATGACACAAAACAATACACGGCTTGATATACAACACCCTGAAACTCTTCATGGAGATGAACCAAAAACTCTTTGATGACTGTACCCAGCAGTTCAAAGCAGAGAAACTGAAAGAGAAGCTAAAAATGAAAGAGTGAGAAGAAGCATGGGTTAAAATAGAAAATCTAGCCAAAGTGAATCCCCAGGTACTAAAAAAAGAGAGTAACACGGAAGTGTTGAGGCGTTGCTTGAATGTTTGATGAAATAGGATCTGGCCCCACCCCAGGAGGGGAGGCCATCGTCACTAACACTGTATGTGCAAATGTCCACAATAAAACACTTTTCAACTTTGTAACCTTCCTCTTGTATAAGTACTTATTTGTCACACAGAATTTTTACCACAAAATCGACTTTTTTCTCTTCTTTTTAAAAGTAAGATATGATGTGGTAAAAAGAAAATCAGGATGTAACCTCTTAAAACTGTAATGTCCTTTCTGAATCAGTTGCTTCTAAAGATTTATTTATATGTATAAATGCAGGCCTTGTATCAATAGGAGGCTAGAAAGTGGTGTCAGATCCTCTGGAATTGAAGTTACAGATAATTGTGAGCCACTATGTGGGTGCTGAAACTCTAACCAAGGTCCTCTACAAGAACAGCCAGTGCTCTTATCTGCTGAGCTATCTCTCCAGCCCTACTCATCTGGGTTTATTCAAGAGAACCTAAAACATGTGTTTATACAGAAGTTCACAGTGGCAAAGTAGAAACCCAAAATTCCATCCATCAGCTGATGTCTAGAGAAACAACAGTTTGTCCACACAGTGGAACGTTGTTTGACAGTAAAAAAAAAACAGACTTCTGTCACCTGGTACTAAACCATGGACTGAAGGAACCAGGCTTAGTGAGAGTGAGAGAAGATAGGTCAGAAGACTGTGTGGCTGTGCCATGTGACTGCACTTCCAGGGAAAGTCCAGAGCAAGCAAGGCAGACAGAAACCTGACAAGGGAGGGAGGACTGTGCCAGGGGCTGGGCAGCTGGCAGTTAAGTGTTTACAGGTTTTGGGTTTCTTTCTACACTGATGAAAAGTTCTAAAATTAAACAGTGATATGGTGATGATGGTACAATTTTGTGAATTAAACCAGAACCCGCTTTTTAAAAATGTGAATTCAGTTTGGAGAATGGCTCCTTGGTTAAAAGCACTTGTTGTTCTTGCAGAGGACAGAGTTTAGTTCCCAGCACCCACATGGAGGCTCACAACTATAATGCTAGTTCCAGGTGATCAGAAGTCCTCTCTGGACTCTGTGGGTATTTCAGATATGTGGTGCACACATATATGTGCAAACACTCATAAACATAAAATAAGCAAATCTTTAAAAGAAATTAGAACAAGGTCATTTAATACATAAAAATCTCATAGGAATAATCTTATAATTTCAGGTAGAAACAGCAGTGGACAGCAAACTAAAACCCGTGGAACAAGTGTGGCCCCTGTTTGCTTGCTTGCTTGCTTGCTTGCTTGTTTTTTGAGACACGGTTCTTTTGGTGTAGCCCTAGCTATCCTTGAACTCACAGAGATTCATCTGCCCCTGCCTCATTAGTACTGGAATTAAGGTAAGCTCTACCATCATCCAGCTCCCTGCCTGCTTTTATAAAATAAAGTTTTATCAGGACCCATCCACTCACTGCTGCACACCTTTGGCTACTCTGGAGAAACAAGGTCACAGATGTAAAGATGTGACAGAGGCATAGGGCCAGAAAAGCTTGGCCCCATTCACTATGCTGCCCATCCCAGAACAAGATGGTCAACTTCTGACTCAAAGTAGGACCCCTGGAGTCAGGTCACAGCTCATATTCTGACTCAGCTATAAGGCACATCTACCCCACCCTCACCCCAATATACACCCATGTCTGGTAAAACCACAATCCTCACTATTCACCTCATCATCGTGTTTCCCTCGAAAGTTTTAACCTGCACCCTGCACACCCACCTCAGCTGTCCCCAGGGTCTCCGCCCCAACTCTACTATCTCCTAGCAACCTGCGGATGCTTGGGACTGGAAGCAATTCTGATTCTTTAGTTTTCAGATCTGGGGGTATTTGCATTGACTCTTACAAGTACTTCAAGAAGCTTAAGACCAAATATGTTTTAGATCCCAGATTTTTCCACATGGGCCACTCATTCCATGCATATACCTTGCTTATTCACAGGAAGTATCCACGCTGCCCGAAGTTCTGAGGCAAACGACCCATGCATTGAAGGCTTAGGTAAGAGCTGCGGTCACTGTTAGCTGCACTAGTCGGAGGTGATAAATTTTTCTTTTTAAAATAATGTTTAAAGACGCATTTATTTTATGTATATGGTACAATATCTGCATATACACCTGCTTGCTAGAAGAGGGCATCAGATCCCATTCTAGATGGCTGTGAGGCACCATATGTGGTTGCTGGGAACTGAACTCAGGACCTCTGGAAGAGCAGCCAGTATTCTTAACCACTGAACCATCTCTCCAGCCCTGGGAGAAGTTCTAAACAACTGGGGCCAAGTGGGGAGAAGTTAGGTCACCAGGAGCATGGACTTGAAGGGGATTATCAGGACCCCACTCTTTCTTCCTTCTCTTTGCTTCCTAGCTTCCATAAAGTACATGATTACCCACGATTAAAGTGTCTTGCCCTGTCATGGGCCAAAACACATGGACTGGAACCGCTAAAAACATGCATCAAAAATGTCCTGTTCTTGTCTTTCCCAGGTACTTTGTCCACAATTATGACAAGCTAAATGACACACTCTTCTTGTTCTCCTTCCAGGAGGTCAACCTCTAACCCAGACAGTCTGCAACCACCAGGCAAGGCCACACACTAGAATCCCACCCCAGAACTAGTCACTATTCATGCTAGTTGAGAAGTAACACCCAATACACCGAGCCAGCAGCCCACAACTACCCTCATCTATACATGTGTTTGGAGATCTGGAGTGCTTAGGAAATCAAAAACAGCATGGAAACTGAGAAGGAAAAAAAGGGTTTCTACTGCCTGTCCAGTGTGGCCATCACCTCTGTGGACAGCTTTCCCACTTCCACCCAGAAGACAGCTCCTGAGACAGAGGTACCTATCTCTGCATGGGCACCAAGCCTGCTCCCAGAGTCAGCTAACACCTGCACACACACAGGCCAGGCCTCTGAACACGAGAAGCGGGATATAAGCTACCTAAGAAATAGCTTCTACCCGCTCTACTTCTCCCTTGGCAGTGGCTCCCCCATCCTGGCTGGAGCAGTAGCTAGTCATGAGAGGACACAGTAACGGAGGCTGTGGCCAAGGCAGGAGCCTGCCAAGGCCAGCCGGTGCAGTCACCTTCTGAGTCCAGAGCCTGGATCTTCAGTTCCAGTGGAGAGTCTTCAAGATAGAGCTCACGGGTAGTAGAGACGATCTGAATGCCATGGATGAGATCAACGATGGCGTCACAGCGCAGCACCTGGCCTGTGGCTACAGGGACAGAGAGGAGAACTGAGAATGGTGCCCAGCCACTGTCCCACCTCCAGGGCCACCTCCGTGGTGGCAACTACATTAACCAACAAGTCAATACCACTAAAGAAGTGCTAAGGAAGTGCTGGATCACTGAGCTACATGTTCAGCCCCTGCTACGGAATTATTACTTTTATTTGATTTGTGTGTATGGATATGTTCTGTGTAAATGGCACATAAGTGCAGTTGACAACAGAGGCCAGAAGAGGGTGTTGGATTCTTGGAGCTGGAGTTACAAGCAGTTGTGAGACATGGAAGTGGGCGCTGGGAACTGAACTTAGGTCCTCTGCAAGGACAAATCATGATCTTAATTGCTGAGTCAACTCTCCAACCCTACATTTTAAATGTTGAATACTATCCCCTCCTCCAAGTTTTTTGTTTTCGTTTTTGAAACAAGGTCTTACTGTAGCCCTGGCTTTCCTGGAACTCCCTACGTAGGTCAGTAGACCAGGTTGGCTTTGAACTCACAGAGATTCACCCCTCTCTGCTTCCCAAGTGCTGGGATCAAAGGCTTGTGCCCAGCCTGCTATCTCACAGACATTTCATTGTGCTAAACATTTAGTGTTCAGACTCAGTTCAGCATAAGGAACACTAGTTTGGCTTTTCAAGACAGGGTTTCTCTGTTTAACAGCCCTGGCTGTCCTGGAACTTGCTCTGTAGACCAGGCTGGCCTTGAATTCACAGAGATCTGCTTGCCTCTGCCTTCCAAGTGCTGGGATTAAAGGTGTGCACCACCACAGCCCGGCCAGGAACACTAGTTTTATGTACAGAACTTGGGCTATTTAGCTTATTTCCTACCTAGTATAGATTCTCAGATTTGTTGGGTAACAGCATATCAAATTTATTGTTTTTTAAATTGTATTTTAATAATGTATAGGGTGTGTAATTGTGTGTGAGTATGTGCCTGTGGTGCGCATGGACATCAGAGGCTTCAGATCCCTCTGGAGCTGGAGTTCCAGGTGATTGGGGGCCATTTGACATGGGTGATGGGAAGTGAACTTGTGGCCTCTGGAAAAACAGGATGAGGTACAAATGGCTCTGACCTCTATCCAACTCATAGTTTTGTTTTGAGTTTGGTCCAGTCTGGCTCTGAACTACTACACACAAGGAATCCTCCTACCTCAGCAGTAAAATATAAGAATTTTTAAGGTTCTTGATACATGGGCTAATACAGATGAGCAAGTGTTTCTATCTGGTGCCTGGAGAATGGTCAGAATAACTAGTTTTGTACACAGTTGTCCTCACATTAGAGAGTTCTCCAGATAATGTTGTTATGGGTCTTATGAGAAAGTTAAAAAAAAAAATCTGTGCTTGTATCCACCTTGTAATATAGTAGACAGACTTATGGAATGCTGATGTAGGAAAACAAGGAGACCAGTGAAATGGCTACACAAACCTACAGATAAGTTCAATCCCCAGAACTCATGTGAAGGAAAAAAGAAAGAACTGACTCCATAAAGTTGTCCCCTATGTCAAAGTGTGCTGTGCCACATGCCCCCCCCACACACACACAAAAGGAACAACTGTAAGGGGCAAGCACCAGTGTGAGTCCTGATCTTGGTGAACTGGCAGAGTACAGAGTCAGGAAATATGATTGCCACTTTCCTTCGTGGTTTCAGCCTGAACACAACTTCATTTTCCTGGAGGATTTTTTCCTCACACAGCTTTAAATGTGGGTTCACACGGTGACAAAGAGAAAGCCAGAGTTTTCCTGAATGGATGGTTAGGTTAATGCTTGGTTAATTAATAAAGAAACTGCTTGGCCTGATAGGTCAGAACATAGGTGGGTGGAGTAGACAGAACAGAATGCTGGGAGGAAGAAGGCAGTGAGGCAGATGCCATGACTCTCCTCTCCGAGACAGATGCAGGTTAGGACCTTTTCTGGTAAGCCACCACCTCATGGTGCTACACAGATTATTAGAAATGGGTTAGATCAAGATGTGAGAGTTAGCCAATAAGAGGTGAGAACTAATGGGCCAAGCAGTGTTTAAAAGAATACAGTTTCCGTGTAATTATTTCAGGTAAAGCTAGCCGGGCGGGCGGCAGGAAGCGGCCCACTGCTTCTTTTACACTGGTCCCAGGAGTACAGCATCCCAGGGGATCCTAGAACCAATCCACCACAGATACTGAGGAGAGCTGCACTCCTTGATGATAAATCAAATACGGGGAAAGGAAAGTCATGGTTTCCTACTAGGTCAATTTTCTTCATTTTGATTTGACACCAGTTAATAGCACCTGGGGTAATAAATATTAATTTATGGGTTTTAAAAGTCAATCTCCACAAGGTAAAATGCTGCAAATTCAGGGAGGAAGGACCAGAACAGTATTTCCTAGGCTCCAGGTAGAGGTCTCAAGGAGGTGTTTCCCTGTTTGACATCCCCATCAAGGATCTCCCATGGCACATGAAACCCTTACTGATGTCCTCTGCGAAGATGATGCTGGTCAGGCGAGCTGGCTGGGTCAAGCGGGCCTGCACCACTGCCTTCTGGGAGCACTGCTGTTCATTGGGACTCAATGGCTCTATGCTGGCTACCTCTGGCCGTGTGGATGACCTACAATGAAAACAGGAAAGATCACTTCCTGGAGCCATACTACAAGACACAGCTAGGCCCAGAAGCCAGAGCAGAAGAGGCAAGGAACCTCATATATGAACCTAAAAGGAAAACGGAGAATGAAAGTAGCCAAGCCAAGACCTTCTACTGTCAGACCTTCCCAGCCTGAGCACGAGTCATTGCACACAGCCCCCACTGGGAAAAAAAAAAATCAAACCAGACACTGGGCACCTGGACATAGCCTTGGTATCCAACAGTCACTAACTGGGATACACAGAGTGGTATAAGGCCTCAGGGGGAAGGCCCAAGACCCCAGTGAAACCACAGCTAGTACTGCAGCTCCGACCCTCCATACACACACACACACACACACACACACACACACACACTTATAGTGACTTTTAGTTTATACATTAGAGGCCCAGAAAGAGAGAAAGAGTGGTAACATAATAATACAAGTTATAATAAGACTGTAATGAAAGTTATTTTGTTGTTGTTGTTGTTGTGTTGTTGTTGTTGTTGTTGTTTCAAGACAGGGTTTCTCTGTATAGCCCTAGCTGTCCTGCAACTCACTTTGTAGATCAGGCAGGCTTCAATCTCAACAGAGATCCACTTGCCTCTGCCTCCCAAGTGCTGGAATTAAAAGCGTGTACCACCACACCTGGCTATGAAAGCTATCTAAAACTTATCAGTTGAGTGGTTTACTTCTGGAATTTTCCATGTAATATTTTCAGCCTGTGAGTTATTCACGTAATTCCCCATCAGCAGGAAAGGTGCTTACGCTTGAGGAAAAATACTGGTCTCTCAGCTGATCCAGGCTGGACTCAGAGCACCCACCCAGATATCATCTTTTGTTACAATATGGCTTCTTCAGGGCCTGGAGACCACTAAGTATAATGACAACAATCGCAGGCTCCCTATGCACTTGGAGTTGGTGTCACGATCACATGGGGGGAGAAGAGGTGGATGAGCACATCAGCAGGTAAGTCAGGACAGCCTGTAACACGGTGGGGAAGCCTGCAGGTGTCACTGCCCCAGCTTCTTAATACAGGACAGCAACAGTCCCACGTTACAGTAGACTGAGGACAAATGTCAGAGTCTACCAGATGTGGCACTGGGAATGCTAAGTGGGTATTCACTGTTACTGCGGGTCCCAGGGAATCCTTGGAATGAATGTCACAGAGATGGAAGGGTGAAGGTAGGGAGAGCAGCCCACATGTTCCTGAGCGGGAGAGCAGACAGGCATGCTGCACTCTGACAGTCATCTGTACAAAGTGACCAAGGTCCCAGGGCAGGACAGACACGGAACAGAGTGCCAACAGTCATTCCTTAGTTTTGCCCAGCTCAGTCTCCAACACAGCACAGGCATGCTAGAGTCGTCACAACTAGAAGTCGGCCATGGTGGCGCTTGTCTGTAATCCCAACAACTCAGGGTCATCTGTAATTCAAGGTCTTCAGTTACAGAACAAGTTCGAAGGCAACCTAAGCGACATACAACAGCAACAGAATACTGACTAAGATAACACCTGTTTCTTTCAAATCCTGTGTGGTACTAGAATTTAAGTTGTTTTACCATGTTGAAGGCTATTGATTCTGAACTGATGATAAAGTACCTCTGGTTTGCACTCTAGCTATCTGCCCATTGATTCTTGGAAGGGGATGAGACAAGAAGCTGGCTGGGAGCTGGGAACAGGACACAGACAGTAAAGATCACCTCACTATGATATTTCAAGGACCTTTAGCCACAAGAGAAAGAAGGAATTGCAGGTCAGTGTGTTTCCCTGAACCTTGGCCCCGTGTTCCGCCTCCTTCAGGCCTCCCCCAAAGGCAACCGCAGACATCCTCAGACCTACAGGAAGGAGGTTTGGGGCCAAGCAGGGGTTACTGCCCCAGGCCATATGACTAGCAGAAGTCGCAACCATCTGAAGACTGGCCTAGCTTAGAAGCCTCTCTCTCTCTCCTTTAACTTTCCCATCTCTGTCCCTTTGCGAATGCAGTCCCGGCACATCACATACCCTTGTTACCAGCTTATCTTGCCCACCTTTGAGGCTGAGGCAGAGGACACTCCTCCTTGGGGATCCTCCTCTCCTCCCCCACTGCCTCTGTTCCTCCTGGAGTCACTCACTGAATCCATGTGGAGTAGTCAGTTTTCCAAAACAATGACAAAATACCTTTCAAAAAATTTAGCATCTAAGGTGATGCTTACTTAGGCCTGAGGTTTCAGAAGTTCTAGTTCACGGTTAGTTGGTTCTTTTGGTTTGGGTGTGTGGAGACCAAGGAAGCTCACAAAGGGAGACAGGCTGGCTGAAGTCTCAGTAACCCTGCAGGGACACATTCCTAATGGTAACTTCCTTTTTCTAAGCCCCACTTTCTCAAGGTTCTGCTGACTCCCACGCCTGAAGCCGGCCTGAAGCCCACGGGCCTCAGAGGGACATTAAAGACAACACCATGTGAGTATCTGATCTGTGAAATCTGAGAAGAGTTTAGCACAGACATGAATCTCTGGTGGAGCTCATGTTTCAGAGAGAGGCAAACAGGAAAAAACAGAATAGAGAGAGAAACGGGGTCTTAGAAAGGAGGACTCAGAGCTTTGGTGAGCATGAACCAGGGAGGGGAAGCCTCTAACTTCCAGTAGGACGAGGTGTGGCTAAGGGATTTCATGCTCTTGGAAGAAAGGCAAGTCTGTCATCAGTGCCAATCAGTGTTACCAACTGAGGCAGCCCCGTGGGTTTCCTTCCTTTTTCTGTTAACATTATACTGGGTTTACTTTTGTTTCAGCATCAAGACAACATCACGCTCCTGGGATTCACCGTCTTGCTCATGCTAAGCTATCCCTGTCACTTCTCTGGATTTAACTCTCACACTGTGGTGAGGGGTTCTGTGTTGGGATCTGTGATTTTCCTTTTCCTAGACTGTTTTTGTCTGTGGGCAGTTGTGTGTAACTCCTGAACCGAGTTAGGGACTGTCTGCTGCTGCGCTTCCCTGTCTGAGGAAGAAGCACTAAGGTCTGCCTCATGGGTTCACAGGAGGCTCAAGGGAAGAGCTTTGTTTACACCCAAGTTTTTAAGTACAAAGTAAATTTTAGCAACTGTGTGGAGTGGACCAGAAAGTCTTGGGGGCTGCATGGCTTTCCAAGTGTGTTCAGAACTGGCCCAAAAGTTGCACCCTGCAAGCAGATCAGGTGACAGGCTCACAGATGCAGAAACTGGGTTCAGTGACTGTCATGCAGACACGCCACCTCCTCACAATCTCCTGCCTTGTTCTCTCCAAAGTCCCCAGACAAGAGCTGCCTTGTCACCTAGGTCCGAAGGTGCCCTCTCGCTGCCAATAGTACACAGGGGCAGGAAAGACAGTCACACCTGAGTGTCACTCATGCAGGGGATGCCCTTGACCTCCATTTACCCTTTTCTGTAACAGCACCCTAACTCTTCTGTGTAGACCTGCCTAGGATGATGTCAATGGGTCCCTCAAGTTCTCACACTGAAATCATAGCTCCCAAGATGACAGAACTGGGGAGTGATTAGGCTGTGGGAACAGAGTCTCCAGAGAGGGCTCAGTGCCATTTAAAGAGGCCTCTCAAAGTTGCCTGGTTCCCTCCTTCCACCCAAGAATACAACAAGAAGCTGGCAGTTTGCAACTGGGAAATGGCTTCATAACACAGTCACTTAGGCACCATCTGTGACTTCCAGCACTAAGGGAAATACATTCTCATTATTTCAAGCCACTCTTCTGTCTATGGATTTGTAACAGAAGTCAGAAGAGACAGAGACCTCTTCCTCCCTCAGTTCAGGAGGACCCCAGAGCACTTCGGCCTGTGGATAACAACAGACACACTATGGGGGCCTGGCCAACAAAAACCTTGTGCACTGTGGCCACAAAGAGGAGCACATGTCTAGGGTGGGTCCAATCAGAACAGGTGCTGTGGCTTATGCCCATACAGACTGGAATGTGGGAGGGCACTGGGCTGCAAAGGCATCTTGATACCCTGAGAGGGCCAAAGGATATCACAGCCAAGACCTAAGGACCAAGGAGCAGATCCTGGTGACCATGCATTCATTCCCAACCCCAATACAGAAACCTGAAACAAATCCTGCTTAAGAGACTCCTTCAGGAACCGAAATTATACCCCTCTGTTGCACTGCAACCATTTTGGTTTGCATTTCCTGTTCCATGCAGCATCACAAGGCTGGGGAGGTGGAGACTCCAGGCTAAGCTCTTCAAGGTTTGCGGCAATGATTCCTCCAGACAAAGTACTCTAGTAAACACCACCATGGTAATGTTCATTATTATACAATTATTCTGTTCTGTGTCAAACAGTAAAGTGTGATGTGCACAGCTGTGTCCCCAACAGTCCTATTAGAATCCCAGGTGACACATGAGGAAACCTCCACACGATGTCACCATATCCCTAGTAAACAATGGTTTCAACACAGCTCAGTCAGGAAGGTATGATACAGTACTGCTCCTTTGCACTGGGTACAGCATCCAAACACCGAGTTGAGAATTTCCTGTCCTACCTGGTACCACCTACAAAGAGGGCTGGGCTCCCAGACCCTGCAAAGATGGCATCAGTCACCAACTGATCATCCCCACCCTTAAATGCACCCTCAACTTTGTTTCTTAAAGTTAACTGACGTTTTTTTTCAAAGTTGATGAAGGAGGCCTAGCGAGCCAGGCACTATCTGAGGAGCCCTAGACCACTTCACAGCCCTGCCACCCACAGATGGGAGGCTCCAGGTCTCAGGCACCTCAGCAGTAGTGAGCATCACTCCTGCAGAGCAGGTTTAGGGGCTTTAAAAAATAGCTGTAGGATTGAATGAGGAATATTTAAAGGGTTAGAAGACAAATGAACTCTACTATCCTAGCTTCTGCTGGGCATCAGTAGGAACACTATAACACTAGGAATCTCTTTCTGTTCCTGCAGTTTTAGCCAACAAGAGCAGCTGCATGGACACTAGCATCTTCTCATGAACCTTCTCTGCCACTATGGTAGCTCTTAAATGTCCCCAAAAAGTCTTGTCCTGGACACCTAGTCACTGAGAGATAGAAGAACCCTAAAGAAGTTATTCCTAGTCCTATGGAAGTTAGGACATTGGAGGCAAATTAATGGAGGAAATATTGGAACTCTAACGCCTTCCTCTCAGCCCCTTTTTACTTCCTGGCCACCATGAGGAAAGCACCTGACCTTGGCCCACGACCCACTCCCACCATGATCTCCTGCCTCATCACAGGCCCAAACCATTTAGACTGATCTCTCTGAAATGTGCACTAAAACAAAGTTTTTTCCCCTTTAAGTTGCTGATCTTCGTCATTTTCTCATAGTAATGGAGACCTGACACACTTACCATGGGGACTTCCCCATCACCAGACTCGGTACAATCATAAATATTCAAGCGCTGCTTGTGTCTTTTTGTTATTTATTTTATGTGTATAAGTATCTTGGCTGCTTGCATGTCTGTACACCATGTGTGCCAGAAAAGAGCATGAGATCCCCCAGAACTGTGAGCCTCCATAGTGGGTGCTTAGAATTGAAATCAAGTCCTCTTAACTGCTGAGCCGTCTCCCATTCCCTTTTAATTTTTTTCATTTTAAATTAATTCTCTTTTACTGAAAAGGTCATGTAAAGGGAAACCCTATACAACAGGGTAAACAGTCACTGTTGTGCTTTCCAGAAAATGTTCTTTCCCTGGGGGGCCAATGCTTCCAAAGAAGCGCTCAGAAGCAGGCAAGCACTTAAGAGTGCTAAAAAGAAGAGGCTATGAAGGGGACAGTAACTTAGGAAATAAAACTTTTGGTTAATGTGTTTAAAAGAAAGAAAGAAAAGCAAGTGGGAGGGTGGTTGGCAGGGGCTGGTGCAGGAGGAAGTGGGGAGCTAGTGTTTAACGGCTAAGGAGTTTCAGTTTTACAAGACAGAGTTCTGGATGGAGGTCAGGGTGCCCTCATGCACTGAGCTGGGCAAATGGTTAGGAGGCAAATTGTGAGCTGTATATTTTTTGTTTTAAAACAAAAGAGGGGCCGGAGAGACAGTTCAGCAGTTAAGAGCACTTATTGCTTTTGCAGAGGACCCAGGTTCAGTTCTGAGTACCCACCTGGTGACTCACAGCTGCCTTTAGCTTTAGTTCCTGGAGATCCATCACTCTCTTCTGGTTTCCATGGACACCAGACGTGCATGGGGTGCACATACATACACGCAGGTAAACACTCATACACATATAAGAAAACAAATCTTAAGAAACTTCTCAATATATTGACTCAAGAAAACCTTTATGGAAGTCTAAGGATCAAGAGTGGGTATGAGAGGCTGGGGGTGTGGTTTGGTGGTAGAGTGTTTCCCTAGAATGTGTGTGGTCCTGGGGTTTAGTCCAGTACCACTAAAGAAATAACGAGGGAGAGTGAGCTTTAAAAGGGTGACCCTGTCATCTCCACGGCTGCATGAGACCCACCAGCACAGAAGATGTCCCAGCTCTCTGGGACATTGCCTTTAAGGGAGCTCTCCCCTTTTTAGAACACAGGACAGGACCTGGGCAGGGGTCAGAGGAACCCAGAGACTCAGGGAGGTCAGGCCAGAGAAGAATAATGGAAAAAGATAAGGGGGATGGTGAGAGAAGTAAAAAAGAGGGATGGGAAGAAGGTGGAACTGGTGGCCAACGCAGCCAACACACTCTCCACACATCTGCAAAGATCACTCTCATGAGTCTGCAGAGTAGAAGCCACCTCAGGGTCAGGCAAAATAGGGGAACCCCACAAGGGAAGTGGAAGAAAACCGCCCAGGCTCCAGGTCAGCTCAAGTCCACAGGCACTTTCCAGAACCTCACTCCCACTGGTCTGCTAAGGTGAGCACACATGGCCACCTCTTAGAGTGCAGCCCCTCAGGAACCTGGGCTGCAGGCAGCTCTCAGGACCATGCATGCATGGTTCTCAGAAGAGCAAGGCCCCAGAGACTCAGGCTCAACGCCTGACCTGGTAACCCTTTCCTGTCCCCTAACCAAAGCCCACAAGGTCTCACGTGACCTGGGCCTGCCGATCTCTCTAACCTTACCTTCTGATACCCTTGTGAAAACCAGTTTTGTTTTTTTTAATCAAAGGTGCTCAGACAGCAAGGGTCCATATTCCTGAACAGCTTCCCTTCCCCCTTTTGCCAGTTAGCCAATCAGACTGTAAAGTCAGTTCCCACCAATGACATGAGACAACAGGCAGCACCTACGCCAGAAGTAAGATAAGCTAATTTGGTGAATGTGTTAGCTAGCTTCATTTGGGTTCTTGCATACTCGTTTTGCAAAGAAGAAATCGCCTTGCTGAATTACTTTCACTTCGTTCGTGCGTTTTCCCATCACCCTAACCTCACCAAATGCTTCCCTTCCAAGCCACTCAATCCCAGGCCGGGCCCTTGTACTTGCTGTTCTCTCCAGTAAGAACCTCTACAAGGCCCAGCTGGACTCCAGGGAGGCATTACCTTCTGCTTCAGCTTCCATGCCATGGTCACTATTCTGTATGGGTGAGCTGCAATCCTTCCCTCCCTCAGTCCCTCAAAAACAGCAATAAGGACCAGACGACCTCCCAGTTAAGAGATGCAAATCAGGAAATAGGAAAGGTAACCTTGAAGCTACAGGCTCAAACTTGCAGCAACTTCAGAGAACTTGGAGCTCAGCAGGGAATCCCAAGCTGAGCAACACCCCCGGGGCATGGCATGGGTTAACTTTTCTCTGCTTTTCATCTCAAAGACCTGAAGTACTCCTGGGTAAAGGGGGCCACATCTGCCCAGGTGGAGGTAACTGCAGGTATTGAGTCTTAGCTGCTTGCCAATTCCCTGAACCTCCTCAGAACTAAAGCAGTAAGTGCCGGTATTCAGAATAACATTTCTGAATTGTGCTTGATTGACAGACCATCTTCCTGTGAAGTAAAGGGGAAACTGCAACCAAACACCTTCAAAGAAGACACTTACTTCGTCTGAGCAGTCAACCACGCCTTAGGATCAAAGTAACCAGACACTAAACAACCCAGAAGGGACTCAGCACGCCTCTGACACATCTGAGATTTTGAATGCTTTTCCCAGTCTTCCTGAATAAATAAAAATCTGCCAAGATCCACCAGCAACTCTCAGGAAAACACAGTGTGGGAAAAGAAAGAAAGAAAAAGGTTGTTATTGTAGAAACAAAAGTATAACTACAGAACTTCACAGGAAGCAGTACACAAATACATGTGAGGGGATTCACTTGGAGCCAGCTATTATAAATAGCCAGCTTCCTCTTTCTTGCCCACCACGCAGACAACTTCAGCAAGAGAAAGAGCGTGTAGCCCTCCCAAGTAGCTGATCTTCCCGCTCAAAACAAGGCCCCAGGGAGGGATAAAGCGCGCCTCCTCGTGGGTAAAGCACTCACTGCAAAATGCAATGGGACTCTGCCTCTTCATACTTCAGAGGCCAACTTAGAGACACAGTCTCATAACCCAGACTGACCTCAAACTGGTGGTCCTCCTGCCTCAGCCTCCTCAGCGCATCGACTATAGGAGTGCAATGCCACCCTTATGAGGCAGAATTTTAAAACAAATAGGTTTGAGAAGTACATGTAACAGAATATGGGTCTGAGCTCTGGGCATCATACAGAACATACACACACACACACACACACACACACACACACACTAGATAGTTAAGCCTTAGCCTAGACCAGTGTTTGTTACGCATGCTGCGATCCTTTAATACTTTCATGTTGCTGTGACCCCACCATAAAATTATTTTGTTGCTACGTCACAACTGTAATTCTGTTGCTAAGTTATGAATCCTAAGGTAAACATCTGATATGGAGAATATCGAATATGTGTTCCAAAGGGGTCACGACCCACAAGTTGAGAACCATGACCTAGACAAATTCTTGAGGCAGAAAGGAGGGTGGAAGCTAAGTGCAACCTAAGGGATGTGGGGGAGCACTACCAAATTATCACTAGTGAGTTAGGGTGTGTGTCAAGGGTGTGACGGGTCACACCCTACTCAGCTTGCACCCAGCAACCAGAAGCTCTCCCTTTCTCATCTGCCTAGTCAAAGGCTGGATCGCATCACCCTGGTGGATCAGATCCTGGCCAGGAAATCAAGCAGACCCCACTCCACCAGCATCTCAGACCCTCGCCTCACACTTCAGAGCTGAAAAATAGACCTTCAGGTCCTTTCATCCAAGGTTTATGATCTTCCCAAAGTGGGCCAACGGGTATGGTGGGTCTACCACACACGCCTTGCCCAGGTCTTCACAGATCCACACCAGTCAAGCGCCAGGGATGAGTCTCCCCGTCTCCCATAGACTCCAGAGCCCTGGCTGCTCATACTGGAGCTCCTCAGGGCCCTGACAGCAGGGGACCGAGGCCACGTGCGGCGCTGCCCACTGCAGCAAGCGATCCGAGCCTCCCTCCTCCCGCGCAGCCCAGACACGAGTGGCCCAGACGCCATGCGCAGGCGGCGAGCGCGCGCGCCGCGGGGTCACGCGGGACCGGCTGGAGCGAGCACGCCGTGCACCTGCGGCCCAGGCCCCCCGCCCGCGCACCTGCCGCCTCCCGCCGGGGCCCGCGCGCCTCACCAGCGGTAGCAGCCCTCAGAAGCTTCCAGAGTGAAGTTCACGCGCGTAGCCCGCGTGAAGGGCAGCAGCACTTTGGGAATGTTGAGTTTGGCCGCCACGGCGGGGCCCACTGCCTGTAGCAACAGCAGCACCCAGAGCGCCGGCTGCACCCGCGAGGCCCGCGCCATCCTCCCGGCGTCGCTAGCGCCCCGGCGCGCGCTCCCGCGCCGCTCCTCCACCGGCTCGCGCGCTGGGCAGCAGGTGGCCTCGGGGGGCGGGGCGAGCGCGGTGGGGGCGGGGCACTCGGGGAAGCCGAGTTCGCGCACTCGCGCTGCACCCCTAGAGCGCGCGGAGTCCTGCGCGCGTTTTCGGCCCCCGGGCCGCTTGCGCGTGGCCTCAGACCGCCGCCGTGCGCGCGTCACTGGTCGCCAGGAGCAGCCTTCCAGCCGGCTCGCTCTCGTTCATACCGCCTTGTCTGGAGCCTCTGGCGGTAGACAAGGACATCGCACTAAGACAGGCGACCCAGAACGTTGTGGGTTCCCACGTGGAGTGCCCTCATCCCAGGGCACACTTCAGCGGGAAGCTACCCGCTGAAGCACCAACGGGCTCCAGAAAGTCTTAGGGTTCCCAGCGACCAATAGTCCTTTACGGGGCAACACTGGGGACTTTCCAAGGGAGTTACCCCAAAGGTCAGTTAGGGCACAGCACCCTGAGCTCTGTGTTCATCTGAGTTCTGAGTTCATCGGGAACTGAAGGAAAAGTGACCATAGGCTGATGCCAGGAGAACTTGAGGCTGAATTTCAGGCTGGCTGGGGAAAGCCTACTGAGGAGGAAGCCTCTGGAATGGACCGTAGTGTCTCACTGGGTTTCTGAGAGGCCACCATCCCTGGTTTGTGCTAATTAGTTTTGTTTGTTTGTCAACTTGACACAAACTATTGTCAAATTGACACACCTCAAATGACAAAATGACCCAACAGATAGGCCGGTGGACATGTTAATTGGGCGTTTTCATGATTAATGATTGGTGTGGGAGGGCCCAGCTCATTGTGGATGGTGCCACGTCTGAAAAGGGGGTTCTGAAGTATATAAGGAAGCAGGCTGAGCAAGCCAAAAGCAGCAAATCCATGAAGTTGCATTTCACTATGACCTTGCCTTCAGTTCCTGACCTGCTTGAGTGCCTGTTTCTGCTTCCCTCTATGATGGACTGTGGTTCGGATAGATAAGCCAAATAAACCCTTTCCTTTCCAAGTTGTTTTTGGCTGTGCTCTACTTGCCCATGGAAATTTTGGGTGGGAGAAGGAGCATGCAGAGGGCACCCTCAGGGCCTGAGGACCCTGAACAGGAATGTGTGCTTGGGAAGCTTTCCGGAAGAGGGTGTGTCTTCAGGCTGGGTACCAGTTGCTATGGGAGGAGAAATTCCGTCTTCTTAAAGGAAACAAAAGTGTGGAGAAGTCGGCCCCAGGGTGTCCTCCTGGGTGTTTTTGATTTTGCTTTGTTATTTTTAATTTCCAGTGCTGGAGATCACACACAGAGCTTCAGGTTGCTGAAATTAAAGAAGTTCAAAGGAATTCGTGGCGAAAGATCCATTCCATCATCCAGTCCCCACTGTGGGCAGCCAGTATCTTCTACACAGAATACATTAGTAAATTTGAGAGTGCCTGGACCCTATGCCAGACAGGTAAACAAAATACATAAAAAGGGACCTGGTGGAGCATAAGGGAGCTTTATTTAGTCTTTGGATCATTAGGGTCACAGGGTGTTCTGGCTCCAGCTATCTGGTTATCAGGAAGTCAGTAACAGCCGGGCAGTGGTGGCGCACGCCTTTAATCCCAGCACTAGGGAGGCAGAGGCAGGCAGATCTCAGTGAGTTCAAGACAAGCCTGGTTTATAAGAGCTAGTTCCAGGACAGGGCCCAAAGCTACAGAGCAACCCTGTCTCGAAAATAAATTAATTAATTAAAGAAGTCAGTAACAGGTACATCAGAGATAGGTAGGTAGGTAGGTAGGTGGGTGGATGGACAGACGGACGGACGGACAGATGGACGGACAGACAGACAGAAGGAAAGAATGTAATTGGCCCCCATAATCTCATAGGAAGTAGCACTATTAGGAGGTGTGGCTTTGGTGAAGTGGTTATGGTGGCCTGGTTGGAGGAAGTGTGTCACTGTGGGGGCGGGCTTTATGCTCAGGATACCACCAAGTGTCTCAGTCAACTTCCTGTTGTCTACAAGATGTATGGCTCTCAGCTACTATTCCAGCACCATGACTACTTGCATGCCACAGTGTTCCTCACCATGATGATAATGGACTGAACCTCTGAAACTATAAGTCACCCCAGTTAAATGCTTTCCTTATAAGAGTTGCTGTGGTATAGCATGAATAATAAAAACCTAAGACAGATACCAGAGTTCAACCTGAACCCCATCTCTATCAAATATTCAGACCTAGTGGACAAGATTCTGTCTCTGTGAATCCTCAAACTCCACACTGAGTTCCTGTCTCTTCCCCTTTATATTCCTCTCTCTGCCCAGCCATATTGCTCCTGTCTCCATCTCGCTAGTGCTGGGATTAAAGTCATGTGATCCCAACTGCTGGGATCATCTTTGTATGAGCTGTTTCTCTTCTTGTGTAGCCCAGGGTGGCCTTGAACTCACAGAGATCCATCTGCCTCTGTCCCCGAGTCCTGGGATTAAAGGTGCATTCCCTGGCCTGTATGGTTGACTAGTATGGCTGCTTTGCTCTCTGATCTTCAGGCAAGCTTTATTTATTAAAACAAATAATACACCCCTATACTGTGGTCATAATGTCTTTTCACAGCAATAGAAACCCCAAGACAGAAATACAGACAGATAGTAGCCTTTCTGCCTGCCTTTCTCTCTCTCTCTCTCTCTCTCTCTCTCTCTCTCTCTCTCTCTCTCTGTCTCTCTCTGTCTCTCTTTCTTTTTTCCATTTGTTCATTCTTTCTTTCTTTTTTCCTCACATATTTATTTATGTTTATGTTTGTCTGCCGTGTAAAGCATATAAAGGTCAGAGGACAACCTGTAGGAGCTGGTTCTCACCTTCTTCCATGTAGGGGTCCTAGGGATGGAATTCAGGCCATCAGTTCTTGATGTTAAAGGCTCTTACTCACTAAGCATCTCCATGGCCTCAGTAATGGATATTTAAGAGAACATCAAGGCTGTTAATGATGGCAACACATTTTTTAAAAAATACATTTACCTAGAGAAATGAACATTGACGTTCACACAGCCCTGTGTGATTCATAGTTTAAGTCCAAACTGGAAGCAGTACAGAAGTCCTTCCATGAATGAGTACACTGTGCCATGCTCATAATATGAAGTATTATTCAGCAATAAAAATTAATGTGTTTTTGGCATATATAACAACTTCAATGAATCTCCAGAAAACACTACTGGGTGGAAAACAAAGGTGACTGGGGTAAGAGCACTTGTTGCTCTTGCAGAGAACCCAGATTTAGTTCCCATCACCCACATAACAGCACATAACTGCCTGTAACTCCAGTGCCAGGGGATTTAGCACCCTCTTCTGCCACAGCAAGTGTGTGAAGATCAGAGATCCATTTGCAGGAGTCAAGTCTCTCCTACTATGTGGGTCCTGAGGATGGAACAGACATTATCAGGCTTGGCAGCAAGTGCCAGACCCACTGTGCCATCTTGCCGGCCCTTTCATATAATATTCTTGAAATGACAAAGTGCGGGATAGGAAAGGGTGGAGCATCACTATCAAAAGTGACATGACATCATGGTGATGGGAGTGTTAGCTATCTGTTCTTACTCAGGACAGCTCTGTGGTTTATAAGATGTTACAGTTAGAGAAACAGGTAGGCCACATAAAAATTCTGTTCTATTTCTTAAAACTCTATATGAATCGACAGGGAGAAAGGAAGGAAGAGTTATAGTTCAATCCGGGCTGTGAATCCCACCCATTATTCCCAGGACTGTGATTTCTAGTGTGGATCACATACAAAGACCATGTTATGCAAACAGTAAAGCCAGTGGACACACTTGTTGACTGCGTGTTCCTTAGGTAACCAAGACATTTTTCTGGCAAAAAAAAAACCAACCAGTGATTATCAGTAAATCTTTAATAATTTATCTTTTACATTGTACCCCTCCAGCCTTACACTTTCAGTAAAGAATGAAGTCTGGTGCCCAAGAGGGAAGAGCTTTGCCACCCTCTATATCTCTGCTCCTCCCCCCCCACTGCTCTTCTTCCCTCAGTGTTAGTGTTAATACTTCGTCTGAAAAGATCTGAGAAGGTGTCCTGAGCAGCTCCTGTGGCCCCTAGCACAAATGCTCAGTGATGAGAGGAAAACAGATTGTGTGAGGATGCTTTGTCAACCTGATAAATAAAATAAGAAAACATTTCCTGAAACTTGTCATCAGTTTCCTCCCAAACTTCTGTCATTTCTTTAACACCCTAAAAAAATTTTTTTTAACAATATCTAAGTACCACCTGCACTGTTATTTCCCACTTGTCTTTGAATCAAAGTGTTTACATCTATTTGTTTAAGAAGCAAGCTTTGCTGTCTCTCTAAATAGAAACCCAGGACAAGCTGCTAAAATAGAAACAGCCATGAAATAAATAGAGGAAACAAAGGGATGCCCTGATATCCAGATAGCGATTCCTGCAGGAGCTTAGAGCCAGGTCTTGGTCTGGGCCGTGGAGGATGCCAAGCCAGGGTCAGGAGCCATGGCGCCAGGCTGGGCCTTTGTCTAGGGCACTGAGGTGCACTGGGAGGCAAAGTCTCGCACAGATAATTTTTCCTCTGGGATGTTGTCATATCAGAGGGTACCCACCACTTTTTGTAACAATTCAGTACTTTTGAAAAATTATTTTATAGTAGAATCACAACAGGTGACAGAATAGTATAAGAGGGCCTGGGACCTTAAGCCTCATGACTGTCCAGTGCTGTGGCACCTACGTCAACCGTGGGTCAATCCCACTCACCCAGCAGCGACTTCCCTGATTTGATACACAGATGAAGAGAGTGGTGACTCCGTCTGACTTCACTATGAATCTAACAGACCAAGGCCCCTTCTGTATAGACTACCACAATATTGCTATCAACCTAAAAAGTCAGTATCAATACGCTGATCATAAGGTGCACATATAGAGCTAGGCATGGTGGTGCACACCTCTAACTTCAGCACTTGAGAGGCAGAGCACAAAGATCTCTGAGATCAAGTCCAGATCATGGAGATCCAGCCTGGTCTGCATAATGAGTTCCAGCCCATCTAGTGTTGCATAGGTATTCTGTGTCAAATAAATAAATACACATATAGAGGGCCAGAGAGATGATTCAGCAAGTAGGTACCTTCTACCAATCCTGACAATCTGAGTTTAACCTCCATGAGATGAGAAAACAGACTCCCAAAAGTTGTCCTCTGACCTCCACCTGAGTAGTAGCACACGCACACCCATACATGTACACACACAAATTAGATAGAAATGCAAACAATTTTAAAATATACAATAGAACTCAAATGTTCAACTATTCCATAAATCCCTTTTTTAAAAAAAAAAAAAAAGAAACCGATTTATTTTTAAAGTCCAGGATGGTGTCAGATATGGTAGTACATGTCTCTAATAGCAGCACTTGGGAAGCTGAGACAGGAGGATTGCTGTAAGTTTGAGGCCAACCTGGGATACAAAATAAATGCCAGGATATCCAGATGTGCATAGCAAGACCCTGTCTAATAAATAAATAAATAAATAAATAAAGGATTGGCAGTGTGTATTTGTAGCCTGTAGTTCAAGCTACTCAGGAAGCGCCAGGGATGTTGAAAATCTTTCTTTTTAGCCAAGCGCCTTCTAGAACTCTGCATGCAGAGGATAATGGCAACACTTAATTAGAGAAAGTGCTGTCTCTCATTGCTGCCCAGGCTTGCTCTGCTGGAGGGTCCATCTTCCCCACTGCACTTACTCACTGAAGGCTGTTTTACCTGAGTGGCCCATCCCCTCTCTGCCAGGATCAGTGAGCATTTGCTTCCAGCAAGTCTGTAGCAAGATAGGAGGAGAAACCAGGAGAATCTTGGAAATGTTGTGAACCTTCTGGCTTTGGCAACTGCAAAACTACAACAGACCCTGCTTCAAAGTGGAACCGCCTTCCCCCCCCAGACTGTCCACTGACCTCATGGCACATGCATGCCCATACAGGAACACATACACAGGGCTATACACACACACAAAGGTAATAATAACTAGTAAATAAGATGGAGAGTGATTGAAAATGATGCCCAGTGTTGACCCCTGTTCTCCATCTGCACACAGAGGAACACATACATGCATTTACCATGCACACTCCTAAATAAAAAAATTTAACTTTATTTATTTATTTATTTATTTATTTTCAAGTCAGGATTTCTCTGTAGCTTTGGAGCCTGTCCTGGAACTAGCTCTTGTAGACCAGGCTGGCCTTGAACTGAGAGATCTATCAGCCTCTGTCTCCCATGTGCTGGGATTAAAGGCATGCACCACCACTGCCCAACAACTTTTATTTATTTTTTATGTGTATGGATGTTTTGCCTGCATGGATGTCTGTGCATCACATGCATGTCTAGAGCTTGAGGAAGCCAGAAGAGGGTGTTGAATTTCATGAAACTGGAATTACAGTTGCTTGTGAGCTGCCATGTCATGTGAGTGCTGGAACCAAGCCTGAGTCCTCTGGAAGAACAGCCAGTGCTCTTAACTGTGACACCATCTCTCCAGTCTGTAATATGAGGGCCGGGCTTGGGGTTTCTATCCTGCCCAGTTCCCATAGCCAGCAAGTCCCAAAGAAAATCACACAGAGGTCTCCATAAGATTATAAACTGATTGGCCCATTAGCTTAGACTTCTTATTAGCTCTTGTAGCTTATATTAACCCATTATTCTTATCTATGTTAGCCACATGGCTCAGTACCTTTTTCAATGGGGCAGGTCACATCCTGCTTCTTTGGTTGTCAGGGCAGGACTTGGGAAAGAGCTTCCTTCTTCCCAGAATACTCCTGTTCTCATTGCCCCACCTCTACTTCCTGTTTGTTTTTCCCGCCTATACTTCCTGCCTGACTACTGGCCAATCAGTGTTTATTTAAACCATAATTGACAGAATACAGACAATTCTTCTGCACTACCAGTCCAGTTCCATAAATACGTAATACCTTTTTCTTTAAGACAAGGGTTCTCTGTGTAATAGTCCTGGCTGTCCTATAACTCACTTTGTAGCCTTAATCTCACAGAGATCTGCCTTCCTCTGCCTTCTGAGTGCTGGGATTAAAGGCAAGTACCACCTCCGCCTGGCTTAATAGTACATTTTTTAAGAAAGAGGAACTTTGGTTTCCTTTCCATACTTTCTGTTATGTTCACTGAGGGAAGATGCCAGTTTTTCTGTCAGCCTCACAGTTTTCAGATTGTCTGCTCTCCACCTGAGACTTCACATTGCTGCACAGGTGACTTCCTATGAGATGCTCCAGCCTCCTTGCTGGCCCAAGAAGCAACTTGTGTGAATAAATTTAAGTAGCCAGCAAGAGAGCGTCGGCTAAAACAAAATCAAACCCATATATCTCAACACTCACACACAGGTTGCTTTGTTACAATGTGTTTTAGGGCATAATCTGACTTGGATGCATAGAACTGTCTGGGGGGTTCCAGTCTGTCTGAAGTATTAATTAGCTGAAATTCCAGTTAGTTACAGGAGGGCATTTTTCTGCCTTTTCTACACTGTGGGCCTTAAAACTGGTATTGAGAAAAAGCAGGAATCTCTTTTTATTTTTTTAGCTTTATTTTATTTTTAAACGGAGACTAGAGGAGGTTATTGGATCCCCCCTTGAGCGAGAATTACATTAAGTTGTGAGATGCCTGATGTGGGTGAAGGGAATTTCTCAGGTCCTCTGAAAAGGCAGTAGAGACTCTCAATTAACTGAGACTTCTCTCCAGCTCCAAGGCAGGAATCTTTATTGGAAATTTCTTAGTTTATCCCTCACTATTATTATCGCAGGGCTAAACGGAAATGTTTTAGATCCAAGTTCTCCACCATATTAAAAAATGAAAACTGGCACTACATGGAGTCTGCGTGTTGGAGCAAAGGAAGTTCCCAGTCGTGTCTGTCCATCTCCCTGCTCCTCGCCCAAGGCTCCCTGCAGGGAACAGTCAGATTAGAAAGGAGATAAGAAATACAAATGTATTCAAGTACAAGAAAATGGCACAGCCCAGGGTGTAGTTCCCATAGTCCAACAGGACTCAGCCCTCTTTAAACCGTCCTCCTACAGGGCAGGAAACAAAGACAACAAAGGATGTTTACTGCAACTCAGCGGGCTTGGAGAACACTCAGTGTCTTAATTCAATATCCTGGAGTGTAGGACAGACTGTGGCTCATAAAAGCTCTGCTGAGGGGCCAAACTAGAAGACAGTGGTGTGTGACACAAATCTGTCCAGGTGTACCGGCAGACTCGGGCTTTTGTCTAGCCTGGCAGCAGATGGAGCACAGGAAAGGGCCTGGGCTGGTTGTTTGCTCTGGCAAGTCAAGACAGGAGAACTTTGCAGAAAGGGTTGATCCAAGGAAAGGTCCAGCAGGATGTGACATTGCGATGTGAGAGCGTTCTCTCTCTCTCTCTCTCTCTCTCTCTCTCTCTCTCTCTCTCTCTCTAGTGTATCTATCTCTGTCTTTCTGTGGTATATATATATATATATATATATATATATATATATATATATATATATATATATATATCTGGTGTATCTCTGTCTCTCTCTGCCATTGTCTGTCTCTCTCTGTGTGTCTGTCTCTCTCTGCCTTTCTTTCTTTCTCTCTCTCTCTCTCTCTCTCTCTCTCTCTCTCTCTCTCTCTCTCTCTCTGCTACAGCTGGCACCCAGGACTTACAGGAATGAAGTGGACAGGACATTGATTCCACGCACATGCTAATTCAAGGCCAGTAGATCTTCCCCTTCCTTTGTTTGGTGAACTGAAATTTCCAGAAAGAAGCTACAGCTCAAACCTTCTGCAAGGCCCATGAACCTATTAAAACATCAGTGATTGTGGCGAGGTTAAAATGTTGCTGCTTCTGCAACTAGTGACTACTTATCTTAGGTTATCTTTAGCTCCGTAAGTAGCCATTAGTTTGCCCACCTCTGTGTCAGGCCTAACATCCTGTGACTCACAGATTGAAACTCCCAGGGAAGTTTCCACCAACCAAAAGTTTTAGCATCCAAGGCCTATAGCAGAGGTCTTCCTACTTGTAACCACCTAGCTAATGTTTCTGCCAATATATTTTAAGTGTCTTGGTTTATGGACTTCCCTGTTATGTTACTCTAAAACCTTCATGAGACTGCTTTCACATTAGAATGTGGAATTTGGGGTGACCTAAATCAGTAATCCAATGACATAGCCACTCATATTTAGCTACCAAATAAACCATCTCTAATTCCCTTTGAGGCAAGAGTTATATTTTTGAGTCAACAGATCTAAAGGTTCAGCATGCCAAAAAGTGCCATATTTTCAGAGCCCTTCTCTCTGAATCCCAATGGCAAAGAGCTAAAAAAAAAAAATAACACTGAAGAGATCAGTGATTGTGTAAACAGTTTCTGCAAGTGGGGGATCCAAATGGCTCCTGCCCAGAAACACTCATGCCCTCTTCCTTGTCTGTAACCAGAGAAAATCATCAACTCTAGGCAAAGACCAAAGAGAGTGACCAATCTCACATGCTAATAGAAAAGTGAATTTGGAGAGCTTTTTGTTGAACATTCTTGAAATAGATGTGTGTCCCTAAGACAAATGGTGTAGTGCTGTTTTTACATTTCCACTCCCAATGGCAGCCTCCTATGGTCGGCACGTTGGTCTTGATACGGCAGTTCCTTCAGGTTAAGTGGATGAAATCGCTGGCCTGGATGGGGACCTAATATCACAAGATACCCAAAGCATACCTACGTTAATCCAGCTGGACAGGTCAGTCCCCTGGCCAAGTGATGCCCCTAGGGATGTAGGTTTGCCTTAAGCCATGCTAAAGTGGTAGGAGGAATAATTATCCTTTTAATGACATAGTGCACTTCTCCTTCCCAGTATTCCTGCCCCTTAGGACAGAGTCCCTCAAATCACCATGAAGTTAGACTAGGTTTGTGCTGTGGGATAATGGTTTTACCCTGTAAACATTTGTTTCTTGTACTTGTTTAATAAAATGCTGGTTAGGTGGTAGCCAAGCAGGAAGTAGAGGTGGGGCAATGAGAACAAGAGAATTCTGGAAGAGGATTCTACAGTCTGCAGTTGTGATCTAGACATAGAGCAAACAAAATGTGACTGCCTTGCCGAAAAAGGTACCAAGCCATGTGACTAACATGAACAAGAATAATGAGCTAATAATATAAGTTATAAGAGTTAATAAGAAGCCTGAGCTGATGGGCCAATCAGTTTATGATGTAGATGGGCCTTCTGTTATGTGTTATTTTCATTGGTTAATAAAGAGACTGCCTTGGCCCTCTGATAGGACAGAAAATTAGGTAGGTGGAGTAAACAGAACAGAATGCTGGGAAGAGGGCAGTGAGGCAGACGCCATGGAGCCAGCCTCCAGGTCAGACATGCTGAATCTTTTCCGGCAAGCCACCACCTCGTGGTGCTACACAGATTATTAGAAATGGGTTAATCAAGATGTGAGAGTTAGTCAGTAACTAACTCTCTAGAGATAATGGGCCAGGCAGTGTTTAAATGAATACAGCTTATGTGTTATTTTTTCTGGGGCTAAGCTAGCTGTGTGGGAGCTGGGCGGGATGAAAAGCAGGCCTGCCCGCAGCTCCTTACTACAAGTTTATAACTAATGTAGACCTCTGTGTGATTCTTTTGGACTTAATGACTATGGGAACTGGGCAGAACAGAAAACTCAGACAACAGATTTGTCTGCCTAAATTTCTTTCAGATGCTGGCTCAGGGCCCAAGTGTGTTTTTTGGGGGATTTCTCTGGACTTTCTCACTCTGCCTCTAAAGCCCCCCCTCCATGGTTAACTGCTTGTCCATGCTGGTTTAACTCAAATGCTATGGTTTTTCTCCTCTCCTCTAGTTTCCTTCCTTCTCTGCTAAGCTACAGCTTGCCCTCCTGGGATTTCTCTTTTACACATCAATAAAAGTATCTTCTTTGGCCTTTGCTTGACTTTCAAACTCTTTCTGACTTTAAATTCTTTAATTCAAGTGAAAGCATGAATCTGTTTCTACACCCATAGTGTATCAGTCTTTCTGCCTTGGAACATGAGTCCTTGCACTAGATAGAAGCAGAGCTCAGTTCAGTCCACGATTCTCTGCTAACTGAGGGGATTGCACATTTACAGAACAGTGGCTTCAGAGATTTTTTTTTTTTTTTGGTATCAGGATTGTAGAGACAGATTCGAACTGCATATAATAAATGTGAACATGAATATAAATAAACTCCAGTAATCCCTATCCTAATCAAATTCCTTAGGGTAAACAGGTTTGAATCTTTTAACACAATCCAGAATGAATCACGGTTCATATTGACACACATTTAAGTGAGATATTTAAAAAGTTAAAAGTAGGGGCTGGAGAGATGGCTCAGAGGTTAAGAGCACTGGCTGTTCTTCCAGAAGTTCTAAGTTCAATTCCCAGCAACCACATGGTGGTTTACAGCCACATATAATGAGATCTAGTGCCCTCTTCTGGCCTGCAGGCATACATGCAGACAGAACACTGTATATATAATAAATAGATAAAACTAAAAAAAGTTAAAAGTAATAGTTAATAGTTTTTTTTTAATTGTCATTTCAATACTGGGTCTTGCTATGTTGCCCAGGATTGTACTGAACTCACAATCCTCCTGCCTCAGCTACCCAAGTGCTGAGATTATGAACATGTATTGCCAAGCCTCACTGTAAAAAAGTTTAATGGAAATTCAGATATATGTTGCACCATGGAAATGGTGTGCTCCATGAAAGAAGGCAATCTGAGGAGGGATGGTTATCTTATGAACTGGTGGATGTGAGATGTCCAGAATGAGCCAGAGCAGAGAGGCAGAAGAGAGATCAGTAGCTCAGGCCTAGGGATGGTGGGAGCAGGCTGGGGGTCGTAACTAATGCTCACAGACTTGAGGGGAAAATTTACAATGTATGAAGTATATCTCATTAAGACTGTAAAATAGGCCGAGTGGTGGTGATGCACACCTTTAACCCCAGTACTTGGTGGCAGAGGCAGGCGGGTCTCCATGAATTCGAGGCCAGTCTGGTCTACAAGAGCTAGTTCCAGGGCAGGCTCCAAAGTTACACAGAGCAAACCTGTTTCAGGCGGGGGGGGGGGGAGGACTGTAAAATATTTGGTTGGATTGCCTAGAACACAGTCTGAAAGGATAGCTCAATATCCTCACTCATTCATAGTTCACACAAGGAGGACAAATAGTCACCAATGATCATGAGTGTGAGCAAGTTGGAGTGTGAACAAGTTGGAAGAAGCGTGAACAAGTTGGAAGGATTTCTCGACATCAGAGAATGGGTAGCTGAAGCATGGAATAATAGTCAAGACATACAAAACTACACAACAGTTTATATAGATGGGTCAAGTCTATTGGTAAATATGGTTAGATATTAAAGTTGTGTGCTAAAAGCTTTTGTGAGATACAGTGTGGTGGTACATGCCTTTATTCCCAGCACTCAGGAGGAAGAGGCAGGTGGATCTCCATGAGTTCAAGGTCAGCCTGGTTGTAGCAGATAGATTTTCTATTGTTGGGATAAAACAGACTAGGAAGAAGCAGGAGAGCAAGAGGAGGGCTGCCATTGCTTTTTTTTTTTAAAAGAGAAAGGGATCATGCCCCGGTGGGCTGGTACCTTAAAGGCTATTGGCTGAAGGAGTGGAAGGAATTTTCACAGCACCAGCAACAATAAACAACTTGGGGAGGAAAGGATTTATTTTACTTACCCACCCCCCCCATCACAGTCCATCATCAGAGAACTGAAGCAGAAGTTATGGAGGAATGTTGCTCACTGGCTGTTCTCCATGGCCTACTCAGCCTTCATTCTTTATGTGTGTGTCTCGAGACAGAGTTTCTCTGTGTAGCCTTGGTTGTCAAGGAACTCACTCTATAGACCAGACTGGACTTGAACTTACAGAGATTCATCCACCTCTGCCTTCCCAGTGCTGGGATTTTAGGCGTGTGTCACTACCACCTGGCTGTATTTTTATTTTTAAGTGTGTGTGTGTGCACATGCATATGTCTGTGGAGATCAGAAGAGGGTGTCTGGTCCCCTAGAGCTTGAGTTACAAGCAGGTATGAGCTTCCCGGCATGGGTTCTGAGAGCTGAGCTCCAATATTCTAGAAGAGGAGTATGCTCTTCACTACTAGCCATCTGTCATGCCCTCTTACCATAACAATTTCTTTTAATTAAAAGAAATTATTTAGTCAGTGGTGGTGGCACATGCCTTTAATCCTAGCACTCAGGAGGCAGAGGCAGGCAGATCTTTGCAAGTTTGAGGTCAACTCGGTCTACAAAGTGAGTTCCAGGCCAGACAGAGCTGTTACACAGAAAATCCTGTTTCAGAAAAAAAGAAAGAAAGAAATTATCTTATTTTATGTATATGAGTGGTTTTTGCCTGCATGTTTGTCTATGCCCCACATGTATACAGTGCCTTCAGAGGCCAAAGAGTGCTGTGGAATAATCTTCGTGTACACTTTGAAGATGTGTGTTTGCTAAGGTGTCTTCTAATTGGTTTATAAAGAGCTGAATGGTCAATATCAAGGCATGAAGAGGTGAGGCAGAACTTACAGGCAGAAAGAGCAGAGGAGATGATGAATTTATGTGCAGAAGAGATACCAGAGGACATGGTGAGGAAAAAGGAGATGCATGGTGGAAGAGGGGTAAAAAAAATCTATGGAACAAAACATAGATTAATATAAACGGGTTAATTTAAGTTATAAGAGCTAGTAGGACAAGCCTAAGTTATAGGCTAAACTTTCATAATTAATAAAAGTCTCTGTGTCATTATTTGGGAGCTGGCCGATGGGACAGAGAAAGACTTGTTATATATGGCATCAACATAGGAGATTGAATATCTAAATATAGGGTCTGAGAAAGCTAAGAAAAGTTCTGGACAAGGAGCCAGGTTCAGGGACCAGCCTTGACAAAAATACCTCTTGCCAGAGTAGAGGCATGGGGATTTAGAAATATAGTAAAGGATATGAAGACACAAATGAAAATAACAAAATGGAGAAACATATAGGATAGTATCAGGAGGGAATTCCAGTGAATACTGAAATTTGCCTATGTTTAATTTCTGGAGTACAAGAGCTGGCTATTAGCCACACCTGTTGACAATAACCTTGAGAGAGCAGAACTCGAGGTGGAAACTTTGTTTGAGGTAGAAGCACAATAACCTTGAAGGAACTAGAGGTAAGGTTCAACTCTCTGACCTTTGGTCAACATGGAAATAGGCTCATATTTTCGAGCCTCCACAAGCTGGATGTGCCTTTCTAATCCTGCAGTCTTTCTCAGGTGGGTCGATACTAGGCATACAAAGATGTGGCTACTAGCTGCGACCTGTGGCAGCCCAGGAAAAGATACACAAAAACTCCAGCATCTGGAGCCCACACAAGAGCCCCTGGGCAGCGGCTGGAGAGGTGACTCAGTGGTTAAGAGTGTTAGGTACTTTTCCAGAGGATCCAGGTTTAGTTCCCAGTACCTCATGGCAGCTCAAAATGTCTGTAACCCCCAATCCAGGGGACCTAATGTGTTCTTCTGGTCCAGGAAACCTGATGTCTTCTTCTGATCCCATCAAGCACTAGTGACACACATGGTACTCATGCATACATGCAGGCAAAACACTCATACACATACAATACAATACAATACAATACAATACAATACAATCAATATATCTTTTTAAAAGAACTGCTAAACACAGCAGGCTGTTTGTGAGCCCATAGTAATGAACTGGATGGCTCTAGAAAGAGATTTGGGTTTTCCTCCAATCAACCTGAAAGTCAGCAGCAAAATACAACACAAAGCAAGCAAGAAAATCAAGTTCAAGTATATGGTGGCACACCTTGTCAGTTCCAGTACTCAGAAGACAGAGGCAGGTGGATCTCTCTGAGTCCATGTCCAGTCAGGGCTCTGCAGAAAGACCTGCTTCAAGAATTAATTAATTAACAACATAAATAAATGAACAAACTAAATAGAAGCCAGCTCAGACCCAAGGGTGGTATGGGACCAACAGAAATCACAGGAGCTTTCCCCCACTTTTCCACTTTCCCTTGCAACGTGGAGGGAAGGAGAAGGGAATAGAGCAGCTGATCTGATTGACACCCTCAAATTTTGATGGTTTTTCTTTTGGCTCTCTGTTTGATAGCTCTCTCTTGATTTGTCCCATTTGATAACTTATCAACTCCCCGACACACACACCCAGACAGTTAGCACCTCAAGAATGTGTGTGGGGTTTTTTAAGGGGAGGTAATTCTTGTTTTGTTATTCAAATTGTTACACTTTTGGGGCAAAAACCAAATCCTCTCTTTCCTCTTCTTAGCCCAGTTTGTTCTCTGAGCAAGGACAGAGAGGAAACTGAGACAGGAGAATTGACTGTCTCAGTTCTTCACAGATCTAGTCATGTGAGTAACAAAGCCTGATCCTACCTGCTGTGGATGAGAACATGCTGGGACTGGGCTCTCCATCCTATACTGACAGGAAAGATGGCACAACCACTTCGGGAAGCTATCCAGGATGTTCTTAAAGGTTAAACACACACCCATCGAATAAGCCGGCAATCTCCTCCGAGCTGTTTACACAGGTGAATAAAGCCTAGGTCCCACAAGAAGCATGTAACTGCAGGGCAGCACATGCCTGTCATCTGCATGCTCAGGAGGCTGAAGCAGGAAGATCAAGAGTCTGAGACCAGCCACAGCTATGCAGAGAGTTCTAGGTCTAAGGTAGCTCCATTTTAAGACCCAACGTGACAAGATCTAGTGGTGCTGCAGGCAGTTTGAAATAATACAACCAATTTGGAGACCTGTTTGTCAATTCAGTGACTCAAAACACTGCAAGCTTCTCACAAAGGAGCTCCTGTGTTGGTGACAACCATGCCTGTCCACAGGAGAAAGTGTAAATGGTGGGGGTAATAAAAAAATTCTCAACAACTATAACAAGACACTCACTTAAAAACACAATGATTTACTCTTGTACATGACTTTGAGTAAGCTGGATAATCTGCCCTGTGCCAGACGAGGGTGATACAGGCTGGGATCTGCTTTAGTCACCTAGCACTCAGCTGGGCTGGCAGATCTATGGACTCTCACACATCTGGCACCTGGTCAGTTGATGTCTGGAGTGGTGACATGTCTCTACCTTCTAGCAGGTTCTCAAAGCAGCTGGGCAATCCTAGTAAGAATAGAAGCCTGTGGGGCCTGGGCTTACAATTGGGCAAATATTGTTCCTGTCATGTTATAGCCACCCAGGCAAGGTATAAAACAACTGCAGGTAGCATTACAGGAGACATGAGACTCTCACACCCACAGGATGGGCAACCTTCAAACACAGCATCAAGTCTCTTAAGTGAGGGCATGGAGAAGTCAGATCCCCCATGTGCGGCTAATAGGGATGTGGTGTAGCAATTTCGGAAAGCAGTACGTGTTTTCTAAAATAATTAAAAATGGTATCATCATGACTTTCAGCGATGTTCCTTCTCACTATCTCTCTCCCACAAACTAAAAGCAGGAAGACCAAGAGGCAGTTCTACAGCCACATTTATAGCAGCATTGGGCAAGAGGTAGAATATACTCAGGGCGTCACAAGAAAATTACAGATAAACAATTTGGTCTATCTGCACAATGGAACATTACTCAACCTGGAAAAGGAGGGAAATTCTAGGGCATGTTAAAATACGGATGAAGCTGAGGCTATGATACTAAGTGAAGTTACTGAGCTGGTTCATTGATGCAGGAGTCCCCTCTGTGTGCTGTGATTACCATTAATAAATAAAGAAACTGGTTTGGGCCTATAGCAAGGCAGAACATAGATAGGCAGGGGAAATTAAACTGAATGCTGGGAGAAAGGAGGCAGAGTCAGGGATATGCCATGGAACCACAGCCAGAGTCAGCCACTGCCACATGGCAATACACAGATTAATGGAGATGGGTTAAATTAAGAGTTAGCCAAGAAGTTAGAGCTAATTGGCCAAGCAGTGATTTAAATAATATAGTTTCTGTGTGATTATTTTGGGTCTAAGCTAGCTGGGAAGCCAGGAACAAACAAGTAGCACTCCCTGCAACAAATTGACACCAACGTGGCAAACTAAAATCTATTTTAAAATGTGAGAGAGCTTAATTCTAGACACAAAAACACAGAGTTTAACACAGCTTTTTGCTGTTTGCTGGTGGTGTGCCACAGCTCCATTAAGAGAGATTTTCCTGACTCAGCGATAGCAGAAAAGCCATGCCATTTTGAAATGCTGGCTTTCTGGGCTGTGCTGTCATTGTGACCTCTGGCTTTTTCAGGAGGCAGAGCATATGAATGGGGTTTGTGAGCAGCATGCTGCAACTTGCTTGATGGTAAAGTGAACCAGCTTTGTGCCTGGAACTGGGGAGGTGTGTTCAACACAGAGGCATAAGCAGCTCCACCACGCTGAATGGTGCAGGACAGTTCTGTATTCTGTCAATTATGTTTTTAATAAATGCTGATTAGCCAGTAGCCAGACAGGAAGTATAGGTGGGACAACCAGACAGGAAGTAAATGCGGAGCAATGAGAATAGAAGAATTCTGGGAAGAAAGCCCATTCTTCTCCAGTCCTGCCCAGACACTAAAGAAGGAAGATGTGACCTGCCCCACCAAAAAAGGTACCAAGCCATGTGGCTAACATAGATAAGAATAATGGGTTAATATAAGTTATAAGAGCTAATAAGAATGGGCCAATCAGTTTATCTATAATGTAGATTCTCTGTGTGACTTTCTCTGGGACTAAATGACTGGGAAACTGGGCAGGACAGAAACCCTAACAGGCAGGCCCTCATGTTACAATGCTGTACTATGCAGAGTAAGCAGGAAGTACCATATATACCATAGTAATGGCACAGCTTAAATTTTAAGATACGCTTAGCATTTTAAAAAACATTCATGAACAGTAAAGAATTATAGGTTTGCAATAAAGACAAATCCAGATGAGTCACAGTGTTGGATAAATATACATAGGCTTGGAAGAGAGAAGAATAAGAGTATAGAGTTGGGAAAAAAGTAAATGGTTTCAAAAATGAAACAAAATATTTAAAGAGAAAGAGTACAGATAGTCATAGATTAAAAGGAGTAAAGAAAAATAAGCCATGTAAACATGAAAAATTCATAGAGAGTTTGAATTTTGTATATTATTGTGTTATTTTTAATTTTTTTGACTGTGAAGGAGCTAAATACAGAGAGACATTGCATTATATGGGCTGCTAAGCTAAACCAGCATGTGTATTATAAAGGTATCATGACTTCCAAATTTGGGTCTAATGATATGTTGCTTTGGAAAAGAGGTTCTTCTCTTGTTTCCACAGAGGATGAGAATCTATGGATTGCTTCCATACTGGTGTGGTTTGATAGAATATGATTCCCTGAAAGGTCACCTTGAACACCCCTCAAAAAATTACTTTGCCCAACTGCTGACTAAGTTGAACCTAGCACATAGGATATACCATAAAAGACCTGCTTAACAGCACCCCCAATCAGCAGGAAGAAGTATGGACAAAACTATGTCCATATTCCCAAATATCGTCCATTAATGTTTGTTTACATTTAAAGGGGAATATGTTATAGATATGAATAATTTGCGTTGGTATGGATCTTGGTTTATTGATACAAATTTAAGGTCAGTTTTGTTATACTGTATATTTCTGCTCTTGATTAAGGTATTGTCATTGTGCAGCCCATTTAAAAAATTTAATGTATAATTAAGAAATATAGGTTAATAGATAATCATCTATAATAGTCAAGCTTGTAGTCATGTTAGTTAGATTTTCTAGATAGACAGAGATGTAGTTCAGATGAATAAGCATTCTTCAAACCTTTCAAAGACTATGGAATATGGCTTTAAAATGTTTTAAGAACTTAGGACTTTTCATAACAATGAGACATGTCTGCTCCTGGCAGCACCAATTACTTCAAGAGGAAGATGGGCATTGAAGAGGTTCCTTATGGAGTTTGCTAGCCATTTGGGCAAGAAACTACTCTTGCCTGGACTGCTTCTTTGTATACTGTAAAAACTGGACATGCAGAACCCACAGAGAAATGACTGTTAAACTTGCTTAAAGGTGAGGTGGTCCTTTGGGGTTCCTGCTTCATGAAAGAGTCTGCAAGACATTCTGCAGGACACAGATGAAAGTGACTGAAATTTCCTTCTTCATTTAAAAGTCTGCCAGATACTATGGGCCAGCAGGTTGAAGATGGATGCCCCAATGATACAGAAGAACTTTGGGTGACTGTCCAGGCAGCAAGATGTCTCTGTCAATTCTAGAGTTTTGGAAGTTGTTTACAATGTACTTCCTGTTTACTTAGGTAATATTATATCCTTCTGGGGTGTTTGATGGAGTTGAAGACTAAATAGTTATAATAATTATAGTTTTCCTTAGTTATGAAAAGCAATAAATCATATATGAAACTTTAGACTCACAAAGATAGGGTAGATGATAGAATATTTTCTCTAATTTTGCCAAATACAAATAGACTAAATATTGTAACTGTAATTATTGCTTGATACCTGTTTTGCTATATGTAATTTTACAATGTTAAAGTTAAAGCCTTCCTTTTTAATTAGACAGAAAAGGGAAGATGTTGTGGGATGCCCCTCTGTATGCTGTGACTATGTCTTACTATCATTGGTTAATATAGAAGCTGCTTTGGTCTATGGCAGAACAGAATATGGCTAAGCAGGAAGGCCAAACTGAATATAGGAAGGAAGAAGATGAAGTTAGGAGAGATACCAGCAGCTGCTGAAGAAGCAAGATGTCAAGTAACAAGTCACAAGCCTCATGGTAAAGTATAGAATATTAGAAATGGGTTAGTTTGTATGTAGAGTTAGCCAGTAAGAAGCCTGAGCCATTGGCCAAACAATCATAATTAATATAAAGCCTTCAAATGATTATTTCATAAGTGGCTGTGGGACTGGTAGGCAGGAGAGAAATCTCCAATTGTACCCTCCTATTGATGAAGGGGCAACAGTAACTCTATCTCTATTACCATAGGCCAGTCTACCCATCTTATTCTGCTCTGGTTACCATGACTACAGGACAAAGACCAAGATGGCATCTTGTTATGATCAGGAAAAAAAAGCACCATGCAGCATTCTATTCCCACACCATGTCTTCCCAGTCTCTCAAAGCTTGAGAGACTTTCAAAACTTTCAAAAACTTTCCTTCCTTATGTGGCTTTTATCTTAGCATCGGGAAAAGCAACACCAGTCAGAATATACAATTCTACATCTAGGAGGGCTCTGGAGCAGCCAATCTTAGAGGACAGTAGCAAGGTGGCTTCAGGACATAGCAGGTGGTGTCATGTTAGTGCTTATTGGGGACAGAGTTTTCATTTGGGAAGATGAATGAGCTCTGGAAAAGCATGACAGGACAGCTGCACAACATTATGAGTGAGTTCATACCTAACTTGACACTTAAGATGTTTGGGGACAAATAGGGAGATGGTGGTCAGAGGGTAATAAAAACAGTTAGATAAAAATATTTATGCTGAAAACCATCAAATGTCAGTTTACTTTTATTTACTAGAATTATTTTTTTAAAGACATAGCTATTGAGTCTGGTGAATTGAAACCATATTTGTAAACTACTAGGTACACTTGTTATCTAGGCCAGGACCTTCTGACCTTCCCTACCCTCTCTGGGTATCAGTGATCTTTTCTTTGAATTGAGGATGAACTTAACTCCTGTGCAGGTTCTGATGCTAAGAGAAAATGGGAATTAATTACCTTGAAGGCTTCCCTGTCCACCTTCTGCATCTCAGTGGGAAGTAATTAAACCTCCCTGGTAATGAAGTCCATGACTAGTTAGTCCCAGATAGCCATATGGGAGCAGACAAGCCAAAGGAAATGAGAAATCCCAGGTATGGGCCGTGCCTAGAGGAAAAAAATCTCTCACAACTGTAGACGGAGCCTGCTCATTTGTTCCCAGCCACCCAGACTCAAAGTAACCACACAGAAACTGTATTAATTAAATCACTGCTTCATCTATTAGCTCTAGCTTCTTATTGGCTAGCTCTTAGATCTAAAATTAACCAACTTCTATTGTTTTATATTTTATCACGAGGCTCATGGCCTACCAGCAAAGTTTCAGCTGATAGCTTGCTTCTTTTCCCTTTGGTGGCTACACGGCATCTCATTGACTCCACCTTCTCTCTATATACATCTTTTCCAGCCTGGCTATATTTTGTTAAGCCATTGACCAGAAGCAGCTTCTTTATTAACCAACAGCAATAAGACATATCATAGCATACATCACTTCCCACATCACCTCTCCTTTTCTGTCTAAATAAAAAGGAAGGTTTTAATTGTAACACAGAAAGATTACATATAACAAAACATGTGTCATGTTGGTGGAGGAGGAGGGCCTGCTTTTTGTCCCGGCCTTCTAGCTAGCTTACACCTGAAATAACCACACAGAAACTGTACTAATTAAATTATTGCCCAGCCCATTAGCTCTAGCCTCTTATTGACTAACTCTCACATCTTGATTTAACCCATTTCTATTAATCTGTATCTCACCACAAGGTCATGGCTTACCAGGAAAGATTCAGCATGTCTGACCTGGTGGCTCCATGGCGACTCTCTGACTCTGCTTTCTTTCTCCCAGCATTCAGTTCTATCTTCTCTGCCTACCTAAGTTCTACCCTATCAACTAGGCCAAGGCAGTTTCTTTATTGACCAATGAAAGCAACATATAAACAGAAGGAACTCCTACACCATTTCCCCTTTTCTGTTTATACAAAAAGGAAGGTGTTAACACAGTAAAATTACATATAACAGGTATCAAGCAAGAATTACGGTTACAATATTTATATCAACTTTATCTTTTATCATAACTAAGGAAAACTATAATAATAACTATCCTTTCTTCAATTCCATCAAAGATTCCAGAAGAATATAATATTACCTAAGTAAACAGGAAGTACATTGTAAGCAACTTCCAAAATTCTAGAATTGACAAAAATATCTCGCTGCCTGGATAGTCACCCAAAGTTCTTTTGTACTGTTGGGGCATCCATCTTCAACCTACAGGCCCATAGTGTCCATCAGACTTTTCCATGAAGCAGGGAAATTCAAAGACAGTTCAGTCACTTTCTTATGTATCCTGCAGAATGTCTTGCAGACTCTTTCATGAAGCAGGAACCCTGAAGGACCACTCACCTTTAGGCAAGCTCAGCAGTCCTCTCTCTGCAGGTTCCTCATGTTCCTCATGTCCAGTTCATGCAACAGTCCAGGCAAGAGCAGTTTCTTGCCCAAATGGCTAAGGAGCCGCTTTGATGCCCATCTTCCTCTTGAAGAAGCTTAGTGCTGCCAGGAACAGATGTGTCTCATCATCAAGAAAAGTCCTAAGTTATTAAAACATTTTAAGTACCATATTCCATAGTCTTTGAAAGATATAAAGAATGCCTATCCATCTGAAATATATCTATGCATATCTAGAAAATCTAACTAGCATGACTACAAGCTTGACTATTATAGATGATTATCTATTAACCTATATTTCTTAATTATACATTACAATTTTTAAATGAACTACACAAACACAATACCTTAATCAAGATCAGAAATACATATACATATAACCAAATTGACCTTAAATTAGTATCAATAAACCAAGATCCATATCAATGCAAATTATTCATATCTATATCATATCACCCTTTAGATGTAAACAAACATTTATAAACACTATTTGGGAATATAAACAATATTTGGGAATAAACATCTGTGGGACCTGTTGGGAGGACAGAAACCAGGCAGGACAGAAACCCAACAACAGTATCAAGCAAGAATTATAACTACAACATTTATATCTACTTTATTTTTTATCATAACTAAAGAAAACTATAATTATTCTTAAACTCCATCAAAGACTTCAGAATGATATAATATTACCTAAGTAAACAGGAATTGCATAGTAAACAACTTCCAGAACTCTAGAAATGACAGACATTTCGCTGCCTGGACAGTCACCTGAAGTTCCTCTGTAACATTGGGGCATCCATCTTCAGCCTACAGAACCATAGTATCCAGCAGACTTTTCCATGAAGCAGGAAATTTCAAAGATAGTTCTGCCTATATTGGCAATTTGTCAGTCACTTTCTTCTGTGTCCTGCAGAATGTCTGGCAGACTCTTTCATGAAACAGGAACCTCAAAGGACTGTCTCACCTTCTTTAGACAACTCCAACAATCACTTTTCTGTGGATCTTGCAAGTCCAATTAAGCAGTTCAGGCAAGAGCAATTTCTTGCCCAAATGACTAACAAACTTCATAAGGAGTCTCTTTGATGCCCATCTTCCTCTTGAAGTTATTGGTGCTTCTAGGAGCAGATGTGTCTCATTGTCATGAAAAGTCTAAGTTCTTAAAACATTTTAAATGCTATATTGTGTTATTCTTTGAGAGGTTTGAAGAATAACTATAAATCTGAAATATATCTTTGTACATCTAGAAAACCTAACTAACATGACTACAAGCTTGACTATTATAGATGACCATCTATTAACCTATATTTCTTAATTATACATTATATTTTTAAATGAGCTGCACAAACACAATATATTAAGAGCAGAAATATATATAACAAAATTGACCTAAAATTTGTATCAATCGATCATGATCCATACCAATGCAAAGTATTTATATCTATAACACATCTCCCTTTAAATGTAAACAAACATTTTTAAACAATATTTGGGAATTTGGGCATATTTCTCTCCAAACTGCTTTCTGCTTTTTGTTGGGCAAAGTAATTTTGGGGGTGTTCATGTGACCTTTCAAAGGGTCTTGGTCTGCCAAACCACATTAGTCTGAAAGAAATCCATAGGTTCTCATCTTCTGTGGAAACAAAAGAAGAACCTCTTTCCAAAGCAATAAATCTTTAGACCCAAATTTTGAAGTCAAGATACCTTTAAAATATGTATGTTGGCTTAGCTTAGCAGCCCATATTATGAAATATCTCTCTGTATTTAGCTCCTTCACAATCAAAAAAAAATAAAAGAAAACACAATAAAATACACAATCCAGACTCTATGTATTTTCCGTCTTTACATGGCTATTTTTCTTACTCTATTACTTTTTTCACAAGTTTAATATTTATTTTATTATCTTTACTCCTTTAACCTATGAATATCTATACTCTTGTATATTATAATTGTGTCTATACTCTTTTTTCTCTTTCTCTCAAGCCTACATACATTTGTCCAACGATGTTACCCATTTAGAGGTCTTTTTCATCTGAATCTTTCTTTATTGCATATCTGTAATCCTTTTCTGACCAGGACTGCTTTTTTTTTTAATGCTAAGTGGGTATGGCTAGAACCAACTCTGCAGTCCTGCCTGTTGGCTCTGCCCAGTTCAACATGGTGGAGGCCTGTTCACTGCCTCTGATAGTCATGCACATTGCCCCATTTTCAGGCACACAGCGGGTCTATGTTGCCATTAAGTAGGTTGTATCACTCTGCTCACAAACCCCATTTAAATGCTCTGTAGCTGGACCTCCTGAAAGTGTCAGAGCTATTTGTGCTGGTGAACCAGGAAGTCATCATTTTATTAAAGAAGCCGCACAGTTTTTATTGCACCTCCCTTGCAAACAGAGCCTATGTGGGGAAAAAAATGCTATTACCAAGAAGTTGCACTTGGCTCTCATTTTTGTGCATCTAGAAGCCTTTTAAAAAAATTCTTTTTCTTAGACTTTACATGGAAATTCTTGCCCCATGCTGGGCATGCCAATCTGTTGCAGGAAATAGATGTATGGGAACCTCGCTGTTAAGCCACAGCCACATGGTGATACACAGATTAATAGAAATGTGTTAATTTAAGATATAAGAGCTAGCTAACAATATGCTTAAGCTATTGGCCAAACAGTATTGCAAATCATATAGTTTCTCAGTGATTATTTATGGTCTGGGCATCTGGGAATGAAAGAGCAGACTCTGGCAACAGACAACATAACAAAACTATGGGCTGACATGGATTTTATTTTGCAAGTTGGGGCTACAACAAGAAGATATCTCTAATTTTCCCAATTAAAAATAGTCTTGAGTCTATTAGTGTCTCTCCCTGAATTTTAGGGTGTTTCTCAGTCCAGCAACTCAAGGGATCTCTCTGTTTGTGTACGTGTGTGTGTGTGCGCACGTGTGTTTCTCCCTCTCTCCCTCCTTCCTTCCTCCCCTAATTCATCCTTCTATGCTGGGGATGGATTCCAGAACCTAGTGTTCACTAAACCTGTGCTCTAACTTTGAGTGCTCTCCAGCCCAAGAAAATTGTGTCCAGAGCTCTAGCCTTTCTCTAGCAGAGCCTAGCTTTGGGGTTTGGTGCTGGGTGTGGAAGCCAGGGTCTTTCACATGCTAGACACATTCTCAGCTATTCAACTGTGATTGTATGTGTGCACACTTGTATGTATACACACATACACACCATTGAGCTTTGCATTGCAGTCCTTCTGAGCCATTGAACCTCATTCCTGTGCAACCAGGTTCCATTCTAACACACTCACTTTTTCGGATCTCTTGCTGGCCATGGACACAGCTGAGGCTTGGGTTAGACTCTCAAGTTCAGTCATTGTCCCCAGCATGCCATGGTTTTTAGTTGTGGCTCCTCCTAGCAAGCACGGACAAGCCACTATGTCACAGTGGGATGTTCCAGGAGGGAACTCTTCACTGATATTTCTGCAAACATCATTCTTTTATTAATCTTTGGAGGGGGAGGTTTCGAGACAGGGTTTCTCTGTAGCTTTGGAGCCTGTCCCGGAACTAGCTCTTGTAGACTAGGCTGGCCTCAAACTCAGAGATCCACCTACCTCTGCCTCCCAAGTGCTGGGATTAAAGACATGCAGCACTATTGCCCAGCTTTCTTTTATTAAGTTTTAGGTCAACATTCAGAGTAATTGGTTTCATTGTGCCATCTCCACTCACATGTTGTTACACTTTGTCCCTTCTTCTATGCCTACTGTCCTCCCTCAGCTACTCCCACCTCCATTACTCCAAACTTCTGCATTCCAGGGTTATTTTTAATCAGGAGCACCCTTCGTATGTCCAACAGATTTACGTTAGTGGGATCTCAAAATGTAATGAGATAGATTTTCAGTTTTGTTTTTGCTGTTGTTGTTGGAGCTCAGCACCTAGTACCTTGTGTGTGTTAAGCCATTTGCACCATTGAGCTATTCTCCCAGTCCCTATGTCATATGTCAATTTCTTGGGGAGATTTGAACAAATATCTCTTCACCGTAGTCAGGGAGGTGATGACAAGACTAAGTCACAATCCTGAAATGGTCATTGTTCTACCCCAGCTTCTGCCCCACCTTCCCTGCAAGAACGGAGTCTGCAGAGAGCAAAGGGGCAGCAAGAGAAACTTCATTTGGAAGAGGTGTTGGTTCCACAGGAACATAAAGATTTTGAGACTAGGAAAGCTGCCACTGAGACCCTGGTGGCATCAGGAGGGAAACTGAGCAAATCTCCATCTTTCATCCCCTACCCCATGATCAGGCCTTAGAGGCTGAAGTTGCAGGTCTCTGGACGATCAGGTCTCAGAGGCTGCAGACGGCTGCAGGAATGATTCAAGTCAACAGCCCAAGTGAAGCATGGCATCTGGGAGGATTGGACAATTGGATCCTGAGCCAGTTCCCTGCCACCTCCCTCAGGTCTGTCCCTGGTGTTGAAGGTAGTATCCTCTTCCCTACTAGAGTCCACCGGGAGCCTGGCTCTGAAACCTTCTTTCTTTTTCCTCCTTGGGTCTTGGATACTAGCCTCTGGTCATGAGAAATTATGTCAGACTGTACTGAGTGATAGCCTCACCATAAGGAACTGCTTAACCCCAGCCTGATGTCTCAGCTCCACCTGCAGAATCATGTCCAGATAGCTAAAGCAGCTCATCCTGCCAAACTACAAAACAGCTGTAACTTCCTGGTAGTCACCTGTGTGTGTATGTGTTCCAATCCCCTCTGAAGGAGCTCAGCCTTCATTCCACAGAAGGTTGGAGCCCCTCATTGTTCCAAAAAAGCAGTCTCAATCTTTTGAGATCAAGTCTGTCTGCACCTCTGCCTCGCATGTTTGATACACAGAGTCTGTCTACTGAATGTGTGTGCATGTAAATACTGCACAAAACTGGACCTTACGAAAGGGGTGTCAGTCCTGGAAACTGAATGCCAAAACTTGAAGATGGTCTCACTTAGGTCCACAGCTCTATCCCTCTCCCTCCATGTAGCAAGGGGAGGGAGGGCTGCAGTTTCTCTTGTCTGGGCTGCCAAACACCACTTGCTGAGACCTGGGGCTCTACTGTGTACTTCATTTCCTTGCTGCCACAGTAGCTGAGGGCAAGTAAGCCAGGGCCCATCTAGTCACTCATGGTGATAGGCTATTAAAGAAAGTCTACCACTAGCACCTTGGCCTCTGGGCTGTCAGCTCTGTGTGGAGGGATGGGGGACTTTCCTATCCTCTCTTAGTACCACCCAAATCCAACCTGGTAGATCAACGGGATCATTGAGTTACTTACAGGAGTGTGCGTGATGGCTGATCCTGGTTGTCAGCTTGACACACCTAGGAAGGAGGAACCTCAGCTGAGGAATTGCCTTCATCAGATTGGCCTGTGTGCACGTCTATGGGGGCATTTTCTTTATCAATAATTAATGGAGAGGGGTTCTGGGCAGTAACATCATTAGGCAGGTTGGTCTGGACTGTATAAGAAAGCCAGGAGGAACTAATCCACAGGCAGTGTTTCTCCATGGGATCTACCTTAGTTCCTCCTTTGAGTTCCTGCCTTGGCTTTCCTGGTGATAGACTATGTCGTGTAAGCCAAATAAACCCTTTTCTCTCCAATTGCTTTTCCCTCAAGGTGTTTATATTGCAGGAACAGAAAACAAGCTGGAACAGTAACTTTGAAGTGGGAGGGTACTTGTGAATCCGATGGATTTCAGAGCTTTCCTGGGACTTACCAGTTGTTTATTTCCCTCTGGGAAATATGTTCTGATTGGGAAAATTGCTTCACAGCACCCTAGGATCTCAGTTACTCTGGATTTACTTAGAATTTCTGCTCCAGCACAAGCTCCTCCGATTTCCCTTCAGGGCTGCATTGCTGGGTCCGGGTGTCTTGTGGCTGACCACTCCATCCTCACCAAGGCCCTTCTGAACTTCTTTTGTTTGTATTTGTCTAACAGAAACCACTCAATGCTTCTCAAAATGAGTGTTCTTCAGCAGTTAGCTTAATCCACTTAGATGAGAAAAGGAAAATATCACTTCTCAGAAGCACCTTCTCAGATTAAAAACAAATATAATGCAGCTGGAGAGCTGGCTCAGCAGTTGAGAGTACTGGCTGCTCTTGCAGAGGACCCAACTTCTCTTCCCAGTACCACATGGTGACTCACAACTGTCTGTGACTCCAGTCCTAGGGAATCTGATGCTTTATCCTGAACTCCATGGGCATGGGGCACATATATGGTCCACATACATACCTACAGACAAAACCCCACAAACCTAAAGTGGGAATCCTTAAGACTGGTTTACCTTTTATTAATCAAATTCATGCGCAATGATTACAAGACAGAAGGAGGAGTCCGGGTTTCATCACCAGTTGCTTTGGCAATCCAGCTGGGGAATCAGCTCTCCACCGCTGCACCATAGCCTCGATCCTCAAGGGCCGACTCCAAGCTGGTTCCCTCACTGTGTGTGTGTGTGTGTGTGTGTGTGTGTGTGTGTGTGTGTGTGAGAGAGAGAGAGAGAGAGAGAGAGAGAGAGAGAGAGAGAGAGAGAGACTCGTCCTCAGTTCTTACCCAGTCATGTACCCAGAGAAGACCAAGCTCATAGGGCTATCTCCCCAATACCGTTGGCTTCAGAACAAATTCCCACAACACATACCCATACAATAAATAAATCCAAATAAACAAATACATTAAAAAAAAACAGAGCCTCTCATTAATTACGTCTTCATTGCTGTGACAAAGCCCCCGACTTGCATGATGTAAGCCTGTAATCCTATAAAATGGGTTGCAGGGCCAGGAGGATTGCTGTATGTTTCAAGGCCAATCTGGTCTACAAAGTGTACTAAGAACCTGTCTCAAATATAATAAAAGTTGTGTTCCGGAGTTAGAGGTGACTGTCCCTCATCTTGGGCACCCAGGTCCTCCGCTGGGAGGATTGAGTTGGTTTGGTCTTCTTGGGGGTGGGACAGCTTATTGTCTCTGGTTTGTAGATTCCCTTGGTGTTTGTGGGGAATGATAATAAAGTCATAACTCTGTCAAAAAAAAAACCCGACTTAAGGGAGGAAGGGCTCATTTTGACTCACAGTTTGAGGATTCAGCCCATCATGGCAGCAGGGGCAGCTTAAGAAAAATTTCAAAGGTCCTAGTGCCTACTTCTGCCAGTCAGACCCCACCTTTAAAGGCTCCATAGCCTTCCAAACTGTGCCACCAGCTGAGATTTTTTTTAATTGCTTTATAAATAATACCATTCAAAATTTCCACCTCCTCCCATTTGCCTCCCACTCCCCACTCACCCTCCTCTCTCCCCCTCCAGTCCTAATAGAGGGCAGGGTACCCTGCCCTGTGTGAAGTCCAAGGTCCTCCCCTCTCCATCCAGGCCTAGGAAGGTGTGCATCCAAACTGACTAGGAGCCCAAAAAGCCAGTATATGCAGTAAAATCAAATCCCAGTGCCATTATCATTGGCTTCTCAGTCAGCCCCCATTGTCAGCCACATTCAGAGAGTCCGGTCTGATCACAGGCTCGTTCAGTCCCAGTCCAGCTGGCCTTGGTGAGCTCCCATTAGATCAGTCACACTGCCTCAGTGGGTGGACGAACCCCTCGCAGTCCTGACTTCCTTGCTCATGTTCTCCCTCCTTCTGCTCTTCATCTGGACCTTGGGAACTCAGTCCAGTGCTCCAATATGGGTCTCTGTCTCTATCTCCATCCATCGCCGGACGAAGGTTCTATGGTGATATTCAAGATATTCATCAGTCTGACCATGAGACAAGGCCAGTTCAGGCACCCTCTCCTCCACTGCCCAAGGACCTAACTGGGGACATCCCCTTGGACACCTGGGAACCCCTCTAGAGCCAAACCTCTTGCCAACCCTAAAATGGCTCCCTTAATTAATATTTCTTCTTTCCTGCTCCCATACCTGCCCTTCCTCCATCTCAACCATCCCACTCCCTCAAGCTCTCCCCAATCCTCCCCTTCTCCCTTCTCTCTCCCCCTCTCCCCTTCCCCCGTCTCCGTCCCCACTCCCATTCTCCCAACTTTTTCCCGGTGATCTTGTCTGCTTCTAATATCCAGGAATATATTTATATGTTTTTCTTTGGGTTCACCTTATTACTTAGCTACTCTAGGATTGTGAACTATAGGCTCAATGTCCTTTGGTTATGGCTAGAATCCACTAATGAGTGAGTACATACCATATTCATATTTTTGGGTCTGGGTTATCTCATTCAGGATAGTGTTTTCAATTTCCATCCATTTGCGTGCAAAATTTAAGATGTCATTGTTTTTACCGCTGAGTAGTATTCTAATGTGTATATGTACCACACTTTCTTTATCCATTCTTCCATTGAGGGGCATCTAGGTTGTTTCCAGGTTCTGGCTATTACAAATAATGGTGCTGTGAACATAGTTTTTAAACCCGTGAGCCTGTGGGGAACATTTCACATTCAGATCATAACCTACCAGACAGGATGGCTCTGGTGTCTGTGACGACAGTGGCTCAGGTCTCTGCACCCACTGACACTAGTGACTGATACCTGTTTGTCCTTTCCTGGTGTAGGCTACCAGAAGCTGACTCAAGCCACCGGCCGATGACTTCCTCAATAGATCTGCGGACCTCTGGGCCAACTGTAAGTAATCAGGCCAAAGAATCTTCACCGCACTCTGCTGGACCGCTGTTTCACAGCGCCACCTTGTGGCAGAAAGGAAAGCAACAGTGTTAAAGACCTGATTTGGCTCCTCCTTGTCTCAAAGGAAACGTTGGGGAATCCTAGGTCTAGTGGTCTAGAAGAGGAGGTTCTAGAAGGATATTAAAAGAATTCTGTCTTGTGGGAAGCTTTACTTCTGAAGCCTGTGCATAAAATCCAAATTCCATTATAGCTAACTTCTCTTTGAAATTTACCTATAAATTACCATCAACAGAAGTAGGAGCTGCAGCAGTATATATGCTGAATGACCAGAGAGATGGATGCGCTAACGTGTGCTTTCCAGGGTGGTGAGTCTGTGCACCTTTAGGAGTTGGGGGGCCTTAATGGGAGCTCCCTGGGCCATTTGGGACTGCCCTTGAAAAGAACTGGGAGACCTCCCACTCAGTTTCTCTTCATTTTTTTTTTTTTACGTTCCAGATGGCAATGAAAGCTGTTGAGCCACGCCTCCCACCATGATGTACACTCATCCATGGACAGCAGTCTCTACAGGCATGGGCCAAGATAAACCTCTCTTTTATGTGGTTCGCCTTTATGCATGCCTGTGCACTGTGTGAATTCAGTACCCACAGAGGCCAGAAGAGGCTGTCAGATCCCCTGGGACTGGAGTTACAGACGATTAGGAGCCATCCTGGGGGTGGTAGAATTTGAAACTGGGTCCTCTGGAAGAGCAGTCTCTGAATTAGCAAGTCATCTCTCTAGCCCCTCTCTTTTAAATTTAGTATATTTCAAAACTATGCATGCATTTGTGTGTGGGTATGTGCTAGTGAGTACAGATACCCATGGAGTCCAGACGAGGGCGCCAGAGCCTTTGGAGATAGAGTTATCAGTTGTGAGCTGTCCCGTGTGGGTGCTGGGAACCAAACTCTACAAGAGGAGTATGTGCTCTTACCTACTGAGCCATCTCTCCAGTGCCAAGAACTCTCTATTTATTAGTTAATTTCTTCAGATATTTTGGTATAATAATGGAAAACTAACAAATACATTGTCCTTGCAAGAGGGAAAAATAATAGTAAAACTTTTTCCCTTTGAAGTTTGTCTATGACTTTGTCTTTCCTCAGTGAAAATCAGGTGTAGTTTGAAAGTACCTATGGAAAAGTTATGTATTAAAGCTCTCCCTTCCCCTTTGTTTTGGTTTTCTATGTAGCCCTGACTGTCCTGGAACTCACTCATAGATCAGGCTGGCCTCGAACTCAGAGATCTGCTCTTTTGATGTCTTGCAAGCTGAATGTGCATACAACACAACTGTAACAAGTGCCTGTCAGTGGCGGTCGCTCAGGAGTGGGGTTCTGCAATGGGAAGAGAGGTCACTTAGCCTCACAGACAATCAGTCACACGGGGCACCCTATCCTTTGTATTGTTATGATGAACACCATGACCAAAAGTAACTTGGAGAGGAAAAGAATTATTTGGCCTATATACTTTTATAATGGTCCATGATTTAGGGAAATTAAAGCAAAAGCTCAAGGCAGAAACTGAAGCAGAGCCCATGGAGGAATGATCCTTACTGGCTTGCTCAACCTCCTTTCTCATGCAACCCAGGTATGGTACCACCCAAGCTCAGAGTGAGCTGAACCTTCCACATCAATCATTAATCAAGGAAATACCCCATAGACTTGACTACAAGACAATCTGAAAAAGGCAATTCCTTAGTTGATATTTCTTTTTCCCAGATCAGTTTAGGTTTGTGTCAAGTAGATAAAAACTAACCAGCACACATGTTATCTTCCACCTGCCTTTTCTAGGTATGGAAAGTGAATCTCAGCAAGGGTCTGTAAGTCTTGAAAATGACAGCTAGTGGCCTCTGTCCAGGCTCCTGACTAAGATTCCTGGAGACGTCACAGCACGCTCTTTGTTTGAGTTTGGACCAAGCATTTGGGGAGTCTACCAGGTATGGGCCTGCTAGGAGAGGAGTCAGGGACATGTCCAGGGAGCCAGCTGGACTTTGCTCCTTCACAAAGAGCAGACAGTCCTGTGTCAACCAGCATTCCATTACAGAACACGTGGGGTAATTGGCTTAGGAAGAGAATGGGTTCACTTAGCTCAGACTTTAGGGGTTTCAACCCACAGGCACTGCTCACAGTTGAGTTTCTTTTAGGCCTGGTTCTGACAAAATACCACTCCCGTTACCATAACCACAAACAATAAGCATGTTAACTAATCTGAAAATCTTGTCTCTTTAAAAAGGTTCTCATGAACTTTGGAAGACTGACTTGAATCCACCAAAGGCCACAGGTTGAGAAAAACTTGTAAGAAGTACTATCGAGCTGCGGTTTGTTTCTCCACCTGCCTATTTCCTTAAAGGGAAAGATACCAGAGGTCATGGAAGTATACAGAAGGTGATAACTAGTGCTCAACAGGCTGACCTACTGGATGAGTGGCTCCCTGATAGGGACCCCCCACTACTTGGAAAAGACTGTGGGGTTTCCGGCTGTGAATGACTTTCTGTCTGTAATTTTTCTCATGTGCCACTAAAAGCAGCTATGGGTATTTTCCCCACTGCTTGCATGTTTATCTCATGAAAATATTAATCTACTGGGTACACATATAGCTGTGGATGGTTAGGAATGATTTCTACTTAAGCCGAATAATTCTGATGAATAGAAACAACACTAGGATATTTTTCATTGCTCAGACTGACATAGGAAAGTAATAGTATTCTCTGTCGCAAAGACAGCCAATTTTAGCCTTCAGAACCAATTCAAAGCAATCCGGTTGCCCCTGGAGATGAATTTCTGGTTGCCCCTAGAGACAAATACATGAGATCAATTTCCCAGGTGTTTATTGCTGATTCAAGGCCAGAGCATGAAGTAACTGTAGTAGACATAATTTTCTCAGCAATGGACTTTCTGCAAGTACTCCCCAACCTGAAGATTCAGTCAACTAACTTTTTATTGTTTAAGTCCTGAATTTCAATGTCACTTTCTGTCTGGGAACCCCAGTCACTCAAAACTACATGCTTACTTTGCTCACTGGCTGGTCAGTGCCACTTCCGTACCCTGAGAGAAACTGAGATCAGTATGGTTCTGTTTCTTATTGTTTATTCAAGAAATGCTATGTGGCCCTGAAGATGTAGTCCATACTTGTCCAGAGGTTTTTGGCTGTGAGAAGAAGCAGGAGCCATGTAGGGGAAATAGGAGAGAAATGTGAGAGAAGTGTGTGTGTGTGCGTGTGTGTGTGTGTGTGTGAGAGAGAGAGAGAGAGAGAGAGAGAGAGAGAGAGAGAGAGAGAGAGGTGGGATTCCCCTCTGTAGACTGTGAACATGTTTTATTGCCATTAGTTAATAAAGAAGCTGCTTTCTACTGATGGCTTAACGGAGTAAAACCAGGCAGAAAATCCAAACAGAGATATAGAGAGAATGTAGGCAGAGTCAAGGAGATGCCGGGTAGCTGCCAAAGGAGACAAACGCCCCAGAAACATACCAGTAAATCACAAGCCTCATGGTAAAATACAAAATAATAGGAATGGGTTAATTTAAGATATAAGAGTTGGCCAGGAATATGTCTAAGCTATTGGCCAGGCAGTATTGTAAATAATATAGTTTCTTTGTAATTATTCGTGTCTGACTGGTCGGTGAATGAACGAGCAGCCTCCGCTTACATGTGTGTGTTGTTAGGAAGATGTATCTGAATGTGCAGAGAGAAAAGTGTGAGGGAGGGGTAGGAGAGATGAGATATGGCTGTGTAAAGAAGAAGTGTGAAGGTATGTAGTTATGTGGAGAAGGTGTGGAGATTGCAACTGTGTAGAGAGATGTGTGGCTGTGTAGATGGTAGCTGTAGCTGGGGAAAGATGTAACTGTGTAGAGAGACTGTCAAGAAAGAGAGATATCTAAGTTGAAGTAAGAGAAGGTGACCATCAGGAAAGTGTGTGCTTCTTTATTTCCTTTTCCTTTTCCTTTTTTTAAAGCGTGAGTTTCCTTATTTACCCTCAGATAGAAAAGTCTAGCTTTTTGCCGCATTTGTGGATCTTTCTTGTAACCTTTGGAGGTGGCCTTGGAGTGGGATCTCTGCACTGGAGGAGACGACTGCTCATCTCACGGTCTGGGAGGTAAGAGGTCTAATATGTCTTCCATGGGCATGCCCCCAAGGACCTCACTTCCTCTCACTTGCTCCCAAGTCTTAAATGTTCTACTTCCTCCCAGTAGTGCAACGGACTAGGGCCAAGCCTTCACCACTTGAGAGCCCGATCCCAATAGCACAATAGACAGAGCTAGGAAGAACCTCTGAGCTGTTTCTAGGGGATGAGTCAGGGCAGATGTGGTTAATCTTTTTTCAATTATTTATTTATATGGGTTCTCTCTCTCTCTCTCTCTCTTGCGTGCGTGTGTGTGTGTGTGTGTGTGTGTGTGTGTGTGTGTGTGTGTTGCCTACAGAGGCCAGGAGAGGGCATCAGATCCCCCTGGAACTGGAGTTACAGAGAGCTGTGAAGCTCCATGTGGGTGCAATCAAATCCCAATCCTCTGGAAGAGTAGTCAGTGCTCTTGACTGCTGAGCCAACTCTCTACCTCCATAATCTTTAGTCTTGAGATTCCCTAGGAGACACATTTCTGAGCCTGTCTGTGAGGGCATTTTCAGAGAGGTTTGACTGAGGCGGGAAGACCTTATCCCATGAGCTGGTCTCTTGGACCAAATGAAACCGAGAAAACAAGCTGCGTTTCAGCACTCATCTCTCTCTGCTTAGGATTGTGGATGTGTTGTGATCTGCTGCTTCACACTCCTGCCACCACACCTCCATCCTGAGGGACCACACCCTCACACTGCGAGCCAAAATGACCCTTCTTTCTCTAGCTTGCTTTTGTTGGGTATTTTGTCACAGCAACAGCAAAGGTAACTAATTCAGGGGTCAAATGCTGGTGAGCCTTTCCTGTGCCAGCTGGGTGAGCTCGGTGGGAACAGAAGGCTATGGAGGCATCCCAGTCCTCGGAAAGCTTGCTCGAGCCACTCAGAGCATGCAGCTATCAGGTCCTGGTGCAAAGGAGAATCGCTTGTCTTTAGATGGCTGCACCAACATGGCGCCAGCTCTCTCTCAGGTGCACAATGTAGGAGCGACAGCTCCTGAAGCAGCTGCCATGAAAATAGTGTGACACTTGGAAGTGCAGTGTGTGGTGGCTCTAAGTCCTGTCGTGCTGTGCCCACCAGAGACGTGCCGAGAAGCTGGGAAGCTGAGTCATCTCTCCAGGCTAAAGTCAGCAGAATCCAAGCATGAGAGCTACAGCCTCACAACTTCATCTAATCGCTTCCCCATGCCCCACCTCTAAACACCGGGGTGGAATTCAATTTCCTCTCTGTTAATACTATGAACGGGAAACTTTGGAGGCCAAATCCAGTGCTTAGGCAAACAAAGCACATTCAGACCCTCTGAATTGAGAGTGAAGGAGAGCTGGGTTCCCAGCAAGATGCTGGGCCAGCAATCCCACCAGCACCCAGCCCCATCATCTAGGTTTCTAGACATCACCTCTTCCCTGACAGTTGATTCATCTCCACAGCCAGAGGCAAGATAGTGAGACTCTGACTGCGCTGATGGGTTTAGTCAGTCAGTGGAGACAGCCCCTTCCTGAAGAGGACAGGTACTGTGGTGGGGAATTTGACAGTCCAGTGTATAGAGGGAATCGTTCCAACTTTCCCGGCACTTCGCCCACCGGGACTTTCCCAGGACTGCACAGACTGCACATTTTCCCCCTCTGAAACATTATAATTTCTTATCAGTTCAAAGCAGTCCCAATTCAGAGAAATTTCATTGTATAAAGTCACTATGAACAATAGCCTTGGGCTTTTCTTGCGATGTCTTTCCAGTCCCACTGTCTGCCTCCCACTGTCGGTCAGCTGAGTGTGTTGCATACAGTGGCTTTCAACTGGTGATCCAGTTCACAGCACATTTACAGACTGCAGTGGTATTTGAACTGTGTCCTTTCACCTGTCCCAAGAAGGAGTCAACTAACTGTGAACTCAACTGCTTTCTAGCTCAGGAAACGTGAGCTCAGAGAGATGACCTGCTTGCCCAAGAGCACAAAGGAGTGGGTAACCCATCGGGGACTCCCCAACCTCTGCTGGGTGTTGTCAGAGATAGGTCTGGGGTCCTGAGGAAATAGCTGCCCCATCCAAAGTATTTCATCAATCAGAAAGTTTACTTCTGCAGAAGGGAGCACAGCCACGCTGAATCCAGCAGGCGAGCACACCCGGTAGGAGTCCCTCTGGGTGCGGTGTGCCACTCTGAGGGTCATAATGTATTTTCTTTTTTAATTATGAGTCTGTGTGTGGGCCTGGGAATGTGAGTGCAAATATCTGGGGAAGCCAGAGGCATTGGATCCCCTTGAAGCCGGAGTTCCAGGAGGCTGTGAGGCTCCTGACATGGGTGATGGGAACGGAACTCCAGCCCTCTGCAAAAGGAGTACACGCTCTTAACCACTGAGCTGCCTTGAGCCCTGTGGCCTCACACTCATTCTCAGTAGGCTAACTCAGAATGGCACAGATGATGAGCAAGCACAGCTTTCAAAAGGAAGATGCAACCTCCAGCGCGTGCTCTGCTGACCCTGGAGGAATCTGACTTTCTGCCAAGCGGCTTCTTTGCCATTTGTTTGAAAAGACGTATTTATTTTTGTTTCATATGTATGGGCGTTTTGCCCCCACGTGTGTCTGTGTACCTACCTCGAGAGTGTCTCGTGGCCTCGGAGGCCAGGAGAGGGTGTCAGATTTCCTGCAACTGGAGTTACAGATGGCTGTGAGCTGCTGTGTGGTGCTGGGAATTGGACTGGGGTTCCCTGCAAAAGCGTCCAGGGATCTTAACCACTGAGCCTTTGCTTCAGCACTCTGTCTGCTTTTCAACAATGCTCCCTCTTATTTAACCCTTTAGTAGAAAAGACTGTACCTGTTGCTTACCTTTCTCAGTCCCTCTCTGATGGCAGAAAGGAACAGGGCTTCCCCGTGCAGGTGGGCTGTTGGATAAAGCACAGGAAGCCTGCTGAATGTATGTTACACACAACAGCGACATTAGCTTCACATTCTCGTGAAGGTGGACACAGCCCTCGTGGATCCACCTGATACTATAAATTGCTTGTTTCTTTCGAACTCCAAATGCAGCTGAACATCTTGAAATTTCATTTGCTAAATCTGATGACTGAAACTTGGAGAAGATGCTCAGGGTCACTACGGCCCAGAGAGGGACAGAGACCACCCACAAGGATGTGGGGAGTTTTGGGCAAATCCAGCCTGGAATCCTGCTGCTCCTGTGGGTGGCTGGGAAGCCCTCTGAAGTTTCTGGTGTATGATAGAAAAAGCAGCTTCCTCCACATGCTTCCTGTGTGTCCCTGCCCCTTCCCCAGCTGTCCTGCAGGGCAGAAGCATGAAGCAGATCCGAGATCCCCCATGGAAACTGGAAACCAGAAAAGTGAGGTCACAGCAATTTAGAGCCAAAGCCGGTGATTGAGATTTCCAGACAAGGAGCACCGGCTGCTCAGGAGGCAGCTAATTAAGCAGGAGACTCTAATTAAGAAACGATTGGAGCTTTTGCTGCAAACCCCAGTGGCTACCCAGCAGAGCAGAGAGAGTCTGGTGCTCAGGCTCCTCCTAGTGCTGTTGCTCACTAGGGACCTCAGGCAACTCACACAGCCTCTTCCCGCTGCTGTTTGGGAGGCTATTAAATGAGGACGCTGGGCTGATGGCTTAAAACGCTGCTGACCTCATAACGGGCGATTCCAGAGAGCAGATGTACTATGCTTTCCCTCCAACATTGGATAATTCCTCTGCATTCTAGGGTCCTCCTCGCCCTCTGCAACCCTACCAGAGGCCATTTATCCTTTCTAGAGGCTTCTGTTCTGTAAAGTCAGCTGTGGTGAATTGTGGCTTTTTTTGTTTGTTTGTTTTTTCATATCTCAGCTTAACTTCTATTTGCAGATCTCATGCCTCTAGGCTGACAATTCAAGGTTCCCCTGGGATGCACCACACTCTAGGGACTGAATGCCATGCCAAATCATGTTTAGGCAGAGGTCAGAAGACACTGCTGAGATTTCCTTGCTACCATCTGGGCCTCAGGGGTGGTCCATGGCTGGTTGCCATGGAGATTGCATTTCCATCTGCTGAGGATGCAACTTGTGGTGGATGATTGTGATAATGACCACAATTATCCTGTTTCCCAATGTTCACATCCCTTGGTAGTTCCTCTCCCCAACACATACTGCAGGATTGGCCATGTGGCTGCTTCTGACTAATTGATCAGAGGGAGATGTAATTTAAGAAAAAAAAAAGAAATAAGGAAAAACAATGAAAACAAACTTTTCATGACTGCAGAGTTGTTGTTCCTTGGGGTCCTGACACTGCCATTTGACATGCCTAGGTTAGCTGCCTGGAGCGAGGTAAGAAATACAGATTAATGTGGACAAAGCCAGGGGCTGCGTTATTCCAGCTAGTGTTGACCCATTAACTGACCATAGCCAAGAAGATTCAGATTCAGAAAACCAATGGACTCATCAGAAACAATGAATGCATTCATTTTAAGTGTGGGGATTATTTGCTATGCAGTAAAAGCTAACTGATACACAGTTTCCCCTACACTTTCATGTCTGCACCTCCTGCCCAGTGTTGCAAGAATATATAGAAGCTTTCCTACCATATACAGGGCTCTGTAGCCCAAGGCCTAAGTTGTCCTGTCTTACAGAAGTGATCAAGGAAGGGCCTTTCTTGATTTAAAATTTGTAAGATGTCATTTGCTAAGGTGAGGCAAAGGCTATTAAGTCACTGTCATTGTTGGTCTGTATTTTGAGACAATGTCTCCTATAACCCAGGCTAACCTGACACTCACTGTGTAGACTATGCTGGCCTCTAGCCTCCACCTCCCAAGTACTGGGATCACAGGTGTGGCCGCTCATCTGGCCTCACTGTCACTCTTTGTCTCACTTAACTAAGAAAATAATCTGAAACTCCAGGAAAAATGTAACACATGGTCTTGCTGCATTACCTAGTCTGCAGTCTGTTCTTAAGCTTAAGAGCTCAACTAATCCCCCTGCTTCAGACTCCTGATACTTGAGGTTGCAGGTAAATGTGATTCACCTGGCACAGATTTAAAAAAATAAAATAAAATCTCTGTACAAAACGATTTTGATGATAGTATTACTTATACCAGCAAAAAATATAAATCAGGAGGCAGGAGAGACGGCTCAGTAGTTAAGAGCACTGGCTGCTCTTCCAGAGGACTCAAGTTCAATTCCTAGCACCCACATGGCAGCACACAGCCATCTGTAACTCCAGTTCCAGAGAACCCAATACTCATGGGGAAAACACCACCAATGCACATTTAAAAAATCTAAATCATCTAAATGGTTCAACAAATAGTGTAGAATTTATGTATTTGTATGACCATGATTGCAAGACATTTGAAAACAATATAAAACAATGTTTTGGAATACAGTAAGCTGTTGGACTGAAAAGTATGTGAAATCACATAGGACTCTTATTCAAATGCAGGGGAATGTTGGAGCTGGTGGCATGTCTTAGCAGGTAAGTGCACCACTGCTTCCAGACTGAAGAGCTGAATTCAATCCCTGAAACCCACACTGGGGAATATTGACTTCCAAAAGTTAAAAAAGGTGGTGCATGTCTGTCACTCTAGTACTGGGGAGGTAGAGGCAGGAGGATCAGGCGTTAAAGGTTATTTCCCACTATATAGGAAATTTGAGACCAGCCTGAACTACATGAGACCTTATCTCAAGTTTAAATTAAAAGTAAAATTAAATTATATTAAGTAAGGTATGGAGAAGACTTTGAGTATGTGCTATGTAAACCACATCACTGTATAAAATGTGCTTGGTCCTGGATCTGGGACCACACAGCACCAAGTTCTTGAGTCTAGTGAAGGAAAAGTGCACATTATACAATTTGTGATACTAAACACACACTGAGCTGTGACTCCACTTCCCAGGTTGGCAACATGTGTAGAATTGCAGACACAAATTTCTGTGTTGCTTATTGATAAAGGTATAAAGTGATGTCAATTTTGGAGGGTCATTTATCCAGAATGAAAATTCCTACCTGGTCCTGTGAAGGTCTCAGTCTCCAGGATCTGTTGCAGTGTGTAGACGCCTAGAAGGTGGAGATAAATCAGGCAACAGGGGACACAGCATCCAACTGGAGAGTGCCAGCTGTTACTAAGTAGAGGAGGAACCACTGCTGAGCAGAAGTTTGTAAAGATGTGTCTCAGGTGACAACAGCAGGTGATGTGAGAGCCTGGGGATAAAGGCACAGTTAGAGCCCCTAAGGGAACAAGCACCACAAAGATTTGCTAGGTGGGTTTACAGGATATGGTTGTGCTCACGCTGGGAAAACCAGAGCAGACTGTGGGAGTCTGCGTTTCTCAATGGATACCCGCGCCCGACCCAGGCTGCGCGCTTCCTGAACTCGGGCCCACGAGAAGGGATGATTGTCCTGAGGGTTGGGAAAGAAAACACACACACAAAGAGACCTGGCTCATCTACAAGAGTAAATGGCAACTTTATTAAACTCAAGTCAGATATTTATACCAGTGGGCAGCCAGGATCAAAAAGGCAAGGTCTCCTCCCAACCAGAAGCAGGAGGAGAAGATTAAAGCTTCCCGGCCCCTCGGGCAGGGTCAGCTAGGGGAGGCAGGCTTGGGCCCACTGCTAAGACCTGAATACAAGTGGAATTACCATAACAAAGAGAACCAGGTTCTTGCTAAGTTATCCCCTCAAGCCAGAGCTAGAGCAGAGACTCCAGAAAGCCGGAGGTCACACGGCCCTGCAAATCGCCAGGAGAGAAGGGAAGAAACTTTGTTAGCTACAGCAGACGCTCCTCAGTCCCTGATGCCGTCTTCCCCAGCAGTCCCAGTCTGGTGTTGAAGGCCCTGAGGATGCCAGAGAGCTGGTGGTTCTCAGTCCACACTGGAAAACTAAAGAAGATAAAGGACAGAGGCCGTGGCGGCAGAGGAAGTGATCAAATATGGAAAAGACCTTGGTAGCTAGCTTTAGGAATGTTATCTAATGGTTTTTTAGCAAGTCGGGGGAGGGGGGAGATGAACAGGGTCTCTTCATTCCCTCCTTTTTATTTTATTATTGAGTTGTTAGGTGTTGGGTAACTGGGCATCTTTCTCTCTGTCTGCTTCCTGCTGACATTGGGGCGTTGATGTTAGGGGACTCAAGGAAGCTGGGTTGCTGGTCAAGTTCGGGAAGAACAGACTATGTCAGCTGATATCCAGGTTCTGCAGGACCATCTGAGGCTAGAGAAGTATAATCTGGGAGGCTGGACCAGGATGTCGATTCCGAGCAAACAACTGGGTCTGGGGCTGGAGTTATTGGAGCAGCGGGTAGTTGATTTGAAACATGTTGGGATAGATAGACTAGGGACAAATGTGGAATTAAGGAGTTTAGAAAATTAGTTTTTGGATATAAATTTGAAAACTTTAGGTCCATGGTTCTGGTAGTTGGGAAAAGGAGTCCCAAGAATAGGGAAAGGGGGAGAGATCCCTCCCTTAGGAGCAGGCAATGGGCAGAAAAACCTAGGCTATTGGTTGACAGGAATACTTACCTGGAGTCTGAGAGTTCTTGACAGTAAGCAGGGAAAGTTAGATTGGCTATAGAAGGTTAATTGGGGGAAACAACTGTTATCTGAAATCAAGGTCTAGCTGTGTTGGGAGAATTCAATTTTAGAGACTTTTATTACATCCACAATATTTTTTTCCTGGAGTGCTCAGGTAAGTTCTGAAATTGAAACATTGCATGAACATGATTGATCGGGAAGGCTCTTGGCAAGTGGTAAGAGGACCGATCCCTTTAGGAGGTGGCTTGTAATTGGGAATATAGGATTTATTTAGTGTTGGATGCCTGAGACAACTGGACAGTTAATGAATTTAGGGGAGTCAGTTGGCGGTGGATGTATGGCAATCATTTGGGCAGAAGAAAAGTAGGATCCTGAAGAGAGAGATGAGATTTGTGGGGAACAGGTGATCGTGAAGGATCAGGAACGAAAGCGTGGGGGTTAGAGGAGTATTTTGTGTTAAATGGAGGATAGGTATCTGGGTTATCTTATTATCTGGGTTATGTAGTAGGGTAGCCTTGTGGGAAGTGGGGGTGAATCTTCAAAGTGGGGCGGTAGCTTATCAGGCTGTTCTATTGGTGTTACTATTGTCTTTATTGATAATGGAGGGGTCAGTCTGATGTGGCTGTCTGACAGGAAGGAACTGCCCTCTGCATAGGAAGTGTAGGCAGAAGTAGTTAGAAGACCTTCTTGTGTATGACAGGGATTGAGAGGAGTGTTTTTGAGAGTTTGGGGACAGACGTGTAAAATCTGGGGAGCACTGAGGCAAAGGGATTAATGTGGAGGGATTGAGGGGAGAACAGGTAAGAAATATGAGTGATGGGTTTGATAAGAGAAGTTTGGAGAGATGGAATCAGAGACCATGGGAGGAACAGTGGAGTCTTTTGTGAGTTAGGGCTTTCGGGGGAGAGTGGTGGGAATAGATGGTGAGAGGGGATCCTAGAGTTTGGTAGATTTAGAGGTGACCAGAGAGACAAGAGCTGCAGACAAGGAGGTCTGCCATGGACGGTGCATTCAAGAGATTTGGAGAGGTGAGCTGCAAAGGCAAAGGTTGGTCCTAGGAAGTGTCTATGCATTTGGAAGGTAAGGATGGAAAGGTTTGTATAGGTCTGGGAGATGGAAGACTGGGGCAGAAAGGAGAATGTTTTAAGTTTAAGGAATTGTTTGTGGAAAGGAGGAAGGAGGAGGTCCAGGAGCAGCTTGGTACAGGGAGTGTATCAGGAATGAGAATTCAGGGATCTGTGAGTGGAGGAAATTGGCCAGGAGGGCAGAAGTAAGGTGCAGAGATGGGCAAGGTGAGATGTTTTGGGGTTGGCGTGAGAGAGAATTCAAGAAAGGTGGCTTGGGGAGAGAGTTGAACTTTGGAAAGTGAGAGCTGATAACCCGTGGCACTGAGAAAATTGAGACCCTAGGTTCCTAGAGAGCGATTTGTGTGGGCTTAGAGAGGTTTAGTCCCTGGATGACCCAGGAAGGCCGTGTCCTTGATGCCCAATGGCCCCATTGTCTACACCTAGGACAAGGCAAGGCCGGGTAGGCCTACAAGGATTTGGACAGAGATGGGCCCAGTGACTATTCTTGCCACATTTAAATCAGGGTCCTGGTGACTCCTTCTGACCCGCCCCTCCCTCCTTGGGGCTGTCCCGGCAGCGGGCATTTGCTGGAGGGCCTTAGCCTAGACTTGATAATCACGTCTTTGGTTGTACTCATCATGGTGTGGTTGACTTTAAACCCACAGCCAGGACCTCAGCCCACCTGTAAGTGGGCCTTGATCTAGGCATTTAAATTTGGTCTTTGTGTCTGCATGTGATTGGGCAAAGAAGTATGTCAGAAGATGTTGCTGGCCATCTGGGGTCTCAGGGTCCAGGTTTGTGTACTGGAGCAGGGGCCTGTGTAAGGCACAAGAGGAACAGAGAGTGATGTTCAGACTTGCTTTGAATTACCTCCTGGGCTTTCTGAAAGTTAATTGGTTTGAGGGCTGATCCCCTTAGACCAGGGAGGATACAAGTAAGGAAACAGTCCCTAGCCTGACAACCAGCATCGCAGCTGAGGTTCCAGTAGGGTCTATGTCAGGGAGGCCCTGGTGGGAGAGTCTCTGTTTGGTGGATTTGGTCTACGTGGTTGCATGTTCTTCTTGACATGTCTGCCTTCCTGAGGGAATACGTTATTAGAAAAGATTGTGGAAGGTAATGTCATAGGACTGGGCTAGGTATTGGAATTGTTCGGTGAAGGTTGTGGGGTCTAAGGTACAAGAGCCCAGAAGTTTATCAACCTGGGCCAGCTCACTGAGAACAAGGCATCCTCGAGTAGGGCCCTCTATGCCAGCTACTTCTCTGAGGGGCGAGATTGAGATGGCGGCTGAGCTCAGTTTATCACATGAGTGAGTGTGAGGAGAACTGAGAACAGGAGGGGGACTAGGCGAGGCGGCCTGGTTGGGATGGAGGAAGTAGGGGAGGGAAGAGTGGGAGCCAAGGACATCCAGGCTGGTCTGTCTGGCTATGGTGAAATCCAGGCGGATGGAGGAGTGGGGATGGTGGTGGACAAAGGAGACCGTTGGGAAGGTTATTGATGATGGGAAGGAAGAGAAGGGGGTTCATGGGCTGGGTTGAGGATGGAATTTCAGTTTCGGGAGCTAAAGCGTTATGAGGTGGGGGGCTGAGGACTGGACAGCAAGGAGGACATGGGATGGCGAGCAGGAAGTGTACAGGGAGGGGTCAGAGCAGAGTAAGGAAAAAGTAGAGACATAGAGTATCTCTTTCCATCTTCCTGTGTGCTCACGAAATGTTGTAAAGGTCCCAAATAGTGTTAGGATCCAGAGAGCCATTAGGTGGCCACTTAGATCGGTTATTTAGTAGACATAACGGCCAAGCCTGGGCGCTATAGAGAATGAGCTTAGGAGAATTGATGTTTGAAAGTTTTAGCCTTCCGAGATTCTGGAGAAGATATCTCAAAGGCAAGTTAGTTGGAATGGAAAGGACAGAACTCATCACCCTTGTTGGTAGTGGGCCAATGTCTAGAGAGCAGGCATTCCTGTGTATCTCTAGAGACCTAGGAGAGGTCTCTGGGAGGGAGGGGCCATTACCTGGACTCTGTCACCAAGAGAGGGACCTGGGTGGGTCCAAAGATGAATCTGGGACCTGTGAATAGGTTTTTTCTTTTCCAGAGGAGAAGGAAAGGGCACCAGATTCTGGCAGTGCAACCACCATGAGAGAAAGAGGGCTACCATCTCCCAAAACAGACTGGACAGAATGTGCCTAGCTGGCAGCTAGTTCCTGAGAGTCTATGTACCCAGTGAAGCCGTGGCAGAGTGCAGTCTCCTCAACCCCCAGGCCAGAGTGGGGACATCAGACATTTGATGGCTGTCACCTAATAATTCGAGAACTGTTTAGGACAGCCAAGGTGAGGGATTTACCAGCCAACCAGTGTTGAATGAGGGAACTGGGAGTCAGAAGGACTGGAACATGTATAAAAGGTTAGGGGATTACTGGTCCCTCCAAGTCATGGAACCAATGGAGTGGACCCTACTTACCCTGCAGGAATTCCATCCGGGACCCTGGATTAGCCACAAACCACACCTAAACAAATGTTTTCACAGAGAGAGCCTTTATTAAGCAGGGTTGGAGGGGACAGTTAAAATGACTGTTTTCTGTCTCAGGCCGGGGGGAAATACAGAAACAAAAACACAGCAACAAATGACCTTGCAGGTGTAATTCATTTTTTCAAAACAGGATTTCTCTGTGTATCCTTGGCTGTCCTGGAACTCACTCTGTAGACCAGGCTGACCTCGAACTCACAGAGATCTGCCTGGCCCTGCCTCCTGAGTGCTGGGATTAAAGGCGTGCACCACCAACGCTCTCAGGTGTAATTCTGAAGAGAAAAATGGGGAGGTCTGTGTTATAATGGGCTAGGATGCGGTGGTATATTTTGATTGGGCACATTAATTAGGTGAACCAAAGGGAGCTTTTGACTGTTGGACTATATTTTGATAGCTGGACCATGATAGTCAGCCTCAGGTGGAGGGAGTGGCCAAATAAGGGAATAGACTTGGTGACTGGCTTTAGGAATGTAATCGAATGGTTCTTGGGAAGACAGAGGGAAGGGGAAAGAAGGTCAATGCCTGTCAGAGCCAAGCTCTATCTGGCCAGAGTCCCTTCAGAGTGGAGACAGTCCCTAAGCGCAACGCAAACGAGGGCAGCCTTTCTCAAGGCTGCTTGCATGAAGGAGTAACAATTTTAAACAGGAAAATAAAGATCTTGGGACCCTCAGTGACAGCAAGATTCCGTTCATAGGAGGCTATGCCACAGTTCTGTGTGCTCAGCTTCAACGTGCCAGCTGAGGGACTGCTGAGGTGGTCAGCAAGTGTTACACATTGAAAGCTCTCAGAGTATCATCTTGGTGCCAAGGACCACAAAGCAAGCATGCAGAAATGAGGCCACCAGTCACCAATAAGAGCCGTAGGAATAGCAGAGTGGCAGGTTTCTTGGAGGCTGCGGGATGGTTGCTCCTATGCAATCCAGGTGTGGTATCTTGGAGGCTGTCTCAGGCTCCAGGAGTCCCCAGTGGGTCTGTCGTTGGCAAGTTCTCAAGCTGATCTTCCTTTTCCAAATAGCCAAGCCGCTGTTGGGGTGGAAGTCCTCTAGAAACCAGACTCTGGAACCTTCCTTCTTTTCTTATTCTGAGAAGTGCTTTAAGCAGAGAATGGCCCCTTCAGAGCTCCTCTTGCTCAGCAACAGGGCCAACTAAGCTCTGATTGGCCATATGTGTGTACACACAAATAAGGTACAAAACGGGGCCAATCAGGTTACAACTGTCAAACATGAGGACAAAGAGAAAGAAGGTGTTCTCAATTAGGTTGGCAGGTCCCATGTCCCTCACCATGATGTTAAGGAAGTGGGCACTGAGCTGTCAAATGTAGTTCCCTCAGTTTCTGGTTGCCATAGCAATGCTCTGATCACCTTTGCACCAGAAACTGCTGCAATGTCCAAGAGCCAATCATTGTTGTTGTTGCTATGGTGACGTTGCCAGGGCAACAGTGTGATCCTTGAGGATCTGCAGGTTGCTTCCTTGCCCCGGGTGTATTTGGAGCTCTTCCTGTCAATTTTATCTGGGGTGGGCGGGCTGTCAATTACAGTCCCACCAGCTTAGCCTTGCTTGAGCTTGGCAGCTGTCAAAAAACTCATATGGGAGCCCCTGCGACCCCTACCACCAATAGATTGCACAGGAAACTCTGTATTCAGATTGGACAGAAAGGGTGGTGGTGGGAATGGTTTCAAATTCAGGACTATGCTACTAAGTCCACTGCTCTACCACGGAGCTGCACCTGCAGCTCTTGTTCATTTTTGATTGTAATCTATCCCACGATGATATGAATGGCGCAAAGGGAAAGGATAATAAACACACAGTGTTCAGTAAGTCAATGTCTTATCACAATGACGTTGTAAAAATATAGCCCTCAAAATAAAAACCACCTCGAGGGAGCAGCCCTCCCGGACTGCTGTGAACCAGGACCCACCAATGCCTCCCACCTCGGCTTGTACAGTTTACAACAATACAACATTTAGTAATTATGACTTTGGTTTTCTGGTGGCCAGAGAGATGACTCAGTGGGTAAGAGCACTTGCAGTTATTCCAGAATAACGGTTCAGTTCCTAGCCCCCACAGGACGGTTAGTAACTATCAATAAGTCCAATTCCAAGGGATCCGACACCTTTTCTGGCTTCCATGGACACTGCACACATGTGGTGCATAGACATACACGCAGGCAAAACCCAACAAACATTGTAAAAATAAAAGGTCTGTTCCTCCTACCCTCCATGGGTTTGGCCGGGGCTCTCATCCTGTCTACTGTGTGCACAGATGTGACCCTGTTGCTGGGTGTTAACAGATGTGCTAGAACGCTGTGATGACAAAGAGTCTCCCTAAATTCAACTGCTCAGATCACACAGCTGGTTCTTGCACCTGTGACAGTGCTGACAGGTGGTCCAGCCTGCCATGAGAGTCTGAAAGGATCCTCACACTCCAGTGCTCCCCAGGCTACCTCCCTCTTCCTCAGGCACAAGAACAAATCTGAAGACATATCTTAGACAGATTAACTCCTCTCTGACCCTCATTTTCCTGACCCAATGCTCAGCTGTACCTCTTGGCTAAACCCCAGAGCAAGCCAGTACTCTGAGACGAGACCAGTTTCTCTGGCAGTATGTGTGCATTTTATTGTTGTTTGGTTTTGTCCACTAAATTTTACACATTTATCTGCATCCCTGATATTTTATATGAGTGAAACTGAGGTCATATAAAAGGGAGACAGTTTGCTTTCCAGGGTTGTTTGGAGTTCAATAAGCACGAGGCTTTGGGGACTGACCTGGCCCACGACAGGCATTCAGTAAGAGCTGAGTTATCTTTCGAGTCTCTCAGCTCCCCTAGAAGGTGGACTGTCCAGATCATCTCCTGCATCTCTAGATGCAACAGCGCAAGTCCAGAGAGCTGATTCAACCTTCCTAGGCCAGGATGCTGGCAAATGCCCCATCTCTGATGAACACAGGCTGGAGCCTTGTGATAGATAACAAAGAGATAAAGAAGACTCCATTCCTAGTTTGTAATAAACACCATACCCTCTTCCCGAACAGGTCTAAAGCAACTTTGAATTATAACTTCATTGCCTTATCTACTATAATCCAGGTTCGTTAACTCCTAGCACATAGGCTCGGTCACATGATATGGAAACTCCCCCAAACTTCCAAGAACAAGAAATTGCCTTTGTCCCCTAAACTGAAGGCGCTGTCTTCTCAGGCTCCACCCTAACACTGCTGGCTAGTGTGGTGACTCTGGGATAACCTCACTCTCCAAGGGCATTTTCACAATCTATGTCATACTTTCTGAACACTAACAGCAGGCACACTGAAAATGCTCCACACAACTGTCCACTATAGAGCTCAGCTGGCAAATACATGCTGTTGGTGCCCAGGCAGAGCACCTGACTTCAATCCTTGGGAGGACTTCAATCCTCCCAAAGGTGGAGGGAGGAAATGGTCTGCACAACGCTGTTTTCTGATCTACACATACACACTGGCACACTGCCCCCACCCCTAAAAAACAAAAAATGTTGTTGGTTCCCTTCACTGACCCTGGAGCCCCTGGACTCCCAGCTGCCATTCTAGCTCCTGGCAGTCCTCTGGTCAGCTGCCTCTGTTTGGTTGATGGAGACAGCTGGGCCAACAGAGGCCCATTGTCTATTCTTCTGGGCTCTATTGTTAGGGCTTCCTCCCAGGTTCCAGCCACACAGACACCCCCAACTGTCGGCCAACTTCCAGGGTAAGGATATAGGAAGAATTGAGACAGGAGAAATGAAATGTTCAAATATACAGAACTGTACCCTAAAGACGGGATCACCAGGCCTGTTCTACAGATAGTGAAACTGAGGTTCAAGGAACGTTACGACAAGTGGGGAGTGATTATACCAAGGTGAAAACGCCACAGATGGTACAGGAGTGGACGGCTCCACCCCATCCCAGGAGGAAACATGTATCGGGGATGGCAGGCCCAGAACACACCCTCCACCTCCACACTCAGGCCAGAGGCACGAATGGCGCAAAAAAGCTCTTCACACCACCTAAGCAAGCGGCTGCTTATTTCTACCCTGGGATGTGGGCGGAGCTGAGCATGACCACACCCCCTAGGCGGGACCCCATTGGATGCCTCTCCTTGGCCGGCGCGAGTCTGGTTGTCTGTGACGCAGCTGCAAGGCCAGAGCTCCACCCCCAGTTCCCAGGGCCACGGAGGCGTGTTCTGCGCCGGGCCCGCCCCTTGCACCCCTCCCACCCCTCCCGGTGTGGAGTGGCGGTCAGAGAAGGCAGGGCCGGCTGCGGGATGTGAGTGTGAGGGGTCGCGCATGGGGCCAAGCCCGGGTGTTGGGGGTCCCCGTGGGCGCGGCGGGACGGGTGGGGCAGAATGGGAGACAGGGAGGGCGAATGGTGGGTCTCACCTCCCCAGGGCACCGCGGTGGGCTGCAGGTCTGCGACGAGGGCACAGCCTCCTGCAATCGCAATCTACACCCCTCTCCCCTGCAGCACATTTTGTTCCCAGCTTCGCAGATGCGTGAGCTGACTCGTGAGACAGCCACATTCCAACCCCCCCCCTCATCCCGCCCTCCCCAGTGCAGGCCTTGGGCCTTGGCGCCAGCACTGCTGACTACACCTGGCACTGGCATGTGACCTTGGGCACACCTGGTCCCCAGAGCTGCTGTGAGGACTGTGTTGGAGGCGGGTTTAGGTAAAGCCAGTCAGAGCTCACGGAAGAGCTATTTTCATACGTGTTGGTGTTGTGACCTCCTAGCGTGAATGGGGAGGAAAAGACTGCTTTCCACAAGGAGGCTGCCCTCCATATCTGCGCCTGTCTCTCTGCACACTGAAGGCCGCACGCAACACAGCTGTACCAGCATGTACCAGAGAAACGCTGGCCCATCATGTACTCGCCCCGTTACATCACTTTCATGGACCTGGAGAAGCTGCACCCCTTTGATGCTGGAAAATGGGGCAAGGTGATCAACTTCCTGAAAGGTAAGAAAGCCCCCTCCTGCCCCCCGCCCCCGCTAGACTTGCATCTGCCTCCTCCATTTCTTCCCCCCATCCTCATCCTTATCTGAATTCAGCCCCAGACTGCCTTCTGCCCTGCTGTTAAAGGGTCTTTGCAGGCAGGCTGCTAAGCACAAATGGACCATGTCTCATAGTCCCTCCAGTAAGACCAAGTCCCCGTCTCCCTTCCTAAAAATCTAGAGCAGGTCCCCATCTCTGCATCGTGCAGAAAATAATACCAAATTAGACATTAATAACACAGCCATTCTGTTGGGTTTGTTTTTGTCCCTCTGGTGACATTCTATCTGTGGCAAGTGGTACAGTTTTCCCCTACGCAGTGGGTACCGGCCTGAACATCCAAAGGGAAACATGGAGTAGAAAGCACGCAGATGATGTGTGGTATTGGCATGAGCCTGGGACTAGCCTAGCGCATCTGTTGCCTGCACAAGTGGTTTCCTGCTGGTACTCTCTCTGCAGGCTGGACTCCTACCTCAAAAGAAGGGTCTCTGGAAAACTTGTTGATCTTCTTTGTGCCTGAGCAGCTCATGTAAAAGGTACTGGTGAGATGGAGCTCTCTTCTGGGCTATAGGGAGGCTTCGGCAAGTCGGTGCCCTTAGGAGTCCTGGGGGTAAAGCAAGCCCTTTGTCTACATGGCCCCGCTTCCACTGCTGGGGGTGGGGTAGTTTTGGATCCCCATTTCAGAAGGTTCCTATAATCCTGGGTCTCCAGGAATACAGGGGCAGCAGCCGCTTAATAGCCATTCTACTGAAAACTGACAACAGCATCTCTTTGGTCCAAATCAAAAAGGGCTCCCAGACTGTGTCTCAGGGTTGGGGATGGCATGGGCAGCTGTGGCCAGCAGAAGATATCTTTCCCAGTCTTTTCTGTCTACCACTAGGAGAATCTGGGTCCAAGGCAAGCCTGCTAGAGCTGCCCCTTCCTGGCGTGGGAGCTCAAGGGCAGCTCAGCTGGCTGACATAGTCTTTGTGGGAGGGGCCCTGTCTGTGGGGGGGGGTGGCTGTGTGTTACAGCTCTGGAGGGAAAGGTATCCTGACTTGTTGGGAAGTCAGGCTATACTGAAATTGGGGTGTGGTGGGGTATGGTCTCCCTGCAGGATGTAACGATCCTGCTCCTCTCCTAGAAAGAGCAGCTGAGCTCTGTTCCGTCCCCTAAGGGAACATCTTAGCGGAGCTATCCATTTCATCTGCTCCAGTTTAAGATTTTCCTTCTTCTGTTTCTCTCTTCTAAAGGGGAAACCCCTGTGAAGATGTAGAAATCTCGGCTCAAGCAAAAAGTTACTTTTCCTGCTCCACTCCCAAGGGAGTTTCCCAGCAGATGTAATTGTTTCTGTTTTTTTCTACTCAGATCCCCTAAGGGAATGTCTCAGCAAAGGTTCTTCTGCTCCAAGAAGGCGACAGATCTTCACCCAAAACTCTTTTAAGAAAGAGAATTATTTGGGAAGGAGGATCCAGGAAAGTAGTTGCTTCTGCCAGAGTGGGAAAGGAGAGCCCCCCTCCCCCTGAACGGGCAGAGAAGCTTCTTAGGGGCAGAGTTTTCCCTGGGCTTTTCCCAGATTTTCTACTCAGGGCTTGGTTGCTTCATGTTCAGTTGATCAGGGACAGAGTTGACTCTGGTTTCTTTCACTGTCCCTTCTTAACCTTTTGGCCCTGTTGTCAAGGCTAAGGCATATTTCCTTCACTGGTTCTGGTTCTAGGGCCAAAGTGTGTTTCTTTGGTTCTGTTTTCAGACTCAGGATGTGTTTCTTTGGTTCTGGGTTCAGGGATAATGTGTTTCTTTTATTGGCTCTGGGTTCAGAGTCAGTGTGTTAGATTTTATGCACAAGGATTGGTTGGTTTCATGCTCAGGGATTGGTTGGTTTTTCTGCTCAGGGATTGGTTGGTTTTGTGTTCAGTTCATCAATGATAGAGTTGGCTCTGGTTTCAGGGCCAAACTGTTTCTTTTCTTTTCCTTTCTTTCTTTCTTTTTTTCTTTTCTTTTCTTTTCTTTTCTTTTTTTTTATTTTAGCTTTTTGGCTCTAGTTTGGGGGCCAGTGCTTATTTCTTTCACTGGCTCTGGTTCCAGGGTCAAACTGTGTTTCTTTGGCTCTGGTTTCAGAGTCAGGGTGTGTTTCTTAGTCTGGGTTTAGGACTTAAGTGTTTCTTTCACTGGCTCTGGTTTCAGGGCCAGGGTGGGTTTCTTCGGCTGGCCCTCTTTCCCTGCAGATATGACATGGAGGTGCCTCTTGGTCTGGAGTGGTGACTTGCCCTGGAATCCCAACAGGAAGGGGACATGGGGATGGTAGGGATTAGAGGGCACTTGGACCTGGCTCTGACCATTGCCACCATCTACCTTCCTGCAGGTGGCGGCTTCCACCACTGTTCCAGTGACCGTGGCGGGGGCTTCTGTGCCTATGCAGACATTACGCTAGCTATCAAGGTGTGTCTGAACCTGCGGCCCCTTACTTCTAAAGTCCTCCCATAGCTTCCCATAGCTTACCACACACTCCAGGGAAGGGAAGTGGGCTCACAGCGGGGAGGGGCCTCCTCACAGTGGAGAAGGACATCCCGAGTTGCTCAACCTGGCCAGGACTCAAACTGAGTCTGGCACATTCCTGCTACTAGAAACCTGTCTGTGGCAGGAGGGAGCCTCTGTTGGAAGCAGGAGGAGGGACACGCAGGTTTCTGGACTGTGGACAGGAATAAGGGCTTGGCTGCAGGAGGGAGGAAAAAGAAGAGGAAGGCGAGGAGAGAATAAGGAGACAAGAGACTCTGAACAATTGCTGTTGATTTCATATCCTAACCTCCCCACCTTCCCTCACTGAACCCTTGAGCATTACAAATGAGGAAACTGAGTGAAAGGAGCTTGCCTAAATGGAAGATTCTGTGGAACCTCTCCTCCCTCCCCCAATTTGCTCTCTGCCCAGTCTCATGCTGGGTGCCAAGCTAATGGGGATCTCTGTTCTCACAGACATGTAGATGGCTGTCAGTAGGCCTGGCTGTTAGAAGAGAGCACAGGAGAACTTGGAGGGGTAGTGGGAGAAGGTCTCCTCGAAGAGGGAGAGGCATTAGGATTTAGCATTATAGAATGAGGCAAAGTTTGGGGAGTTAAATTCCATGACTATGGGACTCATCTGTCAATCCCCACATTCCCTGGAGAATCCAGGGTTTGATCACCCAACTTTCAGGTTATAGTATACTGCCTGCCCTCAGATCCTTCCCTGACCAACCCCTGCCTCACCGACACACACACACACACACACACACACACACACACACACACACTTCTCCCAGCACTCCTGGGAAAGCCATGTCTTGCCCATTGTCCTTCTGACCCCTCAACCCCTTAGTCCTGAAAGGATTGGGTCCTCGCCTGTCCAGTCCTCACACCTCCTCTCTCCCTGTCAGTTCCTGTTTGAGCGGGTGGAAGGCATCTCCAGGGCCACCATCATTGATCTTGATGCCCACCAGGTGAGTAACTCTGCGGGAGCCCAGGGACTTTACCGTGGTGAGAGTCGCCCTCCCAATGTCCCTGGCACACTGTGGGGTGCCTTCCTTCTGGAAATCAAGTGTGCTTCAGCCGGTTTAATGTGCTCTTAGTTTCCCTGTTGGCAGCTCAGTCCAACTAGGGTGGCACATCCTCCTCATTGCTCCTGACCTTGACTTCAGCGGGGCTCACTGCCTCCTGATGACCACTCGTACACCAGGCAGGAGACTCCTCAAAACCCTCAGCTGCTCTCCCTGACCCATTCTCTGCTCCAAGTAAACCAAGTCACACATACACAGCCCTTTACAGTTTATTCTCTAGTCCCAGTTCCACTGAGGGTATTGGGGCCAGATCCTGCCCTGTTTCACAGAGAGGGTGAGAGACAGGGTTCTGCAGGTTCTGAAGGAGGCTACCAGGTCATGTCTGGAGTGTGTGCAGCTCTGCTGTGTGACACTAGATCCCCCCTCCTGAGAGCCCCTGCCTGAAGTGACAGTTGTGTCTGTCCACGGGGCAATGGCCATGAGCGAGACTTCATGGGTGACCGGCGTGTCTACATCATGGACGTTTACAGCTGCCACATCTACCCCAGGGACCGCTTTGCTAAAGGTAAGTTCTGCCCCACCTCTGTCTTCAGTGTGCGCTTGTAAACGTCCTCATTTATGCCACCTCATTTATCTCCACGATATACCCATCCTAATGGGTACCAGAAGCGAACAGCCCAATTTGCATGACCTGGGACTCATCGGGCCTGAGTTTCCCTGTGTCTCGGCACACAGCTCAAACATCCCCCTGCTTCCTTGTACTGTGCCCTGATGGCTACCCACAGAGCATTACCATACCTGTCCCCTGATAGGGGAGTTCAGTCAATCACATTCTGTTTTTGGGGCATGCGCCCTCAGGCTAAAGCCTGCCTATAAACCTAGCAAGCATGCTTCTTTTCATTACCAATCGCACTGCAGCTTCATTTGGCGCCCGAACGTGGGCCCTTTTTCCCACCTCGTGGCGTGGGCCTAGCAGCCTGAGCGCAAACAGCACCTGGCGGCCTTTACAGTAAAGCCTGCACTGGATCCCAGCTCCGTTCAATAGAATCGGGCCGGGGACTTTCCGGCTTCTGCAAAAGCCGCAGAACTCTGGCAAGCGGCAGCTCTACCCCCACTTGGGTAGTGTATTCCCTGCAGCCCCGGCTGAGTTTGGCTTGCACTGCTAGCCTGAAAGTAACCTCTGGATTTGAGTTTATATATATTTCAGAATCTTTCCGGGTCGGTGCCATTGCCACATGGATTCAGGTGCGCCCCTGCCACTTACTGGCAGCCAAGGGTCATTACAGGTAAGATTTTTCTTTTCAGTTGAAAACAAATAAATAAATACAATTTCTTTTGATTGAACATGTCAGAAAATATTGCTATCCAAAAATTCAATGGCCTTTTTAATTGCGCCATGGAGGATATCCTCCATGAACTTTCTGATATTCCTCTTACTTGGTTATTTCTGGGACTTGTCGCTTTTCTGGTGTTTGGATATTTTATAAGGACGATTCAGTCCTTACAGATTGAATATACAATGCTGAGGGCAGAAATTAAAACCTTAAGGACAATTCAGACTGACGCCAACCTCCTCAAAAAACAGTTTGGAGTTTTCAAGGAAGAGACTAGATCAGAGTTTGGAGCTCTCAAGGAAGGGACAACAAAATGACTCGTAACCTCCAGACCGTGACTGTAAGTGCTGAAACATCAGCTGAGAGGATTAAAACCATTGAATGTGAAAATTGGACTTTATCAAAAGGGTATGATAGATTAATTGACAGGATTTCCATACAAGAAGGCACAGTACTTGTCATGAGGATTATGTCCAAGGAGGATATGGTATCTCTAATGGACAAGCTCTGTGGCACGCCATGTCCGCCAGCAGAAGAGACGACCACAACAGGATTCTTCTCAGAACATATTTTTATTGGGAGCGCACAACTTGAGGTTGATGGCGAAGGACCCCGGACCCTGGCGCGCACGGCTTATAAGCCATGCAGAACAAAGCCTGAGACGTGTCCGAGTCTGAATGGCTCTGACCACTCCTGATCTTAAGCGTCAGCTCACGATTGGCGGCTGGATCGTGCCAGTCGGGAAAGCGCGCCAAGCGCCTCGGGGCGGGGCCGAGGCTGCTTGGGAGGCAGGAAATGATGGCAGGGTTGTGGCGCCTTGGTGCCCTACATCTCCCCCATATATATATATATATATATATATATATATATATATATATATATATATATATATATATATATATATATGTATATATTAATAGACACCTGGGATGTATCCAATCAGGTCGGAACCTCATGATGCTCCAACCGATCAAGGACAGTGGTTCCGGAGGGAAAGGATGCCAACGCCTTCCCAAGTGCAAGGGCAACAAGGCCAATCGGGGTGCAAAGGCCATTGACTGCCAATGCCTTCCCGAGTGCAAGAGCAACAAGGCCAATCGGGGTGCAAAGGCCATTGGCTTTCTGCAAGAGCCCCACCCTACCAGGTGCAATGACAACAATGTCGCTGGGTGCAAGGGCTGAGGCCTCACAAATCCCTCTTAAGGCTGGCAAGCCATACCTGGGGGGGAGACGCCCTGATCACTGCCAGCGCCTGAACGATCACAGCTTTATCTCGAGACTGTCGCACTCGGAGACGGTACAGTAGCCACAGACACAGGAAAACACCTAGGCATATTAAAGCACCAAACAATCCCACCCCAACCCATTCCTTTTAAGAAGGTGAGAACTGAAGTCAACCAAGAGGTCAGTTCTTTGAGGGTGACAGGATCAACACGGGTTCCATTAAGTTCGGCAATTTGGACCAGCTGCTGCTGAATGAGTTGTTCTGCCTCTCCCGACCAGTTTCCAGCTAAATAGTCTCCCAGCCTTTTGCTCTTATTTCCTGCATCAATAAATCTCAAAGGGGTTATGCACATATGTTTCATTTGTGAAATGCATCCTACTTGTATCAAACTATATAATTCTTCTATTTGTACTTGCACTAAATCTATTCTTTGAGTAGCTGCCACAATGCCTGACAGCAAGTGTTTGTTAACCACATTCTGGGTCTCGAGGACCCTTGAAGTTTGTTCCACAACTTTGTTAACGGTTTGTTAATTATGCTAAATAATTATGCTAAATAATAATGCTAAATTCGCCACAGCAGTAGGGTAATGTTCAACTGTTTTTTGTGGGGAAGCATGTGCATGAATCCAGAGTAACGGACCCTTCTGCCATCAAACAGCAGTGGGTTGCAAGATGGTGGGAAGAACACAAAGGTATAATGGTTTGGTAGGCACTATGCATGTCAGATGCGCTGTTTCAATGGCCTTTTCTACCTTATTGATCACTTCCCGTGCCTCTGGGGTTAAAATGTGTGGAGATGTAAACCTGGGGTCTCCTTCCAGAATGACAAATAATGGTTTAAGCTCGGCCGTAGTTATAGGCAAATATGGCCTAAGCCAATTAATATCTCCTAGCAGCTTCTGAAAATCATTTAGAGTCTCCAATTGACCTGTCCTGATCTGAATCCTTTGTGGCCGAATCTGAGTTGATGAAAGAAGGGCTCCCAAAAACTTCCCCACTTTGTCCCTCTGTACCTTTTCGGGGGCTATAACTAGGCCTTTGTTCTCTAGATCCTTAACGATCTGTACATAAGCTTCTTCCAGCAATAGTGACGTTGGTGCAGCTATTAATATGTCATCCATATAATGACAAACCCGGATGTTGGGATACTTCAGGCGTGCTGGATTAAGAGCCTGTCCAACAAAGAGCTGACATATAGTGGGACTGTTGGCCATCCCCTGTGGTAAGACGCACCACTGAAATCATGCATCTGGTTGTTCATGATTGACAGAGGGCAATGTAAAAGCAAAATGGCAACAGTCTTCCTTTGCCAAGGGTATTGAGAAAAAACAGTCCCTAATGTCAAGTATGATTACCGACCAATCAGCAGGGATACTAGAAAGGATCAGTAAGCCCTGCTGTACTGGGCCCATAAGCTGCATCTGCTGATTAACTGCCCTAAGGTCATGCAACAACCTCTACTTGCCTGATCTCTTTTTTATCACAAATATGGGCGTATTCCAAGGTGATTGAGAGGGTTCAAGGTGACCTGCAGCTAGCTGTTCTTGGACTAATTCTTGGGCAGCAAGCAGTTTTTCCTGGGAGAGGGGCCACTGGGGGATCCAGACTGGGATGGAAGTAGTCCAAGGTATAGGAATTCCATCCCCAGTGGCTCCTACGAAAAACCCAGCCCTCTGTGATCTATGTTTCCTTGTGCCTCTATAGGTTCTGTCATGCCTTGGAGACATTTTCCAAGCCCTTTTCCTGGTACAAATCCTGAACTTATCATAATATTTTTGCCAGCCGAAGAATATTCAGTAGACAGCTTCATGTCCATTTGACTTAACACATCTCTTCCCCAGAGGGTAATGGGAAGATTCACCACAAAGGGTTGGAATCTCCCATTTTGTCCTTCACTAAAGGACCAGGTTAATTCCTTTGCACTTATTTCTGGAGCCTGGGCATAACCCAAGTCTAGTAATGTTTGGGAGGATGACTGCAGTGGCCAGCGTTTAGGCCAAGAGCCTTTGGCTATAAAGCTACGGTCGGCTCCAGTATCCAACAGTCCAGAAAATGTCCTCCCTTCTATCTTTAAATCTATTATCGGATGGTTGTCAAGTGTTAATGAAAGACATGCCAGATCAACTTCAGTGGAGCCAAGGCCCTTGTCACCTCTATACTTATCCTTAGCGGGGAAGCTAGCATGCAGACTGGGTAAAATTAATTGGGCTATCCAATCCCCTGGAGAGATTGCTCTTATACCTCGAGGGGAAGCACACAATATTTTTACAGCTCCTTCATAATCAGGATCTATGACTCCTGGAGTAATGACCAATCCCTTCAAAGCAGACGAGGATCTGCCAAGGAACAGACCCACCGTGTCCTTGGGTAATGGGCCTTTAAAATCTGACTCTACTGGCTGTACTCCCACTCGAGGTGTCAATACCACTCTGGAGGTGGCACAGATGTCCAGCCCTGTGGAGCCTGAGGTTGCTCTCCTGGCTGTGAAGGGGGGTGAAATGACGGGTTCTGCAGTGCCCCATATATTCGTGGGCCCTGGGGATGGGGGCCCCTGTTCCCGTTTTTTGGCCCTTGAGGTGTTGTAATGGGCTGCCCATGTATGTCTTTTACCGACCGGCACTCATTTGCCCAATGTTTCCCTTTCTTACACCTACGGCAAACATCTGGCTTGTGGTTTCCTGTTTTGCTCCCCCCTCCATTGTTTGGACATTGTTTCTTGTAATGTCCTTCCTGTCCACACCAAAAACATCCGCCACGCCCTTTACCAACTGTTTTTGCAGCTGCCAACACGGCCGCAGCTAACCCTGAGTTGGACAAGGGCCCTCCAACTTCCCTGCATGCTTTCATTCATGCCTGAAAGCCTTTTGCCTTCCACGGGGCTATGGCATGCCTGCAATCCTTTGTACATTACTCGTACACTAATTGTTCTACGAGGGGCATGGCATGGTCCATGTCCCCAAACGTGTGGCCTGCAGCCTCCATCATACACGCCACGAAGTCAGAGAACGGTTCTGTGGCGCCTTTTATTATTTTTGTAAGATTACCAGCCACTTCTCCTTTGTTTGGGATGGCTTTCCATGTCCATGTGGCTATTGTGTTAATTTGTGTATAGACTTCTACTGGGAGGGCTGTCTGATTATTAATCCACTGCCCCTGTCCCAGTAACATGTCTGCTGTCCAGAACTGATTCCCATTCATCACATTTGTTCTGGCCTGGGAATAGGCGAAGTCAGTATAAATTGATTTAAACTCCAAATACTGCCCTAAGGTTAAGCATGCTTTGGCCATGCCAAACCAATCTGAAGGAGTCATGGCATTCTGGGCAAGACACTCCATGAGGGCCAGGGTAAAACTAGCACTCACCCCATACATCCTGACCGACTTGGCCAGATCTTTCAGTTGCTTATACCCTACTGGCTCATGATATCTATTTTGTGTAGCGGGGTCTTCAAATACTGGGAATGCACTGACCAGCCGACTCCATGCACTGGGTTTTATAAAATATGCGCCTGAGGCAACTGGCGCGGATGGGATCCCTGTCAGCTGCCCCTTTCGCGGGCAATATGGCGGTGGATTGGAGTTGGCCAGACTATACCGTCCCCGCTCATACTCTGCGGCAGCTTCTTCTAAGTCTTCCTCTAGATCCAACTCCTCCTCAGAGGTATCTGAGAGAGTCAGGTGTGCAAACTCATCCAGGACTGGGTACAGCCCGGAGGGTTTTTGCCCCATTTTCCCATGGTCTGTCTTTTCTTTATTTCCTTTAGAGCTCTTTTTACTATCCCTAGGTTTCTTTTCTTTTAGTTCTCCCTCCTTTTTGCTATCTGATTCTGACATGCTATCCTGGTGGGCAGAGAGAGCTCTGCGACTCTCGCAGACAATATCAATGCACTTGCCATCTTTAAGGCAAGAGCATATCAACCGCCACAGGGGCTGTGTTCCTGGCCGTAATCTTCCTTCAGCTTCAGCCTTCTCGAGATCTCGCCCTAGCTTCACCCAACAGGGGAGATTGATGTCCTCTGTCACCCTGAACCACGGACCTGCCTAGTCAATGTCCTTCAAGAATCCCCTTATAGAGCGATCAGAGATCTTTAGACCTCGCTGTTTCAATAATCGCTGAAGCGGGCGGAGAAAACTCTCTGTGACTTGTGGGTTTGAAGTGTCATTCCCCATGATGTTAAAATGATCACAGTTACTACCCACAATAGGACTATTCCTCCCACCAGCACGTCACTGTTACCTTCGGAGAACTTACCGGTACCGCCGCTCCGTACGCCTAAGTTCTGAATCCTTCCCGATGAGCTGGGGGTCCTTGCACGGTGCCCAGATGTCAAAGTCCCAGGCTTCGGCACCACTTGTGGCACGCCGTGTCCGCCAGCAGAAGAGACGACCACAACAGGATTCTTCTCAGAACGTACTTTTATTGGGAGTGCACAACTTGAGGTTGATGGTGAAGGACCCCGGACCCTGGCGCGCACGGCTTATAAGCCGTGTAGAACAAAGCCTGAGATGTGTCCAAGTCTGAATGGCTCTGGCCGCTCCTGATCTTACGCGTCAGCTCACAATTGGCGGCTGGATCGCGCCATTCGGGAAAGCACGCCAAGTGCCTTGGGGCGCGGCCGAGGCTGCTTGGGAGGCAGGAAATGATGGCAGGGTTGTGGCGCCTTGGCGCCCTACAAAGCTCCACGCCTTAGAATTATCAGTGAAGGCGATAGTGTCCAGGGAGGAAATGGTGTCTCTGATGGACAAGCTCCATGCCTTGGAATCGTTAATGAAGGCTTTGGAGCATAATACTGGACAGGATATTCAGGATTTACAGAAGGCAATGGTGAGCAGATTTAATAAGATTGAGGAAATCATAGACTCTGATGAACAGGAGCAAAAGGTAGAAAGGCAACATTTACCTCCGAAAACTCTGAGTCGACACAGAGTTATACCTGCCTTTCCAGTAATAATATCAGAAAAGATAACTGGCTCCAAAAACCCTAAGATCATTAAAGAACATACATGGGAGCCTATACGTATGAATGATCTGAAAGAATTTAAACAAGCAATTGTGAATTATGGACTACATTCATCCTTTGTTAGAGAGATGTTAAAATCCTGGGTTCTGAGCAGCAGGGCCACCCCTCAAGATTGGAACCAGCTCACATCAGCTGTCCTTGAGAACAGACCTTTATGGCATTTCAAATGCCTATTCAAGCAAGAGGCCAGACTTTTACAACAACAAGAATTAGCGAAAGGAATTGAGGTTTCTCTAGATCAAATTCTAGGTGAAGGACTTTACTCTGATCCTCAGGAACAAGCTCTTTATGATGAAAACATTTTATCCATAGCTGCCACAGCAGCTCTAAGGGCCTGGGACAGGGTTCAAGACTCAGGTCAGAGAGTAGAATCATATATCAGGGTAAAACAGGGTCAGAGAGAACCCTTTAGTGACTTTTTACAAAGACTAACTAAGGCTGTACAAATAGGGATACCTGATCCGGAAGCAAGAAATATAGTAATTGAGTCTTTGGCTTATGAGAATGCCAATGTAGAATGCAAAAGGATCCTGGGGCCTTTAAAGATCAGATCAGCACCTTTGGATGAATGGGTATTACATACAATGAATGTTGATACATTTGATTATGGCAATGAAACATGGGTGCAGGAAGCAATTTCCAAAGGTAAAAGGAGACATCAGATTACAAAATGCTTTCATTGTGGCAAAATGGGACACATGAAAAGGGACTGCAGACAATGGAATTCCAGGAATAATGCCTCTTCTAGGAATAACAGGAATAGGAGGACTCAGCCTTCAGGTTTATGTAGGAGATGTGGAAAGGGCAGGCATTGGACGAATGAGTGTAGGTCAACAAGAGATAAACAGGGCAACCCGTTGCCATCAGGAAACTCAATAGGGGGCCTCTCGAAGGCCCCCATGGCAAATGTAGTCCAGTCATTTCTGATCACTGCAGAGAACATGCCTCTTCAGGGAAATTAGAATGCCCCATGCCTGCTGTTAAAAGCAATAGCGGCCTGAAGGATGAGTTAAATGTGGTGAATGAATCAAGAAATCTAAGAGGACAAAGTAAACTAATATTCTGGCAGACTTCTATAAATGAACAAAGACCAAAGCTAAGAGTGTGTGTAAATGGCAAATTTATTACTGGCTTACTGGACACAGGTGCGGATGTAAGTATCATTACTCCAGAGTCTTGGCATCCGCATTGGCCTCTTCAGGAGGTAGATATTCAGTTCCTAGGAATTGGAACTCTATCTCGAGTAAGACAAAGCATGAGATGGGTCAATTGTATAGGTCCAGACGGACAAATAGGAAAACTAAGGCCATATGTAGCAAATATTGCAGTGAATTTATGGGGCCATGGCCTATTGCAGCAATGGAATACCCAAATTAACATTCCTGCTGCTTCTAGAGTCTATATTCCTGAGGAAAATAGTACAAGATATTACAGATGACGGAAACCAGCCATTAGAGCTATACAAGAACACAACACAATTGATGGCCTTTCAGAGGTACCAACAGCCATGCCTCTAAAATGGTTGACTGAGAAATCACTATGGACTAAACAATGGCCTTTAGCTGAGGAAAAGTTACAGGTTTTAGAACAGCTGGTACAAGAGCAATTAGATGCTCGACATATAGAAGAATCTACCAGCCCTTGGAATTCTCCTGTATTTGTTGTTAAGAAAAAATCTGGTAAATGGAGAATGGTGACAGATCTTAGAGCTATCAACAAGGTTATTCAACCAATGGGCCCTCTGCAATCTGGAATTCCTCTGCCCTCCCTGTTACCAAAGGGATGGCCTCTTATAGTTATTGATCTGAAAGATTGTTTCTTCACTATACCTTTACAAGAAAAAGATAGAGAAAAGTTTGCCTTCACAGTGCCTACTTATAATAACTCTCAGCCTGCAAGGAGGTACCAGTGGACTGTCCTCCCATAGGGAATGTTAAACTCTCCCACCCTGTGCCAATATTTTGTAAGCCAACCATTAAAAATTATACGCAAACAATTTCCTAAGTCCATAATATTCCATTATGTGGATGATATCCTGATCTCTGATCAAAACAAAGATACCTTAGAAAGGCTGTTTGAAGAAGTAAAAATAGTGTTACCTAAATGGGGATTGCAAATTGCTCCTGAAAAAATTCAGAGGGGAGATTCTGTTAATTATTTAGGTTATAAAATAGGTTTACAAAGAATTAAGACACAAAAGGCACAAATCAGGAGAGACCGGTTATGAACTCTTAATGACTTTCAAAGATTATTAGGAGACATCTCCAGCCTACGACCAGCTGTTGGATAACACCTGATCTAATAATTCATTTAAACAAAACCTTGGATGGTGATAAAGACTTAAACAGTCCCAGAGAATTAACAGCTGAAGTAGAAAAAGAACTGACAATGGTTGAAGAAAAATTACAAGGCTCATGTGGACAGGGTAAATCCAAAGCTTAGTTGTATTCTCGTTATATTGCCTTCCAGAATTTCTCCTACAGGAATCTTGATGCAAAGAGACGATATTATCTTGGAATGGATATTTTTGCCACACAAACCAAGTAAAAAATTAAAAACTTACGTGGAAAAAGTCTCTGAGTTGATTATAAAAGGAAAATTGAGACTTTGTCAATTAGCAGGTATAGACCCAGCAGAAATTATAGTGCCTTTCACTGCTGATGAGATAAAAAAGTTGTAGGAAGACAATGAACCATGGCAAAGAGCATGTGCTAATTTTTTGGGAGAAATCAATAACAATTACCCAAAAAGCAAGAGACTTAATTTTTATAAAGAGAACTTCTTGGATCCTTCCTTGAATTGTCTGTGATGCGCCAATGACTGGAGCCCATACATTTTATACTGATGCTAATAAATCAGGGAAAGCAGGTTACAAATCAGAAGAATTGAGTAAAGTGGAACAAAGTCCTTATGATTCTGTCCAGAAGGCAGAATTATATGCCATTTTTATGGTGCTTAGGGATTTTAAAGAACCTCTTAATATAATTACTGACTCACAACATGCAGAAAGAGTTATCTTGCATATTGAAACTGCTGAATTTATACCTGATAATACAGAACTGACCTCATTGTTTATCCAGGTACAAGACATATTCAGGAACCGGCTTTGCCCTATGTATATAACACACATCCGATCCCATACGGGTCTGCTAGGTCCTCTAGCACAAGGTAATGCAGATATTGATCACTTATTGATTGGTAGTGTGCTGCAGGCATCTGAATTTCATTAAAAACATCATGTCAATAGCAAAGGCTTGAAGAAAGAGTTTTCTATTACATGGCAACAAGCTAAGCAGATTGTAAAGAAATACCCTACTTGCTCTTTTTATAACCAAACACCATTGCCTGCAGGGACTAATCCAAAGGGTATTAAAAGGAGTTAAATTTGGCAGATGATGTGTTTCACTTTCCAGAATTTGGCAAATTAAAATATGTACATCACACCATTGACACGTACTCAGGTTTCCAATGGGCAACTGCTTTAAGCTCAGAAAAAGCTGATTCAGTAATCACTCATTTATTAGAAGTTATGGCCATCATGGGTATACCTACACAGATAAAGACGTATAATGGTCCAGCTTATGTTTCTAGGAAAATGAAACGATTTTTGCTTATTATAATATTAAACATGTTACAGGTATACCATACAATCCTACGGGTCAAGCAGTTATAGAAAGATCAAATCGAACTATAAAAGATATGTTGAACAAACAGAAAGGGGTGGAAAATACCCCCAGGAATAGATTACATAATGCTTTATTAACCTTGAATTTTCTCAATGCTAATGAGAAGGGGACAACGGCTGCAGAAAGACATTGGATATTGGAAAAGTCTGCTGAATTAAATCAACCAGTTTATTTCAAGGATGTGCTGACCTCACAGTGGAAGCCAGGAGATGTGCTGCGTTGGGGAAGGGGTTTTGCTCTTGTTTCCACAGGAGAGGAAAAATTATGGATACCATCAAAATTAATAAAAGTTCGGTTTGAAGAGGAGAAGCCTCTTGGAAGAGATAAATGATAATTCACTTACAAGGATAATAATCACACGAAAGGTAAGAGAAATATATAGGTTGGGGGCAGGGTTCTCTTCTTGTCTCCACAGGAGAAGGCTCATTTTCAAAGGATCCAAGGGACCCTGGATAATTGAATATAGAAACTGCCTATGACCAAAAGAGGATCAACAATGAATCCAAATAGTTTAGGTAAGTATTACTATTTTTTTAATATGTACTAATGTGCATTTATTTATAAATATGTAGAGCTGCTTTTGGAGTTGGACAATGGCTCAGTCCGTCTTCATTTCCAAGCCTGTTGATAAGAGATATCCCAGAGTTTCTGTCTCATGTCAAGAGCCGAGATATGGGACAGAATAACTATAATTGATAAATTTTCTTTGTCTTTCCCCACATCTGTTTCTATCTTTATATATATATATATATATATATATATATATAGAGAGAGAGAGAGAGAGAGAGAGAGAGAGCTGTATATGTCTTCGTAGATAATGTTTAACTTTCCCATGACAAACAATAAATTTTCCTGCAGTAATCTTTAAAGCTTCTAGGATGAAGATGGGGCCCCACAACATCAACTCCACCTGGTTACTATGACGTCATAATGTTGATAGTGCTATTTTTTTAGACCTGTTTTTTGGTACCAGCTACACAAAACAGTTCCGGATGATGCACAATATTTGACAACACTCTGGCCAGACCTCCTCAACTTATTCAGAGGCTATTTACAACTCTCTCACACCAAATGTTTATATGGGAATTTTACCATCAATTATTTTCACAGGACCCCCTAAGAGAAACGTCGCCCCCATGACAGCTGGAAGCAATTTTAGAGGACGATGTCCCCTCTCCCAGTAGAATTTGCCCTCAGGTTTAGGAACACCATTTAGGGGTTGGTTATAGTTGATATAGGGATGAGGGAATGGGGGAGGTATTTTGTAAGCTCAGGAGTGTTTATCAAAAAAAAAAAAGAAGAGGGAATAGATTGGGATAATAATATATTGGTATTTGTGAATTATTGTTTTTAGAAAATTGTATTGGTGTTGATTTTTGTACATTGATATATTGAATATTGTATGTGAGCATGCTTCTACCTCTATTTGTATTAATATATACATATATTTACATTTCTACCTCTGATTAAGATATTTATGTAATGATATACATTGTTTACATTTGGAGGTCATTGTCCTCACTCATTGCACAGTTGTTCATTCTCTTAGTCTTCAAGTTAGATAGATAGAAATCAATAGTCATATATGTTTATTATATTTATATTTAGGCTAGTCAGGTTATTTAGGTGCATAGAGATCATACTTAGTATAGATAGTATAATCTTCATCCTCTTCGAAGAGCTGTGGAAAATGGCCTTTAATCTAACTCATAGTTCTATAATAGTGAGACACAATCGCTCTTGGCATCACCGCTCTACTCCCGAGAGAACGTTGAGCACCAAAGACACTCCACATGGAGCTTGTCTTCTTCCTGGCAGAACTGGCCTTTGGGCAAAAAAAAAGCCCATACCTCAACCACTGACAGAATTACAGAATATCCTAAATGGATAAAAGCAGGATTGTCTTATCTTGCCAAGACAGAGTGAGAGAGTCCTAAAAAGTTTCTTGTGTTTGAAAAATGGCATGTCAGTTACATCAGGCCTTAGTCAAAGTTGGTTGACTCAACATTGCATACGAGACTTTGGGTGATTGCCCAGGTATTCAGTTGTCTCTTCCATTCGTTGCACATTTCGGAAGTTTCCTGCTTGTACTTCCGGGCTGCTTGAGTAAAATTATTTCCTTCTCAGATCTTTGATGTAGTTGAAGATTAGATAGTTGTAGTTACCATCTACATTATTTAGACTCCCTGAGATAGAATGTTTAGCAGAACTTTTGTTATATGTTTCTTGCTTAACATTGTTTGTTGTTTGTAACTTTATATTTATTATTTGCTTCTATTGTATATAGTTGTATTTGGTTTGGTTCTGTCTTATTTTAGAAAAAAGGGGGAGATGATAGGGGAGTTCAGCCAATTACATTCTGTTTTGGGGGCGTGCCGCCCTCAGGCTAAAGCCTGCCTATAAACCTAGCAAGCACGCTCTACTAGCTCTCTTTTTCGCCTGGCTCCTGCATCCAGACGGATCGTTTGGATTCTGGTGTAAACTGTTGTAAGACTTACTTCTGTTTATTAAAGCTGTATATTTTGTATCAAGATAGTCTGGGAACTTTTCATTATCAATCGCACTGCCTCTGCCCTTCAGGCAAGTAAGAGAGAGAAAATTTTTGGTGCCTCAGTTTCCCCGTTGTAAGTACCAACCCCTCAGGTTGAGAGGTGAGCAAACCCACATGGGTGCCCAATCTGCTCTGTTACCCATGGCCTGGGTCACTGGCAGGGTAAGCCACCAGCCTTCACTTCCCTTGGTACAGAGCTCAGTGATGCTTACCCAACTTTCCGGATGTGGGGTCTGGTACTGGGTGCTGGGCAATAGACTGTATCTGCCTTCCCACTATGCTCTGTATTTCCTGAGAGTGGAACTGCTGTCGCATTGCTGAAGCAAACCAGGGACAGGACAAGGGTCAGCACAGAAGGGACCCTCAAGGTCCTAAGCCTCTATGCTAGCTGGGTTTTGTCAACTTAAAGATCCTAAGCCTCTATGCTAGCTGGTTTTTGTCAAATTAAAGTCATCTGAGAAGCTGGAACTCAACTGAGGAGTTGTCTCCCTCAGACTGATCTGTAGACAAGTATATGGGGCCCATAGGTGTGGGAAGGGCCAGCTCACCGTGAGCGGGGCCATTCCTGGGCAGGTAGGGCCTATACTGTATAAGAGAGCAGGCTGAGAAAGCCAGTAAGCAGCATCCTCCATAGTCTCTGCTTCGGATTCTGCCTTAAGTTTCTGCCCTGACTTCCTTCAGTGAGGGAGTGTGACTTGTGAGCTGAAATAAACCCTCTCCTCCCCAAGCTGTTCTAGGTCAGTGTTTCATTACAGTAACAGAGAGGAAATGAGGGCAATCTCATGCACAGTCAGGGGATCTGAGGCCACAGAGACAGGGAGACAGGGAGCCTTGCCCCAAGCAGGCGCTAGAGACCACAGGGAGGCAGATTGTGGGAGGCAGAGGCCGGACCTTCTTTCCCTCATGGGCACCTGGGCCTATTGTTCTCCTGATGCCTGGTACACCTCACCAAACGACTCAGTTCTTTCCATATTGACTAAGAATATGCTGTTTTGAGAGGGAGGGACATCCTTAGAGCCAACACTGACTGGAGAGTGTCACAAATGCTTTGAGGCACCCCTGAATGTGAGGGAGCTTTGTTCCCAGTCCGCTCAGTGGGAACTATGTGTCTCGCTGATGGTTTCCTCCAGGTATCTTAGAGCTTCTGTGCTTGCTCTGGCTCCACCCCTGAGTGCTCTGGGGAACATGGACCCCTGTACCCCAATAACTGTGTCAGTGGAAGGTTTGGGCTTTTGGACCAGGCTGTCTAAGTGGTCGAAAACCTTGTCAGCCCCTTCTTGATTCTGACTTGCTGTTTTCAGGCTGTGGTGATGGGACCTTGTCTTGGGGGCTCACACTGGGCAGAGAGGAATGGGCAGAGCCCAATCAGAGGCCGATCTTCTCCACTCTCCAGCCAAGGCACGGCCTGCTGGTCTGCTGTCTCCATAACTGATATGCAGGCAGCCAGACACAGTTATGGCGTGTGTCAGCAAGGCTATTTTGTCTAATATGCTGAACGCCTTTGGAAATTCCCAGAGCCCATTTGGTCCTAGTTATACCACAATATTGCTGTCTCTTCAGCTCTCAGACAAGGGACAACTTTTATTTCTTCGTAGCTTAGGAATGTGCTTAAACACAAGCCGGCAGCCGCCCAATCTGCTCCCTAGTTGCTTGGTAGTGGTCACACCCATCATTGTTTTAAAGGAACTCTGCTCTTTCCCCAAGTCCTCCAAACCCCCAAGAGTGTCTGGGGAGGCAGATACTTTAAAGGTGCCCCCCTTGGCTCTGGGGTGCTCTGGAACCTCTGCCCAGTTTCTCAATGGGTACCATAAACTTGAACAGGCCCTTTGACTGCTCCAAGCCTGGTCAGGAAAAGCCACCTGAAGGATGCTAAGCTGGTGACTGTTTCTTATGCCTAAACCCCTTTGTCACCCACAGCCACCCAAGAACCAGAGGGGAGAGCCAACACCCAGACTCCATATCTAAAGCATCTGGAGGGCCTAGGCGAACCACGGAAGGACACTCTTCCTTGGCTGGAGTGTATGTTTGTTCCTACCCAGGAATTCTTGTCTCTTGGGGGTCCAGCTGGCTGCAATGTCCGGAGACTGGGAAGCTACTCCATGTTGTCTCCCCTCCAGGCTGACTGACTCTTGGCTGCTGCCCTGGGCAGTTGCGTGGGGCAAGCTGGCACCCTGTCCCTTCCTTGAGGTAGTTCCACTCTGGAGTCCTAGTCTGGGCCCAGCCCCAGCTACTCCTGCTGTCACAGAAGCACGGCATCATTCAGACTGGGCAGCGCTATCCTTCTTTAGTCCCTTTGAGGCTTGATGTGGCTGGACACTTGTTCTATGAACCTGTGAGCTCAGTGGTTTGAGTGATTTTCTGTGGATGCTCTAAGAGCCGGTGCCCAGTCCTGACTGTTCCCCCAACACAATGCTGAAGCACAATTCAAGCTTTAGTGCTGGGCACTATGGGTCTCTGAGATCCCAGGATGAGGAGGGCTTTCAGTTGAATCCAGTTAGAATCCAGGGACAGTAATAAATAAACCTTGTGTCTGGGCTAAGGAGGCCTTGGGGTGACTTGTTATATAGCATAATCTTGTCCAGGGTGACTGATACATGTTCTTTGTTACAGTTTACTGAGACATGTCACAATAGAGTTCTTATACATTTTCATTTTGGGAGGGGAGAAGGAACCTTGTCTATGGTTATTACATTTAGAACAACTGTATTTCCTACCACAAAGAGAAAGTCTGGTTTGGGTAATGGATAGGTAAAATGCAAGAAGAAAAAGAATCCTGGCCACGTCACGATAGGGCTACCGGATGCACAGGTTACACAGTGCGCAACTCTAGAAGCTGCTATTACCTAGGAGGCACAGTAGATTCGTGACTAGAGCAGCTTTCCAGCAGAGAGTAGGCAAGTGTCTTAAGAAGGCCCTTCACTACCTGGCTGGCAATTGCTATGGAGGCTGACAGCTATGCCTATAAAGCCTGTAGTTTCAATCATTGTGTGGTCTCCAGAACTTGATAGGTACTTGTTAGAATGTATCCATGTGATAAACACCCTCTGCTGTTAACTCTGCTCACAGCGAGATGTTGACCTTCCAGCCACCCCCAGGTGCTTCCAGCTGGCGCTCTGCTTTCCAGGGCAAAAAGATAAATAAATAACAGCGCAACAGTAGTAACGACGAAACACAGTATCTCAGAGCAGAAAGGGTCTGTTCTGGTTTGGATGTGGTTTTCGTTCTCCAAAGGCTCCTATGTAGGAGTCCTGGTGCTTAGTTGGCTGTGTGGAGATGATGGGATCTTTACAAGGTGGAGCCTGGGCAGGGGAAGCTGGGATTCCTGGGCATGCTGCCCCCAGATGCAACTGAGGTAGGTCTTATGAGACCCCCAAAGTGTTCTCTTGAGAACCAGAGCCTGTTTCCTGAATCACCCTCTGGCTGCCTGTCAGGTGGTGTTGGTCTCTCCTTGCACACACTCCACCACTGTGATGAGTAGTGAGGTGATCACCAGAGCCAGGTGGAGCCCTGCCCCTATGCTCCAGGACTGTGAACCCAATAAAGCTCTTTTCTATAAAGTGCCTTAGTGTTAGGTGTATGTGGGACTCCAGGACAGAGCCACGGTCTCCTGGCAGCTGATAGCTGTTCATGCAGCAGCCACTGCAGAAACCACAGAAAGCCCTGGCTGAACAACACAGGGAAGTGGCAGGCCAAGGGAACTGTGGGGAACATTTTAACAAGCATCCGCAGACAGACTGGCAAGCCTGGTTGTGAGCGTTTAGCAGCTATTGGTGTGCTCTGGGGTGGGGGTTGGGCTGTGGGGTGTTCTTCCTCTCTTCTCCAGGTCTTAGGGCTCTTCTCTGACTGGGCTTCACTTACGTTCTATTTCCATGCCCACAGTCAGCCAATCGGCATCAGAATTCAATTGAGGATGAAGCAGGGTTTGCCTGGGATGGACTCACAGGAGACAGAGTCCCCTACACCCTCACACACCCACACACACACACACACACACACACACACACACACGGCCCTCTGAAGCTCTGTGCTATCAGTTTCCAGCTTCTAGATGTCTGTGAGACAATCTCTTTTAAGTGCCTCTACCTCATTTAAGGTGATTGATCCTGAATTGATAATGAAGTATCTCCTGTTTGTACATACCTACTTGGTGCTGTCTTCCCACTACGTTCTTGAAGGAGATTGGGACAAGAACCTGGCTGGGCACAGGTGATGGTCTGCATGTGCCACCTTGACAGTAATACAAACTGGCTAATGCAGGGGCCATCTGTGAGGGTGCAAGAGTCTCTCCTACTCTGCTACATGGGGCCTCTGCTGTCTCATGCTGGGTCCAGGCAAGTGTCAGCCATGATCACATTCTTTAGGAATACAGAAAAGACACTGCATGAGCTTTGCTTCCTTTTGCAACCGTTACATTTTAACAGTGCTGTTGCTTAGAAGAAGGGGTCAGAATTATCCAGGGAGTTCATGTGTGTGGCTGAGCTAGATAAATAACTTCCCATTGTCAAAGAGAGGATGGTGTGAGCCAAGGTCCAGCTCCCAGATGTCCTCTGTGCAGGCGGATCAGCACCACCCCCCTCCAGCCAGTGCCCTGCTGTGTCCTGCCAAGACAACATCCTCTCATGATCTAAATGATAGTAGGTTTCAGAGAAAATGTGGGGATAACTATGGGCCCTGAGGCCCGATGATCAGGAGCAGGAATGCCAACACTGTCTTTTCCAACCAACGGGGGGATCCTTGAAAGCTGTTCCCCTACCTGAAGCCTCAGATACCATGTCTCTGATGTTGGCTATACTGAGGGAACTTGGGAGGGTCAGGTAGGCATGGAAACAGTCTGGCACACTGTAGGTACTTAGCAAGACCTTCTGCCCCTACGAACCCAGAGTTTGCCGAGATATGGAACTCCACAGCTTGACTCTGGGTGCCTTGCTGAGACCCTGGAGTGGCGTATGCTCTCTGAGGCTTTGCTTCATCTGTCCAGAGAAGATTCCTGGGGTGCTGGAAACAAGCACATTCTAGTTACTTCTGGTTTCACTGTTCCTTCCTGCCAGGTGTAAGCAGCAAGCCTGGAGCCTGTGCCTTTGACACCATCCCAGAATAAGGCTGCAGACACTCAGTACATGCTTAGTTAACACCTTGTCATCTGCTTGTTGGGAGAGAAATTAGCTAGTGTGTCTTGGGGCTCCCCCTTGTCCAGACTGTGGGGCTAGAAGCTAGCAGCAGCTAGGGCCAGAGACTTGATCCAGTCTCACTCTGCTGGGGGGAGGCATCTCCTCCAGTCCATGAGGCCACGCCCACCCTTGAACAGCCCTTCCACCTCCCTCCCTTCCTCTCTCCCATGTTTGTCAGCCAGGCCTGGCACTGCAGGACTGGAGGAGGAGACTCAGGTCCTCCAGTCACCCCAGCTCAGCCAATACCACAATTGTTTTTCCACCTGCAGTGGCCAAGGAACCACTGGCAGCCAGGAGGTGGCTCAGCTTGAGACACCAGCAGATGCATTAGGAATGTGACTCCTGTGAGTAACTCATTGAGAAATAGTCATAAATATTCTTAAAGATGATGGAACTGTGAGACCAGGGGATCGCATTTTCCCCAGGGTTCAAGACCAAAGGACAAGGGCTCAGCTACCTCAGGTGCCATTGCATACAGAGGGGAGTCACATTCCTAATGCATCCCTCACTCCTTGAATCCCTCTGTGTGGGGCTACCACATGAGACTTCACGTGGATGTTCACCAAGTAAAAAAGGTTCTGACCCAACCCTGGGTTACTTAGCTGCCACCCTCAGAGGTCAGAACCAGCTCCCAATCTGGAACAAAAGCAGCAATCATGAGGACCTCTGATTCTTGGAACATTCACCGTACCAGGGCTTTTATCTTTCCCTATTCTGTATACCTTTTTTTACTTCTTACTCCGTGACTTGCTGTGTGGCTGGGAGGCTGGCTCCTGTTGTCCTCTCTTCTTCTCCTTCTCTCGTTTCCTGATCTTCTCTTTCCAAAGTTCCCCTCCTATTTATCTCCTCTGCCTACCAGACCCACCTCTCCTTTCTCCTACCTTGCTATTGGCTGTTCAGCTCTTTAATAGACCAATCAGATGTTTTAGACAGCCAAGGTAACAGCTTCATGGAGTTAAACAAATGCAACATAAACGAATGTAGCACATCTTTGCATCATTAAAAAAAAATTCCACAGTATAAACAAATGTAACACATCTTAGACTAATAACAGAAGCTTACTAGGTTGGCTTGGCTGAAGTGGAGCCTGGCGAGGCGACAGGGCAGAGGCAAAGAGACCACATGAAAACTGGAAAACAGTGCCAGCCCAGAGGTTAACTGTGCCTATAGGAACTTGGATCTGTCCTGGGGATGCAGGCCAGACAGTGGGGAGGAGAGAAGGCAGGCCAAAGGCTTTGCCAGTGCTCTTTTTAAGGTATTGGCATGATATGGAAGTGGGCAGAGCCCAGTGCCAGGGTGTATGCTACCCATCAAGAGCTAGTCATGGAAGACTGGGAGCCTGCAGATGACGGAATATTTTCCCAAAGGATGTTGGGAACAAAATGAACCTAGCCAGATCCCTGTGGTGCAGGACACAGGATCTGCCAGAAGTGGGGTGAGGGGTGTGGTGGCACTCTTAGTGAGTGTGGGCCTTTCAGTAGACTGACAGTCAGAGTGGAGAATCAGGGATCTGGACCCAGGCATCCGACTGTAGGGCCCAACCTCCTTGCTTGATTAGCGGGGCTGGCAAGACTCAGGCAAGCCTTACCTGGGAGTTTCCAGTTCAGGGCTCTGGGTTTATTACATGAGGTATCCCAAGATGTCACTAGGTCTGTGCTGCCCTGCCAAACTGGTCTTGGAGCAGCGGCCTCCTGGGTCAGGAAGTAGGTCCCATGCCTGCAGTGTCTCTGTCCCCACTTCCACAAGAGTTACTTCAGACCTATCTTGCTCCTGTTCCTGTGCCACCCAGGGCACCTCCTGCCTCCCCCTCCACCACCCACTGCTGCCTCTGAGATCTTTGTCCTGCTTCCCCCCCCACCAGGTCCCCATCACATCACAGGATTCTGAGAACACTTCCTTCTAGCCTTCCTGGCATCCCAGATGTCCCGCACCTGCCCCCTCCTCCTCTACCCCCTCACCCTGGGCAGTGCTAAGTTGAGACAGAGTTCCCCTCTTTGATACCTTCAAGAGCAAGGCTGAGGTCTCCAAGTCTCTGCCCACCTCTCAGCAGCACCGCAGACATGACAGGAGAGGCAGGGAGCCGAAACTTGCCTCGACCACTAAACCCTGTGGGACTGTAGTCCTTTTGGCTGCGGGAATACTGGAGCTATGCCAAACTGGGAAGAACATACTCCTCACTCCTGAGGGAATCCTCTGGGGGCAGTCCCAGTGGGGCCAGAGCCAAGGGCTTCCCTTCTCTTGGAAAGGGTCCCTGGTTGAAGAACCTCAGAAGCTCCTGATCCACAGTGACAGTCCAGCAGAATCAGTATGCCCAAGGACAAAGGTGTAGGTTCAGGGACTATGAGAAAGCCCTTCTAGTCCAGGAGGTCTTCCCGAAGAGAGACACATGACACTCCTATGTTAGGAACATTGATTCAGGTAGAAGGAACAGCATATGTAAAATCCCAGGGGAATAAAGAAGTTTGGTAGATAGGCAGGGCTAGGAGCCTGGGATTCCGAGGCTAGGAGGGAAGGTGGGGTTTTTCCTAAAGTCTTCCTTATCCATGCCCTTTGAAAAGTTTTTATGTCCCAAGAAACCTCTCCGCCAACGCAATATTCTAAATCAGACCAAATCAAACTGAATTAGAAAAAGCCCAGATTTAATGATGCCAGTGCTTCCAGGTGGCCTTCCAGCCCCCAGGAATGGAGATGGAGAGGAAGACCGGAAACACCACGGACAGGGGAAAGGGGGACCAGAAAGACCATGGGAATGGGGAAGGAAGACGGGGAACACCACGGAGAGGGGAAAGACAGACCAGAAAGACCATGGAAATGGGGAAGGAAGACCAGAAACACCACGGACAGGGGAAAGAGAGACCAGAAAGACCGTGGAAATGGGGAAGGAAGACCAGAAATACCATGGAGAGGGGAAAGGGAGACAGGGAAGACCACGTGTTTGTTCTCTGGAGGGCAGTTTAAATAGCCTGTGGGAGTGGTCTTGATCCTCTCTGGGGAAGGGTCACTGTTTGGTGGGCTTTCTCAGAGGTGAAGTCTGGACTGAGCTGACTCCCAGGGGAGGAGGCCTGGAATGGAACTTTCCACCAAACATCCCAGACTCCTTGGGGTGCCCAGGGGCTGGGATGAAGCCTTAACCCAAACATTCCACTCTTTGGGTCTAGGGGTGTTAGGGGCTGAGGTGATGCCTCCAACAAACACCCTTCTCATGGTGTCGCTTTCTTTCCCAACTGCCTTAAAGCTCCCTCCTCCCAGGCAGCTGATGGCTGTGCTGTGGGTCAGAGATCTAGGTCCTCCGCTAGTTCTGCTACTCACTAGTCATTCAACTCTAAGCCAGTTAACTATTCTGAGCCTCGGTTTCCTTAGCTATAAAATGGGCACGTGTCTCCTTCCTCCCGGAGCTGTAGTGAGTTAAAAATAGTCTGTGCTCAGAGAAACCCCCTCTCTGGTCTGACATGAGTAAGGACTAGAAATGGAAAATCTAGAAGTAATCAACATTGTGAACTTCCCTCCCCTTCCTGAGGGCCTTTGTCTCCCAGTACTTCCTGTCCCAATCACAATATTCTAGGAATCTGTTGACTTTTTGATTGTAGCCTCCCACTGTGATCTGAAAGGGAATCCACTTTCTTCCTGAACCTTGGTTTACCCATCTGTAAAATAGACATCGCTGAATGGAGCCATAAAGAGGATACTTGAAAAGGCCCACCTCACACCCTCCCCCACACTAGACTGCTTTCCTCTGTCATTACTCAGCTGGTGGTCCTGCTGTGTCCAATAGGAATCAACTGGGGATGTTCCCCATCACTGCAGTCCCAGCGCTTAGGTATGAGAGGCCCAGGGCTGGACTGGCACAGCCAGAGACTCCTGGCTCAAGCCTTGAGAGCCAGGGCCCTGTGGCTCCAGGCTGTAGAGGATGGAGGCTTACAGCTCCAGGTGCTCAGGCTGGGGTTTTGTTACCCTGGGTTTTATCCAGCCACCCGGCGCAAGGCAGCTGTTGTCATCCACAGCTTCCAGCAGCAGGCAGCTCCTGCTAGTCTCGAAGTTCCTGGCTGGGCCTCGGGTGTGGGTCGCTCAGTAGCTGCAAATGCAAAAGTGTTTGGATGCCTGGTCCTTAAGGTTCGGCAGCATCCTGGAACTCCAAAGACTGGAGCCTGCAGCCTCTCACGTCTGGCTTTCCACAGCGTCTATCTTTAGCCTTGGCTCTTAATACTCCTACTAGTCTGCAGGCCTCTGACAATGACCCAAGACCCAGAAGAATCACAAGACTCACATCTGTGATCTCAGTACTCAGGAGGCAGAGGCAGGCCCACCTCTGTGAGTTCTAGGTCAGCCAGGGTTACTGAGGAAATGTCTCTCCCAGAACAAATGAACTAGGAAAGATTCATATGGCCTGAATTATTTTTATAATAATCATGAGAATTTTGTATTCTTTTTGTCTTGCTGACGTTTACAATGATGATAGAAAGACAGGAAAAACGTGAGTCAGGCTGCACACAACTATACTCTGTGCAAGTGTGTGTGTGTGTGTGTGTGTGAATATATGTGCCTGTGTATGTATGGGCAAAAGCCAGAAGAGGGCATCAGTGTCCTCCTTACTTTACCTAGTCCTTTGAGGCATGATCTTTTCGGAACCTGGAAGTCAGCAAGCCAGGAACTCTTCCTGTCTTGTTACCCTTGGAACTGGGGTTGCAATGATAAGAATCCAGTTTTTGAGTAAAAATTAAAATATTGTAAAATGTGTACCAGACCTTGAAGGTATTGCATAGAAATGATTCTGTTGATGTGGCCCAAGGAACCACCACATCCAAGGCTTAGTGGGTAGTGGAGTGGGTTACCATTTGAAAGATGAGCAGTGTTAGGGGATGCTGGGGGTTATGGACCCCCGGACCCTGAATTCCCTGTGAGTGGCTTGTTTTTCCTATGATTTCAGCTGCTCTGAGCAAAATAACTTGTTTTGCTCTGCTCTGAGCAGCCTGCAGCTGCTCTGAGCGCGAGACCCTGATAGATAGCAGGGGAGTAGTTTCTGATGAGTCTGCAGCTGAAAGATCCCGAGAGCTGGGGTGAGGCCAGAGCCCTAGATACGCTTCCCCTTGAGCACAATAAAATTGGCACTCTTGCATCAAGAGTGACCATGTCTCCATCTCTCTCTCTGTGTGTTTGTCTATGTGTTTTTAAGTCTCTCAGCCAAGCTATAGTGGCACGGGTGCTACAGATGTAGTACCGTATAGATCATAGCACAGATGCCGGGGTCTAACAGTGGAGGCCCTCAGCAAGATCACTCATAATTATATAGAGAAGGGGCATTCTTGGCACCCTTGTCTCAAGGATGTCCCCGTGGCCCCATCTGTCTGTCTGTCTCTGTCTGTGTGTGTTATGTTTTTAAATTTTCAGCCTAATTCCCATAGTACATAGTGAGTAGAGTGCAGGAACAGGAACCGGTGGAGTTTTACAACTGGAGGCCCTCAGGGAGATCGCCCTCTGGAATGGTGAGGGTGGATCAAAGATGGGTATGTGTGTTATGTGTGTTTGAGTAAATCTTTAAAGAGACAGAGTCTAGACAGTCAGATTATAAGCCACAAAAAGAAGGAGTGTGTACAGGTGTATGCTATTGTGTTGTCTTTTGTGTTCTTGACTGAAAAAAAGACATTTGATTCTAGGAACTTCTTTTTTCTAAACATTTATTTATTAAGTATATAGTGTTCTGCCTTCATATGTCTCTGCAGGCCAGAAGAGGGTATCAGATCTCATTACAGATGGTTGTGAGTCACCATGTGATTGCCGGGAATTGAACTCAGGACCTTTGGAAGTGCAGCCAGTGCTCTTAACATCTGAGCCATCTCTCCAGCCCCTCTAAGAACTTCAAAGAAAGGCATCTTGACTTTAAAATATGGATATAAAGATTTGATGCTTTGGAAAAGAGGTTCTGCTTTTGTCTCCACATAGGATGAAAATTTTCACCTGTGGATTCATTCCAGGCTAACATGGTTTGATTCACCGAGACCCCCCTGAAATGTCGCGAATACCCCTTAAGATACAGCGCCCCCAAACTGCAGGAAGTAGTTTGAGAGAGCTATGCCCAAATTCTCTAAATGGGGCTCAAGAGCCTGTCCGCCATCGCATGCAGGCATGCAGGCGTGCAGGTGATGATCTCACGGCCCCTTCCATGGTTCCTAAGTGTGGGCCACTTCCTGGAGTCCTTGCGAGCTGAGGTGGTGCCAGGAGCAGCAGGGTGGGGGGAGTAAGACTCTTAGGCAACTGTGACAACAAGTGCAAGAGCCGAGGTGAGCAGGAGCTGCCCAGACCCTGCCAGGGCTTCCTGTCTATGCGCAGTGTGAGAAGGCTGCAGTTCCTGGCTCTGCACACCCAGGAGTCTGTGGCAGAGTGGTGAGGATGCCTCCCAGCAGTGGCAGAAGGCACGTTGCTCCAGCACAGTCGGTGCCTGGCCTGGCCAAGAGAGATTGCTGTGGCTGTAGTAACTGCTGTGGCTGTAGTGGCTACTCCGGAATCGCCAGCAGGAGCCCTGGGGAGGGAGCCCCAGGGACAGTTCTTCTCTTTGTGAAGGACAGGGCACCCTGGAATGGGTTCACCCGAGAGAGGCAGAGGCAGGAGGATCAGTTAAGGAGACTATCTGTGTGAGGCCCTGCCTTCCCGGTTCCTCGAGGCCAAAACACAGGATGCAAGTAATGTTTAAGCTAACCAGCTAGGCTTCCTGCTAAGTTCCGTGCTTGCTTCTGCTACAGCCTGGTACAATAGCCTGAGGGGTCTATATTACTTTAAAATGGTAATTTCTCAACCTGCCTGAAAGAAGCTCAGGCACCAAGGCTCATCTACCCCGTCTGGCACTGCCTTGCACCCTCGACCACCTGCCTGAGAAGGAGCTCTCACAGGTGCCAGTTTCCCCAGCCCCCTCTGGGTGGGAGGAGTTTTCCTTTACTGGGGCCAAAAGTATTTAACCCTGGATTAAGCTAAATAAATTGGGCATTCTTCTCTCCCTGAAGGATGACTCCAAACTCTCTATATGTGTCGTGTCCGTCTGTGTTTCACCTCTAGGGCCTTGTCCAGCTCGTGGAAGGTATGGATGGCGCAGTCCATACCTGATGGGTGGTGATGCAGACCCCGCAGGCGGGGGTGCAACCCACAAAATGGCGTCTCTAGATGGGCTCGAAGAAGAAGAAGAAGAAGAAGAAGAAGAAGAGGAGGAGGAGGAGGAGGAGGAGGAGGAGGAGGAGGAGGAGGAGGAGGAGGAGGAGAAGAAGAAGAAGAAGAAGAAGAAGAAGAAGAAGAAGAAGAAGAAGAAGAAGAAGAAGAAGAAGAAGAAGAAGAAGAAGAAGAAGAAACAGCAGCAGCAGCAGCCACGAGTCTTTGGAAAGGTGAGTCTAGTGGTCACCCTTGGAAAGTCTGGCCAGCAGTTTTTTAAGGGGCGCGAGGGTGGATTGGCTCCGAATGGGTGTGGATATGCTTGCAAAAGAAGCAAGGAAAGTAGGCACCGGTATTTTAATTAAGACAACACGGGAATTCTTTAAGACAGTTTACTTTTACGAGGTGATTAAACACCTAATTTTTAAAAAGAGAATTCAATCCTTGGCTTTGCTAGCACGGGTCTTTAATTTTGGTTAAAGAAAACAGGCTGGCAAGTGCAACTTGCGCCCAATGATAGTTCATTCCCTAGGCGAGGGGACCCAGCACAGCTGGCGGCTAGAGATTGGCCGGTGACTCTTAGGAGTGCGGGCCCTCGCTGCGGCTGAGATAGCCATGGTGCTACAAGGTGCACTTAGGAATAGAGAGACAGGCTGCCGGTTGGCACGGGGAGGAGCGCAGGTGGCCACGGGACCCTGCTAAATGGGCCCAGGCCGTGACAGGCAGGCCAAAGAGGGGAAAGAAGCAGCGGTGCAGCCGCGCTGCCCAAATGCAGGGAGGGAGCAGAGCCTGCGAGTCAAGCGGCAACGCAGAAAGGGGGTCGAGCACACACCTTGCCCTGGCGGCTGCTACAGCGGACAATAGCTCCCTGCAGAAGACAATGGTGGCGCATGCCTCGCATCCCAGCTCCTTAGAGACAGAGACCTGCGGGTCTCTGTGGGTTCGGGGCCGGCCTGGTTTTAGTTGGGTTCATGGAACAGCTAGCTGGAATGTATTGCTCCACTCCCAGAGACCAAAAATTGGCAGCGCATCAGCTCCTGCCCAAAACACGGGGGGCGGGGCCGCGTGCGCCGTCCTATGGCGTCTATGGCATACGTCCTACAGCGGCTGCGAGTTGCAGGGACTGCCCGCAGTGCCCCTAAAACAGGGCACAATGCCGGTTATGGTGGCACATGCCAGTAAAATTTGCTAGGGGAGACAAAAAAACCGTAAAGAGGGGGAGAGTTACAGGAGGGGCGCAGGTGCACCATGACTGGGAAGCCACTGGGGCCAGCAGGGAGGCCGACAGACAGTATTGGGACATAGAATCCATACACAGGACTCCGGTGGGCTGCGCAACCGCGGCCGGAGCACAGAGGCTTGGGTACAAATTAAAATTGCGCCCGGTACACTTAAAGCCATAGAGAGAGAGTTACAAACAGGACCCGCGGAGTGCAGGACACACAGGGCCCACAGCTTAAACAACAGGTAGACTCAGTAGCCAATGGGGGCGGGGCGAGTAGCACCATAACTGCTAAGCTTAAAGATTTTCCATCTAAATAGATGGCTAAAGAGATGGCTCAAGAGGTTAAAAACACTGGCTGCTCTTCCAGAGGTCGTAAATTCTATCCCCAGCGACCACATGGCAGCTCACAACGATCTGTTTTTAAATCTAATGCTATCTCTTTTTAAAGAAAGGTTGTTAACACATTTTAAGGAGGGCTCCAGACTAGGAGCAGGAAAACGATTTTCTCAAAATTATATTTTTAGAATATTAAGCTCAACTATGCCATATTTAAAACGGTTTATTTAAAACTTAAATCTCAACAGTTTAAAGTTAAAAATTATAAAAATAAAAATGTAGCATGAGGGGGTTGGCTTGTTGGGGTTTCTGTCCCACCCAGTACCCCACAGCTGGCAACTCCCAAGGAAAATCAATCACACAGAGATCTCTCTAAGTTATAAACTGATTGGCCTTTAGCTCTGGCTACTTATTAGCTCTTATAACATATATTACCCCATTATCCTTATCTATGTTAGCACATGGCTCTGTACCTTTCTCAGCTGGGCAAGTTACATGCTGCCTCTTCGGTGGTCTGCGCAGGAGTGGCGGAGGGAGCTTCTGCTTCCAGAATACTCCCAGTCTCTTTGCTCCACCCTTACTTCCTGTCTGGCTTTCCCACCTATACTGCCTGCCTGGCCAATCAGTGTTTTATTAAAATATGATTGACAGAATACAGACAATTCTCCCACACCATAAAAAGGTTAAAAATTCTTTTTTCCATCTCACAATTTTGCTTCTTTGCCTTAAGACTGCTGTTTATAGACAGATAAATTCATATCCAAAATAAATTGATAACTCTATTATAAAATTCAAGGATTATATAGATTCAAAATTCCTTAATTATACAGGATTTTAA